>NC_143061.1:8657142-9276428 GCF_052426305.1 Pelodiscus sinensis
TACAGTTCATCACGCAGTCTGTCTTCCATATGCACTGACGCCATGGCTGCACCCACGGAAAAAAGCTAATGGGTGCTTAGCACCCATTAGCAGCCAAGCTCCCCTTCCTTCCTCCCCAGAGCCTCCTGTCTTCTGGTGGCCCTGCCAATCAATTCCACCCTCCCCCTCGCAGCACCTCTTACCTGCCACAGAACAGCTGTTCTGCAGCATACAAGAAGTTCTTGGAGGTAGGGGAGGACCAGGGATGGGGCATGCAGAGGAGAGGGGATAGAATGGGGCAGGGTAGAGGTTTGGGGGAAGGGTGGAGTGGGGTGGGGGTGCTCCCTGGGAACCGAGGAGGGAGGGCTGAGCAACCCTAGGGAAAGTTGGAAGCCAAAATGTGAACACTTCACAAAAGTTTCATAACTTACTAAGGGTATGTCTACACTACCCCGCTAGTTCGAACTAGCGGGGTAATGTATGCATACCGCACTTGCTAATGAAGCCCGGGATTTGAATTTCCCGGGCTTCATTAGCATAAAGCCGGCTCCGCCATTTTTAAAAGCCGGCTTGTTCGAACCCCGTGCCGCGCGGCTACACGCGGCACGGGCTAGATAGTTCGGAATGGCTACGTAGTTCGAACTATCTAGCCCGTGCCGCGTGTAGCCGCGCGGCACGGGGTTCGAACAAGCCGGCTTTTAAAAATGGCGGAGCCGGCTTTATGCTAATGAAGCCCGGGAAATTCAAATCCCGGGCTTCATTAGCAAGTGCGGTATGCATACATTACCCCGCTAGTTCGAACTAGCGGGGTAGTGTAGACATACCCTAAGACTCACAAAAAGCTGAATAGCTCAGGGATTACTACTGGGGAAGAGCTTTTTTTTTCCCACACCTGAATGTCACAAATTGAAATCCAGCCCAGGTCAGAACTGAGAATGGTTATCATGCAATGAGTGTACAAAGTGAACTTAGTCTCATTTCTGTTAGAAAGGTGGCTAGTGCACGGCTCACTTGCTCTGAGCAGTCTCAGTAAGTTTTGCATAGGCACGGGGACTGTTTCCATTGCCAACTGATCTGCAAACCTCGTCCCTCCAGTCACAGGAGAGGCGCTGTGTCAGGGCAGTCTGCAGGGAGCCTGTGCGGCCGGTACTTAACACTGGCTAATTCAGCACTGCCTTCACTCAGCACTACCTCAAAAAATGTTCAAAGCAAATAAAACACAGAAAATGCCGGCTTTTCCTGATGAAGAAACACACATCGCTTTATGGGCCTGATTTTTCAAAGGGGCAGTTCCATAGAGGATGCAATGACAGGTGAGCTACTGTGGATGAACTAACACTTCAATTCCAAAGGTTTGTTCATCCCATTGTCTAGACATGCCGTGTTTGGGATTAGATGACATAGTAGTACCAGCCCAGTGTTCTATCATATTTACTTACTTACCTTACAGGCACCGTATGAGATTTAACTAGTTGATATTTATGGTGCCAAGAGTCAGGTAAGTATTGAGGGGGGACTGAGATTAGACTGTGAATTAAGGGAGGGAGATTAGGACTGGGAGTCTGAGTTTAGGGAGATGGAGAGACAGAATGGATGAGGGGCCAGGAAGGGGGGAGTGGGACTGGCTGTGCACAGAGAATGAAACTGAATGTGAGGAAGGGAACAGAATGGAAGCTGGGGCGGGAGGAGGGGAGACTGGAGCTTGGGCAGAGCCCGGGGGGGGAGGGGTCAGAACTGCCTGAGCAAGAATTGTAGGACTGGAATGAGAAGCCTAATGAGTGGTGATCAGGACTAGACAGGTGAGGAGAATGAAAACAGGACAAGGGGGCCGGGAGGAGACAGGATGGGGGGGGGGGAGAGCACAGAAAGGGGCGCAGCTGTGCGAGACAGGCAGAAGTGTCTGTGCCCATTAGAGAATATTCCCTTTGACTGCCTGGAATGATTCCTGAGTCTCATCACTCCTCTTCAGTCATCAGCTATTTGTGAACCCTCCTCCCCCTGTCTCATGCTGGTGTACAGAGACCAGTGTACTGTTGCTACCAGTTACTGTTAGCTCAAGGGGCTGAGGTCTCTGCAATGGAAAACACGGTTACCTTTTGTAACTGGTGTTCTTTGAAATGTGTTGCTCATGTTCATTCCAAGTTAGGCGTGCACACTCTGTGCACAGTTGATGGGAAGCTTTTTCAATAGCAGGATACTGTAGGTCGGTAGGGAGACCCCTAGAGGGGCACCAGTATGACTAGGTATATAGCACCTTGATGACTGTTCCCTCCTTCAGTTCCTTCTTGCTGGAAGTGATTCCGAAAGAGGGGAGAGTGGGACGGTTTTGGATGGACAAGAGCAACACATCTCGAAGAACACCACTTATGGAAGGTAATTGTCTTTTTTCTTCGAGTGATTGCTCATACGCATTTCAAGTTAGGTGATTCCCAAGCTGCTATCCAGCGGAGAGGTCGGCGATCACTAGTCTGCAACACAGCATTCCCAAACGCAGCATCACTCTAGTCTGATGTTGGATGACATAGTGGGACGTAAACACGTAGACCAAGGACCCCATGGCTGCTCAACAAATGTCTTGGACAGGGACATGCATAAGAAAGGCCGTTAATTAGGCCTACACCTGGATCGAATGGGCAGACGATTGAAGGAAAAAGCTTCACAGCAACTGTGCATGTAGCGCGCACAAACCTAACTTGGAGTGTTCATGAGGAATCACTCAAAGAAGAACTAAAGGGTCCAGTCCTGCTGATGACCCAAGTGGATATAATCATGATGCCATATGATGGACTTTCCCTTTTTTCAGTTGGCTTTAAAAAAACAAACAAACCCTTAGGAAATTGTAACAAAGAAAAACTAAGCTGAAAGAACATTAGGCTGAGTAACTCACTTCATTTTGCCTCATTTTTAGCAAATGCTTAATAAGGCTTTTCTAGTGCACTAGAGAATGGTGGGGACTGATTGGTTTGTGGCCCAGATGCAAGCCCCACAGGATTGCAAGTGTGGGCACTAGCAGTTCCGTTTGCAAGGCAAGTGTCAGTGTCTGTAAAGCACTATTTAAATGCCATGTATTATCAGTCAGTTATGCACAGTTGTGCAGTCGTTTCTGAAATGTGCTGACTTCCTAGAACTCTTGTGCCTTATTAACAAACAGATCCCTGAAGATCACAGTGCCACTGTCATGAAAAACAGCACTTGTTTCAGGGACCTTTAGGGGTCTTTTTATAAGCCTTGTGTAATAATTCATTCAGAGTGGGCGTTTTGATGTCAAAAAGTAACCAGGAGCCAGAGGACTACCAAATGTTCTGACACTTTCTCCTGTGCTCCAGGCCTTGGGCTGCTGACATTGGGCATCTAACCCTGTGACTCTAACGTGCAGAGGCTTATCCTGTTATCAGGACAGCAGCTGGACAACCTTGGTGTCATTAAAGTAACTGTGCAAAGTTTGTTTGGATAAACCCAGAGGGTTGTTTGCTAGACAAACAGCATATGATGGGAGTCCACCAATCCCCATAGATCTCTTTACTGGCCAACTGCTTCTGTCAAAAAAGGAGAGGTTATTAAATCCCTACCAAGGGGGTTCTCTTTCATTTGTATTTGGAAGAGTCCCCCAATTTCAGAGGAGGCTTCTCTGTCCAATTATGAAACTTTCCACGGTGCTAGTTCTCTGCTGTGTTTTTTTCTCTTGCAGAGCCAGCCCTGTCCCAACTGAGGATGCAGGCTGTGATGACCCTGATGTCACTGAAGCTGTGGAAATAGCACTGACAAAATATAATGCAGACAAAAAAGATGGCAACCAGTTTGCTCTGTACATGGTGATGGAAGCAAAGAAAACAGTAAGTAAACTTTGGAAAAAGCATCTTTGTACTTTTTCCTTATGGCCAGATTCGGCCCACCTCCATTATGGGGAATCACACCTTGGTCTGCATGTTTCAATGCAATCAAAGCAACTGGTGGCAGAGCAAGATATTAATACTCATGGAAACAAGTAGCAGAATCTAGTTCTGTATATTTCTGCTGTTCCTGATTAATACTGAGCCCTTACTCACACCGGTAAGCAGTTCCTGTCAGTTTGATTACTCGTGCCAGAAAATGCTCACCAATGTGAATAAAGGTTTAAAAATCTGGCCCCATGGAGAAAAAGAAAATTTTAAATTCTTGTAGCTAGGTTGAGGCAAGTACTAAAAGATCTCTGAGTAGTTTTTTTCATAAAACTCAAGGGGACTACTCAAGGAGCAATGAACTACTCCACATGAGCCGTGGCATCAGAATTTGGCTCTTTCTTTGCACTGTATGGCAGTACCTTCTCTTGGACTATTAAAGGGAATTGGATTGCAGAACTAAGTTAGGAAACTTGGTTTCTTTTCACTGCTTAACAACTGACCTAGTGTTGTCTCCTTACCAAATTACTAGTTGGAAATGCTAACATTGACCCATCATGGGGAAATCTTTGAGGCCTATGTCAGAAGCATACTAATTTATTAACAAAAACGTGTCTTGAAGAGCTGGTTGCAATGTGGAAAATATATCTGCAAATAATTGATATGGCAAATGACAGAAAGATTCTGAATTACTTATAAATGTTATTTGATGGTCTCCAGGCCTGAGTCCTGAATCTACCCACAACATCAGCTCTTACTGGTATATAGTGATAAGTCTAACAAAAGAGCACTTATTCCCGAGAGCCACACAATGGGGATGTTAGTAAAATGAGAACGATCAGCCCTACTTGAGTTGGGAACTACACTGATATCTTTCTACTGCATTGGATTTTAAATTGTAGATCATCAGAAACAATATATTAATAAGAATATTTATCACTCAAAGATCTCAAAGCACTGTCTATCTTGTGGGGGAAAGAAAGGGAGGAGCAAGAGGGGAGGACTGCAAAGCCTACAAAAGAGATTTCATAGAATCATAGGACTGGAAGAGACCTCAGGACATCATCAAGTCCAAACCCCTACCCAAAGCAGGACCAACCCCAACTAAATCATCCCAACCAGGACTTTGTCAAGCTAGGACTAAAAAACTTCAATGGATGGAGATTCAATCACCTCTCTAGGTAACCCATTCTAGGCTGTGTCCAGACTCAGGGGTTTTTTCGAAAAAAGTAGCCTTTTTTCGAAAAAACCTCACCTGCGTCTAGACTGCAGCCGCATTCTTTCGAAATTAAATCGAAAGAACGCGGCTTTTCTTTCGATGGCGGTAAACCTCAATTTACGAGGAAGAACGCCTTCTTTCGAAAGTTCCTCTTTCGAAAGAAGGCGTTCTTGAATGTAAATAGGGCTTCTTCGAAAGAGAGCATCCAGACTCACTGGATGCTTTCTTTTGAAAAAGCAAGCCGCTTTTTCGAAAGTTCAACGTGCAGTCTAGACGCTCTCTTTCGAAAGAGGCTTGCAGTCTAGACATAGCCCTAATGTTTCACCACCCTCCCAGTGAAATCATTTTTCCTAACATCCATCCTAAACTTTCCCTCTTCAACTTGAGACCATTGCTCCTTGTTCTGCCATCCGTCAATACTGAGAACAGCCTTTCTCCATCCAGATTTGATCTGGTCTTATTGCTTTTTCTAAATATAGTCTTGATTTCCCTTATCACCAGTCTTCCACTGTTGTATTCATCAATTAAATGGCTTCTGATTACACTTTTATGTACATTAATCGTTGATCAGATAATTAAACATAAAGGATGGCTACTGAAAAACTGAGCCTGCCCTGATTAAAAACCTAGCTAGTAGCCATTATTATGAAATAAAATAACAAACAATGTGACATAAGGAGCCAATCCTTTCTCTCATTTACATCTGTTACTCGCTGACGTAAAGTTATTCCAGATTTACAACAATGTAACAGACAGCAAAATATGGGCCATTCCAGGCTAGATCCTCAACTGGTGTAAATTCGCATAGCTCGATTAAAGTCATAGAATCATAGAACTGGAAGGGAAAGTCCAGGACCCTGCACTCATGGCAGAACCAAGCAGCATCTAGATCTTCCCTGAGAGGTCTAACCTGCTCTTAAAAGTCTCCAATGATGGAGATTCTGCAACCCTAGGCAATTTTGTCCAGTGCTTAACCACCCTGACCATTAGGAAGTTTTTCCTAATGTCCAGCCTAAACCTCCCTTGCTGTAATTTAACCCCCTTGCTTCTTGAACAATCATGAGCTGTTAAGAACAATTTTCCTCTCTCCTCCTTGTAACAATATTTTATGTACTTGCAAACGCTTACCATGTCTTCTCTCAGTCTTCTTTTTTCCAGAATAAACAAACCCAAGTTTTTCATCTTCCCTCATAAGTCTTGTTTTCTAGACCTTGAATAATTTCTGTTGATCTTCTCTGAACTTTTTCCAATTTCTCAATATCTTTCCTGAGATGTGGCACTGAAAACTGGACACACTATTCCAGTTGGAACCTAATCACCATAGAGTATAGCAGAAGAATTATTTCTCATGCTTGCAACACTCCTGCTGATACATCCCAGAATGATATGATATGTGCAGTGGAGGGTGGGGTTGCAATAGTGTTACACTGTTGACTTATATTTAGTTTCCTATCCACTATCCCCCCCAGATCCCATTCCACATTTCTTCTTTCTAGGCAGTCAGGGTATGTCTACACTACCCTGCTATTTCGAACTAGCGGGGTAATGTAGGCATACCGCAATTGCAAATGAAGCCCACGAGGAGTAACGGTAGTTCGAACTAGGAAGCCTAGTTCGAACTACCTAGTTCGTGCCGCGTGTAGCCGCGCGGCACGGGGTTCGAACCAGCCGGGATTTAAAAATGGCGGCGCCCGGCTTATGCAAATGAAGCCCGGGAAATTCAAATCCCGGGCTTCATTTGCAATTGCGGTATGCCTACATTACCTTCCTAGTTCGAAGTAGGAGGGTAGTGTAGACATACCCTCACTTCCCATTTTGTAATTGACTGTTCCTAACTGGAGTACTTTGCATTTGTCCTTGTTGAATTTCATCCTATTTACATCAGATGATTTCCCAGTTTTCCCTGATCATTTTGAATTTTAATCCTATCCTCCAAAGCACTTGCAACCTCTCCCAGCTTGATACAGTCTGCACACAGGGTCATCTTTACCCATATGCAGAATACGCCGCTACATAGGGCATCTGAAAATTTGGGGCACCACTGGGTCTTAATGTCCATTCACCTGTCCCTTCCTATCTGTGTTCTTTGGCTTTGCTTCCTCTGCAGAAGATCTAGTTAAAAAGTTAAAAAGCCTGCTAGACCTATTAGCAGAACGTTGAGCGGGTAAAAGAGCTATTCAGTTGGTAATGAAGCTATTTAAAAAGTGTTTGCAGCCCGGGGTATATACTAGTTTGTGAATTTACTGTATTAGTGGACAGGATGTCCATTTAAAAATTGTTTTAAAAACATCTTTGTCCACAAAAGCTTATGCTCAAATAAATCTGTTAGGATATGTCTATACAGCAAATTTATTTTGAAATAACAGCCGTTATTTTGAAATAACTTTCCTAGCGTCTACACAAGCCAACTGCTATTTCGAAATTAATTCAAAATAGCGGAGGGCTTATTTCAAAATTGGCAAACTCATTCCATGAGGAATAGTGCCAATTTCGAAACTGCTATTTTGAAATAAGCGCTGCATAGACGCTTATTTCAAAATAGGGGGCCTCCAGCCCTTCCCAGGGTGCCCTGCTGGCCGCCCTGGCCACAAGGTAACTTCTGACCTCATGCCCTGCCGGAACCAGTTCTTGCTGGACTTAAATGTGATTCAGCATCCAATCAGTGTGGACGCGCTATTTCAAAATAGCAAACAGCTATTTTGAAATGCATCTTGTGTGTAGACGCATTATTTCGGAATAAGATATTTCGAAATAACCATGTCAAAATTAGATATTTTGAAATAACGCTGTAGTGTAGACATACCCTTAGTCTTTAAGGGTACATCTACACAGCAGCGTTATTTCGGAATAACTGACGTTATTCTGAAATAACATAGTGCATGCCTATACTTCAAGCCTTTATTTTGAAATAATGTCAAGATGGAGGACTTCTTACTCCAAATCATGGTAACCCTCATTTCATGAGGAGTAAGGGAAGTCAGAGGAAGAATGTCCCTTCTTCGACTTCCTGCTCTGTAGACAGCACCAACAGCCGAATTAAGCTATTTTGACTTCAGCTACACAAATGACATAGCTCAAGTTGCATAGCTTAATTTGACTTTAGCCCTGCTGTGTACACGTAAGGTGCCACAGTACTCCTTGTGGTTTTTGCAGACAAATAACATGGCTCCCCCTCTGATAAAGTGCCTTCTAATACCACCTGAGGACATTGATTCACCAAATCTGGAGAGTGGAAGGAAGTGCCTCCCACCCTTCTACCAACCAGGCCCAACTATAATAAATAAAGGCTGACACAAGCACAATCGAATGGCGGGGAAAGGCACAGCCTTCCCAAATACCCAGGCATGACCACACCCACACTCCTCCCCCAGAATGCCTATTGCTTCAGTAGTGCTGTTCCTGGGAGCCATGGTGAAGCAATAGGTGTTCCTGGGGCAGAGTGTTGCTGCCTCCAGACTTCAGCCATGCTGAGGTTGCAAACTCTAGGGCTGCGTGCTGCCTGCCCTTCCTGTGCTCAAGGGCCAGAGAGGCTTGGGTTGTATGCTGCCCACCCTCCCCATGGTGTTCTGGGGCCGGGGAGGCTCCCATGGGGCACTGAAACCTTGCCCCTGTGGTGGTGGGGCCTCAGGCAGAAGGGGGCATATGAGGGCTTACCTCCCCCAGCCCTACATTCACTCAACACCCATGCCAATGTGCTCGAGCTGCTGACCACCAAAGAAGCAGCTCATATTTGCTAAATCAGAGAGCACTTGAAATACTAGGATGCAAATGAATTGAAAATACGACAGCTTTTTGCACCATTTTTCCATCCTAGAGATAGTATGTGGGAAAACTTAGACAATGCCTAAAAAGGACAAATAATATAATTAAATATGTTAACATTAGCTACGTTAAAGCACGCTTTATCAGTCCTAAGTATACACAGTATGAAATCCCTTTGAAACCTCATCCTCTCCGATGATTTCTGTTTTATCGCTACGCAAATGACAACTTACATGTTGTTTTCTCCAGGTGGGCCCTGACAAACAGTTCTTTGTGACGTACCAAATAAGAGAGAGCTCTTGTGCTGTTGGAGAAGATAAACGCTGGCAAGACTGTGATTACAGGCCATGTGCAGATGCGGTAAGAGCTGCTTTCTTTTTAAAAAAAAATGCCATAGCTGGGTAGCAGTGTAACTAGCAAGATAGCACACTCCTGGGGATAGAGTGCACTTCCGCTGCCAGTGATTCTGAAAATGCTACTGGAGGGTTCCATATTTATTGAGTCTTAGTAGAATTGAAGAGGAAGTACTCAGGTTACAAGTAAAATGATGCAACCTGGTTCCCCTCTCTTATTCCTAACTGGCAGCTATGCAAACCCAGCCTGATGTCCTCTAGTCAAGCTGGGCAATCCTTTCCGGCATGCTCCAGAAATTAAGCCCCAGCAGGCCAAGTTATGCCCTCATTGACAACTGTACAACCCTTGTTGCTGTCAGCGGATTGCAAGGGCAGAGTCCTCCTGTCCAAAGAACAGTTCAAGAGGCCATCCAAGGCCTCACACTTTTGGGAGCCCTGTGGCAGCTGCCTCAAACATCCTACAGAGGCGACCCAAGGGATGACTTGGAGCCGGGACCTTGTGTGGCGGCAGAAGGGGTTGTCCCCTGCACTCAGCCTCTCAGTGGCAGCAGGAAGCAGAGCGCCCCAGTCCTTAGGCATTCTGTTTCCTGCTGCCGTGGAGAAGTAGGGCATAGCAGACTGGGAGGGCAGCATGACTCTAGCTCCTGTAGCTGTGGGTGGGGGTGGCCCCTGCTGCTGCCACACTAGGTCCCTAGTGATCCCCTGATTCCAGGGACAGAAGAAGCCGCAGAGGGGGAAACGGATGGGGCTTGGAGTAGGAGTGGAGTGGGGGTAGGACCTGCACCCCTCTCAGGATGGCCATGTGCATTGGTATGAATGCTATCAGTTCGTATTCCTTTTCTCCATTAAACATTAGTTACACTTCCCAATTGTGTTTTATTATTGCAACAAACTACCACAGGAGTATTTCACAGCAATAAATACGGTGTTAAATGTATTTCTGCATCCAGTGGCTTAAAGACAAATGGTGTCATTTATGTTTGTAGGAATCAGGCAAATGTACGGCTCAAGTTTACGTTGACAAGACCAAGAATATAAGTAACGTTACACAAGAATGCAGAATAATCACAGGTATGTTACTTCTCAGAGTGGCTTTATATACTTGGATTGAATAAAAAAAGAACTTCAAACTGCAAAAGAACTTTGTTGAGTTTCCAGGTAGTTTTACATTGTTTGCTGTGTTGTTGTAACTGTGTTCGTCTCAGGATATGAGACAAACAAGGTGGCTACGTCTACACTGGCCCCTTTTCCGGAAGGGGCATGTAAATTTCATGAGTCGTCGTAGGGAAATCCGCGGGGGATTTAAATATCCCCCGCGGCATTTAAATAAAAATGTCCGCCGCTTTTTTCCGGCTTTTAAAAAAGCCGGAAAAGAGCGTCTACACTGGCCCCGATCCTCCGGAAAAAGCGCCCTTTTCCGGAGGATCTCTTATTCCTACTTCGAAGTAGGAATAAGAGCCTCCGGAAAAGGGCGCTTTTTCCGGAGGATCGGGGCCAGTGTAGACGCTCTTTTCCGGCTTTTTTAAAAGCCGGAAAAAAGCGGCGGACATTTTTATTTAAATGCCGCGGGGGATATTTAAATCCCCCGCGGATTTCCCTACGACGACTCATGAAATTTACATGCCCCTTCCGGAAAAGGGGCCAGTGTAGACGAGCCCGGTGGGTGAGGTAATACCGTTTACTGGACCAACATCTGTTGGTGGACAGGACAAGCTTCTGAGCTCTTCTTCAGGTCTAAAGAAGGTAACCAGAGTGACCCGACTAAATACCAGGTGGGACAGATGTAAGGGATTCACACATTTTACAGGAGACCACTTTAAAATGAATGAAACAATACCTCTGCAGTTACAGGACAATGGAAGCTTAGGAGGTACAGAGTGTGTTGCAAATTGTAATAGGGCATAAAATCAGCGTCTCTGTTAAGTCCAAGCCGTTCATGTCCAACAGAGTGATGAATTTAACTTCTCGGGCTCAGCTTTAGTAGGTGTTGTGCAGATTTCTTTTGAGGATACAAACTGCGGAGTGACTGCTTTGTGAAAAATGTTCACATTCTGGTGATATGGATTTTTGTTTTCTTATCATTTTTCTGTGTGGGTTCATTCAAGAGCACAGTGATTATCTGGTTTTACTCACGTTGTTGTTGGGGAATTTGACATGCTGGAGGTGATACACCGCAGGCTGTGATAGGCACACGTGAGAACTGTGGAATCACGGATCTTGAAAGGAGTGTTGTGAGTATACCGACCAGCACTGCCATGGAGATATGTCTGTAGGGTTTCCATGCACTGTTCTAAAAGGTTCTGCTGCTGTCTTGAGCCGACTTGTCCTAGTCTGTAGAGACCTTGCTTCTAATGACGAGTTCTAGTTGTGGGGTGGTAGGTAACAAGTAGAGGTGTGCAGTCGGTGGGTAGGTTTTTTCCATTCTCCCATTTGGGTGGCCCATTCCATGAGGCAATCTACCTCTCTGGTGGAATGTCCTTGTTTAGCAAAAGAGAGTTGAAGTGTGTTAAGGTATATACCCTGAATTTTAAATCTGTTCACTAGCAACAGAAATTGTTCCAAGAAAAGATAGCATCTATTTTGCTTCTCAGATAGCTTTAAAGGCAGAAGGCAAAACCCTGCATCATTCCATTGAAAACCTCAGACATCATTTTCCAGAGGTTAAAAACACATTAAAAATGAAATTCCGCTCCACTTTTTTATACAAGCACATGCTGTGCAAATGCCACTCAGTTATCATAAAAGAAAACCAGAGTCATGGGCAGTGTGTGACTCCTGAATTTGGGGAGGCTGGACCTGAGTGCCAGAAGCTCAATAGATATGTAGGAAGATACTGGCACGCTGACTGTCTTGCCCCCTGCAGCTCCTCTTCACTCCACTCCAGACCCCACTCCCACTTAGCCCATCCCTAGGCCCTCCCAGCCATCATTAAACCTCTCTGCTCTGTACATCCCAGAGGGCCTCCCCACTCCTGCTGCACACACCTTTCTGCCCTACAGGGCTTGCCCGCCTGCACTTCTCTGCCCCTTTAGGGGCAAGGAGGTACGAGTCGCAGGTGGTGAGGCAGCAGGGAGGAGCCAAAGGGGCAGCAGAGGCGGGTGGGTGCAGGGAAGCAGAGGAGAAGCGCAAGCCGAAGGTGTCACGGGGAAGAGATGTCAGAGGGACAGGAAGAGGAACTGTGTAGTTGGGGCCATGGGCAAAGAAGAACGTTGCAATGGAGCATGGGTGGAGCCATGGCCAGGGGACCCTTTCAGCAGCAGCACTCCAAAGATGCAGACCAGCAACGTGCCTCCAAAGGAAGGTGTGCCACATCCTCTCTGGGGAGGATAGCCTCAGGGTTCCCTGTAAGCTGAGCACTTGGGCGGCCACCCAGGAGCGATTCAAATGCCGCCCAGCTGATTAGCAGAGTGCCCACAGAACCCACAGCCAGCAGCATATGTTTCTACTGGCGGTGCACATTTGCACATGAATGAAAAAATAAGAGGGAATCTCTAGCCTCTCCTGGCCTTTTATATCTGCTGCTCATAACCAGACTCTGCTTGAAGAATATTTTTAACCCTTTACATTTCAGCCAAATCAAAACTGATTTTCACTGGCTCAAGGTCCATCAGTGACCTATCAGCTGGATCTCCCTCAAATTAGAAGGGTCTATCTTCAGCCCCTGAGGCACAGCTAATGTTCAAATAAAGACAGAAGAAAGTTTTGCTATATGCAAAAATGTATCTTTTTCACTATCTTCATATTAAAAATGGTTGAAACTGGTTTTGCTCAAATTTAAATCCCCACCCTCCACCAATGACTCTTCTGCCCAATGAGGAAAAAATCATTCCAAATAGTAAAAGACTGACAGAATTTTAATAATCTGAAAAGGGCCCTTTGGAATGGAAATATTTAAGCAATCTTAACAATAGTTGGTGACCCCAGCTCTGCTTGTAATCAGTGCATCCCCTTCATATGTGGTTATCAAATCCGTGCATAAATTCTTGCATTACAAAGATTGAAAACACCACAGCTGCGCTTCTTTGAGTGTCCATCTTTAAGTACCAACTAAATCATATTTTAGTTCACGCGCATTTGTAGGGCAATGGTGACATCTAGTAGCCAGGAAAGTTAATGTGCATTTCTTGGGGATGCATTTGATTGCATTTTTTAGAAAGTTAAAGCCTACATTTGAATCAAATGTAAAACTGCTGCACAGCATCAGAGGCACAGGTGCAGTTTTGGAAAAAGTGTAAATATTTTCTACTACCTGTGAAAAGAGCTAAAATTGTAGGTAAGGCCACAATCTGACCCACCGATTTTACTTAAATTCCATCGATATCTGATATTGTTTCATGTTGATTCTCAAGGTCATTGAATTACAAATTTAATTTATGCACTGAACTATGAAATTAGTTTATGAAAATTCTACCTGTGCTTACAAGACAGGAAGGGGAGTTAATAGGATTAGTGGCAGGAAACAAAGTCTGGAGCCTCCTCCTTCCAGATTGCCCATTCAAATATAGCCCAGCTTTGTGGTGCCTGAAAGTTGATTTCGCCTCGTAAGCACATGGCAGCATTTGTCAGAGCAATTTAGACAATGCGTCTAAGAGTATCTGGGCCTACATTTGTAGGGGAGATCCACGTTACAGTGGCTTACCTCCAAAGGTGCCAGCTGAAATGTTAATGTTGAGTTTTCCATTGCAGTATGGTGTAGAGCACAAACTGCTGCTCGTTGGCTGTGAACTATCTGGTAAAAACTACAGCCACCTGAGGAATCTCCCTTTACTGCAGCCCCTTGCTGAGCTGATGGACGACTTTCTCTCTTGCGCAGTTTCAAAGCTGCATGATGTATTTTCACATGAAAAGTAGAGAAGAGCCTGAAACAAAATCTTCAATCCAAAGACTCCTGGACTTGGGTGGATGAAGGGTTTGGCATCTGTACTCAGATCTGGATCCAGATTTTCAAAGGTGCCCCTACAGCTATACTGAAATGCCTGGTTCTGGCCACCTTGAATGTTGGGTGGAGGGGAGGCTGGACTCTGAATCGATATTTTCTTGCCCCAGTTCTTTGTCAATGAAAAGGAATGAGGATATTTCCTCCTCAAACTCTCTCTCTTGATCACAAAAAATTTAGGAGCTAAACAACTGAGGCTGTTTTACTAAGCAAAAAGCTAAATTTTTTGGTTGGTCTGGTTTTTTTTAATCAGAACATGTGTGTCCTGGATGCTTTCACCCTATACCGGTAGACGACAAGGAACTATTACGCATTGTGAAACATGCTGTTGGGGTCTTTAACAACCAGAGTAACCACTACTTCCATTTTGACGTTGGTCAAATAATAAAGGCCACCAAGCAGGTTTGTATAGCAGGCTTTTTTTGTTTATTTTATAAAAGAGGATACTTTGGTTATTTGTATCTATCTACCTGCAGTTAATCCCATTTTACAGTAATAACATATGTGATATAAAAATAACATTTATTTCCTATAAAAAGGCTAACGGACTGGGTTTTAGTGGCTTCTGAACTGCTACTGCATGTGGTTTGTCCTTGTCTTCAATTTCAATGTTCAGCATTGGTACAGCTGCACACGTTACCAGGACAGAGAGCCAACAGCCACACGAGGCCCACGGGCAGGGGGGGATAATGACAGCTCAGAGCTCCCAGATGGGACAGGGCCTCAAGTGAAAGGGGTGGCAACAGGAAAGCCAGCCTTCAGCACCAACTGTAGCACACCATGCACTCCCCCGAACATCAGCAGCAGCCAGGAGTCCCAGGTTCTTAAAAATCGCTAGGTCCTGGGATACTTCCCGCCTTTGCCTCACCTCTTCCACCTCCTGTCGCCCAGCCTTAGCTGAATGTCCTGTTTTCACGGGTGTGGCCAAGTGTCCCATGGCCCCATAAAATGTGTATACAGCCGTCCATCCTGGCTCTCAGTGTTCTCTGATATTATTTAACTGTAATTTACCCCCAAATGTCTTCTGAACAGCCCAATAAGGAGTGGAAGTGTTGGTAATGCTACTAGACAATATTGACCTCCCGTGGTCTGGAAAATTCTCTGGTTCAGAACTGGTCAAGTCCCAAGAGTGCCAGATTAGAGAGGTTCAACCTGTATGCTTAAAATTCCCACTGAAGACCAAAATACAAAATTCATTTCTGTCTCAAGGTGGAGTGTAGGCCTGTTATTTTTCTGGGCCATTTTCCTTGGAATGGGTCGGAATGGTGTCCCTAGCCTCTGTCTGTATGGAAATGGGTGACAAAGAAGGGATTATGTGAGGGTTACCTGTTGTGTTCCCTCCCTCTGGGGCATCTAGTATTGGCCACTGTCAGCAGATAGGATACTGGGCTAGATGGACCGTTGGTCTGATCCAGTATGGCCGTTCTTATGTTCCTCTTTAGCCTTCTCTAAACCACAGACTACAGTATACCAGTTGCTGACAATATATGTTTGCACGGCGCAGGCTAAAGTCATTCCAGTGTTCTAGACCAGTGTTTCCCAATTTTATTTGGCTGAGGAACCCTTTTCAGCTTTTCAAAATTTCAAGGAACCCCTAGGTTTGTCAAGCAAAAAAAAAGGGGGGAGAGTGGGGGAGGAGAGAGGGACCCACCAATTCATGAAATTCACATTCCTTCCCCAAGACCCTTCCCCATCTCCCTTCTGTGAGGCCTCATCCGCTCTGTTCCCCTCCTCTCCATCACTTGCTATACCCAGCCCTTATACTTGTCTCAACCTAGTGAGAGTGAGGTGTGGGGTGGGAATGAGGGATTTGGGTGTGGGAAGGGGTGAGAAGTACAAGCTCTGGGAGGGTATTTGGATGCAGGAGAAAGGGCTGTTGACTCAGGGAGGGGGCTCTAGGCTGGGGAGTGTTGGGTTCAGGTGGAAGGTTGGGGTGCTGAGCAAGCCAGGGCTTGAGGCTATGAGGGTGCAGGAGTTTGGGCTGGATATGTGAGGGACTCGGGCCAAGAAGTTTGTGAGTATGATGGGCTCAGGACACAGATTTGTGATGTGTGGATGGTGGAGGAATGTTGTGGCAGAAGACTGAGGATGTGGGGATGCAGGAGTGTGGGGATGTAAGAGGCTCAGGACGGGGGTTCCAGTGTATGATAGGCTCAGATTTGGGGTCAGGTGGTGCAGGAGTGTTATGATGTTGCAGTGAAATGGGGGTTTGGTCCCAATTGGGGGCTTGTTGGCCTGGCTTCATTTTTAAATAAAATATTATGTCAAACTCAAAAGGTTTTAGCGCTGTCTTTATATGTGAGAGGGGTGAGGAACCTGTTTTGAGTCAAAGGTCACTGACCCACAGAAAAGTCAGTTGGGGCCACACAAGTGAAATGCAAAAAAACAAATAAAAGCTCCTCCAAAAACCCCCATGCCTCACTAATGTGGTCCCAAATGTGCTGGTGGGGGTAGGGGACAGAGTGCTAGTGGGTGCTGGGGTTGGGGAGAGGGTGCTGCTGGGTGGAAGGATGCTGGCTCAGGTGGCAGGGTGCTGGGGCAAGGTGCTGGGACAGGCAGGTGGCAGGGTGCTGGGGTCAGGGACATGGTCCTGCTGGGCACTGGGTGACTGGCAGGGTGCTGGGACAAGGAACAGGGTGCTGCTGGGTGCTAGCGTGGATGGCAGGGTGCTGGGGCTGGGGCCAGGGCCAGGGCGGTGCTAGGGTGGATGGCAGGGCTGCCAAGGAGTGGGATAGGGATGGGGTGCAGGATATGGGAGGGAGCTGGGGGGTGGAAGGGGACAAGGTCTGGGTGGTAGGTAGGGTGCAGAAGCAGGCTGGATGTAGGGTGTCTGGCTACGAGGGAGGGTGCGAGGAGGGGACTTGGGTAGGAGTTGGACCTCCCTGATCTGGCACCCTCTAGACCTGACTGGTCCCAGATGAGGAATTTTTGGACCAGGGGCGGTCATTTCAGGGCTCCTGGTTCCCCCCTCCCTTCCCCACTAGGCTTCTTTGCACCTCTATCCCCTGCAACCGAACTAAGCTGCCCACCCCTGCTGGTTCCCTGCATTTCCCCCAAAACCATCCCTCACAATCCAAGGGAGTGCAGCACTAGTTCCCTGCAGCCCCTCACAGCCCAGCTGAGCTGCCCATCTGTTCTTTATGCCCTCCCCTATCCACCTCAGCCCAGCTGAGCCCTGCACTGGTTCCCTGCATGCCTCCCCCACAGCACAGCTGATCTCCGTTTCCCTGCACCTCCTCCAAGCCCCACAAAACTGCTGAGCCAAGAGCCAATTCCCTGTCCCTCCCTCCCCTTGAGTCTAGCCCCGGTTCCCAGCACCTCCCTCCTCCTGCAGTCAAACTGAGCTCTGAGCTCCACACACACACCCCCACTCCGCAGCCCAGCCCAGCTCCCCAGACCTACCCACTCTGCAACCCAGCTGAGCTCAATTTCCCTGCACCTTCCCCCAAACCATGTAGACATGCTGAGCCAGTACTGATTCCCTGCCCCGCCTTCCTCCCTCCCCTTGGCTGTGTCTACACTGGCACAATCTTGCGCCAAAGCGGACGCTCTTGCGCAAAAATTTGCTGCCTGTCTACACTGGCCGTGTGTTCTTGCGCAAGTACACTAATGTTCTCATGTATGAAATCAGGGCTTCTTCCGCAAGAACTATGATGCTCCCACTCAGGAATAAGCCCTTTTGAGCAACTATTCTTGTGCAAGAGGCCAGTGTAGACAGGCAACATGAATTTCTTGAGCAAGAAAGCCCTATGGCTAAAAAGGCCATCGACACTTTCTTGGACAAGAGAGTGTCCACACTGCCATAGCTGCTCTTGTGCAAACCTGCTGGTTTGAGCGCACTGCGCAGGGCAGCAGCAGCCAGCTAGGGGGAGCTCAGGGAAGGTCGTGCACTGCAGGGACGGGTCCAGGTCCAGGGGAAGAGATGGTCTGGGGCTGGGCTGGGAGGACGCACACGCGGGGTCGGGACCAGCTCCAGCTCCAGATATTGTGGGAGCATGGGCACTACAAGCCCACACAACTCGCCGCCCATGCCTCTGCTGGTTAGCCGGCTCTCTCTCTCTCTTTTTCAGAGGGGGCGGGAGAGCGCCGGCTCCTCGCGGAACCCCTCGTTTTGCTCCACGGAACCTCAGGGTTCCGCGGAGCACCAATTGGGAAACACTGTTCTAGACCACAGAGTTCTGGACTAGAAAGGTTCAACCTGTACAAGGAATGCACCTTCAAATCCCCCAGGTTCTATGCCAATTTCTGTTCCATGAAAAGGCTATGCATGGGTATGTCTGCACTACAGCACTAATTCGAACTTAGTTAATTCGAACTAAGCTAATTCGAATTAGCCCATCTAGACTTAAAAACTAGTTTGAATTAGCATTTTGCTAATTCGAACTAGCATGTTCACACTGAGTAGACCCTGAACCGAGGTTAAGGATGGCCGGAAGCAGTGCCGGCAGGGCATCAGATGAGGACTTAGAGCGTGGAGATGCTGTCTCAGGCTAGCTGAGGGCTGTGCTTAAAGGGACCTGACCCCCACCCTGGACAGACAGTTCTCAGGGTGCCCCGCTTGCAAAGCAGTCCTGGCTTGGAGTGCCCTGAGTGTCCACACTCAGCACATCTAAAGAGACTGGGACTTTTCAGCTTCGAAAAGAGGAGACTGAGGGGGGATATGATAGAGGTCTATAAAAGCACGAGTGGTGTGGAAAGGGTGCATAAAGAAAAGTTCTTCATTAGTTCCCATAATAAAAGGACTAGAGGACACCAAATGAAATGAGTGGGTAGCAGGCTTCAAACTAATAACAGAAAGTTCTTCTTCACAAAGCAAATAGTCAACCTGTGGAACTCCTTGCTGCAGGAGACTGTGAAGGCTAGAACTAGAACAGAGTTTAAAGACAAGTTAGATAAAGTCATGGAGTGGTACTAGCCAGGGGGTAGAAATGGTGTCCCTGGCCTCTGTTTGTGTAAGGTTGGAGATGGATGGCACGAGACAAATGGCTTGGTCATTGTTTTGGTCCATCCCCTCCAGGGTCCCTAGTGTTGGCCACTGTTGGCAGACAGGCTACTGGGCTAGATGGACCTTTGGTCTGACCCAGTACGGCCATTCTAAGCCCAGGGCTCAGGGTCGGGAGACTCACTGGACCACCCTGATTTTCATGCAAACCTGCTCCTGGGTGCCCAGGCTGGCAGCTCTCCTGCCCTAGACGGCCACTTTCCTGTGCCTAGTGCGGACGTCATGGATGAGGTCCACAATCTCCGCACTAGATCAGGTGGGCGCCCGCCTCTTGCGGACCTGGGCAGGCTCCCGGGAGCCGCCAGCCTGGTCCCAGGAAGAGGCGGAGGGCTGGGTGGCAGCGGGTGTTTGGTTCGTGCTGTGCCAGGTGCAGGGTCTGCTGGCTGGGTGCTGGAAGGCTTGCACCTGGCATGGGCACCGTAGCCAGACCGTGCCCCTTTAAGGGCTCCGGGGCCAGGAGGGGGGCAGAAGAGTTTCCCTGGTGGTGCCCAGAGTGGCCACCAAGGAAAGCTGGGGAGGGCTAGCCTCCCACTAGTTCGAATTAAGTGGCTACACAGCCCATAATTCGAACTACTTAATTCGAACTAGGCGTTAGTCCTCATAGAATGAGGTTTACCTAGTTCGAATTAAGCGCTCCGCTAGTTCGAATTAAGTTCGAACTAGCGGTTTGCCTGTGTAGCGCCTATCAAAGTTAATTCGAACTAACGCCTGTTAGTTCGAATTAACTTTGTAGTGTAGACATACCCCATCTGTGCCAGTGGTTCAGCTTAGGCACCGTATGACAGAGCTCATAGACATATTTCTGGTTTGATTTTAAGTATTATATAACTTGATGCAAGCTATGTATCCTTTCCCTGTGCATATTTGTGTTCTTCCCCAAGTCAGTTTGAGCAAGTGTTTAACTTCCTCAAAATATCATGAGGCAAATCAATTGTATTAAGAAACCAATTTTCATCCTCTATCTGTTAATTCCGTTGGTCACCTTAGCCACAAGACACATGGGTCTATACATTCCATAATCCAAGAGGTCTATGTTGGAGCAGCTGGAGAGGGGATTGCCACACTACCTCTGGACTATGAACAGTCTTCATGTCAACTAGAATAAACTAGTCAAAAGATTTCACTGGGGTGGACTAGGGAAGAAATACGATGTATTTTATGTTGATCCAGCATCTCTATCACTTCTGAATATGGGATCAATGGAATTGTGTCTGCTGCGATGCAGCAAAGATAAGGCTATTCTGTTCTTCCATGAGTTGGGTGCAGCGGCCACAAACAGTGAGCTACATCCTTAGACCAGGTCAGAGGATGAATTTTGCCTCTCCACGTTCCAGAGCTTCACTTGCCATAAAGTCAGAGCACTTGGGATTCACGTGGATTAAGTACGTTGCACCCTTACATCAGATATTATTGAAAGATGCCATTTCACAAACAAAAAAGTGACGAAAACCTTGAACAAGACAGAAGTCAGAAAATGCCCAAGGCAAACACAATTCCACATAACAATAACTGCAACACACCTAGTAATAAATAACACCTACACCTCAAAGTAGCATTATGCTTTGTGCGATGCCTAGGAACATAGGAATTGACACACCAGAGCAGAACCCTCTAGCCACATAGCCAGTACCAGATACTTCAAATGAAGATGTAGGCAACCCTGAACTGTGAAGTAGGGACAGAGGGGGTTGGAATCTGAACCTGAATCTGGTTATAAATTGCACAGCACATTTCTATGTCTCAGTTTACCCAGCTTTAAAATGAGAATAACTGGGCTGTTGTGTGCCTGAATGGCAGCAGAACAGTTTGAAACACTTGGATTGGAAGACATTTCACATGTGCAGAGTGTTATTACTATCTTGGACTTTATGTGGTGTTTTGAACAATTTTTCTTTTAAATATATATTGAATTATCTCCTAAATATTTGTTCCAGGTGGTGGCTGGACTGAATTATGCATTTGAGTATGAAATCAAGGAGACTAATTGCTCCAAGCATCATTTTCCAGAGTTAAGACCTGAGTGCAAACCCATTCCTGGAGGTGTAAGTGATATTCACATCCAGTTTATCAAAACAGATTCTTCTGTTGGTAATTAATTACTGATCATTTTGATTCAGGAAAGTACTTAAGCACCTGCCTAACTTAAGGTATATGTACACTGCAATAGAGCACCTGTGGTTAGTCTGTGTCCACTGACTCGGGCTCATGAAGCTTGAGCTGAAGGATGTAAAAGTACAGCATAATTGTCCAGGTTCAAAGAATCCCACAAGGATGCATCTCTACAGCAAAGCAATGGGGTCTGAATCCTCGGTTCTTGCTTGACTGACAGTTCCACGTTCCACATCCTGGGCGCTGCAGGGTGTGAGTCTTGGGTTAGCGCTGTTTGTGTGTGGTCAGAAAGAAGGGAAGGCTTGAGCCTGAGTTTGAAACCTAGGCTTATACTGTAGTGCAGACATCCCCCAAGGGTTTGATTCTGTAGGTACTAAACATTCTAACTTCCCATTCAAGTCAAAGGGAGTCAAGGGAGTTGTTCAGTACCTTTCAAGACCAAGATGAAAGCGGTCCCATTCATCTTTCATCAATATCTATCTACAAAGGCCTCTTCCATTTTCTCTGGTGGATTTCCCAAGGTCATCTTTTCTCCTGATCAGAAATCACTGGACCTGCTTTTGAAGGTGTATTCAGATCAGTGTAGATCAGGAGAAAATTCTCTGGAGACAATGGAGACTAACCAGTGTTCAAGACATCACAAATTGGCCTCTTATCTCTCTCTTCATGACCCAGTGTTTGTTTGCTATGAAGGAGGCCATCAGGACATTTACAAATATGCTCGCTGAGTATTTCTAACAGAAAATTAAGAGTTTTTTTCCTCCCAACCCAGCATATCGGTCGCTGTGAAGCCAAAGCCTATGTGAATCTTAGGAACACAATTGCAAATGTTGCACAGAAATGCCAGTCAACAGGTATGTGATGATCATGTGTCAGTTGAAAACGGTTAATGGTTTACTACAATTGCAAATTGATGTACAATAAAAATGCCAAAGGACTACAAAAATCACGGGAGGGGGGAAGCTATTCTGCTATCACAGCAAAACTATAAGGCCTCCCTCCCCCCACCCCCTTCCTCACAATGGAAATTTAACAGATAATCTTCTCATTTCCTACAAAGTACTGAAAATCCAAGGGGAAATTCTCTTCTCTGATCTTTACATTGCCATACTTCTATGATATGAGAAGTGGGCCTCTGAACCCTGATTGGGGATCTGCAGGGTTAAGCGCAAGGGCAATCCCACCATGAAGATCAGCAGGGCAGCTCAGAGATAATAATTGTCCCACTAAACTTTATTTCATTTTGATTTATTTATTTCCAAGGGCTACATCGGCTCATCTAGATATTTTCCTAGTTTTACAACAAAAAAAACTAAAAAACATTACTGAAGTGGGTACAAACAAAAATGTCATACAATGACTTGTTTACACTGCTCTATCACGCATGGCCCGTCAAGCCCCACTCCTTTTGCTAGGGGGCCCCGCCCCTTATGGCAGACAAGCTGCCTCCATACTCCTCCACCACCATGGCACAGGGAGGTAGGGTGGCTCCAGTATCCCAGGCCCAGAGCATTGGCGAGGGAGAAGGGCGTGCAGCCTCAGCCTTCTAGAACATGGTGCTGGGGAGGGCAGGCACTTCAGGGCACCAACACTCCACCCCCAGAACGCCTATAGTAGGTGCTGTGGGGGCAGCGTGTAGGCGGGGCCATGCTGGCTGTTTGCCTAGCACATGGCTGCCCATGTGCTCTGTGTCCTCTGCACTGACATAAAAATCCAATACAGGCAGTCCCCGGGTTACATGGATCCGACTTACATCAGATCCCTACTTACAAACGGGGTGAGGCAACCCCGCACTAGCTGCTTCCCCCCAGCAGACCAGGGAGACGCGAAGCTAGCGCTCCCCCCAGCAGACCAGGGAGATGCGGAGTGGCTTTTCTCAGCAGACACCTCAGCTTGAGAATAAAGGACTGAGAGAAGTGAGGTGTGGGAGAATAAAACTGAGCTCTGGAGAAAAGTTTGGCTGGAGTTTCCCCTACAATATGTACCAGTTCCGACTTGCATACAAATTCAACTTAAGAACAAACCTAAGTCCCTATCTTGTACGTAACCCGGGGACTGCCTGTATTTAGATTCCAGTGGATTCATTTTACAATTAAATGGTAAAAATGAAAACATCAGCAATTTTTCAGTAATATCCTTGCTGTGACTCTTTTATTTTTATGTCTGAGTTGATAAGCAAGTTGTATTTAAGTGAGGTGAAACTGGAGAACACAAACAAATCAGACTCCTGCCAAGAGTGGAGTAGTCTGGAAAGGTTGAGAAGTACTGATTTAAAGAACTTTCACAAAGATACAGATATAAGCAAAAAAAAAAAAAAGTCATAGAGGGACAGCCCCTTGAACACGCGTAAATATACTCCACATTCACAATTGGGTTTTGTGTGTGCATCATCTCCTTAGATTGAAGAGCCATAGCCACTTAGACCAATGTTCTCAGAGCCTGTCAACTGGACCCAAGAATTCATCTAGAGCAGAAGCAGGCAAAGGACAGCTTGTGGGCCTCACCCAGGCCATCATCTGTTTTAATCTGGCCCTCAAGCTCCAGCTGGGAAGGAAGGTCTGGGGTTTGCCTTGTCCCACACATGCCATGGCTCTGTGCAGTTCCTAGAAGCATGCCCCGCCTTCCAGTTCCTACATGTAAGGGAAAACACAAGGAACTGTGGCCAATGGGAGCTGAAGGGGCAGTGCTTGCAGACGGGGGGCGGGCAGCACACAGAACTGCTTGGCCACACCTCCATGCAGAAACCCACAGGAAGGGGGACTTGCTATTGCTTCTGGTAGCTGCATGAGGTGAGCAATGCCCCTTTGCGATGTATATTGGCCAAATTGGACAGTCTCTATGAGACAAGATTAATGGACACAAATTAATATTTGAAAAGGTAACACACAGAAACCTGTCGGGGAACATTTTAACTTCCCTGGGCACTCATTAATGGATCTCAAAGTTACTGTATTATTGCAAGCCAATTTCAAAAACCAGTTTGAAAAGGAAGCTGTGTAGCTTAATTTCATTTACAAGTTTGATACCTACAATAGAGGTTTAAACAAAAACCTTAAGTGGGTTACCCGCTACATTCCACATCCTAATGGCATAAAAAACCAAACATTGGGTACTTAAGAGCACTTAGTACCCACTCCATCAGCTTCATTTACAATAGACACTTCACGGGGGTGTATACACAGCACCCTTACCTCAAAATAAGCTACGCAAGTTTCGCTGTGCAAGTTGAGTAGCTTATTTCCAGGTAATTTTAAAGTAGCTTAATTTGAACTTTGGCACTGTCTACACAGCACCAAATTTAAAAATAAAGTGCTACTCTGATGAGTGCCTTAACCCCCGTGGAACGACGGTTACAGGGATGCTGGAATATTGCACCTATTATTTTGAAATATATTTTAAAATAACGGGTGCGTTTAAAGACACAGAACTGCTATTCTGGGATACTTTCAGTATCCCGAAATAGCCCTGCTGTCTAGACGTAGCCTAATTGACAATATTTTTTCCCCTTTTTTTCCTCCTTTTTCTTTCTCTCTACCTGCCCCCCTCCCAGTCCCCTCTCTTTCTCTGCTATTTATTTGGAAACTGAACCCCTTAACTCCATTCGTTGTGCCCACGAAAGCTCATGATACGTTTTTGTTAGTCTCCAAGGTGCTGCAAGACTATTTGTTATTTTTTAAGTATTTTCAGTTACAGACTAACACGGCTACCCCACTGATCCGTTTGCACACTCATTTCTGTAGAGCATTACATTGATCAAATGTACTGTTTGCCCCCAGGCATCTAAATTCTGCTTTTTCCTAAGACAACAACACAAGCATCTACCAAATCAAGCCTCAAAATATTTTAGTTCCCACCTAGCAGAATCAAACAGTTAGTCCTGACAAATACATTTCTACCTCAATGGTTCACCCGAGCCCAATGCAAACTGAATCTTTTGTTCCTTCAATTTATTTGAACTCTGGTGTTTCTTTCAGTGATTCCTCCTCACTCTCCCGTTTGTCTTGGCTGCCCAATGCCCATCCCAACTGACAGTAAGGAACTGGAAGAATCACTGAGTGCTTCCGAGAAGATGTTTAATGAAGACAGTATTGATGATTTCTACTATAAAGCTGAAGGAATATCACATGCCACAGTACAGGTTTGGATTCTTTGTTCCCTTTCATGTTCAGTTTTTTTGTAACACAACCTCTCTGTATTTTATAGAGATAGGCCAAAGATATAGTGATGGCTGGAGTCGGAGGGCTGAAGCAGGGTTAAGGTTTGGATTTACGTTTGAAATGTTGGGAGCTGGTCTTTCTGCCACAGTGTTTCTGCCACTTTGATCATCTGGGTATCTGAAAGCACATTCCTGCAAATTTCAGTCATCCAAAAGGATTTTTAAAAAAACTCCTTCAATATTTTTTTTTCTCTGAACTGGACCCAAAACTATAGAGCAGGTTTCAGATTCAGGACTCTGATGTGTGTTATGCCCCCTTCTTTACCAAGTCTTTTGGAATCATTCCAAATTTTCTTCTTCTAAATCCCATCTCCTTATCTCTGAATACAGAACCCCCATAACCACCCTAAATCATTTCTCTCCCTCCTTCTGTTTACACATACAAATATTTTAGGCACTTATCATTTCAGTAGAGAGAACTTCATTATTAGGTACTCATTACTGAAGCTTAAAGCTGGCAAATACTGCTTTGTCCATGGGAAGATATATTTAAAATCCTTACTGATTATAATAATTTTCAAGGTAAAATATCTGCGTGAATGGGAAACAATGCACATTAATTTATACATGGTACATCACTAAAACATAACAAACCTCACCTTCCTTGCTTCACCAAAAATATCAGTTTCACATCCTGATTTGTTAGCCTCTCACACAAGTCTGTGTGTCTCTTCCACATAGCCTGGACACATGGTTCACTCTTCCTGAGATGGTCTGAAAGACTTCTATCCATTCTCTCCTCATGGATATTGATCTTTTCTAGTCTCACTTAAGTCTTTTACCTCAGTGGGCACTAGATCAGGACCTAAGGCTATGTCTACACTCACGGCTTCTTGCGCAAGTGATATGCAAATAAGGCTAAGCGTAGACTATCGCTGAGCCTCATTTGCATACCTAATGAGCCACCATTTTTTTCAGAAGAGGCTCTTGCGCAAGAAGGAGCATCTACACTGCCCCTTCTTGCGCAAGAAAAACCATTTTGCGCAACGCCGTTACGCCTATTACTTTTCAGGAAGAACGGCGTTGCGCAAGAGGGTTTTTATTGCGCAACAAGAGGCAGTGTAGATGCTCCTTCTTGCGCAAGAGCCTCTTCTGAAAAAAATGGTGGCTCATTAGGTATGCAAATGAGGCTTGGCAATATTCCACGCTTAGCCTCATTTGCATATTACTTGCGCAAGAAGCCGCGAGTGTAGACATAGCCTAAAACTCACTACTTCTGTGAAGCCAATAAAAATTAGCCAATTAATAGATTTGTTATATAATATCACAATATTAAAAATGCTTCTAGCCTACCCTGGCAGGAGCTAGCTTCACAGAATAAGCCAAATTATCTTTGGTGCTTCTTTAACTCTGTTCCTATTGTCTAGAAACCTCCTTCTTAAATCATGAGTGAAATTAGGAGAGGTTGAACCTCTTTTGTCCAACACCCTGCGGGCCTGACTGGTGCCAAACCAAAGAATTTGAAAACAAGTATTCCTGTGACACATTAAGGACTAACACAAATATATAATAACATGAGCTTTTGTGGGTAAAACCCACTTCATTTGCTGATCCACAAGAAGTCACTATGATCCAGCAGCATTACCAACACTTCCACTGCTCACTGGGCTCTTAGAGGATGTTAAGGTACAAATTAGAACTAAATAACAGCACAGAACATTGAGAGCCAGGACTAATAGTTGTAAACAAACTTTATAGGAACACAGGAAAGTTGACCAGGCCCATGATATGTGAATATCCGGCTAACTAAAATCATGCTACCCGCAGATGTTCCTGGATCAGGAAGTGCCAGACTACAGAGGCTCCAACTGCATATAGATAATTTCATAGAATCACAGACTCATAGAACCATAGAGCTGGAAGAGACCTCAGAAGGTCATCAAGTCCAGCCCCCTGCTCTAGGCAGGACCAATCCCAACTAAATCAACCTGGCCAGGGCTTTGTCAAGCCGAGACTTAAACACCTCGGCGGATGGAGACTCCACTATTTCTCTAGGTAACCCATTCCAGTGCTTCACTACTCTCCTAGTGAAATAGTTTTTCCTAATATCCAACCTGGACCTTTCCCACCACAACTTGAGACCATTGCTCCTTGTTCTGCCATCTGTCACTACTGAGAACAGCCTTTCTCCAGCCTCTTTGGAACCTCCCTTCAGGAAGTTGAAGGCTGCTGTCAAATCCCCCCTCACTTTTTGCTTCTGCAGACTAAACAGACCCAATTCCCTCAGCCTCTCCTCATAGGTCATATGCTCCAGCCCCCTAATCATTTTGGTTGCCCTCCACTGGACCCTCTCCAATGTGTCCACATCCTTTTTGTAGTGGGGGACCCAGAACTGGACACAATATTCCAGATGTGGTCTCACCAGAGCTGAATAAAGGGGAATAATGACATCTCTGGATCTGCTGGCAATGCTCCTCTTAATGCAACCTAATATGCCATTAGCCTTCGTGGCTACAAGGGCACACTGTTGACTCATATCCATCTTCTCATCCACTGTAACCCCCGGTAAGAAAACATGGATGTTATCTTGGCTCCATTGAAATCAGTGGCAAACTGCCATTTACTTTAGTCAAACCAGAATTTCATCCTTTTTCTGTTGTTTCTGATATGAGGTGTCTACCTCCCTTTTGGGTATGATTCAAAAAGATTATATAATAACATGAACATCAACAAATCAACTTTCCCAGGAACATTAATGAATTGATACAGTTCAGCTCTTTCATGTGTTTGGCAAATAATTTGTTTTTCACTGAAGTTGTATTTTTCAGACTCTTCATTTTACCTCATCCAACTTCCCTTCCCTTATATTTGGCTCACTACAATCGTGCCTCGGAAAGATTTCCTTCATTAGTAAGGAAATTATTGCAGTCATGCAGTAAATCAAAGTCAAAATTGTGAACCTTGGATTCTTCTGACCTATTAGTCTCCTCCAATTTCAGGGTTGTGATGCTTTTTTGGGGGAGGAAGGGAAATGGGAGTAAAGAAGATAGATCAATTAGAAATGTATATTAATTGTCTCTTTTACTGTCAAAGCGTTTTCTTTGTTTTTATGCACACGTCTTTGGTGGCATGGTGTTAAGATTTTAGAGTACTGGCTTGTCTGTGAAACTTCTGCAATGAAAACACATTTAATGAGGAAAATCTTCTTACTGATTTTTCAGGTGGTTGCTGGAAGAAATTATAATATAACATTTAAAATGAGGAAGACAAACTGCTCGAAAACAGATGTCAAGGAACAGAGTGAATATTGTGTAGCTACAACAGACGGTGTAAGTGACTGGAATGCTGCAGAACACCAACTCAGAGCAATGGCTCTCAATTAACCCTACTGAACTGCACCAGAAAAGACCATGTTCTTTAAAAAAATCCCAACAAAACAAAAATAGACACCACCAAACCAGCAACCCAGGTTTGGTGTTTTTATTAAATAACTTCAATTGGTCGTTGCTGCCACTAGCAAGCCAGATCAGTAAAGGCTAGTTATTCCTCGATAAACGGAGGGATTTTTCTCTCTCAGCATTATCTTTACCTTTATTGTTAGTTCTGTGTGTGATCCAGGATATTGCTAAAGGACAGCAGAAAGGGTTGGTTTGGTCAACTCACTCCAACTGCACAATCCATTTGATTAAAGCAAAGATATTGGGATAATTTTGACCATTTCATGGGTGGTTGATCAAAAAGGAAAGGGGGTGAAATGCTACTACCAGGGTGTGGTCACGGTGATGTTGCTGAAGTGTATTCTGCTATGGCGAGGGGCTGGCATACTTGGGGCAAAGGAAGATATGCCAGTCAGGTTCTGCTAGGGTCGAATGCTGAGTTAGTGCTTGTGGAATGTACACTCCTGAGGTGAGGGGAAAATGCCTAGTATTTGTGGCAGGATGGTGGTGGGTGGGTTTCTCCCCACACACACACTCCACCTGCTCATCAAACTCATCTAGCTATTGCTTGGAAAGTACTTTGGAAATGAAAAGTGCTGAGAATTAATGTTATGAGTTGAATTGTGATGTTCATGCTGGCTTTCTAAAGCTAAATGGAACTAAGTGATTATATGATTCCAATATAAGAATCTACAAAGATAAGACAGCTGGATTCTACAGATATTCACATAATGCTTCAAAAATAATAATACGTTTAAAAGGGTTATTAAAATTGTATGTCCTTATTTCTATACAAGTCTATTCCCATGTTTGTGGCTTATTTTTTTGTTTTAAGAGCCCATGTTGGCTTTGATCGATTGTTTGATTGATTGTTGGCAGGACACTTTGCTGTGCAGAGCACATGTTCATGTGATGCCCTGGACAAACACACTAAGGCCTACGGTTAACTGCGTGAAAGAGAAGGTATGAATTCTCAATACATATATTATTTCACTTCAGACTACTTACAACTCTTTACACAAAATTTGTAATGGGGAAATATTTGTAACCCTTTATCGGCCTCCCATAACATCCACTTCTCACATTAGCTCAGTAGCCTGCATTTTTTTTAAAAGCAAGTGGTCATGTTTTTTCAAGTTAGTAATGTTGTAATCATTCCTCTTGCCCTCTGCACATGAACAGGGGGACAAACATGATACTGGATGTGAGCCAGAACATGGAAATGGGCACGGACACGACACGGTGTGTGGAGCAGGACACAAGCAGAGACATGGACTAAAACAACGTGAGGGTGAATATGGGCATGCGCATGGTCCACTATGGGGAGGGGAGCAGGGCAGGCACGCGTACCATAGCCTCCCCAGCCCTGAAGAACAAGGGTGGTAGATGGTGCACGACTGTGAACTAGACTCAAGAATCCCTCTAGTGCAGGGGCAGGCAAACTACAGCCTCCAGGCCTCATACTAAATTATATTTTCTATCAGATGCATTTGTAGGGCAATGGTGACATCTAGCAGCCAGTAAGGTTAATGTGCATCCCTTGGTTAACTTAAGGAATGGATGCATTTGATTGCATTGTTTGGAGAGCTAAAAGTCTACCTTTAATTGAATGTGGAGGAGGACTAGGTTGGATATTAGGAAAAACTATTTCACTAAGTACCTCCCTTAACTAGGAGTCCCTAGTCCGGCAACATCCGTGGCCCATGCTGGACCATGGATGTTCCTGGACTATAAAGCCCAGGAAAAGGGAGGCCTGGTGGCGGGGCAGGAGCACATTAGAGGGCACTGACAAGCCAGTGTGTGTATGGGGAAGAGGGAAATGGGCAGCACAGCAGGGAGTTTTGGCCCCAGCAGTGGCCATGGAGCTCCAGCCCCAACAGCGGCCAGGGAACTCTGTTCCCAGCCCTCTGCCCCAGTCTTGGCTGTGCAGCTCCAGCCCTGGCCATGGAGCCAGGCAACTGCTGAGCTCTGCCTCAACTGTGCAACTCCAGCTCCATCATCAGATGGCGGTGCCTTTATGGCCCCGGCTGTGCAGCTTCCATCGTGGAACCAGGTGGCTGAGGAGCTCTGCCCCAGCTGCAGAACTCCGGCAGTGGCGCTCTGCTCCGACAGCAGCAGTTGTGAGCAGCATCTAGAGCACCCTGGGAGGCTGGGTCAGCAATGGGGACAGGCTGGAGCCCTAATCCAGTGCCAACACAAACCAGGAGGAGAAAGACCTTCCCTGGTCTGGCAAATCCCTTCATTCAGCACAAGTCAGGTCCCGAGGGTGCCAGACCAGCGAGGTCCAATCTATAAAAAAGTGGTGAAGCACTGGAGTGCGTTACCTAGGAAGGTGGCAGAATCTCCATCCCTAAAGGTTTTTAATTCCTGGCTCGACAAAGCCCTGGCTGGGATGATTTAGTTGGGACTGGTCCTGCTTTGGGCAGGGGTTGGATTCGATGACCTCCTGAGGTCCCTTCCAGCCCTGGGATTTTACAAACATCATGGCTGTGTCTACACTGGGCCACTTATTCCGGAAAATCAGCCGCTTTTCCGGAATAAGCTGCGAGCTGTCTACACTGGCCCTTGAATTTCTGGAAAAGCAACGATGCTCTGCTGTACAAAATCAGCCGCTATTCCGGAAAAACTATTCTGCTCCTGCTCGGGCATAAGTCCTTATTCCGGAACACTGTTCCAGAAAAGGGCCAGTATAGACAGCCCAATAGTCTTTTCCGGAAAAAAGCCCCGATCGCGAAAATGGCGATCGGGGCTCTTTTCCGGAAAAGCGCGTCTACATTGGCCACAGACGCTTTTCCGGAAAAAGGGCTTTTCCGGAAAAGCAGGCTGCAATGTAGACGCTCCTTTTCCAGAAAAACTGAAAACGGAATAGTATTCTGTTTTAAGCAGTTCCAGAAATTCATGCCAGTGTAGACACAGCCCATCAGTCCAGCATCGGAGGCACAGGTGAAGTTTTGCAAGAAAGTGTAGATGTTTTCCATTGCCTGCGAAAAGAGCTAAAATTGTAGATAAGGTCTCACTCACTTTTGAACAGGATGGGTGGGATGGTTTGTGCGTTCTGGTTTGTGAGTGCACACTGAAAATAGAGTCAGCTACACTGACAGAAAGTAGGAATAGGGCAATTACTTAAAGAAGACTTACCGCACTTTTATATCAGTGAGAGGAACATGTCCAATGATGCCTAGAGGAAGAGGTAAACAATCAGGTCAGTCTGGTGAAGGATTTCACAGCTTTGTCTCTACTTAGTGAGTAATACACGGTTCAGCTTTCACCAATGGAACTGTTCCACTTGTCCTTATGTAGATATTGGGTCAGATCCTTGGCTGGAGTAAATCTGGCTCACTGATTACACTTAAATTCCATTGAGATCTGATATTGTGTCACATCAGTTCTCAAGGTCACTGAATTACAAATTTAATTTATGCACTAAACTATTAAATTAATTTATGAAAATCCAACCCACGCTTACAAGGCAGGAAGCGGAGTTATTAAGATTAGTGGCAGGAAACAGAATTCAGAGACTCCTCCTTCCAGATTGCCCATTCAAATCTAGTCCAGCTTTGTGGTGCCTGGACGTTGATTCCACCTTGTAAGCGCTTGACAGCCATTGTGGGAGCAGTTCAGACAATGCAGCTAAGAGTATCAGGAGCTCCAAATTACAGTGGCTTACCTCCAAAGGTGCCAGTTGAAATGTTAATGTTGAGTTTTCCATTGCAGTATAGTGTGGAGCACAAACTGCTGCGCACTGGTTGTGAACTCTCTGGTAAAAACCACAATCTCCTAGGGAATCTCCCGGGCTGATAGATGACTTCCTCTCTTGCAAAGATGCATGCTGTATTTTTACATTAAAAGTAGAGAAGAGCCTGAAACAAAACCTTCAATCCTAAAACTCCTGAATTTGGGTGGGGTGAAGAGTTTGGCATCTGTACTCAGATCTGGATCCAGATTTTCAAAGGTGCCCCCTACAGCTATACTGAACTGAGCCCAGAAGCCAGACTCTGACCACCATAAATGTCAGGGGGGCTGGATCTGTGTTTTGTTGTCCCAGCTCTTTGCCAATTAAAAGAAGTGAGGATATTTCCTCCTCAAACTCTCTCTCTTGTTCACAAAAAAAATCAGAAGGCTGTTATACTAAGCAAAAAGCTGAATTTTTGGTTGGTTTGTTGTTTTCAGGAAAACGTGTGTTAGTTGGAGCCTTTCAACCTATACAAGTAGATGACACGGAACTTTCACATGTTGTGAGACGTGCTATTGAGATCTTTAACAATCAGAGTAACCACTCTTCTCTTTATGAAGTGGGTCAAATAATAAAGGCTGCCACGCAGGTTTGTATAGCAGGCATTTTTTTGCTTATTTATTAAAATAAGATACTTTGGTTATTTATATCTATCTACCTGCAAGCAGTAAGTTCCATTTTACAGTAGTAACATATGTGATATAAAAATAACACTTAATTCCTACAAAAAGCCTAAATGCCTGGTTTTCAGTGGTTGTACCACTGGCTTCTGAATTGCTACTGCATGTAGTTTGTCCTTGTCTTCAATTTCACTGAGTAGCACTGGTTCAGCTGCACACATTACCAGGAGAGCCGACAGCCACAGAAGGCCGATAGGCAGGGTAGAGTGGGTATGGCTCTGTGCTCTTAGAAGGGATGGGGCCTCGAGCAGAAGGGGTGGGGAAGGAGCAGCCAGGAGCACCACCTGTAACACACCATGCAGCCCCCCACCCACTGAAAATCGGCAGCAGCCAGGAGTCCCAGGCTCTTTAAAATCGCTAGGGCCTAGGATAATTCTCCCCCTTTGCCTGACCCATTCTACTTCCTGTCACCCAGCCTGTGCATTGCCAACATTTATTGTCAGCAACTGGTATTGTTTGTGGTTTAAAGAAGGCTAATGAAGAAAGCGGTTCAGAAAAATAAAAGGCCTACACTCCACCTGTGAGATAGAAATGGATTTTGCATTTTGGTCTTCAGATGGAATTTTGTGCATACACGTTAAGCCTCTCTAATCCAGCCCTCTTGGGACCTGTCCGGATGATGGAGTTGGATGACGCATGTCTTTGGACCGGAGAGCTCTGGACTAGAGAGGTTCAACTTGTACAAGGAATACACCTTCAAATCCCCCAGATTCCATGCCAGTTTCTATTCCATGAAAAGGCTACATAGCTGTGCGAGCGACTCAGCTTAGGCATTGGTATGACAGAGCTCATAGACATGTTTCTGGTTTGATTTTAAGTATTATATAACTTGATGCAAGCTATGTATCCTTTTCCTGTGCATATTTGTGTTCATTTATCTGTGTGTTCTTCCCCAAGTCAGTTTGAGCAAGTGTTTAACTTCCTCAAAATATCATGAGGCAAATCAATTGTATTAAGAAACCAATTTCCACCCTCCATTTGTTAATTCCATCGGTCACCTTAGCCACAAGACATATTCCTTACTCCAAGGGGGCTATGTTGTACCAGCTGGAGAGGAGATTGCCACACCATCTATGGACTCTGAATGGCCTTTATGTCCGACTAGAATAAACTAGTCAAAGGATTTAATTGGGGTGGACTAGGAAGAAATACAATGCATTCTTTGTTGATTCAGCATCTCTATCACTTCTGCATATGGGGATTGATCCAAAGCCCACTGAAGTCAATGGGATAGTGTCCATGGTGATGCAGCAAGGATAAGGCTACCCTGCTCTTCCAAAAGTTGGGAGCAGTAGCCACAAGCAGTGAGCTGCATCCTTACATCTTGGCTACGTCTAGACTGGCATGATTTTCCAGAAATGCTTTTAACGGAAAAGTTTTCCGTTAAAAGCATTTTCGGAAAAGAGCGTCTAGATTGGCACGGACGCTTTTCCGCAAAAGCACTTTTTGCGGAAAAGCGTCCGTGCCAATCTAGACATGCTTTTCCGCAAAAAAGCCCCGATCGCCATTTTCGCGATCGGGGCTTTTTTGCGGAAAACAAATCTGGGCTGTCTACACTGGCCCTTTTGTGCAAAAGTTTTGCGCAAAAGGACTTTTGCCCAAATGGGAGCAGCATAGTATTTCCACAAAAACACTGACAATCTTACATGAGATCATCAGTGCTTTCGCGGAAATTCAAGCGGCCAGTATAGACAGCTGGCAAGTTTTTCCGGAAAAGCGGCTGATTTTCTGGAAAAACTGGCCAGTCTAGAAACAGCCCTTGAGTCCAGGTCAGAGGATGGATTTGGGATTCACTTGGAATTCATGTGGATTAGGTACACCTAAAGGTATCACCTTTAAAGCAGATATTATTCAAAAGTCCCATTTCACAAACAAGAAAGTGATGAAAACCCTGAACAAGACAGAAGTCAGAAAATGCCCAAGGCAGACACAATTCCTCGTAACAATAACTGCAGCACACCTGTTAATAAATGACACCTACACCTCAAAGTAGTATTATGTGATGTGCGATACCTAGGAACATAGCAATTGCACCACCAGACCAGAACCCTCTAGCCGTGTAGCCAGTACCAGATACTTCAGATTAAGATGTAGGAAACCCTGCATTGTGACGTTGGGACAGAAGAGGTTGGAATCTGAACCTGAATCTGGTTACCAATTTCACGGCTCATCTCTGTGACTCAGGCTATGTCTACACTGTGGAGGTTTTTTGGGAAAATGGCTGTTTTTCTGAAAAAAACTTTATTTACGTTCACACTGCAATCGCGTTCTTTTGAAAAAAAATCGAAACAACAGAGGGGTTTTTCTGACATTGGTAAACATCTTTCTACAAGGAAGAAGCCTTTTTGTGAAAGAGCTCTTTTGGAAAAAGGCGTGTGTGAACGGGGAAGAGAGAATTCTTTTGAAAGAAGAAGAGGAAAAAGCACAGGTGCCCTGGTGGCAACTCTGTCCTTAGCAATCAGAGCTTAAATGAGAGATAGCATCCATTCAGTGTGAACGCTATCTTTCGAAAAGGCAGATCGCTTTTTCAATGTGCTTTTGCTGTGTGGACACACTCTTTTGGAAGAAGCTTTTTTGGAAGATAATGCAGGACAATGTAGCACTTTAAAGACTAACAGGATGGTTTATTAGATGATGAGCTTTCGTGGGCCAGACCCACTTCCTCAGATCAAATAGTGGAAGAAAGTAGTCACAACCATATATACCAAAGGATACAATTTAAAAAAATGAACAAATATGAAAAGGACAAATCACATTGCAGAACAGAAGGAGGATGCGGGGGGGGTGGGAAGGGGGAGGAAGGAAGGTAAGTGTCTGTGAATTGCTGATATTAAAGGTAGGGAGAGTGGGATGTTTGTGAGTTAATGGTATTACAGGTGATAATTGGGGAAACTGTCTTGGTAATGGGTGAGAAAGTTCAAAGACTTGTTAAGTCCTTGATCTCTTTCAGAAAAGCTTCTTCCAAAAGAAGCCTGCAGTCTAGACATAGTCACAGTTTATCTGTCTGTAAAATGAGAATTATATTTCCCTGCTGCACTGGGCAGTCGTGTGCCTGAATGGCAGCTGAGCAATTTGAAACACTTAGATTGGAAGTCATTACAGATGTGCAGTGTTATTATCTTATATTTTATGTGGTGATTTTAATCATTTTTCTTTTAAATATATATTGAATTATTTCCTAAATATTTGTTCCAGGTGGTGGCTGGACGGAATTATGCATTTGAGTATGAAATCAAGGAGACTAATTGCTCCAAGCATCATTTTCCTAAGTTAAGACCTGAGTGCAAACCCATTCCTGGAGGTGTAAGTGATATTCACATCCAGTTCATCAAAACTTCTTATGTTGGTAATTAATTACTGAGATTCTGATTCAGGAAAGTACTTAAGCACCTGCCTGACTGAAGGTATTTGTACACTGCAGTAAAGCACCTGTGGCTGGTCTGTGTCCGCTGACTCAGGCTCATGAAGCTTGAACGGACTGCTGTAAAAATACAGCATAATTGTCTAGACTTTGGCTGGGTTCCAGAGCCCAGACGCCACTCCAAGCCCAATGTCTACCCTGCAATTCTATAGCCCTGTATGCAGTCTAAACTAGGGTGTGTCTAAACTACATGGTTCCGTTGACGGAGCCATGTAGATTAGGCAGGATGGCAAAGGGAAATGAAGCGGCGATTTAAATAATTTTAATTTAAATCAAAATGGCCGTCGCGCTGCATCGATCAGCTGATTGTCGGCACAGGGCGGCAGTCTAGACGGGGATCTGCCAACCCCAGAACCCTTCATCGGCAGATCCTTTATGGCTCGTGAAATGAGGCTTACAGGGTCTGCCGATGAAGGGTTCTGGGGTCAGCAGATCCCCGTCTAGACTGCCACACTGTGCCAACAATCAGCTGATCGGCGCAGCGCGGTGGCCATTTTGATTTAAATGAAGCGGCAATTATTTAAATCACCACTTCATTTCCCTTTTTCAAGTACACTAATCTACATGGCTCCGTCGATGGAGCCATGTAGTTTAGACGTACCCTCAGAGACTACAACTACACTACTGTACAACAGAAAATTGACTTAAGCTATGCAAATCTAGTTATGTAATTAACATAGCTAGAGTCGATATACCTTCAGTAAGTTACCACGGACTCTACACTGCGAGAGGGTGACGAGTAATTCTCCTGTTGACTTCCTTTGCTTTTCTTATCCAAGGAAGAGTAATAGGGTCAATAAGAGAGTGATCTGTGTTGGATTTGGCAGGTCTTAATTAGACCCGCTAAATCAACAGCTAGTGGAACAATGTCAAAGAATCAATTTGAGCTGTAATGTAGATATAGCCTGGCCCTGCAAGTTCAAGTCAGCTGACATAACTCAGCCATGCCCATTTTACTGCTGTGTAGCCATACCCTTAATGTTAATAGAATTTAGCACAGGCTTAAAGTTAAACGTGCTTAAATGTTATGCTCCTTAGGAGTGGATTTAAGCACAATGTTGAAGTCTTTTGCTAAATTAAAGCCTACAAAGGCCATGGCTCTGAAATATTTGCAAATGCCCATTTAGAGCCAGTCTCATCAAAAATAAGAATGGCCATACTGGGTCAGACCAAAGATCCATCTAGACCAATATCCTGTCTTCCAACAGCAGCCAGTGCAGATGCCCCACAGTGAATGAACAGAACAGGTAATCATCAAGTGATCCCTTTCCTGTCATCCACTTCCAGCCTGACAAACAGAGGCTAATAGCCATTGATGGACCTAACCTCCAGGAATTTACCTAATTCTTTTTTGAACCCTGTTAAAGTCCTGGTCTTCACAACATCCTCTGGCAAAGAGTTCCACAGTCTGACTGTGTGCTGTGTGAAGAAAAACTTTTGTTTGTTTTAAACCTGTTACCTATTAATTTCATTTGGTGATCCCTAGTTCTTATGTTATGGGAACAAGTAAATAACTTTTCTTTATTCACTTATTTCACACCCATCATGGTTTTATAGACCTCTATCATGTCTCCCTTAGGGTATGTCTATGCTGCATAGCTATTTCAAAATAAGCTATTCCAGAATAGTTATTCTGAAATAACTTATTTTGAAATAGAACGTCTACACTGCAGAGAAGCCTCAAAATTAGTCAGAGGAAGGCTTCCCTAATGTATATGTGCTATCTTGATTCAGAGCCCCAGGAGACATTGGGAAGGAATGACAAAATGGCCCTGGTGAAGGGCTATTTCTAAATAGCTCCATTGGAGTGTCTACACATGACTTATTTCAAAATAGCTATTTCGGAATAGGTGTTGTTCCTCGACAATGAAGTTTACAGATTTCAGAATAAGCTGTCTGTCATTTCAAAATTATTTTGAAATAATGGAATGGCTGTGTAGACATTCACATTGTTATTTCAAAATAACACTAGTTATCTCGATATAATGGTGTATTGTAGACTAAGGATGTTAAGTTGCAGTTAATTGACTAGTCAAGTAGTCAATGGAATTTCCATTGACTACTTGACAGGCACTTCCGCATTCTTCCTTTGAAATGTACAAGAGCCCCCGCTGGGACTCTCGTACATTTTAAAGGAGGAACATGGAACTCCATGTGCAGCCCAGGGCCAGCGGGAGTGCCTGCTTTGAAATATACAAGAATCACCAGCAGGGGCTCTTGTGCATTTCGAAGCGGAAGTGCCGTCATGGAGCCTGGGGCCAGTGGGGAACTCAGAGTCTGCTGCTGACCCAAGCTCCATGCGGCACTGCTGGTTTGAAATGCCACACAGAGCCTGGTGTCCAGCTGACCTCGGGTTTCGCACAGCATTTCAGTGGAACCCAGGATGAGCTGGGTAGTCTCCAGCTGACCTCGGGTTCAGCATGGCACTTCCCCAGAACCCAGGGTCATCTGGGGAGTCCCAAGCTGACCCCGGTCTCCACGGTGCTGCCCCTTTGAAACACCAAGGGGGTTGCAGAGTGTGAATCTTGGGTTAGCACTGTTTGTGTGTGGTCAGAAGGAAGGGAAGGCTTGAGCCTGAGTTTAAACCCTGGACTTATACTGTAGTTCAGACATCCCCCAAGAGTATGATTCTGTACTTATTAAACATTCTAAATTCCCATTCAAGTCAAAGGGAGTCAAGGGAGTTGTTCAGTACCTTTCAAGACCAAGATGAAAGCAGCCCCATTAATCTTTCATCAATATCTATCTATAAAGGCCTCTTCCATTTTCTCTGGTGGATTTCCCAGGGTCATCTTTTCTCCTGATCAGAAATCACTGGACTTGCTTTTGAAGGTGCATTCAGATCAGTGTAGATCAGGAGAAAATTCTCTGGAGACAATGGAGACTGATCAGTGTACAAGACACCACAAATTGACCTCTCATCTCTCTCTGCATGACCCAGTGTTTGTTTGCTATGAAGGGGGCCATCAGGACATTTACAAATATGCTCTCTGAGTATTTCTAAGAGAAAATTAAGAGGTTTTTTTCTCCCAACCCAGCATATCGGTCGCTGTGGAGCCAAGATATATGTGGATCTCAGTAACACAATTGCAAATGTTGCACAGAAATGCCAGTTTATAGGTACGTGGTGATCATGTGTCAGTTGAAAACTGCTAATGGTTTACTACAATTGCAGATAGTTGTACAATAAAAATGCCAAGGGACTAAAAAAAAACATGGGAGGGGGAAAGCAAATCTGCTCGTACAGCAAAACAATAAGGCTTCTGCCCCCCTATAATGGAAATTTAACAAATAATCTTCTCATTTCCTACAAAGTATTGAAAATCCAGGGGGAAATTCTCTTCTCTGATCTTTACATTCCCAAAATTCTATGATATGTGAAGCAGGCCTCTAAACCCTGAATGTGGTCTGCAGGGTTAAATGCAAGAGCAATCCCACTATGAAGATCAGTAGCACAGCTCAGAGAGTATAACTGTCCCCCTAAACTTTATTTCATTTTTATTTATTTATTTCCAGGGGCTACATCAGCTCTTCTAAATATTTCCCTAGTTTACAGCAAGCAACCTAAAAATCATTACTGACGTGGGTACAAAGTGAAAATGTATACAATGACTTGTTTATACTTCTGTCATAGATGGTTGATAAGCCCTCAGCCCCACCTCTAGCCTGCCCCTTTTGCTAAGGCTCCACCCACAATGGGAGTCAAGCTGCTCTCCTGTCCCCCACCAATGGGTTCAACCCCTTGCAGCATAAGGAGGGGAGAAGTGCCCCAAACTTCCCAGCTCAGAGCACAGGGAGGGTGAATGGCACAAGACCTCAGCCTCCCCAGCCCCAGAGAATAAGGAGGGCAGGTGGCACACAGCTTCAGCATCCTGGGGCTGGCACACCAGGAAGAGAGGAGAGCATGCAGCCCCAGCCTCCTCAGTCCTGGAGCACAGGGAAGGCAGAAGGCACACCACAAGGGCACCATTTCAAGTGCATGGTGGGGGAGGCCGCAAAAACTGTGCACTCTGGGACGCAGCTAGCTTTTCATCCCATTCATTCCCCAGATGCTAAGGGTGTGAGGGGAAGTGCTTGCATACTGTGCAGTCCTCTCACCACACTTGTATTTTTAAGTCTGATTTGATAAGCAAGTAGTTTTTAAGTGAGGTGAAACTGGAGTGCGCAAGACAAATCAGACTCCTGCCAGGAGTGAAGTAATCTGAAAAGATTGAGAACTACTGATTTAAAGAACTTTCACCAAGAACTCCACATTCACAACTGGGTTTTGTATGTGCATCACCTCCTTAGATTAAAGAGCCAGAGCCACTTACAGCTTGTCAACTGGACTCAAGAATTCAGCTAGTGCAGGGGAGGGCAAATGACAGCCTGTGGGCCTCATCCAGCCCATCAGCTATTTTAATCTGGCCCTCAAGATCCCATGGGAAACAAGGTCTGGGGTTTGCCTTCTTCACACATGGCATGACTCTGTGGAGCTCCTAGAAGCATGCCCCGCCTTCCAGTTCCTGCATGAAAGGGAAACCAGAAGGGTCCATGCAATTCTCCTGCCCGAAGAAGCTGTTGTGAGAGCTGCTAGGGCAGCACTGGCAGATGAGGGGGAGGGGAGGGAGAGGTGGGCAGCACACAGAGTTGCTTGGCCACACCTCCACCTAGGAACCCACTAGGAGGAGGACTTGCCACTGCTTCTGGGAGCTGCTTGAGGTAAGCACAGGACAGAGCCGGTGCCCCTGAGACTCACCCTGCATCCCAACCCCCTGACATAGCCCTGATCCCACTCCTGCTCCCTGAACCCCTCTGTCCCATCCAGAGCACCCTTCTGCACCCCAGGTTCCTCATCCCCAGCCTCACTCCAGTGCCCACACACCCAGCCAGACCCCTCAGTCCTTCCCGCACCCTAACCCCAATTTTGTGAGCATTTATGGCTCTCTATACAATTTCCATACTATGTGTAACCATTGGGCCAAAAGATTTGCCCACCCCTGATCTAGTGGTATCGCTGCTTTTATTTCTTGTTACATCACTGTCACCATTCTACTCTTGCATTTAATAACACAGAAACTTAGTTTCTTTTCAGGGTTACTTACCCCACTTACACCTCATTCATTATTACCCAGCACCATACCCCTAACAAGAGCATTTTGTTTACTGTCCTTTCTTTCTAGTCTTCTGTTGGGACACAGTCTGTTACTGTTCCAAGATTTTAGTTCTCCAGGTACAGGGTCATTTAGTTCTTCAGGTACAGGGTCATATGTAGCATGTGCAGCTTTCTCATCCATACATAGACTTGCTTTTCTTCAAGGAATGGTTATATAATTCTTCAAAATAGAATCACTCATTGCACAGAGTGTGCACACATAGATCTCAGAGATGAAGGGAGCCTCCTGTTTCCTCTAGTCCAGCCCATCACAAAAGTGCAGCTGTTTCTTCTACAGCAGCCACTTGCCACCTTCCATTTGTACTCTCATTTCTGTATTCATCAAATGCACTGTTTACGCCCAGGCATCTAAATTCTGCTTTTTTCCTATGCACATCATTGATAGGACAACACAGACATCTACCAAATCAAATCTCAAAATATTCTGGGTCCCACCTAGCAGAGTCAAATCCAGGCAGTCCTGACAGAAGTGCATTTCTGCCTCAGTGGTTGACCTGAGCCCAATGCACAGTGAATCTTTTGTTTCTTCAATTTACTTGAACGCTGGTATTTCTTTCAGGCATTCCTGTTTGTGCTGGCTGTCCAGTTCCCATCCCAGCTGACAGTAAGAACTTGGAGGAACCACTGAACGCTGCTGTGGAGAAGTATAACGCAGAGTGCAGTGATGACTTCTATTATAAAGTTGAAGCACTATTACATGCCACAGTGCAGGTTGGAATTCTTCTTTCCTCTTCATGTGCAGTTTTATTTATGACCACCTCTCCATATTTAATAGAGATGATCCAAGATATAACGATGCTAAGGGTCAGAGCTGAAGCATAGTTAAGGTTTAGATTTGGGTCTGAAAACTTGGGAGCTGGTCTTTCTACCCCAATGTTTATACCACTTTAATCACACTGAAAGCACATTCTTACAAATTTCAGTCATCCGAAAGGATATTTTTTTTAAAAACTCCTTCAATGTATATTTTGTCTGACCTGGACCCAAAACAATAGGGTAGGTTTCAGATTCAGGACTCTGATGTCTGTTATACCGTCCTCTTTACCAAGTCCTTTGGCATCATTTCATACGACATCAGAAGTAGAAAAGATCTATGAGTTAGAGTTAGATCACAGAATATAAGCACTGGAAGGGACCTCGAGAGGTCATTGAGTCCAGTCCTCTGCCCTCATGGCAGGACTAGTCTAGTACTGTCTAGACTCTAGACCATCCCTGATAGACATTTATCTAACCTACTCTTAAATATCTCCACAGATGGAGATTCCACAACCTCTTTAGTCCAGCACCCTACAGGCCTGACTGGTGCCAAACCAAAGAATTTGAAAACAAGTATTCCTGTGACACATTAAGGACTAGTACAAATATATAGTATCATAAGCTTTTGTGGGTAAAACCCACTTCATTTGCTGAACCACGAGAGGTCAATATGGTCCAGCAGCATTACCAACACTTCCACTGCTCACTGGGCTCTTAGAGGATGTTAAGGTACAAATTAGAACTAAATAGCAGCACAGAACATTGAGAGCCCGGACTAATGGTTGTAAACAAACTTTATGGGACTGCAGGAAACTTGGCCACACCCATAAGATGGGAACATCCAGCTAACTAAAATCATGCCACCCCCATATGTTCCTGGACCAGGGAGTGCCAGATTAAAGAGGCTCCAACTGCATATGGACAGTTTTAGGGAAGAAAACAGGGATGAAATCAGAGGCAAACTCCCATAGACTTCAGTCAAACCAGAATTTCATCCTTTGTCTGTTGTTTCTGTTGTGAGGTATCTACCTCCCTTTTGGGTATGATTAAAAAAGATTATATACTAACATGAACATGAACAATCAACTTTCCCAGGAACATTAATGAATTGTTACAGTTTAGTTCTTTCATGTGCTTGACAAATAGTTTGTTTTTCACTGCAGTTGTATTTATCAGACTCTTCATTTTACCTCATCCAACTTCCCTTTCCTTATATTTGGTTCACTACAATGGTGCCTCGGAATGATTTCTTTCATTAGTAAGGATATTACTGCAGTCACGCAGTAAAACAAAGTCAAAATTGTGAATCTCAGATTTTTTCACCTGCTAGTTTCCTCCAATGTCAATGCTGTGATGCTTTTGAGAGGTGGAATGGGAGTAAATAATATAGGTTAATTAGAAATGTATATTGATTGTCTCTTTCACTGTCAAAGGGGTCTGTTTTTATGCTCACATCCTTGGTGGGATGGTTACGTTTTTAGAGCACTGTGTTATCTGTGAAACTGCTGCAATAAAAACACTTTTAATGAGGACAATTTTCTTCATGATTTTTCAGGTGGTTGCTGGAGAAAAATTTGATATAACATTTAAAATGAGGAAGACAAACTGCTCGAAGACAAATGTCAAAAAAATGAATGAATATTGTGCGGCTACAATAGACAGTGTAAGTGATTGGAATGCTGCAGACCACCACAATGGCTCTCCGTTAAGCCAACTGAACTGCACCAGAAATGACTATGTTGTTAAAAAAACAATCCCAACAAAACAAAAATAGCCACCACCATACCAGCAACCCAGGTTTGGTGTTTTTATTAAATAACTTCAAATGGTCGTTGATGCCAATAGCAAGCCAAATTAGTAAAGGCTAGTTATTCCTCAATAAACGGAGGGATTTTTCTCTCTCAGCATTATCTTTACCTTTATCGTTAGTTCTGTGTGTGACCCAGGATATTGCTAAAGGACAGCAGAAAGAGTTGCTTTGGTCAACTCACACCAACTGCGCAATCCATTTGATTAATGCAAAGCTATTGGAATAATTTTGACCATTTCATGGGTGGTTGATCAAAAAGCAAAGGGGGTGAAATGGTACCAGGGTGTGGGCAGGGTGATGTCGCTGAAGTGACGTTCTGCTATGGTGAGGGGCTGGCATACTTGGGGCAAAGGGACATATTGCCAGTCGGGTGCTGCTAGGGCTGACTACAGGGTTAGTGCGTGTGGAATAAACACTCAAGAAATGGGAGGGAAATGCCTGATATTTGTAGCAGAGTGGTGGTGGGTGGGTTGCTCCCCACACACACACTCCACCTGCTCATATCTGGGGGTTGAAAAATACTACAGCAAGAGACCGTAAATTCAGTTCCACCAAGGCACCCAGTAACAATGGCCACTTCAGAAACGTTTGACCTTAACCTTTCTGTTCTTCAGTTTCCCCATCTTAAATAATGATAATGAGATCAGCGTTTACCTATCCCTCTAGAGTGTTGTGTTAACTAGCTAATGCTTGTAAAGTACTTTGGAAATGAAATGTGCTGAGAATTAGTGTTATGAGTTAAATTGTGATATTCATGCCAGCTTGCTAAAGCTAAATAGAACTAAGTGATTATATGATTCCAATATAAGAATCTACAAAGGTAAGGTAGATGGATTCTACAATGTTCACATAAAGCTTCAAAAATAATAAGATGTTTAAAAGGGTTATTAAAATTGTACATCCTTATTTATATACAAGTCTATTTCCATGTTTGTGGCATATTTTTTTTGTTTTAAGAGCCTAAGCTGGCTTCGATTGATTGATTGCTTGATTGTTGACAGGACACTTTGCTATGCAGAGCACAAGTTATTGTGGTGCCATGGACAAACACAATACAGCCTAGGGTCAACTGTATCAAAAAGAAGGTATGAATTCTCAATACATATATTATTACACTTCAGACTACTTACAACTTTTTACACAAAATTTGTAATGGGGAAATATTTGTAACCCTTTATCCAGTGTTTCTTAAACTGTGTTCCGTGGCTCTCGGAGGTGTGCCATGGAGAACAACAGATTTCAAAACTGCTGCCCTTAAAAGGACAAGTGACTTTTTTTTCCCCCCTCAATAACTTTCCCCCCCAACCTTTCCCCCCCCCCCCCTCAATAGCTTTTCCCCGACCTCTTTTTTCTTCCCCCTCAACAAAAAGGCCTTGGTGATCCTCATAAAATAAAATATTGTTTGGTGTTCCTCTGTCTTAAAAAGTTTAAGAAACACTGACTTATCCATCTCCCAAAACGTCCACTTCTCACATTAGCTCAATAGCCTGTATTTTTTTTAAAAAGGGCAATGGTCACTTTTTTCATTTTAGTAATGTAGTGACCATTCCTCTTGTCCTCTGACCGCAGTGACCTAGGCTGAGCTAATGCAGTTCCTGAGATGAGATGCTGGGTTGAGTAAGGATATGTTTACACTGCATCTGGAAGCGAGCCTCCCAGTCCAAGTCACAACATGAAAGTACTGTCTACTATGCAGATATTTTCAGTGCACTCACAGGAGTTCTGCTAATACAAATGTGTGGTCTTGGCCTGGAAAGCTCACTTCCAGATGTAGTTTAAACAAAATGAATGAAAATGCAGAATGTGCAGAATAAGAAAGCAAAATTACCATAAAATTAGAGATTATTTTGTCTGCCTGATGACTGATTCTTTCCAGGTTCTCTCATGCTCAATTCTGAGTGGTGCTGAGCATTGTCAACCTCTACTGATATCGTTGTTGACTGAATTTGCAAACTGGGCAAAAAGGGGAATTACCATGTTTAAGGGATAAATAGCTCTCCATGGTGTCTGCTGACCTTTTCACATTAGAAGGGCAGCAAATATCAGTCCAGACCCCTATTGCTAGGCAAGGTGGGCCTGGATTGTAGATTTGTCTGTAGGAGACATTTCCAAATTCCCCCTAAAACAAACTATTATCCAGCCCTGTTTCTGTGTCACAGGTTGGTAGTCTCAGAAAAGGGATATAAAATCAAACTTCTGGAATTCTGATCATTATAGGGTCTTTACTAAAATTAGGAAAAGAAAAAAAACATGTGCTAGACCTATTTAATGAATCAATCAAGCTCATATTCAGCATTTTTGGTGCGCTCATAACATCCTCCTTATTATGTATTGACGGCAGATGTCTACTCTAGCTATGTCTGCTGTAAATCAAACCAAACCATGATGGACATTTGATATAGAAAATGCAATAAACTTCTGTTGATTAGCTGAAAAGACAGAAAAACTACATTAGTGTAGGCAGGCAGGGGTGCTGTTTTGGTTAGCTATCAAACACAACATTTTGTAGCACAGACATTAACCTATGTTTATTGTTCTTTAGCTACTCCTATACTCTGCAGATCTTCCAACCAGAAACTAAAACTTCAATAAGTAATATTTCATTTAATAAAATAATAAAGGTGTTTGGCTTGTGCCTGCTTTGAGGCTAGACTAAAGTGTGCATTACCATCCTTCCTGGTATAATATTCTGTGCTTATGGAAGACCCATTTTAGCTACACAGTTCAAAAGTATTGTTCACAGTTTAAAACCAATGCATACGCTTATACCTCTATAAAGTGGTGTACTATTATCTTTATAGATGTACATTATTATCTTGCTTAGCTTAGGAGATCTGCCAACAATTTTTGTTGAGTCACATAAGAGAATGTGCAAGTGAAGGTTTGTCAGTTGTTTTTTAACCAATTAATTGGGATTCATGCAAGGAACCGCTCCAGACTGGCTGAAACAGCCCCCAGCCCGCATGGCTCCCACCCCCAACCTCACGGTCCCCAGCTCCAATGCAGGGGCTGGGACTGCCACTGGCTCCCAACTCCCAGCCCCTTTGCAGGGGTCTGGGGCTGCCACCAGATCCCAGCCCACACTGGAGTGGGCCTTGAACACGGCAGGTTAAGCTCCCTGCAGTCAGATGCTGCTCTGACACCAGCACAGCCCCTGTCTGTTGCCCATCGTAGACAGGGGCTGCTTCAGACGCGGCAGGCAGGAGCTCCTCTAGCCCCCACCAATTACGGTTAACCAGAACTGGTAAACCTCACCTTAATGGTTAAGGCTTACTGGTTAACCAGTTTACCTTTCACATACCTACGCCCCCAACACCTCTTTTTTTAAACACTGTATTTTCAAAAACATGGCAAGAAATATTTGCCTTTTACATTCCAACCCCAGGTAGAATTTCTCCAAAGTGTGTATGTACTCTGTGCAGATAGTAACATTATTGCAATACATGTATCTAACTATCTCCTGTTCCTTTTTAGATTAGGTTGCTACGATTGCCTCCTGGCTTTACTCCTCTCCGATCTCCAGTTATGGAAGTAGCTGCTCAAAACACGACCCACATCACAACTGAAGAGGGACCTGGAGATGGACAAGCCCCTGGCAAAGGGCCAGGAGTAGATAGCAGGTGTAAAGCAGCCCATGAACAGGGGGATGGACATGATACTCAGTGTGAGCATGAACATGGGCACGGACATGGACATGGACATGGACATGGGCCTGGGCATGGGCACGGGCACGGGCACGGGCACGGGCACGGGCACGGGCACGGGCACGGGCACGGGCACGGGCACGGGCACGGGCACGGACACGGACACGGACACTGGCATGGAGGGTTGCCAGATCACCATGAACCATTTGCCCCAAAGTGTCCTGGAAAGCCCTGGAAACCTCTCATATAGTAAAGAAACCCAAAGTACTTACAAATGAGAATCTTTTCCCTCATCTGTCTAAACACAACAATCCAGTAACAGAAACATACACATATGCGCCCCAGGACTTGAAAGATTTTGACCTTGCAGGATCTTCTACTTTAATTCCTGATATGATGCATATTTTTCAGGCAACAAATAGAAAATCATAAACATGATTTGCTTTTGAAATGTATAACATTGTAAAGCAGTGGTGGCTCTCATCTTGTTAGCGATGATACTGAAAGAGAGTCACCAGCAGTCTTCTGGAGGAACTGAGAGCATAAGCCTGACTCGGTTATAGATCAGGAGTAATTCCATTGAAATCAGTGAGTTATAAAGGCGTAGAAAAAGTGTGAGGGGAAAGTCAGGCTGTGCTGACATGGATTTATTCAGCTACTTGTAACTCATCATCCTCAGATGCCAGAAGCATTCTGGGAACCACTGTGCTGAATCCATCACACCATTTTTGAATCCATCCATGTGGGAGATGGAACAAAGAATTCTGGGAATCATGTGACGGAACCTAATCAAATGAAGCTTAAGTGTAGTGGGAAAAGGGGCACAGGATGAAATAGGGTGAGAAGCCTTTACTTGGATGTTTAAAAGCACATTTTTCATCTATCCAGGACTGACAAATGTCTGGAAACGGCAAAATAAAAAAGGGAATGCATGACTTGTTCATTTATTTACTCCAGTTTACATTTCTGCCAGCAATTCTCTTATCAGGTTGCCTTCATGGAAGAGATGTTAGAGAGCAGCTCAGAGAATCCAAAATAAAAAATTCTCAACCATGCAGATTCCTGCTAGAATACATTTTCAAAGCTGCATATTTATTTTCTGTATATAAAATATGAACTCTTGTATAAAGGACTGCCACTGCAACGGAGAGACATTGACGTGGCAAAAATGCTCACACACCTTAGGTCTGTCTGCCAAGATAGTCACAGTAACACTTGGGGGATGCACCTCCCCATTTTCCCCTCCAAAATTGTACTTGCTAAATGGGATGTCCCCACATGCTCCCTCCTTCTCTCTCTGGGTGGCCCTCCCTGCACCCCCTCCCCACACAAGCACCAGTTGCCCCTGCTGGTTACAGTAATGTAAGTAAGGTCCTACTAAATCCATGTCCATTATAAAGACATTATGGACTTAGAAATCTGGTCTCTCTCTGTGAAATCTTGTCTTTATGTGCTTTAAGCCTATACTATACAGATTTCTTGGGGGGAAATCAGCATTTCTCAAATTGAGGGTTCTGATCCGAAAGGGAATTCCAGAGAGTGGCAAGATTATTTTAGGGGTTGTAGAATTGCCACCCTCACTCCTTCACTGCTTTTGGAGCTGGGCATCCAGAAGGTGGTGGCTGCTGACTGAGAGCCCAACTCTGAAGGCAGCAGCACAGAAGTCGGGATAGCTGTACCATATCATGCCATCTTCACTTCTGCCCTGCTGCTGGCAGTGGCTCTGCTCCCTGCCAGCAGCTGCCGCTCTCCAGCCATCCAGTTCTGAAGGCACCTCTGTCACTAGCAGAAGGGTAGCAGGACAGCAACCCCCCCGTTCAACAACCTCATGACCCACAGACATATAAACCTCTTTTTGGGGTCAGGATCCCTGCAATTACAACACCCTGAAATTTCAGATTTAAATAGCTGAAATCATGACATTTGCTATTTTTAAAGTCCTATGAACATTCATTTTACCAATTATAGGCTCCAATTATAGGCTCCCCAATCCATACTTAAGGCTGTCTGACACTTTCCACTATACAATCCTGTTTTCCTTGCTTTTTACCAAGGATCTCAAACTCCCGGCCTCGGGATAGCTGCAGCCTGAGCACTTCCCCAATCCAGCCCGCAAAATATTTTGAAAAAATGTGTCAGGCTGACGTGGCTGCCAGCCCATGGCAGAAGGGGGGCATGCAGGAACTCACCTCACACACAGCTCTCAGCTGCATCCAGGCCCCCAGCACCCACTTAGTCCCAGCTGCAGAGCGTGCCATTTAGTCCAAGAAGCCATGCTGGCTGCTTTCTGCTGCTATGCAAACCGCGCTGGCCAGGGAGCCGCCTGAGTGATGCACTTCTGCAGCCAGCAGGGCTTGGCCACTGGGTTTGGCTTTTGGTTATTCCAGGTGGTGGTATGGAGTGCAAAACTGCAGATGTTAGCAGCAGAGGCAGGCATGATTCCAGTGCAAGGTCACAGATGTTAGCTGGGCGTGGGGGCATCCCAGTGCAAGAACATGGGGGTATCAGGGTAAGGAGTCAGTTTCATGTCTTTTGTAGGAGCCTAGTCTCTGTCTGGGTAGGGGTGCCATTTACCTTCACACACACAAAACCGAACATGGCGGGGGGGAAAATGGTTGAGCCAAAAAAGGCTGCGCCTTTAAATTCTCATGCTCCCCTCACCCCCACGCCAGATGTGGAAAGGGAAAAATGTCCTCATCGGCCTTCCATCCAAGGAAAACAGAAAATACTGGACATTTTACATGTCCAGTATTTTCTGTTGTCTGATATTTTCTGTTTTTTTTACTGGACAGAAGGCACAATTACCAGACTGTCCAGATGAAAACCAGACACCTGGCAATCCTCTGTAAGGGTTCCTGTACACAGGGGGAGATACTATCAATTTGCATGTACTCTATTTCCAACTTCAAGCATTCAAAATTCATGCTTTAGCCTCTCCCTCTCCCAAAAAGAGAAGGGCATCTTGAAATCACCGATAAAAATACACTTGGGGATCTTTCTTTTCGGCAGCTGGTGTTTGAGGTCTTTGGCTGAACTCAGGGCATGTTTTCTAGCTTTTCTCCAACTAAAGTCCTCCTTTAAAAAAGAAAGAAAAGAAAAAGAAGGCTTGGATTCTTTCCTAATATCATGCACCAACAAACATAATCTACTGAGATGACAATTGATGTTAGTGCATGAGGCATCAGGTTGTGAAGTTTCCAGATCTGGCTTAATTATAATAATGTGGCTGGGGCTTTCCAGGAAAAAAAAAGCCCCAATTATCAGGAGGCTTGTGATCAAATTGGGAGACTTGGCATTACTAATATCTAGTCAGTTTCACAAAATGAGTTAATGGTTTCACAGCTTACATCTATGGACTGGGTGGCTCTGCATACACCTTCCACAGGGATGAGCTAGCAGTGGCATGGAGCTAGCAGCAGGCAGCCACTCTAGCCTTGCCACTAGTGATGGCGGACGAGGCTGGGGGACACATGGAGGGCACATGGGCCAGCAGATGCACAGGAGGGAGAGATGCAGAGACCTCTGCATGCCCCAGACCCCTGCCATTAGGGGATGCCCACTTGCCCCAAGGTAAACTGAGTTTGAGACCCCTGCTTATAACTCTTCATATAACCATTGTGAATTGTTCAGACTGATATTTTGCATGCTGGGTGTCTGCCAGAGACTAATTTGTTATTTTATTTTTTATTTGGAAAATTTCAGCTAAAAGAGTTTCACCATTTGTAGAACAAGGTTAGGGGAAATAGGTTTTTTTTTAAAATGGGCAAAACAATGTATTACAACCATTTTACTGAAAAACTCTAGAACCTTGGTGATTTGGAACAGACTTAAAATTTGACAGGCCAGACTTCATCCTGGTATTACACATGTGTATTTTGCTATCCCCATGAAAATCCAACCAAATTAGGTCAAGCTATAAGCCTCTGAAAAATTGCAGGTAGCACATACTAAGTAAATGTTTGTTAGAGTTTGGCAACTAAAGTCTCTGAAGATTCTATCCAGACTGTTCATGCTCCAGCCCAGGTTTTCAAGAGCTGAGCTGGACTCTCCCTACAGTTGTGCATCTTGGCTGCTAAGGCCACCGTGGCACCAGCATCAGAACTGGTATCAGGAAGAATGTCTCTCCTGTGCCCACACTGTTCTTGCTGCTGACCGCCAAACAGCAAAGGAAGGAGTAGGACAAATACCCTGATTACAGTGCAGGAGTAGGGGGGAGGGATATATGTGTGTTGGAAAAGATGGGTGTGGGAAGAGACTCAGGAGTTAGGTGGGAGGAAAGAAAATAGGAGCAGGGAGCACAAGGAGTTTAGGAAATGGGGCGATGAGAAATATGTGCAAAGAATAAGGATGAGGCAGGAGGAAGAAAATGGGGGCAAGGTTTGAGCAGGAGCAAATAGAAGCAGAGTGGGGTGATGGGGCAGGAGCAGAGTGGAGTCACTGACAGGAGGAAGGATGATAGCAATAGAGGACAAAAAGCAGGAAAAACTGGGGTAGAGGTAAAATAGGAGCAAGGGGCATAAGAAGAGTCTGGGGAAAGAAAGAACAGAAATGTTTATTACCAATAGAGTGCACTCTTGGACAGAGCCTGGAAATGAAACCATTATTCTTGAGCCTTAATACTCCTTTGCTGTCACAATTAGCTGAGAATAACCTACTGGCAAAATATGTCTCTCGCTTTTTTAATTCCTAGTCCACATAAAAGATAACAACCTACCTCTGCTATCAGTTACACTGTTAGGTCAAAAGGTACAGATCTATCCAAATCCTGCTGATGAGTCACATGGGACATCAATGTCATTCCAAATGGTGCTGCAAAATCAGCAAGGGTACCAATCAATCAAGGCACTAAAGGAGCATGAAAGGAAGAGAAGGCTATTGCAGAGAAGCTAAATTAGTTATTTGTATCTGACTTCACTGCGTAAGATGTAAAGGAGATTCTCACACCTCAGTCATTAATTTTAGGTGACAAATCTGAGACTCTCTCCCAAATCGAGGTGTCACCAGAGGAGATTTTGGAAAAAATGATGACTGAATCATTAGTAAGTCACCAGAACCAGACAAGATTTACCCAAGAATTCTGAAGTAACCCAAATATGAAATTGCAGGACTACTAAGTGACATAACCTAATGCTAAAATAAACCTATGTACCAGATGACTGGAGACGAGGGATGTGACTGTTAAGTAAATGTTTAACCTGTTAACTAATTAATCAGGAGTTTACATCCCTACTAGAGACATGGGCAATATGTATAATAGGCCAGGGGAGGAGATTGGGGATGAACCCAGAAAACTGAGAAGTAAATACCACCTCCTCAGCCATCTTGGAATCTGCATGGGGCACAGCAAAAGTGTCCTCCAGAACAGAGACACTTTTTCCCAAGGTAGCCTGGGGCCTGGGGAGGGGAGGAATGGCACAATGCAGCTGCAGATGGCTTGGGACTCCTCTGGGCATGTGGGAAGGGCTTCATGGGTTCAGCCAGATCTGGCCTCCTCCAGCCAAGGGTGCTCAGGGCTCTTCTGGATGGGGGGAAAGTCTTGGAGCTCCAGCAGTGGAAGAGGGAAAGGGTATGAAACTCCAGCCATGACAGGGTGGTGGGGCAGGGGACCTCAGGTTTCTGGTCACAAGGAGGGCAGGGGGCTTCAGGGTTTGAGACACAGATCTCAGAGCTCTGGCTGTGGGGAACTGGGGAAGGAAACAGAGGGTCTTTGGTGGAAGGAGCAGATAATAAGACAAAAATATCTTAATGCCACTATATAAATCCATGGTACTCTACACTTGAAATACTATGTGCAGTTATGATCCCTCCTCCTTCTCAACTCAAAAAAGACATATTAGAATGGGAAAACATACAGAGAAGAGCAACAAAATGATTAAGGGTATGGAATGGCTTCCCGCTGAGAAGAGATTGAAAAGACAGGGACTGTTCAACTTAGAAAAGAGATAGCTAAGGGGAGGATATGATAGAGGACTATAAAATTCATGACACGAGAAAGTGTTATTTTACCCTTTCACGTAACACAAGAACCAGACATCACCCAGTAAAATCAACAGAAAGAAGTTTTAAAAGACACATAAGGAAGGACTTCCTCATACAACAAATGGTCAACCTGAGAACCTTGTTGCCAAGGGATGCTGTGAAAGGCAAAAGTATAACTCGGTTAAAAAAGAATTAGATAAGGATGGAAGATATTATACCTCTGATCTATTATACCCACTGCCCATTCTCCGTGTGTTCATGGAGGATAGTCCATCAATGGCTATTAGCCAAGATGATCAGTAACCCAACCTCATACTATGGTTGTCCCTAAGGCGACAGCTCCCACAAACTGAGACTGGATGGATCACTCAATAATCAGCCTTTTTCTTCATTCCCCATGAAGCATCGAGTACTGGTCACTGTCAGAAGACAGACTGTGCTAGAGAGACCATCATTCTAACCCTGTATGGCCACTTTATGTACTTGTGATGGATTTTACTTCAAAAACAACAAATAGTCCTGCAGCACCCTGATGGATTTTGTTGTTGTTTCAGTTTCTCAATTTCTAAAAAGCTTAAGAATGTATCTTAAAGAAAACCATATTAAAAGAACATTAAGGAAAATCAAGCAGTACAAGGTTGATTAAACCTCAATTAAAATTGCCTGTGCAACCTTAATTCAGCCCCACTGAGCAAATGCATTATGTTACAACCTTAACATTCCTTTTACAGTTTATTTGTATGTTTAAAAAAATACATAGACCAGACAGATGACTGAAATAAACAGAACAAATAAAGGGTGGCTCAGAACTGGTAAGACATTAGTCAGAGGAAGTACCTTTTCCCCTTCAGCTCCATAACACATTCAAAATCCTTCACAGGCATTCAAAGTGGTCTTAGCATAGGGACCTGAGCTTCAGCCTCACAAGGGGTGTGTCTAGACTACATGCCTCCTTCGACGGAGGCATGTAGATTAGCCAGATCGGAAGAGGGAAATGAAGCCGCGATTAAAATAATCGCGGCTTCATTTAAATTTAAATGGCTGCCCCGATCTGCCGATCAGCTGTTTTTCGGCAGATCGGGGGAGTCTGGACGCGATGCCCCGACAAAGAAGCCTTTCTTCATCGACACAGGTAAACCTGGTTTCACGAGGCTTACCTGTGTCGATGAAGAAAGGCTTCTTTGTCGGGGCATCGCGTCCAGACTCCCCCGATCTGCCGACAAACAGCTGATCGGCAGATCGGGGCAGCCATTTAAATTTAAATGAAGCCGCGATTATTTTAATCGCGGCTTCATTTCCCTCTTCCGATCTGGCTAATCTACATGCCTCCGTCAAAGGAGGCATGTAGTCTAGACACACCCAAGGTTTCAAAAGTGACAGAAATGTAGCCATGTTAGTCTGGTGTAGCTGAAACAAAATACAGGACTATGTAGAACTTTAAAGACTAACAAGATGGTTTATTACATGATGAGCTTTCATGGGCCAGACCCAATGGTTGTGATTATTTTCTTCCACTATTTGATCTGAGGAAGTGGGTCTGGTCCACGAAAGCTCATCATCTAATAAACCATCTTGTTAGTTTTTAAAGTGCTACATAGTCCTGTATTTTGTTTCAAGGTTTCAAAACGAAGAGACAGTCTCTGTTCAGGTCCCATAACTCACTCCATCCCTTTTAGGTGAAGGCAATCTCTTCTCGTTGCCACACATAGAGTGGGTAAATGTATGAGACCGGGTAGAAGGGATTCTGATGGATTTTTCATTGGAGTGGGGGAGGGAGAGGGTTGGCCTTTATTCTGCTTCACTATGTTTTGGGAAGTAGCTGGAACCTGCTCATTCTCTTCAAAAGCTTTAAAGATAGTGGGTGGGGGGGCTCCGTGAGCTTGAGATGGGCTTTCTTTTGGATTGTTATAAAATTGAAATAATGGAGAAATATAGTGAGAAAAATAGGTAGGGACAGAAATAAAACAACTACTTCTGTCCTATCCCTCCGCTGTGACTGAAAAGGCAGCCAACAGCTTAACCCATCCATCCACCAAGTTTGTGTGTAAGGATACATGTAATGAGGCATCGATTAGAGCAGGGGTCTGCAACGTAAGGCTCAGTACGGACCCATTATGGCTCCTTTGTCATTCCCAAAATACACACAACTTTTAAAATTAAAATAAAAAATGAATTCAAAATTTTAAAAACGCATAATTACTTATGTCAAGCTGATTTTTTTTGTCTATTTCACCTTTAACTGTTCATTTTAACACCCATCCATCCTCTCCACTCACTGGAGGCCATTCATATTCTCTTTTTAGTTGATTGGTCAAGAAATCTTTCCATCATCATCCAGGATAGTAAACTCTGTAATCCCCTAACAGTAAAAATGGCGAAGAGACAGAGAGGTGACGAGTACCAACATTTTCAATAGGAGCGGACAGACTTATATGCATTTGTGGTTAGATCTGGATCTCCACACTATCTCATTTGTAATGAGAGACTGTTCTTAAAAAAAAAAACACATGACAAAACATGCAGCATTTGCTACAAAATACCCTGAGGATGACACGCGAAAAAAAGGCTGCGAAGAGCTGCTGTGAAAAATTAACATCGAACAAAATAGCCTGCTGGCATTGTCAAAAAAAGGAGGGATTACATGAAGAGATGCCTGCTAAAAATTGGTCATGAACTATTTGATGAGTGTCACAACAAGGACAAAATCTTACAGAAAATTCAAAATACACCATTCATTATCAGCAAAAACAGTTCACGACAGAGCTGTGAAAATGGCCCAACAAATGGACAAGGAACAAATGCAAAATGTGAATACAGCTACTTATTTTTTGTTTGCTTTGGACAAGACAACTGACATGTGTGATATTAATCAGTTGTGTATTTTGGGACAATATATTTGTGGAAATGCTGTTCATGAAGAAATGATTGAGACATGAAAAATCAAACGGGGCAAAGATATCCTTAAAACTGTGATGAACTTTGTAAACAAGAAAGAAATATAGTTGGATAGTCTTGTGTCTGTATGTACAGATGCTGCACCTAGCATGGCTGGCAAATTAAGGGGTCAGAACAGCTGAACTGACTGTTTTTGAACTTTCATTGCATTGTGCATCAGGAGGCACTTTGTGTGCATTCTTGTGGAACCAAGCTCAGAAATGTAATGGGACTGGTTGTTCACCCTGTCAACTGGATTCCCGCCCAAGCCCTTAATCACCATCAATTTCAGTCACTGCTCGAAGTAAATTCCAAATACCATGATCTACTAATGCACAGTGCTCACTGGTTATCTCGTGACAACATTTTGTCTTGTTTTGCCGCCTGCATTAATGAGATTGAGTCTTTTTTTGATATGAAGGATGTCAGACACACTGGGCTTTCAGACTGCGACTGGTTGCTCAAGTTTTACTATCTCGTCGACATTACCAGTCATTTGAATTAGTTGAACCTTAAGCTACAAGGGCAAGGAAATATAGTCCTGACTCTGAAACAAACAGGTAGTGTTTGGATTTCAGTCAAAATTGACGGGCTTCATCAAAAATATATAGATGGGAAGACTTGCACGTTTTGAAAGTTTATTAATGTTTTGTAATTCCTATCAGAGTGAGAATCCAAATAACAGCGTGGATTTGCAGCAGCATGCCAGGTTTGTTTCTGAGCTCCTGATAGCAGTCAAGTCTTGTTTTGTTGACTGTTATAAACACAGTGCTCTGTTTATGTTTGTGATTCATCCACATATAGAGTCCATTGAAGACCTGGATTTGACAGTCATTCAGGCATCTCAGTCAGTAATTTGGAAATGGAATTAGCAGATTTCAAGGGTTCAGATATCTGAGTGGAAAAATTCATCATGCTGAATTCTGATTTAGAATGCTTTGCTTGACTACATGCAGAATTGGCAAAACTGCACAATTGAGCTGACATGAAATTGCAACACAAGGATAATCTGATTCTACAAACTTGGAGAGAACTTCCTATCACATACAGCACCATGCAGAATGGCCTTACTGTCAATGTTTGGCTCCACCTATATGTGTGAGCAGGCTTTCTATCATTTGAATTGCATCAAAGGTAATTTGTGCTCAAGAATGACAGAAGACAGCCTGAATGAGTGCATGAAGTTGAATTTGACCAGTTATGACATACATTTCAAAGAAATGTGCAAAAAAAGTGCAGTAGCAGAAGAACCATAAAATAAAGTTCTTAAGTACAATGGACTATTATTTATTTATTTATATTATTAATCATCATCGTCATCATGCCAATTATTAGTAGCATTAGCTTGTATATATTTTCAGTAAGGCAAATGGACATTCTTATACAGCTCTTTGTTGACCACTTGTTCTGAATTGGTTCTTTGGTTTGAAACGGTTGCCAAGCCGTGGATTAGAGCAAGATCCTAGGAGCCAGAACTTCTGAACACTAGTTCAGACTCTACTACTGACTTGCTATATAAGATTGATTGAACAAGTCACTTATCCCGTTCTCTACCTCCCCATATGGAAAATGGGCAGAATAACACCACACAGTGATGCTGAGAGGCTGAATTAATTAATGTTTTGTAAATTAGTTCAGTGTTTATAAGTGTTCATGTTAAATTTGTGAGGGAAACAGAATTTCTAGTTTATAGAAACTTCTAAACTCATTTAATTACAAATGGGAATAAGGGTCAATCAAAATGTTTCATTCTGATTTTTATTTTATATTATAATTTAAAATGTAAAATAAATTTTGAAACAAAAACCCTAAAATGTTAAAATCCAAAAAATGTCAGAAAAGTTTAATCATTATCAAAATATTTTGTTTCAATCTTTTTTGCCTCAAGATAAAATTTTGTGAAAATTGACATTCCCTCGAAAGTTTTGAATGAGAGGAAATGGCTTTTGCCAAGAGAAAAATATTTTTTCTGAACATTTTTTGATCAGCCCCGTTTCTGATTAAATGATGACAGGCTCTACAGAACTCAATTATTATGATTGAGTCATGCATGGTAAAACTGCACCTTTACATAAGATAAAAGAGAAGATCTAATACCTGAGCAAGTACATCTCTAGCTTTGCCAATAGATGCTGTTTTTCTGAATTGATATGACACTTTCCTATATAGTAAGACTTTCTGGTTACAGATAAATAACCAGGAAGCTTAGCACTCAGGACGATCCTCTGTGCCAATGTGATATCACCATGTGCTTATGCAGATAAACATACTGCACCTATGTGCCTCCTTGATTAATGCTGAATCTCTTTCAGCATAGAAATAAAATGTGCCCAATTATTATGTACAACGTGTCATACTATATGCGTGTGTCATTTTATAACTATAAAAATAAAATACAGTCTTTGTACTAGAAAGCTTACATTTTGATTTATACAGAAATCCAAAGATGGGACTTTTAACTATGAAAGGGCTGCTGAATTGTGACTACTCTCAGGAGCTCTACCCTGATTGGTAATTGCATTGGATTAATCATGACATCACAGGACATCATCACCTGATCTCAGAAAAAGAGGAATCATAGAGCCAAATATGTATTCCACTCATCCATTCAAGAATGATAGGCTCAGTTGCATGCCAGTTCCTCATTTAGGAGTCACAGCCAGCCATAAGAGCAAAGAGGTTTTAAAAAGATGTTAAAAATCAGTTATATTTTACCCCGGTGTTCTACAGACAGGCGCTGCTCTTCAGTTACTGGTGCTTAGGTTTCTTAGTTACTCTTACAAAACACTGGCAAGATCTGTTTTTATTCCAGAGTCTGATTACCCTTGTGGGCCATATTCAATACAACCCTTTATTCTATTCCTCATGCAAAACCATATAAGGATGGGAATCAGCCCTTGCAAGCTCAGCTATACAGACTGTCTGCTTAAAGGGAAGTTGTTCTATTGAAAAACTGACTTTGCTGCAACATGATTCTACAGCACACTAAAATAAAAGAGGAAGGTTGCTTTAAGCAGGAAAAAGTGAGGGTTTTCCTAATTAGGTAAGGCATGTTGTCACAATGAGATGTTATTGCTGTTACTGTGCTGGTCTCAATCTGCTATTCAGTGAAAGGCTGGACACAAACTTCAAAACAAGACCACCCGTATGAATTATGGGAAAGATGGGCATGTTTGTCCCACATTGTAAATTTGCCTGTCCTGGAGATTTGGGACTGATTCTTCTACCTCTGGCCCTATTTTTTTTTTAATTCAAAATCAGAAGCTGACCTGTGAGTTGAAAAGCAGACATTAAATTACTGCAAAAGTGACAAAGACCTACTTCATCAGATGCATGTACGTGGGTCTTTGCCCACGAAAGCTTATGCTCAATACATCTGTTAGTCTATAAGGTGCCATAGGACTCCTTGTCGCTTTTGCAGATCCAGACTAATATGACTACCCCTCTGATATTAAATTACTGGGCCCTCAAAAGAGCAGAATGCTTATTTTGTATATAAACCTAGCTCTGGTTCAAAGTGACTCCCAGCATATTGGAACTAGGGATGCTTACGGGGTAACAGTTAACCAGTGATTGGGAGCAGCCTCACCAAGTCCTTCAGTGGGATTCCTTTTAATCAGTTAGACCTAATGTTCAATCAGTTAACTAATTGAACAGAACTTTACATCCCTAATCAGAACCATTCAAGGAGCTAGGATCTGTGCCAAAGAAGCGTTCTTTCCTCATGATGGAAGAGTGGCTGACACCCAAAACAACTTTTTTGTGTGAAAAGTTACTGAAAAGACTCAGTGAGTGATACTACATGTTCCACCAGATGCATGCACTTCTGGAGTCAGAAGTAAACCACTCAGCTGTCAAAAACTACCCCAGGTTGGAATGGAAAACATACATACAACGCCAGGAATTGAGACAGTGAATATACAATGCTGGCTAAGAGACTGGGATAGGTGAACACATTTCTAGCTTTCTTTGCCCCCGAGGGGCCTTTTTTTAATATTGTGCTCAAATTACTCTAAGATCAGCTGTCTGGGTCAATTCTGAATGGTTTACTAATGGCTTCCAGGAGGAATGCAAGCACACATCAGTAAAACAGTGATAGCAATAATTCAGTTAAACAGTATGCCTAATGTACCCAAACTCTGTAGTTCACTAGCTTGAAAAAACAGATACATACAAAGAACGTAAAATAGAGGTGAACACTTTTCTATTTCTTATTTTGACCTCCTAGTGACAGCAGAAATATATGGCATGGCAGTCTCTTCCAATGAAAGAGATTCATTTGTAAAATGTCACAATGAGCAGCAAATCTCCCATAGCTGGATCCTCCTTCCCGCATCTGCGCACACCAGCAGCTCCACTACTTGAGTATTAAGCTAAAACCAAAACAGGACATATCAGGATATGCCCCCATTCCCCATGAATTCGTAAAGTATCTGCTGCCCTAGTGCTTGCTTCATAAAACAGAAAGTGCCCAGGGATAACACAAACTGGATCACTGTAGCAATCTTAAAACTATTAAACTAAAAACCTTTATTCAGGCACTGGAGGCCTTTCAAAGGAAGGTATGATTATAGCTCAGACAGGCATACCAGTGTAGTTGTATCTAACTAGGTTAAAGAGTAGCAGTGCAGACATGGCACCATGAGCTTCAACAAAGGCAAACATTCAGAGTACCTATCTAAACCCCAGACAGGCTTGTACTTGGGCACCTAATTCACACTAATCCCGCTCGAGCCCTTGGGTGCTTCCTGGGGTAGCTAGCCTAGGCCACCTAAGCCACCAAAGCCATGCATGTCTACACGAGCTAGGAATTATACCTCCCAGCTGCTGTGTGTAGACATACCCTTACAGTAGCTTCCCCAACGCGGTCAACTGGTTGCTCCAAAGGCCAGAATAACAGGAATGCACAATGCTCTGCTCACTCTCCCTCTAACAGCAGCAGAAACAGGAGGTCCCATTGATGACTGGGGGGGGGGGGGGAGATCAAGACTCAAGGCAGTCCTAATGAGCAGAGCGGTAGAAAAGGAGGTCCTAGAAGGAGAAGGTCTAAGATGGCAGCAAATTATCATTAGATTCCACCTGCCTTGGACACATTTTAGTATGCCCCATGCCACTACACTCAGGGTGGCATGGGGAATTGGCACACTGCCACAATGCTGGAAATAGTCTTAGATCTGCTTTTGCCATCTTTAAGGCCCCTTTAAGCTACCAGAGCAGCATTGACGGGTTTTAGCAGGTGAAGGACCTAACTTCCTATCCTATATGGTCTGCTGCAAAAACACACCTGGCTAAATCTGCCTGCAATGGATCTCTGATGGAATGGAGGACCAGTGAGGGCTCATGAGGAATGGGGAGGGTGTGCAAATAACTGCTTGACATGACAGAGAGTCTAAGCAGTTGTGGCTAATTCAACAACAGCGGCTTATGGAAGGCTCATTGAGGACTACTGTACACTGTAAATCTCAACCACTTTGGCAGAATTTCACTCTGCAAGTCTGAAGCCACTTCTTGACTCTCAACCACCAACAAAGGTGTTTTTGAATATTCATCAATATTTAGCAGTGAAATGTTTTTTCACTCTCTTTATAGCTAATCTAAGCCATCTCCAAAGACTGATGTAAGGTACCAATTGTATTATAATCTCAGACACTCCAAATTAGTAATCATAACAGCAAACAGCAATTAAATCTTCTTTATATACACAGCACTGACATGTTCAAGATTATATGGGGTATTCAGCATTACATTTTCTGGCTGCCGATCCACCATACAGGATTGCTTTCGCAGTTGCCTTTGCTCATTAGGCTAATATTTATTGTACAGCAGTGTCAAATGGTAATTCTCAGACACAGCAGCAGTATCTAAATGATAAAGTCACAGCTCTTCCTCTCCCCTCTTTCCTTTGCGGAGTTTCCTCCGGAGAGTGGGGAACAAGCGGGCTTCTCACTCTTGTCACATGAAACAGTTCAGAGAGCTCTGGTGTTTTTCACCAGCGTTTCAGCCTCAAACACTAAAACTGAATTTCCTTTTTCTAGCCAGGAAGGGCACCGAATGGCTCTCCCTCTCCCCTTAGTCTTTGCTGTGTGCCCTCTTCTTACCTTCAGCAGCAGAAGAAATACATGTTGCAGCTTTTTCTTGAGCAGCAGTAGCAGCTCTATGGCAACCACAGCTTGGAGGCAGAAATCCGTTGCACCTCTCACTTTCACTCTCCTCATTCAGTATACAGAAGCATGATGTGTTTGCCCAGTACATTAGCAAATGCAATTTCCATCTGCATTTTGCAAGTGATTTTGTTATTTAGGATTCCCAAGATGTATTTCCCGCTAGCTAGATGATGGTCTCACTACAAAGCATTAAAGGACATCAGAAAATTCCTTTAACTTACTCAGAATAAACCATGTATAATCTTCATTTGTGATACATATGGGCTTTCCCAGATTTAGTCAGACACATATGAAAAATAAAATTCTAGTAGCTTTGGGTCAATGGCCAATAGATAACATATCATGTCCAAGTGAGGTCCTTAAATGTTTTAAATATTTTGTGTATAAACTGAATGAGCCTTTGTTCACTGAGACACCTGTACGAGAGCAGTGATTTAGTTGTGACATTCCTGGAGGAAGAAAAGGAGTAAAGCCAGGCAAAGGTCCTCTAATTTCAGACCAAGGTTAATTGAGCATCAGAGTATATTTGGAAATAATAAGACAAGCTACAGAACAGTACTTAGCAGAGAAACCAACTATTTCATGACTGGGAAGTTAGGGTACGTCTACACTTGCTCCCTAGTTCGAGCTAGGAATGCAAATGTAGGAGACCGAAATTGCTAATGAAGCGGGGACTTATGTATTCCACGCTTCATTAGCATGATCTCGCCGGCACGTTACTCTGCTCAAAAGCTGTTTCTAAAGTGAAAGTGCGCGTCGGGACGCGTTAGTTCGAACCAAATCCCTTGGTTCGAACTAACGTTACTCCTCATTTTAGTAACGTTAGTTGAAACCAAGGGGTTTGGTTCGAACTAACGCGTCCCGGCGCGCACTTTCACTTTTGAAACAGCTGTTGAGCGGAGTAACACGCCGGCGAGATCATGCTAATGAAGCGCGCGATATTTAAATCCCCGCTTCATTAGCAATTTCGGTTGCCTACATTTGCATCCCTAGCTCGAACTAGGGAGCAAGTGTAGACGTACCCTTACTGAATATCTACTATCAAGAAAAGAAACAGATTGGTTAGAAAGGACATTTCCCACGTTCCCTCACTTACATATTAATCAAAGAATGGAGTGCAATTAAATACCAAATATGATAGCAAATAAATCACTATATGAGACTCGGAAACATACATCATGAGAGGCTTTTAATGAAAGTGCTGTGACAAGCACACAGGAGATAAAGTAATCAATATACAGGCAGTCCCCGACTTACGCGGATCCGACTTCCGCAGTTACGAACGCGGCTTTTCTCGCCCCGGAGGACACGGACTGCGGGACCTCACAGTCCCGCCGCCCATGTACTCCGGGGCGAGAAAAGCTGCTCCGCGTCTCCCTGGTCTACAGACCAGGAAGACGCGGAGCAAAGCCGCAGAGGGGCTCGGGCAGCGGAGCAGCCCAGGCGCACCTGGGCTGCCCCCCTGCCGGCTTCCCCCGAGGCTTTGCAAAGCCGCGGAGGGGCTCCGCTGCCCAAGCCCCTCCGCGGCTTTGCAAAGCCTTGGGGGAAGCCGGCAGCGGGGCAGCCCAGACGTGCCGCGGTTGTCCCGCTGCCGGGTCCTCAGAGGCTTTGCTCCCTGTCTCCCTGGTCTGCTGGTCTCCAGCAGACCAGGGAGACGTGGAGCAAAGCCGCGGAGGACCCGGGCGGCGGGACCGGGGTGCGTCTCGATCTGCCGCCCGTGTCTTCCTGGTCTGCTGGAGGGGGGGGGGCGCAGCTAGTACGCCCCCCCCCCCCCCCAGCAGACTAGGCTTTTCTCCAGACGCCTGTGGCAGAGCAGCTGGGGTGCTGCCAGTTGGTCCCGCAGTGCCGCTCTGGGCGCTACTGGACCAACCCGGCAGCACCCCAGCTGCTCTGCCCCAGGCGTCCCCAAGTCAGCTGCTGCTGAAACTGACCAGCGCTGACTACAGGAAGCCCGAGGCAGAGTTGCTCTGCCCTGGGCTTCCTGGAATCAGCCACTGATCAGTTTCAGCAGCAGCTGACTTGGGGATGCTTGGGGTTCTTAAGTTGATTCTGTATGTAAGTCGGAACTGGGGGGTCAGTTTCAGCAGCGGCTGAATCTGGACGCCAGTTCCGACTTACATACAGATTCAACTTAAGAACAAACCTACAGTCCCTATCTTGTACATAACCCGGGGACTGCCTGTACTTCTGTAGTCCAATGAGAATTGTCATTTCTGGTTCCTGCTGTGTAAGGAACAAAGGCTACGGCTACTGCTGATTGCTCTGACATCTTGTGCTAAAGTGCATGCCCTGGTTAGCACTAATAATTACCAGTGTAACTACTTGCTAACTCCTTAATTTGCTGCACCACTCAGATCATTTTATGCATAAGGTTCTGCACATTACAATAAGACTACACCTTCTAATTTGCATTGTAGCAGAGGGAGTTTGGTAGACTGCTGGTTTTTCAGTTTTGTTTCCCTGACATCAAAGAGATATTTGGCATGTGACTATATAAAACAGGAAAAAGTTTAAAATTATTGGATGGCGATTGTGGTCCAAAACTGAGACATCAGAGCAGTTTATTATTTGAGTGATGCCAAGCCCTTGTGCTGTGCTTTGGTAATTAATTTGTGAAACTGCCTTCTGAATCATTTACAACAAGCACTGCTATAAACACTGTTGTGTGCAAATGGCAGCTTTTTCCACAACATAACCCTATGACAGCCATGTTCATGTATCCGCACCTATCACACTGCTGAGTCTGTATAAGTGCATTCTAAGGAAATCTGGGAAGCAGGTATTACCTAGTGCCTGAGCTACAGACAGAGAGACTGACTGTCCATCACCTTGCATCTCATGTAATATTTACATCTCTTTGTCTGTGGACAGTCAGGATCATTGTGCTCAGAGGCCATGCACATAGTGTGGCACAAGCAGCCCTCTAGGAAGTCCTACCACACAGACAGCTGGAAAGGATGTCACATTCCACAAAAACATCCCATAAACTGTACGTTAGCAAGTTACATAAGACAATTAGTGAAAGCTTAGCTGAAACACTCTTTGCTCTGTGGGCACACTTATCACCTAAACCACTAACCAGTTTTAAAAGATACAATACATAGAGAGCGTTAGATAGCAACAGTTTCATCCAAAGATCTCAAAGAGTTTTTATAAACCTCAGATAATTAAGCCCACAATGTCTCTTGTTATTTATTAATATTTAGATCATGGTATTACTGAACGGCCCCACTCAGAACTGGGTGCTCCATTGGGGCAGACAGCATAAGAACACACACAACCAAAACATGATTTCTGCCCTGAACTCACAATCTAGGAAAACCCTGTGAGATAGGAAAGGATTGTTAGTCCTATTTTATAAGCCAAGGGAAACTGAGGCATAGTTATAATTACTCACCCACAGTAAGTGTAATCTCCTTGTAATTGTCATTTGATGTGCTGAAATACCACAGCGCCTACTTTCCTGTCCTCCTGGATGTGCCTCAACTCTGTTCTGCTGAGCCAGATCCTCCAGCCTCCACCAGTATGGACACAGAGCTGGGATGACAGCCCTGGCAGTATAATACAAACACTGAGGTCAGATCAGCTCTGGAAGGATACGTCTACACAGCAGCATTGTTTTGGAATAACTGACATTATTCCAAAATAACATAGTGTACATCTACACTACAAGCCTTTGTTTCAAAATAATGTGGAGCTGGAGGACTTCTTACTGCAACTCATGGTAAACCTCATTTCACGAGGAGTAAAGGAAGAGTGATCTTCCTTTAATTTCCTGCTGTGTAGAAAGCACCAAAAGCCACATTAAGCTATTTTGACTTCAGCTGCTAAGCAATTGACATGGCTGAAGTTGCATAGCTTAATTAGATTTGGCCCTGCTGTGCAGAAGGATCAGCCAAAAGGTCTTGTCTCAGCAACCAAAAGTACAGTTTGAATGGGGTCTGAACACCAAATAATAAATCTTTTTTATTCTGTATAAAGTTTTATACAGAATAAGCTCAGGTTCTTTGCCCTCTTTCTCAGAGAAAAGACTTGAGAGAAATGCACAGACTCCTTGCCCCCACCCTAGATAACAATTACTTAGTCTGGATTTATTAATAAATAAAAATAGTTTATTATTTTAAAAAGTATAAAAAGTAGGATTTAAGTTGGGATAAGGAACCTTTTTTTGGATCGGGGGTCACTGACCCACATAAAAATAAATTGGGGGCCACACACAAGTGAAAAGCAATAAATTAATTAATTTTAAAAACTCACTGACCTGGCCCCCAAGCGAGGAGAAAAAAAATCTTCACAGACGTGGCCGCCAATTGAGAAGCAAAAAATAAAAGGGGCTCAGGGCTTACTCCCAGCATCTGATTAATGCTTCTGGGGCCTGGAGCTAGTAGATTCTGTAAGGCCCCCTTGGACTCTAGGGTGGGGCCAAAAAGGGGAGGGAGTTCAGTTTGTGGGAGAAGGCTGCTAGGGTGAGGGCTGGGAGTGGGGGATGTGGGATCTGGGCATGAGGTAAGGTGCAGGAGCAACTGGAGTGGAGGTGAAAGGGTGGAGGAGCAGGCTGAGGCTGTGTCTACACTACAAAGTTCTATCGGAAAAAGATACGCAAATTGCAAACCGCAATTTGCGTATCTTTTTCTGCCTTTCTTCTGAAAGAGATTTTTCCAACAATTGGCCCATCTACACTAGGCCAAATGCTGGGAAACAAGCCTCTTTCAGAACTTCCCTTCTTCCTCATAGAACGAGGTTTACAGAGATGCCAAAAAAAGTGTCTGCTTTTCTGAAATTTTTTTGGAAAAGCAGACTGGTCCTTGGATGCGACAGAGCTTTTCAAAAAATACTGCAGTTTAAACGTACCCTCCGAGTGTGGGGTCTAGGTGGGAGGAGAGGTGTAGGAGGGGACAGGGGATTGGGACACTTACCTGGTACAGCTCCCCTGGTGGCATAAGTAGCTCCATACTGCCCTTCGCTTGCAGGCACTGCTCATGTTGCTCTCATTGGCTACAATTCCTAGCCAATGGGAGTGATATGTTCAGTTTATACATTTTCTCCCATTTAGTAGAAAAGTACAGCCTCCAAGATGGGTCTCAGCAGCAGGTGACATGGCAACATGTCTTGGAAGGACCAGCCATAACTCTTGTTTTCTTGCCAATGGGCAATCAAGATACTATTAATGGTCCACTTAGCAACAACACAGGTTTATACTCAATATTTCTAACTTCACATACAAATATGATACATGCATACAAATGGGAAAACCACATTTAATAGATTACCTTACATGAAGCATTTTGCAGAAAGCCTATTCCAGTTATGTCATATTCATAAGCATGTTTTCATACAGCATATGGAATTTCCTGTGACAGTGAGTCTGTAACAGTGTTGGGAACAGAATTCAGGAGTTCTGATCTTCAGTTCCCTACTCTCACAACTACACCACATTTTGTCAGAAAAATAAAGGCTCAACAGAAAATTTTGATCCTGTAGAAATAAATGTAGGTTAGCCCATGATGACAGTGCATGTTTGGGCTTTGAATATAGTGTTTATGGTTAAGGATGCAGTGATCTGACTTTGTTGTTAACCATTACTAGTTGTGATAGGTTGTTTAAATGCTACAAAATACTCAGTGAGGGAAGTAAAAATGTCCTAGGGACTGGAAACTTTTGCCTTAGTTGGCTGACATATGAAGAGCAGAACAAGCAAAAAGCAACTTACAATTCCGACAAGTGAATACCTCGTGTCATTTCTTTTCTGGTGGTTATGAAGCTAATTTTTTTAATGTTCTGACAATAAAAGTCTGGAAAGTCCGTTAAACCCTGATCTTTTCTGAACAGTGTTTTACCAATTGATAAAAACCTAGTCAGTTGTTACTTTTAGCCTGACAGTAGCCTGATTAAACCACTCACGCATATGTTGTTACTTTTTTAGCACCATAGTTAGTGAGACACTTGTAAGTTGAGTTATTTTGCCTTCACCTAAAACAGCAAAGTTATCTATTATTATTTTATGGTGTAAATATATATTATTATGGTGTAAATAATTTTAAGAGCACACTATTTTATAGGTTTGATTTCATAATTAATGTTGGGTGTATAATCTACTGCAACCAGAAGTCACACAAAAATTAAACTTCATAGTATACAGTAATGTAACAAGATTTCTTTTCTTCACTCAACAGTTGCCATCAATTTTGTATCTACAGACAGGCCTGCTAAGGGAGCATTGGAGGTAATTGCCCCAGGGCCTGCCGATTCAAAAGGGCCCAGGTCTCATAGTCTCTGCTGCTTCTGCGGAGAGAACAGTGGTTGTTTGAGCCCCAGGCCCTTTAAATCACCATTGGAGGCCCTGCCCCTTCTGAGGGCATGGAACCAGTCCCCCCGTCCTTGCCCAGGGGCCCAGAGAATCTGTCAGTCCCCCAATGAAGTCTTGTACAATTTAAATTATTATAATTCTAATTACCAATGAATAATCAATAGATTTTACCAATAGTAGGACAGATTTGTATGGCTGCAGAACAAACAAAAGACCCCAAAAGGAATCAACATTGTGAGCAGGCCCAACGGTAGCAGTTGTTAGATAAGTAGTAGTCTATGTGACTACTTTGGTACAAACTGAAGTTAATTTAATTTGGCAATTATTAATTCAAATATCATCTGTCAACACCAAATTGAACAAACATGAGAATAAATATGTTACGTGAAGGATTAAATTGTACTGAGGAAAAAAACAAGTCAATGTCAAGATTGTGCTCAAGTTAATATATATGTTCAAATGTACCTTTTCTTGGAATTTTTGAGGCAAACACCACTCTTATTTTTTGCAGACTGCTTCTGACAAATGCACACGTAGCACACTAGGGTAGTGCAGAAGTCTTCCTTGGCCTGCAAAAACAGATGTAAATGCAGTACTCTTTCCAAATACTATCAGCAGTCGCTTAATTTTTCTAGCTTTCTTTCCTCTTGCATTGCAGTCTAAAGGACAAACTCTGCCTTCAGACACATGCACACAACTCCCATTAACTAATTATATTTTGCACTCTAAAATATCTTACAATTAAGGATCTCAACATTCTTCACAAACATTTAATTTGCCCTCACAAAACCCCTGTGATGGAAGTATTGGTATTCCCACATTACAGATGAGGAAACTACAGTGCAGAGTAGACAAAGAGCTGATCCTGGTTCCATTGAAACCAATGACAAAACTAAGGATGTTAAGTAGCGAGTAAATGACTAATCATATACTCAATCCAAACATGTACTCGATACAATTTGGATCAAGTACACAATTAGCTGATAAGGGTCTGCTGTGGCTCTGCAATTTAAGTGCAATAGTAGCTGAGTGTGCAGGCAGCCCAGTTTCTACTACATTTAACTGCACAGCCACAGCAGGGGTACATCCGGGACCTGGCGTGAGCCAGGATTGAAGCAGTCCGGGTCTGGACTACTGTGCCGCTGCCTTTTAAATGCAGTAATAGCCACACAGCTCTTACTACATTGAACAGGCAGAGCTGCAGCACCACTACACCTCTGCCTCCCCTGCCAGCCCCGCTCACACACTGCAGAGACAGTGCTGGGGAACCAGCTTTTAGGCCAGTTCTCTCCAGCACCAGCTCCTGCTTCCCCACCCCTTTGCTGCCTCTGATATAGAGGCAGAAAGGGGGAGAGGAAATGTGAATAGTTGACTTGACTACCCAATAAGCCTATGCTTATGGGTAGTTGACTCATCGGCTACTCTTTTATACAGCTGCTCCCCAAGTTGCGAACGGTCGAGTTACGACCGTTCACACTTACGACCAAAGCTCCCATGGAGCGGTCATAAAGGTGGTCCCTGAGTTACGAATGTGACCCGTGCTTACAAACAGCGCAGTCGCATGTAACTCAATGGGATCCGAGTTACGAACAGCTCGAGTTACGGTCAAGTGTTTGGTCCGTAGCTTGTTCGTAACTCGGAAAGAGGCTGTATTCCTAGACAAAACCACTGACTTCAATGTCAGGTTTCAGAGCTGTGTTAGTTTGCAGCAAAACAACAAAGAATCCAGTGGCACCTTAAAAACTAACAATTTTATCATGGCATGAGCCTTTGTGAACTGTAACTCAGTTCCTCAGATGAATGAAGTTAAAGACAAAGGAAACAGATAATAGACACACAGACTCCAATTCGTCTGATGAAGTGGGTTTTACCCATGAAAGCTTATACCCAAGTAAATATTAGTCTTTAAGATACTACAGGACTCCTTTTTTTTTAAGAGATGGGAGCATTACAACAGAGATAACTCAATCAGGATAGATGTGGATAAGAAGGTGAGACTATCTAAAATGGAAAATTACTTTATAGTAGAAGCAAAATGCAGGACTATGTAGCACTTTAAAGACTAACAAAGATGGTCTTTAAAATGCTACATAGTCCTGTATTTTGCTTCAGCTACACTAGACTAACACGGCTACATTTCTATTACTACTTTATAGTAATGAGTGAGCCATTCCCAGGCCCTGCTCAGACCTATTCTGATTATGTGAAACTTGCATATGAAATCCAGCTCAACAGTTTCATGTTGCAGCTTTTTTTTTTTTTTTTTTTTTTTTTTTTTTTTTTAAGTTTTTAGCTTGAGGGTGACAACTTTCAAGTCTGTAACTGCATCCAGAGATGTCAAAATATTCTCCCACCAGTTTTTGTATGTTGCCATTTTTGTCTGATTTGTGTCCATTTATCCTGTTGCATGGAGATAGTCTGTTTTCTCCAATATACATGGCAGAGGGGCATTGCTAGAACATGATGGCATATATTACATTAGCAGATGTGCAGGTGAACAAACCTTTCATGGTAGGGTTGATGTGATTAGTATAATCCTATGATGTATGGGCAGAGTTGGCAACAGGTTTATTGCAGGGACTGGTTCCTGTGTAAGTGTTTCTGTTGTGGGGCATGAGGCTGATGGCTGAGTAGATGTTTCCGGTTTGGGGTGCTGTCCATAAGAGAGGACGAGTTGCTGTGCTTTGTGACTTTGTTCTCACCCACAATCATTTCAGATTTGGGGACAATTTATCATTTCAAGTCAGCAGCACTACTATAGGTACCTTTATGGCCCCACAGTATTCCAACATTTTTATGGCTGACATAGAGCAAAGCTTCCTAGCTCTTGTCCCCAAGTGTCCCACTTCTGCTTGTGCTGCCTAACATTGGTAGCACAGGAAAAACAATTATTTAGTGACTCTTTTATATCCCTTCTGCCTGCTGATGTCTTTCATTCTGTCTTTAGGCAAGAGGTTTTTGAGATGTGTGAGGTCTAGAATGATTATTAAGGTTTAAAGTTGTCTGGTAGGAATAGGTAAGAATTATATAGCGTTAACAATAAATCCTAATGGACGTCTAAGACAGGTGACAATAACTGACCTGTTGGCACATTCCTATGTGATAACTGATCAAGAGAATACTGTAAATACATATAATCCCCAGGCAAGCCATGTGTGCTACGTAGCATTTTTTTAAAAAAAACATTCAGATCAGATATCAGACAAAAAGAGAAACTGGCTGTGCTGTTCTCCCTACAACTAGGGACATTGCTCAAACACAATAATAATAGCAACACGTTCTATAGTGCATTGTCAGTTACCTTTCTATAAAAGAGACAGAATGGTTACCAAAGTGACAATCCTGAACTTTCTTTGGGTTGTGTCCCAGAGATGCAAAATGGCTTGAGAATCTCCTTTTTATTAATTTGCACATCATGGAAATTAGTCTCTTCCCCCCTCTCATTTGGTGAAATTAAGTCAATGGATTTTTTGGCAGGAAAGATTGGATTCCCCGCTACATATCTTTCTGACAAAGAGGGTTTCTTTGAGAAGGGAACAGAGAGTTTGTTTGTTTTATAAATCTAGCCTTGTAGTCCCATCATAAAAAGCTCAGGATACATCTGTGGACAGCAATGACCATCCAAGCTGATGTAGTGAGAAAGACTGTTTTCATTCTCTGGAAGTTCTCACCGACTCATTCGGTTTAGGATTTTACTGCAAACAGGTAGGCATCTGAAAAATTAAGGACTACATCATCTGTAGGTAATGTATGCATAGGTGACTCATGACAGCACTTAGAGGTGCACTGATCTCCTATGCCCCCATCAAAATTCTAATGGCTAACTTGGGTGACCCTTCATGCCCCCTCCCTGTTCCTCTGCATGGCCCTCCCTGCAGCCCCTCCCTTCCAGGCACCTGTTGCCTATGTATACATGCCAAGAACAACCATAGCAAATATCTTATGCTTGTGGCTGCTTGCAGTCTACAGGGACCTTATAACCTATGTGGCAATGCTCTGGCCCCCATGGATCCCCATGGATCCTGCATGTCTAGGCAGTTATTGTATGCCTCAGAGGCTCGCTGTGGTCCTCCACACTGCCTTTTATCTTTGCTTGAGGCCAGAGTCACAGCTTACTGAACCATTCTCATCATTGGCAGTCAAAGAAATGGGAGGAATCCCTCTTCTAATCCTGGCCTCCTTTACCCAGGAACAGACTTTTTTTAGTAGTTTGCGGAGGTTTGGGGGAACCCGGGCCTGCCTGCCCACTACTCCAGGCTCCAGCCCAGGGATCCTACATAGCAGCCATTGTCAGGCTATGTCTACACTCGCGGCTTCTTGCAAGAAATATGCAAATTAAGCGAAGCGTGGAATATCACCGAGCCTCATTTGCATACCTAATGAGCCACCATTTTTGCATAAGAGGCTTTTGCTCCAGAAGGAATTGTCTACACTGCTCCTTCTTGTGCAAGAAAAACCCTCTTGCGCAATGCAGTTATTCCTGAAAATAATCGGCGTAATGGCATTGTGCAAGAGGATTTTTCTTGTGCAAGAAGGGGCAGTGTAGACAGCTCCTTCTGGCGCAATAGCCTCTAAAAATGGTGGCTCATTAAATATGCAAATGAGGCTCCACAATATTCTACACTTAGCCTCATTTGCATATTTCTCACATAAGAAGCCACGAGTGTAGACATAGCCTCAGGGTTTTTCCCCCTACCACCAATATAGCAGCCTTTTCCCTGGGCTATTTCCCCAAACGCTCCACTGATACCTGAGCAAATCTTTCCTGCTTCAACCCAAATATTCTCACTGTTTTGTACTCTCTAGCCACCCCCTTCCTCCTCTCAGTCCTCCACTCTTCTCCTTCCCCCTCCCTTACCTGCGGAAGAATCCTTTTAAAATAGCCCAGCAGGCCTTAATTTGCTGCAGGTGCCCACTTAGTTTGCTACTTCAGGCAATCTCTTAAATAGACTCAAGTGCCTGCCTGCAGTCTCTGGCAGTTTATTTAGACAACAGAAAACCATTCACCCAGCTACCCTCCACCAAACTACTGTAGCCAACTTCCCTGGGTATATTACACCTATGAATGTACCAAAAGGTAGTTGAGTCCAATGGTGCTCCGTTCAAATGAGAAATAAATCACCAAATCATATAATAAATCAAAATAGTCATGCAAATAGCTAGTGTATGGGTCTGCGCATGTTGGAGCCATGCTGCCAAATCCTGCTCTCCCTGAAATCAATAGGAAAAAAAACACTCTGACATCAGTTGGAAGTGGATTGGGTCAAGTGCTCTCATAGGAGCAAAACTAGAACATAACTATCCATATTCAAAATTAATAACTTTGCTTATTTACACCTATTTTTCAAAATATAGCCAGTGCATGAGCTTTCAAAGAAGTTTAATTATCAGGAAAGTTTAAGGCACATGAGGTAAAGGCAGACACAAAGGTTCTGATTATTGCCTGGAATCATTTTTTTTTTTAATTACAAATTAAATTATGCAGAAAATGATGACTTAGTTCCTTGCACCTCCTGCCTTCCACAGAAATCTTCCCATTTACCTATGGATTTTTAGTCCTCATTATCTCTTTCTATATAAAATGTTTTTCATGCCAGGTGACAGAATGACATTATTTCACTCTCAGGCCATGAAAGCAGTCAGAAAGAGGAGGGGTTGGTAAGCGTAGTGAGCATGGGGCACAGCCTGCTAGTAACATTAAAATATACAGTTTTGTGGTTTCCTTACAACATAAAGGTACACTCTGTATATTTGGATTTATCTAACTAAACAGAAAGAAATGGCGTGTTCACTATCTTTTAGCTTTATCTAAGAGTCCATTAGCTCTAACTAGAAATCTAATTGTGCCAGTGTGACCTTTTGGCGTTCAACCCAGACCCGTAAGAGGTTGCCACCACTTGTCCTGTAACCCCAAGTGCTGTGACTCACAGCCTGAACACCCACAGTCAGCAGGTAAGCATGCAGTTTCCTGAGTATCTGTGTGCTAGAACTCCAGCAGCCAGCCTACACTACCACAACCCTACACTGGTCTCCATCTGCGTTGTTTACTACTTTCAGGTTAACCCCAACACACACCAAGTTCTGAAATTTCCCCAAACTGTGCCAAAAGTATCCAGCCCTCTCCTGGAATACTCAGAAGCAATAAGATTTGTTTTCCTTTAAAGAAACAAAAGCACAACTCATTATTTTACCTAGAACTAATAACCACTTCAGTTCAAATTAAGGTTGTCAGCTTTTCCAGTAGGACAGACCAGATGCCATTGCCATGAATGGCATCTAATCTGTCTGGTCAGGAATGTTGGCAACCCTAATTCTGGGCTGAGTTAGATTATGTAACAAAATGTAATAAAAAAGTGATAGGTCTTATGTGAGTTCAATTACAAGAGATAAAGAAACGATTACAAGAAAATAAAAGCAAAAATAAGCTTTCTAGAGATGAAAACTTAAACTACAATCTTTGTTCAAGGTAGATTTCTTACCCATGTTTCTTCTTTCCAGACATAGTTGATTTTCTCTTTGTCAGGGCCTTTTACGGAACTACAGGACTTTGCTTTTCTTCCTATGCGAAAGATAACTTGGGATTCTTTGCCCCTCTCTTTTACAGTCCAGTGAACTTTAGAAATGTATCTTTCTCAAAGAAAAGTGCAATTAATCTAATGGAGAGGTTCCATGCTGGATTCTTTCTCACTGGTGCTTTCTATAATACAAATTGATGGGTCCCTCCAACCTCTGTTATGTCAATGTCTGCCAAATGTCTGCAACTGAACTTGGATGGAGCCATCAGCTTTTCCTTTGCTTGGAAAAACAATGTTTACCAACTTTCCCAGACTTTTCTGGTCCAAACACATTTTAATCACATATTTCTTTCATATTTGTGCAGTCATTTGGGTCTCACACACATAAGTGATGCAGGATTCAGTCTGTCAGTGGGTTTTCTAATATTATCTTACACAACAGATGCAGATTATAACATATCTTACATTAATTGGGATATACTGAACTGGTCAGGCCAGCTGAAACTCACTACCCCATTTCCCCTGCAATTTGTTCTCTGAGATGCTTCCACACGGGGTTCTACAGCTTCTCCTTCCCCTTGTCTTGCTCCAGTATTGCCAAAGCCATGCATTCAAAACTATCAATCAACCCACCCCAAAGACACCACAAGATTGATTTAAAAATATCAAAAGATTTTTTTTCTTTCAATTCTTTTTGGGGTTCTTTGGCTGCTGGTCTCATTTTGAAGACTTTCAGAGGATGGTTTTCCAGCCTTTCCCCACAAGGGGTAGACTTTGGTGGGTGGGAGGAGGGAGATAAATGAATGCCTAGAGTCTCCCATAATCCCATGACTCCTGGAGCTCGGGCTTGGCACCAGCATTATAAGACTGGTGATAAAATCCTGTCATGTGGGCCTTCCCCACTGCTGATGCTCAGGCTTTGACCCATTAATCCTTCTCAGCAAGTGCCACGTTCCCCCTCTCCTCCTGGGACCCACATACCCTCCACCCCCAGATCCCTTCCTCTTTCTTTGCCCCTTTCTCTAGGACTCAGCTACCCCGCTCCTCTTTCCCCCCTCCCCCACTCTCGCTCTCCTCCCCCTCCCGCTCTGAGGCTGTCTGCAGCACGGGCGGCCAAAGAAACCCCGTGCTCAAGCGGTGGGGGCACGAGCAGGATGAGGAAGGAGTGAGACACTGTCACAGCGCCAACTGCTGCAATATCCTTCCGCCTTCGCGTCACACAAAAGAGTCCCCATCTCCGCCCGATCTTTTGGCCGTTGCAGCCTCACGAACCCCACGAGAAATATCATACTCCGTGGTCGTGGGGCTATCCGTGACACAGGTAAACTCTAAACGGGGCATGTATATGGCTCGGGCTGTGTGACGATAGACATATGCCTCCGCTGTGAAGGGCGGAACGAGTTCCGGCAGCTGGATGGCTATATAAAGCCGGCGCCGGGAAGGCGCTGCCTTTTCAGTTGAGGGCAGAACAGACGTGGGGGCTGGAGACCGGAACATGTCAGGTGGTACTACGGATTATAGCAGGTATTCCTGGGTTTGGGGGGCGAGTTCGTGTCTTATTTTCGTTCTGAGGTGATTTTAAAAGGAAGGCGGGGGAGGAGGAAGCGTGTGCGATGTCGGCTCGCTGCCGTTGGTGGGAAGTGCCAGCCCCGGTGGGTCCCTCTCGCGCTCGTCTGATCGGCCAGTTCTTCCCGCAGCTTGTCCGTTGCGGGGACCCGCCTCTCCACAACCCCCACTCCTGTGGCCCGACCTCATTCGACTTCGAAGGAAGCCGGCCATGGCGTTTCGGCTTGCAACCCCTTCTCCCGCCCCTTTTGGTTCATTCCGGCGCTTCCTGAACCCGGCTTCGGGCGAGTTCATTTTCACGCAGAGGGGGAGGGGCGCGGCCCTCCGGGCGCGTTCCTCCGCCTGCGTAGTGAGTCGGATTTGCGCAATCCCCGGGGGTGGGTGGAGCTCTCGCGAGAGTTGGCCGGTGGTGGCTGAGCAAGGCGGGGTGCCGCGGGAAACTCTTTGCTCTGGGTTCTACAGACGAGCTGGCCCAGGCGCGGGCCGCTCTTGCCTCCACCCTCGCCAGGCGGGTGCTGCAGCGCTCAGAGCAGATCCCGCCATTAGGGTGGGAGTGCTGGGGGGGGGGGCGCACCCTCTGCCACGTGCCGCTTCCGCGGCGAGGGAGGTGCTGCACGTTGGGGCCTGCTAGCTCTGCGTGCCGTACTGCCCTTTGGGGTGTGCCGCACCTAGAAATATATAGGTGATCTTACACCAGCGATGGGCAGCCTAAGCCTATGATTGGCCCTCCATCTCCGTGGGGGCTGCAAGATTTTTGGAACCAAGACAGTTTCCTGGGATAGGATAGTTTTGCTAATTTCGTATGTGTCTGTAATTTGCAGGGTGTATCCCTCAAACCATAGCAGTGCCTCAGATGAATGCAGAGGGAGTGTATGGCGGTCTCAGGCAATGTGTGCAATCAGCATGAATCTCACTTTAGTAATACCAGTAGGAAAAAACCTGCACAGGGCAGCCCCTGGCTGCGGGCGACAGTGGAGACTTGGGGTAATGGCATACATATGAATGAGGTGCAAAGGAGATGTAGTTTCCAGGCTGGCAAAATGCTAAAGCATTTGCTAGCATAATCAATCAATCAATCAATCACTGGTTTAAGTTCTAATGGAGTGAGAAATGCTAGTGGTATCCAAGCAAAATGCAGGACAATGTAGCACTTTAAAGACTAACAAGATGGTTTATTAGATGATTAGTGGTATCCAAGATATAGAGATCCTGTCCTACATGGCATTTGTTAGCTGCAAAGAGTGTTAACAGCCTGCTTTTTTGGCAACAGAGACCATGGCGGCCCAGAGGGAATGGACCCTGATGGTGTCATTGAGGTGAGCAGCAGCATAATAGCCTTTAGACCCAAATTCAGTATGGACATAGGTAATAGAGTAATAATCTGCCTCTTTTCCTTCTTACAGAGCAATTGGAATGAAATTGTTGACAATTTTGATGATATGAATTTAAAAGAATCCCTTCTCAGGGGTATTTATGCTTATGGTTTTGAAAAGCCTTCAGCTATTCAGCAGAGAGCTATTATTCCATGTATTAAAGGTAGGCAAGCACAAAAAAATCTTATGTCTGGTCATCAATAGCAGATATACATGTTAGAAAATAGGTCCTTTTTAAATGTATGTACTTTATGCACTTGTATTTAAGTGTGGTGATGGCATACTACTTTTAATTCTTGCTTGATCAAGGGAGATGAATGGAGAGGTCTTAATTGCTGATCACTTACTTCAAAAGGAATAGAATTAAACTAAATATGAATTACTTGTGGGAGGAGTAAATATATATCCTACTTTTTTTAGGGTATGATGTGATTGCTCAAGCTCAGTCAGGTACTGGCAAGACAGCCACATTTGCTATTTCCATCCTGCAGCAATTGGAGATTGATCTCAAGGAGACCCAAGCACTAGTATTGGCCCCTACCAGAGAACTGGCTCAACAGGTATTGATAGTGTAGTTAAAAAAAGCTGCTTGCGCGTTGCATAGGTTTCGGGTTTCACAACTGTGAAGGACAGTTAACAGATCTTTTTAAAGGAATCTGTAACTCTAATATCCATTCAGAATCCTTGTTGCTTTGAGTGTAATGGGGAAACAGACTAGCTTCTGTTTTAGGTTTTCCCTATCCACGTAAAGAGGGAGTTAAGATGTGACTTCGGGAGATGATGCTGGGACATGGTGCAGGTAACAGCTGATATGCTGTGTAGTTCTGAATGGGCATCTCCCAGCAAATGGCGAAATCTTAAAAATGATATGATAAAGTGATAAATTTTTTAATATTTGTATTTTTTTATTGTTTTTGTAAGCCGCCTTGAATATTTTAAATGGAAAGGCGGGGTAAAAATATTTAAATAAGCAATATGTTCTGAGTGGAAACAATGCATTTGAGTGTGCAGTTGTGCAACATGAAAACTGCAGTGCACATATGATCATTGTCTTGTGGTGTCTGTCCCATGCTTCCTCGCATGTTTACTTCACCCTCAAAAGATTCAAGTAACTTATTCATCTTAAAGTGGAGCTGTTTCGTGGCTCTCCAGATTAAAATTACAGGATTCAATGTTAAATGGTTCTAAGAATCCATTGATTCATGGTTTAGTGATACAAGTGAAAGTATAAATAGCAATCTTAAAACCAAATTGCAGACCATTTTATACAACACAAAAAATTTGCTTAGCACTCAAGTGAGGATATCTTTGGCTTCCTCAGATCAAAGATCAGAGTTTTGCTATGCTTGGATAGTTGTCCAAAGATGATTCTAAACCCCAAATTGATCAAAGTCTAAAAGATATTGAGGAAAAATTATGGTGCTAGATTAGTCAGTTTAGTGGATATCTCTCATTAGATTGTTCACTAATATTTTTACTCTGCCACTGCCTTCACAAAATGAGACTAACTAGAACTGGGTATTTTGCAGGTGCTGCTACCTGCATCATTTGGCCTTAACACTGAGGGTCTTGTTTGCCTAACAAAGCAATGAGTTTACCACATAGCTGAGTAGATTGTCTGACCAAAAACAAGTCTCGGCTTGGCTGGCAAGCTGTTCTGCTAGTGCATGTCACCAGAGATGGCTTTCTCAACTCTGTTGGAACTTTGCAGTTTGGCTTGTATGAAAGAAAATTCCTTATCGTATCTGAAGGAAAAGTTCTAGGGTGCAGTTGATAATAGAACTGTGTTGGTAAGAAAATAACTAGTATAAATTCATCCCAAGAAACTAACATGTTGATTATGCCTTTGGTGGTACTCTTGAATTAATATTTTAAATACATTTTGGGGAGTTTAGTACTAACTCTGACTAAGTTACCATACCAGGCAAGTGCATGATACTTGTTCAGAACTGAATAGTGAATTATAGGAATCCGTTTTGGAACCTAGAGAAAGTTAACACATTGGAAGTACTGACTTCAAGGTTTTTATTTTAGATACAAAAAGTAATTCTGGCTCTTGGTGACTATATGGGCGCAACATGCCATGCTTGTATTGGTGGCACAAATGTTCGCAATGAGATGCAGAAGCTTCAGGCTGAGGCTCCACACATTGTTGTTGGAACTCCTGGTCGTGTGTTTGATATGTTAAACAGACGATATCTTTGTAAGTACTGAATTTAGTTTCACTTTTGCAACCAGTATATTCACATGCGGGGGTTCCTGATAGTTTCAATTGACAATACAAAGAAAGCAGGCTTTAATTTCTGGGGTTCAATTTCACAAGTAAATAATTGTGGAACTACTGCTCATTAAAGGCAGTAGATGTATACCTGAATATTCCTTTAAAAATATTCCTATTCAACAGTTTGGAGAAAGTTAATGTTTGAAACTACATGAGTTACACAACCAGCAGGGTGTGAAAATTGAGTGAAGTGATGTTTTACCATCTTTCGGGACTGACTTAGAAATGATGATAAAAGTTTATACTGATCGCTCACTTCAGGAGAGAGATTATAATTCACAGCCATTTCAGATGCACTGAACATTCTCCCTTTCTCCTAGCACCTAAATGGATAAAAATGTTTGTCTTGGATGAAGCAGATGAAATGCTGAGCCGTGGATTTAAAGATCAAATTTATGAAATTTTTCAAAAGCTAAGCACAAATATTCAGGTAAAATCAGAGTTCATTTCTAACTAAGATGAGCAGCTTGTGTTGGGAAATGCAGGATAAGTTACAATGTAGCTGTGAAGTGCTGTATTGTCGTTCCCCCTGCTCAAATAAATTGTTTCATACTATACCTGTCTGCCTAGATCTCTCAGTAGACAGGAACGCTTGGTCTCATACATGTAATGTCTTTACTTTCCAGTGTTAAGATTAATATTAATCAATTGATAAGACTTAGCGATCTGTTTTCTTTTGTGTGCTCATATTGCACAAATTGCCCTCTTGTATATTGGTGTTGATGGTATCATTAGAATTAGTGTTTCTGATTAGTGTAGTTTCTGAATATTGGTATTTCCCTGATGGTGGAAATGGAGGAGAGAGGCTTCTAAAATTGTATTTCTTAGGTTGTATTGCTGTCGGCCACAATGCCAATGGATGTGTTGGAAGTGACCAAAAAGTTCATGAGAGATCCTATACGTATTCTGGTGAAGAAAGAAGAATTGACCCTGGAGGGTATCAAACAATTCTATATTAATGTTGAAAGAGAGGTAGGTGCTCACTTCATTTCCTTAGCCTGGCAGTATTTAGAACTCTTGTCCTTTCACCTTCTTGTTCAAGCACTGTGCTAAAATTACAGAAACCAGGGCTGAGCCTTAGTTTTTGTAGTAATGCTAGCAGAGTACACATAAGAAGAAGAATAAATGCACTAGATCCAAAATGACTTGGGTGGACCTCTTTCTTAATGTCCAGTGTCCTAGGTCTTAAGATTTGGTGCAATATCTATGTGGACACTTAAGTATAAACTGGTTTCATATGTTGTAGCTGCATAATTCTACATACTGAAATACTGTAATTGGTTTTTCTGTACTTCTTGCCTTCCCAAAACCCAGTTTAAGAAAAATCTCACAGGGTTTCAAATTAAATTCTGTCCTAAATGTATATAAAATTCATTTAGGAATGGAAGCTGGATACTCTCTGTGACTTGTATGAGACACTGACCATTACACAGGCTGTTATTTTCCTGAATACAAGGAGAAAAGTGGATTGGCTTACAGAGAAAATGCATGCAAGGGACTTCACGGTCTCTGCTCTGGTAAGAGTTGATGTTTTGCTTAATCTTAAGACATCTTGTGCTTTTGTGTCCTCCTTAGGACTGCTTTAAATATATTGATCTCCACTTCACTCGTGTAATCAAACAATTCCTACTAAAACAGGGATGGGGAACTGGCTTGCTGGATCCATCCCCCAAGGCTAAGGGCTCCCCCCACAGAGCTGGAGTGCACAATCTAGCACAGTGCCCTGTAGGTGCTGGTGTGCAAGACAAATGTGGGAGAGTGTCTCTCCTTCTCAATAAGGGACCACATCAGTAAGGTGTGGTTGGTTTCAGGTTTTTTCGCTTCCCACTTGTGTGGCCTGACCTTTTTTCTTCCACATACCACCCCCCCACCCCATGGGTCTGTAGCCTCAAGCTAAAGGTTCCCTGCACTAAAGTGCTGAACAGATGGATTCAGACTCTGGGCATCAAAACTAGTGCTGTTTAAATGAGAAGCAGGTTAAGTTACAATGTAGCTGTGAAGTGCTGTATTGTCGTTCCCCCTGCTCAAAGCAAAATGTTTCATACTATCCCTGCCTGTCTTAATCCCATAGCAGATGGGGACGCTTGGTCTCATACATATTAAAATAAGTAAACAGACTTACCTGTTATGGAATATTGGAATTGTAAAAGTATGTTTTTAAATTTCTCCAGCATGGTGACATGGACCAGAAGGAACGAGATGTTATCATGAGAGAGTTTAGATCAGGATCAAGCCGTGTCTTGATCACTACTGACTTGTTGGTAAATATCAATCTTTTAGCATATGTACAATGTACTTCAGGTGGCACATGACTAGGATTCATCATTGAATTTGATCCACTGCTTGATTATTACATCTGCCATGGAGGAATGTGATGTGAATCCTAATCCATGTCCCCCAATATATTAGTTACTTGAATACTGCACCTGTCCAGTGTCTTTTAGTTCAGCATGTGCACACTTGCTGCCAAAAGCTTCTGAATTTGGTGAAGGTTACTGTGACCAAACCACTCAAGCTCTTGGAAGAGTAAAGACTACACTCCACTATGCACTACACAGTTGTAGTTCATCACTATAATGTGGTCAACAAAACAGACTAAATTATTTAACTGTGAAGTGTATAGGCTTGTATTAAGAATCTGTATTGGCTTCTAGGCTCGTGGCATTGATGTGCAACAGGTTTCGTTAGTTATAAACTACGACCTGCCGACCAATCGTGAAAACTACATTCACAGGTTAGTAGCTGCAGCACTGCATCACTTAATGATTCTCGTATTTTCATTGCTTCACATTTTTTTTACATGTTATCTGCATAACTTGGGCAACATCTACCACTCTTGGTTTTCTTGGCTCACTCAATGGGTGCAAAATTGGAATAGTGTGTGTGTATCCAGCCATACCAGAAAGGGCATACCTATCTGTGCTTTAATGTTTAGCTGTTTCCGTAATTCTGAAATGGGGGTGGGGCAGAGCTTCTTGGTTAGTCGATGAAACAAAGCAGTGGGAAAACTTAGATGTCTTAGCATTGTTACCAGATCCATTAATTGCTGAGGTCTAGTCCAATTGGCATCTGCTGCTGAATTATCTTGTGGAGTTGCAGATATTGTAACAAAATAACTAGACTTGGCATGAATGAACACTATTAGAAAAGTTTGTCCACCACATCTTACTGTATAAGTCTTAGCTAACTTCCTGTGTTGCTGCTGTTCAGCTAGTAGGCTTCCATATTAGCAACTTCAGTTAGTATATGTTGAATTCCTGAGAGGTCTAATTGTGCTGTTTTGTGACTACATTGTTTGTTCTTGGTGGTTCCTCTTATAGTGGGATTATTTCCTCTGTGATGGTTCTTTTTCCGGTAGAAATTTTTGTTTCCGTAGGCTTAGCTAAATACTTCTAGTGGCTTTGTCCTTAAATGAAGTAAACTGTGCTCTGTTACTTGATGTAAAAAAATACAGGAGTCGATAGCAGCAGTTGATGACACAAGATGGTGCTCAGAAACGGCGTTGACCTAATTTAGGACGTGGATTCGTAAACGGCACACTGTTTGAATAAAGAGCGAGTTGGTATTTATATTTGTTTTTCTTTTGTCATGATTATTCACTTTAAGTTTTGTCATGAGCCATTCTTGTGCATTTTAGTTATTACGGAAAAGGTGTTTCACATTGTCCAGTTTTTTTCATGATGGAAGGCAGAACTGTGGTGGGCTGTGAACTAACTAAAACTAATGTGGTGTAATATCTCTTAAAACTGTTACACAAAAGCTATGATTTTTTTTGTTTAGGTTTGTCAAACTATTAAGTTTTCCCACTGAAAACAGCATCTTAAATCCTAAAAAAAGTTTTTGCTATGAAATAGTACCTACTGTTCTGCATTACAGAACATAATTGGAGTAAATCTGATGGAATGGTACTTAAATCTTGTTGATTTTTAATGTTCTTGAATTATTGATCTGTGTGCTAGGCTGACCAAGCTCTGCCCATGCTTGGGAAATGAATGAGTGGCTGGAGAGTGACTGGCTGTGTAAGTCTTATTGCAAGCCATTCTCAAAAGTGCAAGAGTGGGGAGTTGAAATAATTTTGCACTTGGATGTCCACAACATCAAGAAGAGCTACACCATTATGTTGCAGCCAAAACAGTAATCTTTCTCTACTGTGTTCTTCATAGGTTGGATATTTCTAACAAGGTGTTGGCACTAACTGCTAACTTTTTAGCCAAATATAACTTTGATTGGCAACTAGCACTGCAAATAAGGATACACTGGCCTTTGGCAGATAAGGATCTTAGCATTTTGAACATAAGTGGATTGAGGCTGTTACAAATATGTTCAATAGATTACTGGGCATACAGGGGGGGACCATTGTGATCATCTAGTCTGATCTCTCTATAATGGACATAAATCTCTCAAATTCCTATAAGAGGGTATCTCCTTAGAAATGTCTTAATATCTTCTGTTCTGTGCAGAATTGGACGAGGTGGTCGTTTTGGCAGGAAAGGTGTGGCTATAAATTTTGTCACTGAAGAGGACAAAAGAATACTTCGGGATATTGAGACTTTCTACAATACTACAGTGGAGGAGATGCCAATGAATGTGGCTGATCTCATTTAATCCCTGGGATAAGAGGTTTTTTGAATGCAGTGCTCGCTGTTGCTGAATAGGCGATTCACAACGTGCATTGTGCTTTCTTTGGGGATATATTGAATCTTGTCTCAATGCTCATAACGTATCAGAAATACAGATTTTTGATAAGCGAAGCGACATTGTCGTGAGCTCTTGTGGAGAAAGCCATTGGCTTTATCCACTTTAGGGTTAGACTGTTGGGGTTGGGTGGAAAGTCATGGGGTCTGTAAATTTTTCCTTTCTTAGAAATTTATTTCCTAGTTCAATAGAAGTGGTTGTGTTAGATGTTCTTTATCATTTGATAATTTACTTATGGACTAAAAGATATAAGTGCTGTATCAAATCAGCCAATTATGTTAAACTAGCATACCTTCTGTTATTGTATGTTTTACTTATACTTTAGATTGAATTGGAAAGGCCTTTAAAATATATAACTTTTTATAAAGAGTATTAAAATGCATTATTGTTTGGTATGTATTTATTCAATAAAGTATTTAAATAGTGGTAAGTGATCTGGACCCTGTTGAAGCCCCAGCAAGCAATCATATTGTCTAAGTTAGGGTTAAACCCAGTAAAATTGCCATATTGCACATGTCTTAATGAAGTTTGAATGTTCAATAAAATGCTTCTATATTCACTTTAAGTGTAAAATGTTTGACTGACAGTGACTTCCATTGTGGGACTAATGCTTATCACTCTTAGGGTGTTACACTGATCTTATTTCTCAAGTTGGGTGTGTGAATAGTAACCAGTACTAGCTGTCCTTAACCTTTCCTTCTCCAGCTCTGAGGGGGCTGCAGAAATGGCCTGAGAACCAAATGTAAAAAATGCAACTAGTTTCACCCAGAAAGTAAGTAAAGCTTCATTAATCACCCAAGAACAGTTAAGCCAATAACAAGCCTTCAAGCCCAGCTCATACTGTCAGGAGTCCAGTGACAACTGCAAGGAGTGGGTTTTGCCCACAAGCTTGATACCATCTGTTTGTTAGTCTGGAAGGCACTACTAGTGTATTTAGGTTTTTCCTGTTCACTTCAGAGGGGTAGCTGAGTTAGTCTATGGGATGTCTAACTGCTTTAAATAGACTAGAGGTGGCTAACCTGTGGCTCCTTACCAAGTCCAGGGCTGCAGCCTCCAGTGACAGTTTTCCACTGGGCTGGAGGATGCTTGCTGTTCAACCTCCAGCTCTGCCCTAGGTGCTGTCCTGGTCTACCCTTTCCCCCTAGGATCCTGCCACTTTCTACCTTCTCCACTGAGCCTGTCACACCCCTGCTTTCCCCTCAAGAGTCTCTCTGGAGAACTTTTCCTCCTGCCCACTAATCAGGAGGCAGCACAGACTGGTGGAGCTGCCAGTGGCCAGGATGTGCTGAGAATGGTGGTGAGATCAGTGCTAGTGACAGAACTGTTGCTCTCTGGCAATGTGCATTGGTAAATTCTGGCTCAGGTTTAGGTTGGCCACCCCAACAGACTTGTTTTCTTCCCTACGGGGTGGGGGGAGAAAAAAGCTTGACTTTTCTACAAGCATATCCATGTAAAATGCTTGCTTGTATGTAATGCAACACTACCATAATTTAAATAGCTTGCACTAGTGTTAATTAGTGTTCTGCAAAGTGGATACTATGGTGGGAAATAAAACTAGTTTAGACAAATCAGGAGTAATAGACCTCCTTGAATCTCAGTGTGGGGTCTTGATCCCCAGCTTGGACTGGTCTAAGGTATATAAAAAAAATTATCCTAAAGAGTAGACAGCTTGAATGCAACTGAGGCCCTGTTTAAAATAGTTGAAAGGGCTGCTGTTACTTGCTGGAGCTAAGCCCAAAACAAGCATGCTGGTACTCCTAATACTCCCTATATTCCATACTCTGTAGGCAAGAAGTTGAGGGTAGCTGAGTTAGTCTAACAGGGAAAAGACTTAAACTAAGTAGCACCTTAGACTAACAAAACAGATAGTATCTTAAGCTTTCATGGGTGCAGCCTGCTTCTTCAGAGGACTGGAGCATTAGAAGTCCAGCTTCAAGAACAAGGGGCTGATGAGAACTAGTACCTTCACAGTAAATCATTAGGATGTGGAAGGCAGTGTGCAGCCAGTGGCTGTCCCTGTTCATACCATTTGCATAAACTAATTGCAGTATAGGAATTCTATTCCTTAGTGTTGATGGCTAACTCAGCCAGATGGGGAAAAGCCACACATTGACAGGTGGGGGCAATAGGCCCCTGGCTGTAGAACACTACAGGCCAGGGCAAATCAACCTGAAGTTGTGGACTTAGGTCCACAGATACTTAATTTGAAGGTGGTAAGATTAGCTGCTAGCTTTGACACTTTAGTACTCAGTTTCACTCCTCACCCCCATGCTCTTCTCACTAATAAACATCACAAGTCTGAACTAATAGTTACAATAACAGTCACCTCTAAGCACTTCAAGGCAGACAGGCTGTAAACCTACAGATCTGCTTTATAGCTACAAGTAGCTGTACTACATTTTCTGGGGATTCAGGCTAGAGCACCCCATTCTTAACACTATTCCCATCCCTGAAACACCCCAACTTTGTGCTAGCTATGCACCATTGTTTACCTACTCAAGATCTAACTTCCTATTGTCATTCTACACCCACTCTTATTTCAGGTGCTTTTATGGAATTGATGATTACCCTGAAGAATGATACTACAGAGGGAATCTTTTATTGGACCAGCTTCTGGTGGTGAGATGCTTTTGAGCTTACCAAGAGACCAGAATACTTCTATAGTAACCTCACAAGCTCATGAATCACCAGCAAAGTTGATCCAAAAAGATACTTCACCCTGTTGTCTTTAAGTTTAAAATGGAGTTTACATGTAAAACTATAGCAGATTTTGTTCCCTCTGTCATCCATGTGCAGAATCTGCATAAGTAAGCTATTATGGAAGATGAGCATCCTCTTGTGCCTTGATAACTAGCTAAGATAGGAAACAGGAATAGTCAGTTTTCAGAAGGCAGAGATGCAACTAGTAGAGACCCATAGGGATCATACTGGGACCAATCCTAATCAAATGATTGAGAGGACTAAACAGGTGCCAAAATTTGCAGAGGATATAAGACTGAAGAGCTTGAAAAGGATCTTAACTAGGTGAGGGAGCAAGCAACATAATGGCAAATGAATATTAATGCTGATAAATGCAGAGTCAACAGGGTGATGATCCCATTTTGTTCATTCCCTCTAGGCACTTGGCATTTGCAGTCAGCACAGAGGCTACTGAGCTAATGGACCAGTTCTTATAGCATGTGTAGGTGTGCACTCTGAGCTAGACAGCACCTGAATCCCACCTGACTGGGTGCTGGCTGCTCAGTTTACAGGGAACAGTGGGTTTGTAAGGCTTTATCAGAGCAAGACAATTTGAAAAGCCTCCTGGCAGGTAGATGCACCTGTCAGTACTTACACTTTAAGAGCCAGCCCATACTCCCTCTGAATTAACACTTGCTAGTGTACAGTTAGGTTTATAACCTAAAGCACATGTCAGTAAAAGAAAATCAGATTTTTTAAAAGATTCATATAGATGTCTGCTTAGTACAGAGCAGTTGTGTAGCCTCAAGTTTAACAAAACCAGCACTTTATTAAAAGTATTTTTATAAAAGACAAGTAAGTTATCAGGTCTTCACAACCACTAAAGCAGCATCTACTCCCTTCATTTTGCAGGATTCTTACACAACATGTCAGAGAAAGATTAGTCATCTCTCAACATTTAAAATCTTTGTTCCAGTCACTGGTGGTAAACAGTTTGCAAACTCCTAAAATGATACTTAGTGGTGGGTTAGAACACCACTCCATAATGAGATTAAATCTTCACAGGTGACTGATTTAATATGCTAGCATCTAGAGATGCTGTAGAGCAGGGGTGGGCACAATCCAGATTTGGCACACCAGCACTTAGAGCAGCTGCAGCCACTTTAAAAGCAGTCTGGACAGGGAGGAGAAAGCTGTGTGCACTCCCTGCCCCCATCAAAATCCCTGTTTCTAGCCAATAGGACAGTCCCCAACCTTTAGAGGCTCCCAGGCACCCACAGGGTGGGGCCATGCTTCCTGGGGCATGCCAGGGGCAGGGATTCCTTTGCACCCAGCACTGGCATGTGACCCAGGCCTGGGGCTGCCCAAATGCCACATACCAGGCACCATGGTGCCCACAGGCACTGCATTGGGGACCACTGCAATAGGAGAGGAGAAAATTTTGCTGAAGGCAGGGGCATTGAATGAAGCCAGAGGTGCTGGCTGGGAGCCTCCTAGCCAGATCCTGCCTCTAGAGCCCCCCCCCCCGGTCACAACTGCCTTCCCAATCCTGCACCCCAGTCTATCCCAGACCCTATGCCCCCTCCACAAAGTGCAGCCCTTGACCACTTTACCAAAATCTTAAAGAGTGGCCCCCATTAAAAATTATTGCCCACCCCTGCTGTGGAATGACAAATCTGCACTTGGATGCACTATTTTCTGAACACTGTTTCTTTCAAGCTCTATGAATTGTTAGGTATTGCTACAATTGTGGCTTGTGAATGAAGTATGTCAAAACAGCAAGTGTTAGATTCCAAGAATGAGTTTTTCAGTTGCAGGGCAGTTTATTACAAAACCACACAATAAATGTACAGATCACTGGTCTCAGAAAAGTAACACAGCAAATAAAAAAATCTTGGGTGTTCACACTGAAGTCAGCTGGTACGATTTCTCCCCAAATAACTAGCTGTTCTGTGTTAATTGCTGCATCACAATGGCACAGAGACTGATCAGCTGCAAGTACTCATCTGCACCATCTGTCAAGCATTTGTCTACCTCCTGCAAAATAAACACACATTAAAACAACCCCTTTAAATTGGAAAGAGGTTTTCAGTACTTTGACAACAATTAAGATTGAAAAGGTAGTAACTATGCAAAAAGATAAGTTTTCCCACAGAGCTGGCATTTCTATTGTAATTCATAAAACTGAAGAGAGGCAGCTGCCAGGGGCATTTGCTGCACCATCCCACCCCGCAGGCAGACAGGAGTTATACACATCTTGGAAACGTTTCCATGTGGTCTGCACTTTACTGTTGAACATTAATGAACAAGAGATTCTCCATGAGCCTTGCAACTTCAACTGATAAACAGTGACTACTCATAAATATTAGCTGCTCGTACTTGAAACAGTTCTATAACCATCATCACTGAATTTAGCAAGCACACCTCCATGCATATGCCATATTTATTCAACTTTTTGGTCGAAACAAAATGCCTATAGAACATTTTAGGAAGTTATAGTCCTAGTTCAAAGTTTGTTAAAATAAACATATGAATAAGTAAACGTTGGATTGGAGCATTCAAATGGGAATTATAAAATCTAGGTTTCAATTATAGTTGTGCAGACTGATCTTTGGTATCTCCCTGTCTGTTCCCTCAGTTCTGGGTGCCTTTCCTATCAACTGTAGAAAGGTGCCTACCTTTATCAGTAGTGTTGAGAAACTTAAACTTAATTTGTAAAGCTTTGAGATCTGTAGAAGATGCCAACAACCTCAGCACTCCCTCTTGTCCCTTACAGTGAAGAACTTTTTAAAAAATTATCAAAAAAGCCCTTAGTACAACTCAAAGATTGTCCCCACTCCTCCATAGGTGTCTCTTCAACTGCAGCTAAGGGAACAAAAACCTGAACTCATGCAGGATTCCCTGTTTGAGCAAGTCACAACTTGTGTGTTTTCTGGGAAATTGATGCAAGTTAGACAATCCAAGGGAAAAGGCATTTGGTCCAAAACAAAGCACTTTTTTTTAAATAAAAAGACACCCTCTACCTTGATTTCTTATTATCTACTGTAAAAAGAAATTTCCATCTAAGGAATTCTCAATGGGTATATTTCAAAAAATGATTTACTCAATATTTGAGAAGTAGTTTAGCTTTTTAATAACCTTGTGCCTCCTTTTGATCTCAAGTTGCCATAAAGGGAAGTCTCTTGTTCATTTACATTCCTATAGAGATGGCTACTAAACATGCACTTTTATGTCTTAATGCATATTTAAACACCACAAGCTTTAAGGAAGTGTAGCTGTTAGGCCCAGATTAAAAATTAATCTGCATAGCCAGCACCTCAACTCCTTTTCTGCCTAATGCAACTGGGAAAGCTGCACGCTGACAATACCAATGTAGAACATGAAACTGAATGACACAAGCAGCTTGGTGAACACAAAAATCAACCTAGAGTTAAGTATTTTGTGGGAGGGGTGGGAGAAAGGAATCATGGGTAGATGTATCACCTTTAGGTAATGACTAGCTAACACGACAACAAGTTAATGGAGACTTACAGCAAGCTTCTCTGCAATAATAGATTTCTGCTTGTCAGTGAGATCTTCTCTCTCAACAATATCATCATGAAGCTGGTTTACAAGCAAAGCAACAGCATACCCTTCATTTATCAGATTCTGTAATGTATGGAAAAAGGGAACAAGGTAGCATTAATCTGAATTTAAAGTTTATAAATGTAGTAGTAGACATCAGGGTGGGGGCGAGTAATATTTAAAGTGACACTATCAAGTTCAAGACTACTTAGGAAGCTTAGAAAATATCAACAATGCCTAACCAGTGCAGTGATGTTTGTTTGTAGTAGCTCTGGGACACAAACTGTTCCATGTGCCTCTGTGTGCTGTTAACACCAAGCCTCACAATTGTGGAAGGCCATGCCAATGGAACTCAAAAGTGCAGAAGGCTCACCTACACTGCCTTTCCTGAGATGAGAGGGGACATTCCCTCCCACTATTTCTGCCATTCCTATGACAACTTCCTCCCCACCAAGTCATGAACTGCCTAGTGACTGGGTCCCCTATGAATGTCCCAGAGGGAATGAACAGAGCAGGGAATCAAGTGACCATCCTGTCACCCATTCCCAGCTTTGGACAAAAAGGTCTAGGGACACTTCAAACCATTACCCCTTTTGCATACAGTATTCAGCAACCTGTGGTGTCTCAGGAGGCCCAAGACGATCTGAGTGCGCATCACAAAAATTCTTCTGCTCCATAATTCAACAGGACAGCTTCATCTATTGTCAACTTAACTCAGGAGAAGTCCATACTCAAATTAACAGGGAAAGATTTCTTCTCACTTTAAAAAAGTGCTCTCCTTCAGATCCAGGCTAAGGTCACTGAACTGATTAATGTCAAGCAGCTTGTATTACATTTGCACCATAAATGACCTTAGCAGTCTTCAATTTCAACCTGCTACTAGGAGTGTTAGTGTACCCCCTACAACTAGCTCAGAGCCAAGAGCATGGCATTTTAAAACCAAAACCTCACACTTAAATTGTTTTGAATTTACATGACAGCACGAGAGAAAACATGCAAGCATTTCTACCTTTGCTACTGTTTCCAGTTTTTCAAAAGAGCCACTTTGACAGGCAGAGAGCAGGCCATCAATTGTTTCCTTAGGGACAATCTACAACAAAAGAAGTGACATTTACAAAGCATGCACATACTGTCCCAAGTTTCTGGATGTATTTACAACTTAAGTCAATTATTAAGTTTTAAACTCAATAACTGACTTAACTAGCACCCAAATTCACCACCAGAAAATATAGATTCAAACAATAGTTCTGGAAAATAGTTGTGGTGTTCTTATATAAATAACACTCTTCCCCTGCACTCCCAACAGCTTTTCGTAGGAAAAGGTTGAACAAATAGGCTTGATATTAAGATCATATGAAATGGAAATAGGTATGCATTAATTAGAATTGTTATTGATATTAGGAACGGAGTATGAAACCAGGCTATTTTTGCATGACAAGGAGCACCTACTTTAATAAATGGATCAGTCTTTATACCATTTTGTAGTTTCCACCATGTATGTGTGAAAACAAACAATTCAGGTTAGCCTGAAGCAACTAGACGATCAACCAGCAAATAAGAGATTGTTACAAAGTGTTAAGCCATTTAACTTAGAAAAACACTGTTAGCTTTTGCTTTGGACACATTATTCCTGCAAACAGCACACTTCTCTTCACTCATGAATTTTTTTTTTTTTTTTTTAAAGTCTCCAGTACTAAAGGCTACCACTAGTCTGTAATAGTAACATACAAGGAAGATCTTAAATATATCACCTAGATGCAGATTAAGTTCCTCTGCTTTTTAGCTGATCATATTGAAACCGAAGCTTGTTGTTCACCAGAGCACGGATATTAATTGGAGGCTCTTTCCCTATAATTACAATATTTTGTTTTCACATTCTTCCATTTCAACTGGAAGTTATTGTGAAAATTCAGCCTTTTACACATAGAAGAGGATTAGTTTTCACATTTTCAGCTAAGAAATTAAACGGTAGGAGGGGGTGGGGGAGGATTTAAGTTTGATTTTAAGAATATGCAAGGGAATCAGTTCTGTTCTCTTCCTCTCAAACAAGAAATCATGACCCCAGAAGAGGTAATGAAACTGGCTCTGAGGGTAGCACATATAACCCAAATACTCTGTGTCCAATACGTATGTCCTACTGCTCAGCTTTTCCCCACTCTTATTCCAAGGTTTCTTGCTTGAGGAGTAAGTATCATTTTGCCTTAGCAACACTTTCATAATGAAGTTTTAGTAAGCTGGTCTTCCCTCAGGTTTCTACTGTTCCTATCAGCATTACCTACCTAGAGAAGTAACAGTTACACTGCTACTGAGCAAAAGCCACACAGGTACTTATAGGGACATGGTCAGCTTGTGTAAAGTTAAATAAGAACTAGAATGGTCCTTCGAGCTATTCTCTGGCTGCAGTTCCAAATCAAAGTTTGCAACACTGCTACTGAGCAAAAGCCACACAGGTACTTATAGGGACATGGTCAGCTTGTGTAAAGTTAAATAAGAACTAGAATGGTCCTTCGAGCTATTCTCTGGCTGCAGTTCCAAACCAAAGTTTGCAGCACTGTGTTAATGCAGGAGAACCTAAAGGTGCAATTAATTCAAATGTTCAACCTAAAGGATGTGGAAAATTTGAAGTGCAGAATTGATTAGAATGATTGTACTTTAAAATGTTTTAATACAGGTTAAGGGGTTTGACAGACTTTACCTGTGTTGCATATTTCCTGTTTTGCACAATATCCTTGAAGTTAATGCTAAATGCAGATGCCTTTCGTTTGACAACTGCAGACATAAGAATATTGCAACATTCTTCAAAATTAAATTAATTTTGCATATTAAGTAACAGGTTATGTAAGGGACAAATAGGAGTAAAAGAAGTTATTGAAATCAGCAAGCAACTCAGATTCAGGGAAGAGATGTACTGCATAAGAGCATGAAGTGTTCACATTATCACAGGAGAAACTAAACAAAATCATGTATTGCCATGAAAGCCTACCCCTGCAATTTCAGTGACAATCTTCTCCGTGATCTCTTTCCCACCTGTTAATCGAGTAGCACTTTGAAGAAATGTGATTGCTTTTCTTAAGTCTCCTTCTGACACTTGAACAAGACAAGATATTGCCTGAGAAATAGCGAGAAAAGATGACAAATGATATTTTAACTAGAACATTTACCCAGCATTGCTCAGATCTTTAACTCAAACAAGTTTTTTTCTTCATTGAAATATTATTCTGAGAAAGAGGGGTTCAGTATGCAGGCTGGCCCAGGAAGAAAGAACTACCACCTCAGCCCTCTCTTACTGCAATGACTTGGGGCCAGGTCAGAAGGGCTTGCTCACGGCTGCTGCAGCAGGTACAGCCGGGGAAAGGGTGCCCGGCTGGGAAACAGAAACTCTTTCAAATATATAGGTTGCCTGTTTTGGAGCACGTTAGCTGCTGCACACACTTCCCCCAGAGTAGTCAAACCAAGTCCAGTACCTATTCCAGACATTTTCACCTCAAACATACGCGTCTATACACAGATGAAGCAAGCATGACATGAGCTGCCTATGTAGTCAGATTCAGCAGAAAGACAGCGTTGAATCAAGTGTGCTTATTATACCAGGCAATTGGTTCTTTAGATTCTAAAACTGTATAGTTCTGCACAGAGCCTTCCCTAGAGGACAGCAAGGGCTGAGGAAATCCCCTCAATGCCCTAGGCCCAGCACACACCCCCCTGCCACAGGCCCCACCCCTCTCTTGGACCACCCTTCTCCTCTCCCCAAGTCCTGCCCTGGCTGTGCCCCTGCTCCACTCCCTTGCTCCTGCCCACCCCCACTCATGGGACACAAACCAGGGTCCCGGCACAGGGTGGCCCTCCTCCCTCACAACATGGTGGCGGGAGCCAGAACAGCCCGCAAACCACTCAGCTCTGCCCTGCCACCCTCTCCCGGCACACTGCACTCCGCTTCTCAGCGGTGGCAGGAAGCAGAGCAACAGGGCAAAGAGGAGCAGGCTGCCAGACTGCTCTGGTTCCTGCTGCTCTGGTGAGCGCAGGGGGGCGAGCCCTGCTGCTGCCCTGCACCACACCCTCAAGTATGGATGGGACTCAAGGGATTACAACAGTTGAGGTGGCCACTGCAGGGCCACCCAAAGTGCAGGCCCTAGAGCAGCCACCCTGAACTGTCTGTCCGATGGATGGGGCAACTCTGGTTCTGCATGAATTTAAGTGATTTTAGAGTTCTCATTTTGAAGTAAGTTTATGAATGTTTCTACATCTAGAAAGATAAAAAAAAGCAGCAATTCTTTGAATGGTACCTGGTATTTAAAAAAAAAAAAAATCATCCCAAAGAAACCCACACCACAACACACGAGAGATACAGAAAGCTGGGTATGAAATCCAGGATGTATACATCAATACAAGCTCAGGCTGTATTTTCTATTTAAAGTTAACTTCATACTGACAGCATGGCTATTTTAGGTTGTAACATGGCTTCACTTTAGCAAACAGAGGCTAAAGCCAGAAACAGACTGTTCCAACCCTTGTTCTGACAAACTTTTTTCTGGTCTTTGTCATTGAAACGGTTATCTCCTCTGTGTAGTTAAGATAATATTTAAAATTAGTTCATGGACTGTTTAGCAAGAAAGTAAAATGAGTATAGGTAATGCCTATTTGCCTCTTTCACTGCAATATGATCACACTCCTGATCAAGATGTGAACCTATACAGTGACCATGAAGCTTACCTCATTGCTAACTTTCACATTCTCCTTTTCAGAAAGGGTCAGGAGTCTCTGCCGCTGGATTTTATCTGTCAGGGGCTTGAAACGGAATTTAGAGCATCGAGATGTTAAGGGTTCAATTATCCTAGAAGAGAGGAATGAAAAAGTGTTCAATCTGTGCAGAGAACTCCTCAGGAATCTATCAGCTTAGATTAGAGCAATAAAACAAGAGGACTTCAAATTGCAAAGACTTAGTGATAAAAAATGAAACAGTTTTAACCTTTCAGATTTGTTAGATGTATTTCCGCAGCTAGAGAGCTAATTATTCTCAAACTACAAGTTAAAATCGAAAGGTTTGTGCTAGCAAAGACAATACAAACCTGCTGATGTAATTACAAATAAGGCAGAAGCGTGTAGTTTTAGATTCTCTCTCCATAGTACGTCTTAAGGCTGCCTGAGCTGCTGAAGTCATAGAGTCTGCTTCATCCAAGATTACAATCTTAAAAGGAGGACAAATCTTACCGCTAAAAAATAAATGCCCATCATCCAATTAAAACAGAGTTCATTGTTTTCAAATATAACATGCAGTAATATTTAAAAGTCAAAACTTGATGCACAGTACTACCATTATCTACAGGCAATATTCCAATATTCAAAGAGCAGAAGTGAAGTAGTGTGCATTAACTTTTGCTCATCTACCATTTGCCAAAGGACTAGCAGTTGTAAGAGGGGCAATTAATTTATCTCCAAGCCTGACACTTGAACACCACAAGATTTGTTTGCGAAATTCTTATTAATGCTTTCAACTACTTCCTATAATACTCAATGCAATTTTTTTTTGCAGGATTCCTAAATCCCTATGGGATATTCTAAAATTTAGAGATGGCAGGCTGATCTCAGTATGTGAGATGGGACAATTACTCCTTCCAGTTAGTCTTGGGCTTCTGTTACCTCTAGTCAGTCACTCTCACTTCTGCTCCCTCATCCACATAGGCCTCTCCACAGCCCCAGAATCCCTTTAGCCAATTATACCAAGTCTTTTTCAATTGATGAGACCCTGTATCTAGTGTTCATAATACAATGGGTTTTTGTTTAAATCACAAGCTATGAAATTTGTTCCCAGTCTAACTAGTCACTCATTCAAAATTTGCTGTCATGTACACTGAATTACCAAATCTACAAGACTACTTTTTTTTGGAATCTCATACAAATTCTCCCCAGTGACATAAGTGCAATTTGCACTTGAGTATCAAGGGGAAGTCCCCTTGACCTGCATTTTTGTTCTAACTTCAATTATTCTATACTGACGTGAAGCTTAAGTTTGCAATTTAATTTAATTAAAAGTAACCAAAATAAATCTATGACACACTTCATTGAGAAATACAATCCATCATATAGTTGGCTTTGATCTCTTGCTTACTCTGGGCGATTTCCAGATACAGTTAACTGAGCAAAAGCCTTCACTTTCTCTCGAATCACTTGTATTCCACGTTCATCAGAAGCATTTAACTCAAGCACCCTCTGTCGGAACAATTCAGGCCTGTGAAAAATTCAAAATGTTGCATGAGCCACTAAACCTTATTAACAAGCAAATGACTCAGAGTTTCTAGGCATCTTCATGGGAAATATTTAACCACTGACTTAATTCAGAGAAAGGTGTAACAATCTAATGGCTGGAAGTTGAAGCTACACAAGTTCAGACTGGAAATAAGAGTATACATTTTTAATGGTGAGTAATTAACCATTGGAACAATTTTCCAACTGTTGTGATGAATTCTACATGGATTTTTGAAATCAAGATGGATGTTCTTCTAAAATGTTTTCTCTTAGAATTATTTTGGGGGAGTTATATGTCTTCTGTTATATTATATAGGTGGTCAGACAAGATGATCACAGTGATCTCTTCTGGCATTAGAGTCTATAAATTATCAAGTAATCATGGGCAGCAGGTGAAATCCTGCTTTAGGAAGGCTACCACACTGATCCTGCCCTTTCCACTCAAGGTCCTCCACCCTTTAATTGGAGGAGCCCATCGCCAGGGCAAGCTACCATCTCCCTCCTCTGAAGGCCCACTGGGGGCAGTGGAAGACTTACTAGCAGGCAGCAGCAGGCAATGCAGCCCTGAAGGAAGGGGTAGGGCCAGGGTGGCCCAGGTGTCTGGGAGAGGGTTGATGGCTTGGCCATCCCTGGCCTATTATACCTGCCCCCATGTGAGTGGGATTTTGTTTGTAGTATAATTCTTATTAATGCTGATTTATAGTAACTATTTTGTTAATGGTAGAGTATGTGTTAAGTTTATTAAAATTCCAGTCCTGAGACCATCTAAACTTACATAATCTAGTTTACATCAAAGGCTTCTGATTTTCAGTTTTAACAAATACCAATAAACTCCATCCCCCCCATATTAAAAAATAAATAAAATCTGTTTACACAGTAAACATCAAAACTCACCTGAAATGGTCATTTGCATGTAGACAAGACCTTGGATACAACTGCAACAAGGACTGGATTGTGATTTCTAAAGCACACTAATGTGTGACACAGATTGGTCAGTCCCTGCTGGAGTGCAGTAAAGGTTCCCTACTGCATTTTAACATAATGCTGTTTGAAACACTACTACATTAACGCACACTAAGGGATATTACAAAGATTCTCATTACAGGCCCCTGACCTGAATTTTATATAGATGTCTAGAAAGCACAAATAGCTAATTACTGGCTTGCCCCAATCTTGAAACAGAAGCCCTATTTATAGCAAGAACCTTGACCCCTGGGCTTTGGAAAAATTGAAACCTGCAAGTTACACCATTGCTCTAGGCAAAAACATTAAGCAAGCAAGCAAAGCCAAAGACCCTTGATTTCTTTGCTATTGCTATTTCTATTTCCACAACTACTCTGCAAATCAAGTTGCATAATAACTTGTAAAATCATCTGTTGTAGCCATCAACAGTACTCTGCAGTTGATGTGTTTTCAGGAGCTATGCTGCTAAAAGATTTAACTGGATACAAAAAGAACCTGCAGGGCATTAGTCACCACAGGCCATTTGAGCCAAGAAAGATTAACAGTTTTATGTTTCCAGAACCTGAAACATCTGCTTCAGAAAGAATTGGAATTGGAAAAACCTCCTCATTAGTAGCTTTAACTTAAAACTAGGAATAATCTCTCCCCTCAAACACCTTGGAACTTAGGTAAGTAAAGAAAACAAAAAGATATCCTAACTCACAGAAGAAGTCTAACTAGTTAAGATTCCCATGGCATTAGATTTGAATGCAGGTCAGCCAAGTCTATTTTAGTTGTAACCCTTTGAAAAGTCTGATCAAACAAAAGACACACACAATAATAAATGCACACTGTATTATTGGCTATATCACACGTTTTTAAAGAGTTCAGATGCAATTGTTCTCTTCCTCCACCCTCAAAACTCCCTCAGTGTCACCCCTTTAAGAGTTTAGTTCAATAAAAGCTTCATACCATCCTATGATATAAGCAGGGAAGTCGAAGGCAGTCCAGTGGTTCAGTAACTGGGAATCAATAGACCTGGGTGCTGTTATCACCTCAGATTCCTTCAGGCAAGCCACAACCTGCACTCTTAGTTTCACCACTTGTATAACGGTAAGAATGATACTTACCCATTTTTGTGAAGTGCATTGAGGTCTACGGATAAAACACCCTGCACATTCTAAATGCTAAGGATTTGAGTTTTACCATTATGTATAAACATTTTTTTTTTTTATAATCAGTCTTCTGTTTTATGCATAATATTAAATCAGAAAACAGTCAAATGAAGAAGCCACATAAATTCACCACTGCGGAAGGGGGCTTGGTTGCGTGATTCAAATCACAGCACTGACTGAGATTTCATAGTTAAGAGTCCAATGACATGACCTGGTATGAACTAAGTGGTGTAACAAACAAGTGTAAACAGGTATCAGTCTTTCATTGAGGAGGATTTCCAGATAGAGGTGGGATCACCACAAAAGACTCCCAGCCCCACTTTCTCCCTTAACAACTTCAGATGTTTTACTTAAGTGGTTTGCTGTGAACAGATTGCCCTCCTCAGGAGCATTATATTTGTCACCAAGCAATACAACTAGGCTGCTTGAGTATTCCAAAGAGAAAGCTCAACTTCGCATTAGATTCTTATAGATCAGAACACCCCAAAAATTAGAGCAGGCAGTGAGTGAGAGTCACAGGCCAATCTCCCTCTTGGGTGCACCCTTGCGCAAAAAGAACTTTAGTCTCACCCATCTCTTTAGCAGAGCCACACAGCCGTGTATGCGCAGCTCTGTATTCACGATCCTACCAGTGAATGGTGAAGCTGGTGGTGGGCTTGATGAGGGTGTAGGGGCTGAACCGGGCACTTTCTTCTGTATCAGACTCCCTAGAGCTGGAGTTGGGGTCAGGGCCACGTAGTGGCTGTTCAGCTGCTCCCAGGGTAGGGCAGCTGCCTGTCACGCAGCCCTATGTGCTGGCACTGTGGTGAGGCTGCTCCTGGGAATGGGGCCCACCTGCATGTCTGTTCCACCCCCTTCCCTACACCTCTCACTGCCCTCTGGCTCTCAGAGCCCCCTGCCAGCTCTGCCCCCGCCTGGCTCCACACACGTTGCTGCCCCACCCCTTTCCCCCAATCCCATCTCCCCCACTCCCTCACTCCCTGCAAACCCTGGGGGCTAGCAGCAGCTTTCCTCTGCCCCAGGCAGGGACTCGCAGCCAGCCCCTGCCCTGCACACAGGCTGCCCTGGGAGCAGTGCTCTCTGGTGTGGCTGGCTGAGTGTCCCTGCCTGGAGTTGGGAGGGGAGGGGGGGCCTTACCTTCTCCTCACAGAGCAGGCTTATGGTCCCAGCAAGAGGGGGGCCAGACTGGGGCTCTGCACTGGGAGAGTCTTTTGGGGAACAGCAGAGATATTCCCCTCACTAGGAGCCTCACCTGCCCACAGCCAGGGCTCAGGGGACCCCAGCAACAGCAGTCGATGTCCAGGGGATGCAAGGAGCATGGGTTCCCGACCCCAATTCCCTGCCTGTGGCTAGGCTGTGCGAACAGGGCTGGCTCCACCTGGTACCCCATGGGTCCAGGTATACTGGATGGCCTGAGGCTGGTCTGGGTGTGCCTGGCTGGAATTGTTCTGTATGGCATCACCATCCCCAGGTCCGCCAATGGGTGCAAGGAGGCAGAGGGGTCAATTGCCCAGGGACCCAGTGATTTAAAAGCTCCAGATGATGGGTCAGATACAGTTTTTGCAGTATTAATTTTCTTTATTTGATTTCATATTAACATTTAAAGTCATGCACCTCGTTAATTATCACTTGTAGTATTTTCTTCATTAGCATTTTAAATATATATATTTGTTAACCTGGGTGCCTGGATGGCACATTTGAACAAGTGCACATGACCTCAATATTGGTGCACAAAACAAAACTCACTCCGCTCATATATGGAAAATGTTGAGGGGAACTGGTCACAGGGCTAGTAAGCTTTCGGAACGTTCAGTTATGTAAATGCAGTTAGATTACAACTTACCCATAGAGTTCTCTGGCTAATGCCAAAATGGTGGAAGTCTTTCCAGTTCCAGGTGGACCATAAAATAAGAGATTGGGAAGCTGTAGTAGCAGAAAAGGGATATTTTACAACACAAGTTATTAACTCAAAATATTTAATATACAGAACTTCCACATCACCCTTACTCTAGGAAGGAACTCCCACTACAGCATGAAGGGAAATGGAACTGAATGACTGTACAGTACAAAGCCTTTCAACATGTGGGTCATCAGGCACTGTAGGTTCCATAGATGCCAATCAAAGTAAGAACTCAAACCAATCTCTGTTGCTGACATGCCAAATTCTTCACATGGCCTTTTTATGGATATGAACACAAAGGTCTATTCAAACTGATATGCCCACTCAGGAAGGTTCGTGGATATACTGTCTCCAGGCCAGGATTGAGACACATGGCTACAAGACCATGGTGGAGTTTTGCAATGGCTCTACCCACAATGTACATGGGTTGCTTGTTATGCACTTCTGCATTTTGTGGGGGGGGGGAGGGGGGGGGGGGAGACAACAACCCTAGGACACAAAAATCCCTTCCAGCCTATAGCAAACAAAAAAGACTGAGCTTCTCAGTCAGACTTGAAATTTATAGTCCTAAATAAATTTTCTATTTTTAAAAGATAGATGCTGTTAAAAAAAGAAATCTAATTCTATAGAGCTACCTAAAGTATTTAATAATTAAAGATTAGGATTCCCCTCCCTAAAGTATAGCAGCTAATGCACATAGAAAGGGAACAAAAAAAAAAAAAAATGCAAAGCAGCAATGAAAATGTATAGGGTAATTAAGTATTCCAGATAAATACCAAGCAGGATTTGGCAAGCACGCTTTGTAACTGTCATTTATCCCTATCTATTGAGAGTGCAATAAGTACATAGCAAGTATTCCATTAAATTATAATGGATTTACACAGTAAAACCATACTTTAAATACAAATATTTATATAAACTAGGGGCTATGTTCCATGCTCATTATGCTTGCTAACCCCCCCTCTGCCCGCTTTCACAGCCAGAGAGCCTGATGATGTCATTCTGTCATGCGGCAAGAAAACCTTTTTTTATAAATAGAGAAAATTATATATGGGGGGGGGGGGGGGGAGGAGAAGAGACAGAGAGAGAATGAACTTCAAGCATTTAAGTGTACATGAAAACATTGACCTGAACTGAATGTGTGGGTTGAATTCAGATATCACATTTAAAAAAGCTTCCCCTTCTGAAAAATGTTAAGATATAGTAAATTTTTATATATTAATAAAACTGAGCATGAAACATGCAAGCCCTCATGTCCTCTAAAAAGACCTTTATCTAGAAGTTATGCCTTTGATGGATTTCAAAGGTTATATATAAACAAAATACATTTAAGGTAATTAACAGATTAAGTTTAGCTCAAATTTAAAATTACACACAATTTTTATATGTTTGATCAGCTACCATAATTGTCAACATCCTCCAGAATGTTTAGGACAAGACTAAAAAGGAGAAACATTATGCGTTTTAGTTCTCATAGCAAATGGCTGAAGAGCTATTAGACAAGAGCACTGTATCAGCAAGCTGACACATTGCAGATTTTGTGGTGAGACATACACAATAACTTGACCCCAAACCATTAATCCACTCCCTGCTAGTTCTCTGAATAGGCTTTAGCAAGAGTTTATAGAGATTAAACACTCTACTAATTCCACTTAAATATACTAAATCCACACTCAGGCTGTTTGCGCTTCCAATTTCACATCAAAATTATCACCAAAATTTACACTGCTATCTTACAAAGCATATCCTAATCCTTTATATAACTTAATGGCAGTATTTATAGCAGAACTGTAACCTGATCCAGCCACGCAGTTTTCAATGCTTGCCAGTGGAAAGCTATACCTGTAGGCATCTTACCCAGACTATGGGAAGGTTAACACTACTAGCAAGTTAAATACCATAATACTATAAGTCAGTTTAGAGCGTTTCAGACACCAGGGACATAACATTTAGATTAACTGGCTAATCAAATAGTCGATGCAATCTGCATCAATTAATTGATAATGACACCTCTGCCTTTGAAGTGTAGTAAGAGCTGTGGGGCTCTTGCTACACTTCAAAGGTGAAAGTGCTGTGGGAAGCATGGGGCCAGTGGGGGACTCAAGCAGTCCCCCACTGGCTCCATGCTCCCCATAGCATTTCAAAGTGGCATTGCTACATGGAGCATGGGGTCAGTGGGGGAGTCCCTAATCGGCCCTGCGTTGCATGCAGCGTTTCAAAGCAGACCTCAAGCTCCACACAGCGCTGCCACTCCTCTTTCCTTTCCCCCCTTGCTGCCTCTTTCTGATAGAGGCAGCATGGGGGAGGAAGCGACTAGTGTGTCGACTATCCGATAAACATTTCCTTATCAGATAATTGACTTGTTCACCTCCCTATCAGACATTGCATGTTCTAAAGAGCTTGACAAGAGATGGAAGCTGAAATGGCAGCTTCCAGAGACCCAGCTAGAGCACTGATTGTGCCAGAGTATTAAGACTTAAATTAATTATTCTTAGCAAGGTCAAGCACTGCAATCATGGCAAAGAAACTACTAAAGTCTTTGAAGTCCCAATGGTAACAGTCTCAGAAATACTGCCAGTTCCACACACAGGGCCAGGTAGGCAGACAGAGCTTCAAAGTCTCAATGCGCGCATGAGGTGATGGTGTAGAGAGGAGGGGGTTAGATTTATTAGGAACTGGGGAAACTTTTGGGATAAGGAAAGCATATACAGGAAAGATGGGCTCCACCTAAGCCAAAAATGGAACCAGACTGCTGGTACTTATCAAAAAGGTTGTAGAGCAGTTTTTAAACTAAGGGCTGGGGGAAAGCAGACAGGTGCGGAAAAGCACATGGATCGGACAGAGACATCTATTAGGGGAGATTCTATTAATAGAGATGCTCTATGTTCTAGTCAGGAGGAGAGGATGGAAGTATGGTCAGATCAGATGAGACAATCAAAAGAAAGAGTCTAACATCAAGAAATGGCAGACAAACAGTGACAAATTATTCAAGTGCTTATACACAAATGCTAGAAGTCTAAATAATAAAATGGGTGAACTAGAGTACCTAGTTTTAAAGGAGAATATTGATATAATAGGCATCACAGAAACTTGGTGGAATGAGGACAAACAATGGGACAGTCATACCAAGGTACAAAATATATTGGAAGGACAGAACAGGTCGTACTGGTGGGGGAGTGACACTATACAAAAAAGTGTAGAATCAAATGAAGTAAAAATCTTAAATGAGCCAAAGTGTTCCATAGAATCTCTATGGATAGCAATTCCATGCTCCAATAAGAATATAGCAGTAGGGATATATTATCAACCACCTGATTAAGACAATGATAGTGACTATGAAATGCTAAGGGAGATTAGAGGGGCTATAACATTTAAAAAGTCGATAATAGTGGGGGATTTCAGCTATCCCCATATGGACTGGATACACATCACCTCAGAACAGGATGCAGAGATAAAATTTCTTGATACCTTAAATGACTGCTGCTTGGAGCAGCTGGTTCTGGAACACACCAGGGGAGAGGCTATTCTTAATTTAGTCTTAAGTGGAGTGCAGGATCTGGTTCAAGAGGTAAATATAACTGGACTGCTTGGAAATAGTGACCATAATATAATAAAATTTAAACATCTCTGTGGTGGAAAAACACACCTCAGCAGCCCAAGACGGTGGCATTTAACTTCAAAAATGCAAACTACACAAAAATGAGGAAGTTAAACAAATTAAAAGGTACAGTGACGAAAGAAAACTCTGAAAGATTCCTGGAAAATTTTCAAAGACACCATAACAGAGGCCCAACTTAACCTGTATACCCCAAACTAAAACACACAGTAAGAGAGTCAAAAAAGTGCCACCATGGCTTAACCAGGTAAAAGAAGCAGTGACAGAAAAAAAGAGACATCTTTTAAAAAGTGGAAATCAAATCCTAGTGAGGAAAATAGAAAGGATCATAAACTTTGTAAAATTAAGTGTAAATTAGAAGAAGAAAAGGCAAAAAGAAGTTTGAAGAACAGCTAGCCAAAACTCAAAAAGTAATAGTAAAATGTTTAAGTACATCAGAAGCAGGAAGCTGACTAAACAACCAATGGGAGAAGCTAAGTGAATTCTTTGCTTCAGTCTTCACAGCTGAGGATATTGGGGAGATTCCCAAACCTGAGCCATTCTTTTTAGGGGACAAATCTGAGGAAATGTCCCAGATTGAGGTGTTAGAGGAGGTTTTGGAACAAACTGATAAACTTAACAGTAACAAGTCACCGGGACCAGGTGGCATTCACCCAAGAACTCAAATGGGAAAACTGCAGAACTATTAACTGTGGTTTGTAAACTATCCTTTAAATCAGCTTCTGTACCTAATGACTGGAAGATAGCTAACGTGGCACCAATATTTAAAAAGGGCTCTAGAGGTGATCCTGGCAATTACAGACCAGTAAGTTTAACATTAGCACCGGGCAAATTAGTTCAAAGTATAGCGAAGAATAAAATTGTCAGATACACGGATGAGTATCATTTGTTGGGGGAAGTCAACATGGTTTCTGTAAAGGGAAGTCATGCCTTACTAATCTATTAGAGTTCTCTGAGGGGGTCAACAAACATGTGGACAAGGGAAATCCATGGATATAGTATACTTAGATTTCCAGAAAGTCTTTGACAAGGTCCCTCACCAAAGGCTCTTAAGTAAAGTAAGCTGGCATGGGAGAAGAGGGAAGGTCCTTTTATGGTTTGGTAACTAGTTAAGAGACAGGAAACAAAGGATAGGAATAAATAAGTTCTCTTAGTGGAGAAAGGTAACTAGTGGGTCTGTCCTAGTACCCATCCTATTCAACTTATTTATAAATGATCTACAGAAAGTGATAAACAGTGAGGTGGCAAAATTTGCAGATGATACCAAACCGCTCAAGATAGTTAAGACCAAAGACTATGAAGAGCTTCAAAAAGATCTCACCAAACTAAGTGACTGCGCAACAAAATGGCAAATTAAATTTAATATTGATAAATGTGCCTGCACCACAACTAGGTGGGCTCAACCCTCTTCATGCTGGGGGAGATCTGTCCCACTTAGCTCTTATATGGGTTCAGGGATCACTAGTAGTCCATGAAATGCTAGCCAGCCACCTGGTGCCCATTCTCATTATCTGAAGTACCACCATAGTATTTGGGGAAGTATTCAGCTTTACCACTGATTATGTTACATGACAGCAGGTGGGAAGAGAAGTGGCCCACAATACTGTTTTGTTGTTTAGATGCAGTCCACACTAAATGTCAGGACTCCTGATCAAATTATTCTTGAATCCACCACATAGCATTACTGACTCTCTCTATCCCATGCTACTAGTAACAGAGCAAGTATGTGGCCAGGAAAGTCATTTGAGAGGCATGCCTCCAAATTCACTGGGATCCAGCCTGCAACAAATATAAGCAGTCTTGGGCTTTGGTTCAAATAGTTCAGAAGAGCCTTTCATTGCAGTGTGCAGTTTAAGGTAAGAATTAATAAAACCTGATACTTCTTACAACTAAAACTACTTTATTTTGTCCTCTAATGGTTTCCTGATTTTGAGCAGCATAACCCAACAAAATATATACCTATAAATATAAATAGGAGTTATTTCAGCCTTTCAACTCAGGAGACAGAAAGTCAACAGTGATGTAGTAGGATCATAATCCCAGAAACCTAGCTGGTCAAAAAGCCATAAAGGATTTAAATAGCATTGCTCAAAATAGAATGCCTAACCCACCACCTAAGTAGTAATATGCACTGCAGTACTAGTGTTATAAGAGTGTTATAATGAGAAATGCTTTCACTTAACATTAATAAGTTCTAAATAACATTACTAACAATTGTTTCGAGTCTATTTATCAAAATGACAGCATTGCTGTTAGATTTTAAGGGCATTAACTATACTGACCTGAAAGTAGGAGTTACTGATGTATTTAGAGAACAGTCCTTTAATCTATTACACTGGTTTCGCACAACTGTAAAGCAAATTAAGCAGCACTGTTTACTGTGTGCTTTTTTCCCCAAAACATGGGAGATCATGTGTGGTAAGGATTAAATTGATACTTTCAGCAATCTAAACTTATTATAAAAGGAGAGATGACCATCACGCCATCCGTCACAGAGAACATGTGAGAATGCACTGGGAATAGGCTCTGCATGTGACTATCCAGACCAACTTCTACGGGTAAGGATCCCCCCCTTGTAGCTACAGGGCCTGGGCATCACCCAACCACGCTGATATAGAGCCTCAGGGGACAGACGGACGGACACATACACACACACTGGTCCCCACTGGTGTGTGGCGATTCCCCCTACTGTGAGGCTCCTATGGGGCCTAGCAATTTCCCTCTACGCCCACCCCATCTGCCTCCCCAGAATGTCAGCATTCCCTCCCCCGCCTCCTCACAGGACCTGGGGTTTCCTTTCTCACTCATTCACCTGCGGGTTCCCTTCTCCCTCCCCTCACAGAGCCAGACTGCTTCTTCTTTTGCTCCCCAACAAAACCCAATCAATCATTTCCTGAGTTACACCGCCAAGCAATGCCAGGGAAATCTGCTAGTGTTTATAAATTGGACAAGAATGGAATTCTAGACAGTGAAGGGGATTGAAATATGATATAAAAAGCTTTCACCTCTAAGTTGTCAATTCAAGTAGTGCCCAAGGGAGAAGTCATTACAATTCAAAACCTTTTTAAAAATATGGAAAATGTACTTAATTCAGTACAATTCCTAGTGGATGTGTCCACATAAGTCACCTTCAAAACAATACCCATGTCAGTCATTGCAGAATTATTTAGTGGATCATAAAAATGAAGTTATCCTCAATTCTAGGTGATCTTTATCTAGAACTTGACTGAGACAGAAGAGGTTGTGTGGAAGGTGAGACTATCCTAGACACAATGCAAAAACATAGCCCCCTGCTGGCTACACTTTCATACGAGTCTTACTTGTTACTTCAAACACTAGGTAGAAGAAAAAAAGGCAATTATTCCTCATAGGGGAATTTTGCATCACTGTATGCACAGAATTAATGCCCTCTACTGATGTATTTGCTTCCCTGCAGAAAAATGACTTCTGATGGGGAAGGGATGGCATAAGAGCCTTCACAAGTCTCTCCCTAAAAGTGCAGGCAGGTTGATTTGAGCACCCAGAATAGCTTAGAGAGACATAAAAGCACTGCTGGGTTGGGAAGCAAGACAATCACACATGCGAGAGGAAAAAAAGCCACATATAAACACACAGTGCTTTTGGCATGCTCATCATAGACAGGGCATTGGAATGTTTCTGAGCAGCTAAGTGCAGGGCAAGCAGAGTAGAACTAGCAGCCTGCCTGCCTAGTAAATTGTTCTCATTGGCCTTAGTGGAATTCCCCCAAGAGTTTAAAACAGGCACAAAAATTTTAAGACTCCTTTACATTGCCAGACATCCTTTACATTGGTGTAAAGAGCCTTACTGTAAAAGACAATATAGCTTTACAAATACTTATGGTACTTCAGTAACTAGAACTGGTCTACATTTTTGGATTGAAAAAATTCCTATTAGGATATGCTCCATGAACTGTTAGCTACTGACCTTTTGTAGATGGTCAATCAATATAAAATGTGGATTTGAGTCCCTAGTAGGGATGTAATATCCTGTTTAATCCGTTAACTGTTATGTCTAATTGGTTAACAGGTTAAGCAGGGGTGAGCCAGGTGGCTGCTCTTACCAGGTCTACTATGCCACACTGCAGGCAGAGGGCTGCTCCAGCTAGTTAACTGGTAAGAATCACATAATAGAGTGATGCTTACTGTTAACCATTACATCCCTAAGTTCCCAGTCATTTGCTCTTCAGTTGTCTATGAAGAAACACCAAGCATATAGCTGCATATATTTGTTGACAAATAACTAGAAGTAAAAGATCATTACTAGCTACATTACCTTATAGATTTCCTTCAATTCTCCACATCTCATCATCCAACCAGTATGATTATATAAATATGCAAGTTGTACAAAACAATACATTGTACAAAACTTAATTTTTTGGAGAAGAATTTCCCCAAGAACAAGTAACTGTTCATACAGAACATCACAACATTTTGTAGCTATCCTCAGCCATGTGACAAACATGCAAATTCAGATTGGTATTCTTCACAGCATCTTACAAGTTTTCTGTTTTAGAGATGTAAAATCCCATTTAATCAGTTAACCGGTTAAACAATGTTTAACTAGTTAACATCTTAAACAGGGGGTGGGTGAGATGGAGCACCCCTGCCCTCCACCATTGACGGGCTGCTCCAGCCGGGCTGGAGTGCTCTACACCTGTGACGCGCCCTGCTGGGCTAGAGCAACTTCCTGCCCACAGAGTGGGCGCTGCTCCGCCCACCAGTCAACTGTAACCAGTAAACACTGTTCAGTAAGGATGATGATGCTTATGGTTAACCATTCACATCCCTATTCTGTTTATTTCTATTTTTTTTAAAAAAAAACCTCAGGAACGGCTCAGTCTTTTCTATTTCAGAGCTATACTTCAGTAAGATGTCAATACTTTCAGCTTCCTTTGCTATGCCAACTGATTAAGTAAAATTGTACTTAATGCTTCTATAGGGAGGTTAATAAATTAAAAATAATTAGACTCATATTACTTAATTACTCAAGAACTGCCTTTTTTCCCCTGTAGCAAATTTTTCAAACGTAACTGTCAAAAGTATAGGCTACATCTTAGTAAGAACCCCAGGATAGAAGGTTCTTCCAATCTTGTATGATTACAGAAAAGCACCAATCATTAAAAAGCTTCCAAGCTACAAAGCTGTTGATTTTAGAATTATTGGAATGCTGGAAATGTCAAACATAGCATAAAAATAGAGTGGAAAGGGACCTCAAGAAGCCATTCAGTTTAGACCCTTAAGCTGTGGCAGGAGTACGGATGTAAAATCCCATTTAATTAATTAACTGGTTAAACAATTAAGGGGAAGCAGACTAGAGCTGCCCTCCTACTGCAAGCAGTGGTTGCTCCAGCCCAGCCAGTGCAGCCCCTGTCCACAGTGGACCTCACAGAGCTGGAGCAACCCCCTGCCCATGGTGGGCAGGGAGCTGCTCCAGCCCCCACTGGTTAACTGAAATCAGTAAGCATCACCCTTAATGGTGATCATCATTAACCATCCTTATCCCTAGGAAGGACCAAGTAAATCTACACCACTCCCAACTCGTGTTGTCTGTTTTTAATGTCTTTCAGTGATGTGGAGCAGTGGTATGCAACCCGTGGTCGTGGAGGTCTTCCTGGGGGTTGCTGCGCTGCTACCAACAGCCAGGCCCAGCCCCCGGTCTTCCGGATCTAAGCACCACGTCGAACGGCTGGGCCCAGCCCCTGGCAGCCTGGATCTAAGCACCATGCCACACGGCTGCTGGTCAGGCCCAGATACGGGGGGCGTGGTTGAAAAAAGGTTGTGTACCACTGATGTAAAGAATGCAACCTCCCTTGAAAGCAGGGATGTAAAATCCAGTTTAATTGGTTAAGGGTTAAACAATATTTAACTGCTTAAACAATTAAACCGACCTAAGCAGCTCACTGCACAGCAGGCCCACAGGGCTGGAGGAGCCCCAAGAGTCAACCATAACCAGTAAGCCTCACCTGTTGAGATTTGCCAGTTATCCCTAATAAGGATGTGAATGTTTAACCAGTTAACACGCAGTCAACTAAACGATTAACCGATAAGCCTGGGGGGGGGGGGAGGAAGCCTGGGGCCCCCTCACTGGAGCCGGTATCCATGAAGAGCCAGCTGCCCACAAGCACAGATCCCACAGAGCTACTTGCCCCACCACTGCCTCTAATAGAGGCAGCAGGGTAGGGGAGCAATAGAGCAGGGAAGGCTGCCGTGGAGTCCCAGGCTTGCCATAGACAGAGGCTGCTCTGTGCGATGCCAGCACAGCCTCCCCTACCATGGGGTGGCCAGGTGCTCCCCGGGAGCAAGGCTGGGAGTGCACTGGCTGCCGGTCCTTCACCCTGGAGACTATCAAATAATCATGTAATTGCTAATATTTGATGCAGTTACATGATTATTCAATTACTCAATGTCTAACATCCCTAATCCCTACTTGGAAGCCTGTTTCAGAGCTTTAATTATCCTTAGACATTTTCCCCCTAATATCTAACCTCAATCTCCCTTACTTCTTATCCTGTCTTCACAGAACAAAACTGAAGATAGTCCTCTTTGTAATACTGGAAGAATAATCAGATTCCTTCTTCCCTCCCCCAACCTCTCTTAAAACTGAACTTGCCCACTTTTTAACCTTTCCTCTAGGGATTAAAGAGTAATTATTCGACTACTCACTCCCCCTGCCTCTTGCTGCCTAGGCTTATCAGGCAGGTGAGTCAAATACTCACTCCACCTGCCCCTTGCTGCCTCTTAAAAGCTGGTTCCCCCCAGCACCATCTCCATGGTGCGAAGAGAGGACAGGGAAGGCAGAGGCACAAGGGTCTAGGTCGCAGACCTACTCCACAGCAGCTCTGCCTTTTAAAGGCAGCAAGAGCCATCCAGGGTTTGCCAAGACCTGGCTCACACCAGGTCTGGGACCTACACCCGCTGTAGCTCTGCAGTTTACATGTAGTAGGAGTTGGGCTGCCTGCATGGGGCCACAGTGGGGCCCTTAACTGACTAATCGTGTCCTTGATACAATTTGTATCAAATACATGATTAGTTAATTACTTGCTTTTTAACAGCCTTACTTTCCCACACAGGTCAGCTTTTATCTTTTGTTGTTTATCTTGTTTATCTCCTCTGGATTCTTTCCTTCTTGTCCACATCTTTCCTAAAAACTCTGGTGCTCAGCTGGGGCCTTACCAGTGCCACATACAGCAGGACAACTCCCTCCTGTATCTTACATACAACAATCTTGCTAATACACCCCAGAATCCTATTAGCCCCTTTTACAGCTGCATCACATTAACATTTATATTCAGTTTGTGGCCCACTATAACTCCCAAGATCTGTTTCAACAGTACTAACATTTAGACATGTGGTTCCCCATCTTGTAGCTGGGCATTTGATTTTTTTCTTCTAATTGAAGTATTGCACACTTGTCGACAGTCAATAGCTTGTCATTTTGAATTTAAATCCATCCTCCAAAGTGCTCATAACCCCTCCCAGCTTGGTGGCATCCTCAAATATTATGATTACTCTACTCCAGTGATTCTCAAAGTTTTTTGTATTGGTGATTCCTTTCACACAGTAAGCCTCTGAATTCAAGTCCCACCTCCCCACTAGATACAGTTTTACAGCAGACTACAGATAACTACTCTGAGTATCATACTCATAGGACAGTAGCACATAAAGTTAGTTCTCTGCTGCTATGGAACCATTAGATTGTTTTCTTGAACATGCTATGACTGCGTATCTGTGTTACACTCACATCAGCTCCTTCTAAGGATTTTTTCAGCACAGCAACGACTTCCTCTTGGAATGCAACTTCATCCACACATTTTGGACGACTAGATGAAAAGACAGATATGTGCATTTTAACATCTACTAAAAATTCTCAATATCATTTTCATCCAAAAATTAATGTTTTCCTTATATATACCACTTTGTAAAATGAATGACTAAGAAATTTTGTGCAATGCCACTAAACCGCATAGCATCTTGCACAAAAATGCTAAGTGAGGTAACTTTTTCACAGGAATGTGCCAGTCTAGCTATAAACTGAAGTACTTTCAGAAGCACTGCTACATTTTAGAGTTGGCTTTATTGCCTGGATGGCTGGTGCAAAATCTTGTATCACAGGTTGATTAGTTCGTGTCTTGATAAAATGCATTTGTGATAAACGAGTGCACATGCAAAAAAAATGCTCACTTTACATCATATTGCTGCTCTGTGTATTAAAGACACTGAGTGTAGTGACAAAACACTTCACAGTACAACTATCAGCCTTCCACAGATCTACACATGCAGACATAGGCAACTGGCACCTGCTGAATGAAAGAGGTTGGGAGGGCCAAGGAGAGGGACAGATGCCTCTCAGAGAGGGCAGCAGTGCGGAAGGTGAGGGGGGCAGGCGGGAGCCAATACGTGGGGATACATCATAAAAAGCCGGTTCCTCTCAGCACCAGCTCCCCGGTGCCGCCTGTCCCTCCCTGCACTGCTTCCTGTATCAGAAGTAGGGGGAAGGGAACAGGGGAGGCTGCTGTGAAGCAGCCTCTATCCACAGCAGCCCAAGCTTGCTGTGGCAGCGACTGGTCTGCGGCAGCAGCTTCTGTCCGTGTGGTGAGGGGGGGAGACTGAGCTCCCAGCGGACAGAGGCTGCTGCCACGGACCACTCTCTTTCCGTAGGGAGCTTGGACCCCCCCCCGCAGATGTGCTGCTGCCACGGACCAGCCTCTGTCCATGAGGAACTCGGACTCCTGTGGACAGGGGCTGCTGCCATCCCATGCTACTGCCTCTATCAGAGGCAGCAGTGCAGCAGACAGCTGGTCTACCTAGGGCATTGGTTTTCAAATAGTACTCCCCTGACAGCCGCTTCTGCCTGCCACCCTGTACTGTTTCCTCTCTATCTGAGGCAGCAGGGTGGGATAGCAAGGGGCTCCCTGGGACTGGGGCCAGGAGTGCACTAGCTCTAAATAGTTGTGTAACTGCTACAATTTCATGCAGTTACACAACTATTCAATTACATGATAGCTAACATTCCTAATAAGGGGACACCTGATTAGCAATTATATTTTTGGCAGGGGGCACAGGAAGCCAGTGCCTCTCCCGAGTGCCACCACAAGTCATCTATGCTTGCAGATGGGCAAGGTGGATTCTACCAAGTCATTCATGAGTCAGACTGAAAAAGTTTCCGAAGAGTTGAAAAAAAGGACAGAGACACGGACTCGATCGGCAACTTGCAAAACTGCGGACGTTTTCCCACGAATGTCACTAGGTAGGGAAGAATGAAGAGATTACAAGATTTTTCCAGTCCCCACCCCCACGTGCAGATGCCTCAAGGCTACATCGCCCCCCTCCCACCCAACACAATAGCACCACACTCAGCGAGGCCCACATCTGGAGGGGGGGGGGCGCGAGGCCCACATCTGGAGGGGGGGGGGGCGCGAGGCCCACATCTGGAGGGGGGGGGGGCGCGAGGCCCACATCTGGAGGGGGGGGGGGCGCGAGGCCCTCTCCCGTAGGCAGAAGCGACTGGCCGCTTCACCCGCCACCCCCCCGGCAGAAGCGCTCTTACTATTTCTCCACCCAGGGGACGGGTCTGGGTCTCTTGCCCTCGCCACTGCCTCCGGCCGCGCCCCGCTCCTTGGCTGCGGGCGCCTTGGTGCTGATGGCGGACGGGCCTTTCAGGAACGCCTGCATCGCTGCCGCCCTGCGGAGAGACAGACACCGCGTCGCCAACAGGCCCGGGCCGCGCCCCCAGGGAGGGCGCCCAGCCCCCCGCCTCCTACCGCCCAGCGCGCCTACCTTCCAGCAGCTCTCACGAGCTCCCCGCTCTTTTTTTATACCTGGGCGGGGCCACTGTCACTTCCGCTTCCGCCTGGCAGCACCGGCCATAGAGTGCCGGGAGGCGTCGCCATAGAGACCGAGCTCCAACCTGCCCGCCGAGGTAGTAGGAGCGACGCGGACAGGCCACGTGACCGGGCGGCCTTACGCGCGGTCCCATCTTGCCCGCCGACAACATGGCGGAAGGCAGCGTCGGCGTCTACAATGCGCATGCGCCGACCAATACGCGCCATGGCGGAAGTAAGCGGGAGTTTTGTGCCTTTGTCTGAAGCCGACGTAGCAGTGGGGGCGGGGTCTAGCCTTGCCCTGCAGGTATGTTGGTGTGCGCCTGGGCGAGGCGCTTCCCACGTGCGGGGCTCCACAGTGTGGCTAGGGCAGGGGCAGCCTGCATCACTTTTTTGGGGGGGGGAGGGGAGGCACTCCAAGAGTTTGGTCCAGGGCTGCAGGCGAGGTCTGGGATGGGGGTTGGGTGCAGGAAGTAGCTCAGGGCAGGAGTTTGGGGTGCAGGAGGGGGTGTAGGGTCTGGGAGGGAGGCTGGATGCAGGAGTGGGGGTCTGGGCTGGGGAGGGGTACAGGAGGGGGTGCAGGAGGGGGTGTAGGGTCTGGGAGGGAGGCTGGATGCAGGAGTGGGGGTCTGGGCTGGGGAGGGGTACAGGAGGGGGTGTAGGGTCTGGGAGGGAGGCTGGATGCAGGAGTGGGGGTCTGGGCTGGGGAGGGGTGCAGGAGGGGGTGTAGGGTCTGGGAGGGAGGCTGGATGCAGGAGTGGGGGTCTGGGCTGGGGGGGAGGGGACACAGGAGGGGGTGGGGGTAGGGGTGCAGGAGGGGGTGTAGGGTCTGGGAGGGAGGCTGGATGCAGGAGTGGGGGTCTGGGCTGGGGAGGGGTACAGGAGGGGGTGTAGGGTCTGGGAGGGAGGCTGGATGCAGGAGTGGGGGTCTGGGCTGGGGAGGGGTACAGGAGGGGGTGTAGGGTCTGGGAGGGAGGCTGGATGCAGGAGTGGGGGTCTGGGCTGGGGAGGGGTACAGGAGGGGGTGTAGGGTCTGGGAGGGAGGCTGGATGCAGGAGTGGGGGTCTGGGCTGGGGAGGGGTGCAGGAGGGGGTGTAGGGTCTGGGAGGGAGGCTGGATGCAGGAGTGGGTTGGGGTTGCCAGGTGTCCGGTTTTGAACCGGACAGCCCAGTACTTGAGCTTTCTGTTTGGGAAACAAATTGAGACAATAGAAATGTCCGGTGTTTTCTATATAAGAGGTAATGTAGGTTGTGATGTAATATCAAGGATGTCCGGTATTTTTGTATCTGGCAACCCTAGTTGGGGGTGTAGGCTCTGGCTGGGAGGTCGCCTGCCGCACACTGCTCAAAGCAGCAGGCTGCTGAGGTCAGCTTGTGCGTCTTTGTGTGGTGTGCTGTGGGGTTCCACCAGCTACCCACTCCTGCAGGCACAGCCCAGGCAGTTCCCATTGGCTGGTCTCCTGCCTATAGGAGCTGTAAGGATTGTGTAGGGGACGCCCTTCTCCTACCCCTCCCCAGTCTGTGTGCTGTGAAGAGATGCACAGGCTGGGCCCAACAGCCAGTCGCTTTGAGTGGTGTGTGGTAGGCAATGAGCCTGCTTCAGGATCCTGCTGGGCCGTGGGCCACTGGTGGCTTGGAGGACTGCGGCAGATCAGATCTGAAGCTTTCACTGGCTGAATTTGGCCTGTTGGCTGTATTTTGACTGCCCTGAGTTAGAGAGATGAGGTGGGTGAGGTAATGCTTTTTTATTAGCCCAATTTCTGTTAAGACAAGCTTTAGTGTTTGCTAGGCACTAAAAGAGACTCTAGATTTGTGGCACATCATAACAATATCATAATACCTCTGCAGTCGTAGCACAAAAAAGGGTTTAACAGCCCATTCTGCCTTGCGTCAGCCCTTTGAATGTGGGCTGTTTATACAAAACAATCTGCTGCACTGTTTGTTTAGTTGTGATGCTGGGAATACCTTTCCCAGATCTGAAGAAGAGCTCTGTGTGGTTCAAGAGTTTCTTTCTGGCTAACAGAGGAGCCAATAAAACGGGCGGGGAACCTTTTTTTGGTCGAGTGCCACTGACCCACAGAAAAATCAGTCGGGTGTCGAACACCAGTAAGAAGCATAATTTTAAAAAAACCCTCAGTGAAGCGGCTCCCGACTGAGAAGGAGAGACACTCCCCACATTCCCTTCTCATACCAGAGCTTAGGGGGACTCAGGCTAGTAGATTTTGTGGGCTCCAGCCTTGTGGAGGCTGGATCTAGGCAAGCCAGGGGTCATATCTGGCCCCTGAGCCTTAGGTTCCCCACCCCTGTAATAAAAGATACCTCTCCCATCTTGTCTCTACTATAAGAGAGAGGCATTATTATTCCATGAGCAGTGTTTGATCAATAGGCCATCAATCACATCCATCTTGTTACAACAAAGGTATATGTTTCTGCAATGCCACACAGCAGCCCACAGTAAGGACACACTCCTACTTGTGTCTGCAGTGGACCCAGCTTCCCCTAGAAGGATGTTTTGTCTTCACATACCATGATGGTGCCATGCTTCAGTGAGCCTGAAGCAGAACACAAAGACTCATGCCCACGTCATTCTGAAACATTGCTACCCCAGCCTTGGCACAAAGGGACACTTCTGCATACTACTAGAATGTTGCCACAGAGTGGTGGTGCATCCTCTCATAATGTAAGGGTAAGACCTGGCTTGTGACACAGGCTACGTCTACACTGGCATGATCTTGTGCAAAAGTTCTTTAGCGCAAGAGTTCTTGCGTTAAAGTAGTTGTGAAAGAGAGCGTCTACACTGGCATGTGCTTTTGCGCAAGAGCACCCATGGCAGTGTGGACGCTCTTGCGCAAGAAAGCTCTGATGGCCATTTTAACCATAGGGCTTTCTTGTGCAAGAAATTCATGTTGCCTGTCTACACTGGCCTCTTGCGCAAGAACAGTTGTGCAAAAGGGCTTATTCCTGAGTGGGAGCATCATAGTTCTTGCGCAAGAAGCCCTGATTTCATACATTAGAACGTCAGTTTACTTGTGCAAGAACACGCGGCCAGTGTAGACATGCAGCAAGTTTTTGCTCAAGACTGGCCGCTTTGGCACAAGATCGCGCCAGTGTAGACACAGCCTAATTGTTTTTCCAATGGGAGCATATTTCAAAAGTGGGGGACCTGCTATGGAGAAAGTTGTATAGTGCATTGCATTCTGTATTGTGGATCCTGTTTTGATGTACACTATCAAAGCATTCATAATAAACATATGATCAAAATTTACTACAAGTGGAATATCACTTTTTGCCAAGAATAATTTCTGTATTTCAACTCCAACTCATCCAATGAAGTGGGTTTTACCCACAAAAGGTCATAATCCTATACCTTTGTTAGTCTCTAAGGCTACGTCTACACTGCAGGCTTCTTGCGCAAGAAGCCTTTTGTGCAAGAATTTTTCACAAAAAACCTCCTGTGCAAGAGCACGTCTACACCTCAAAGCGCATTGCAAAAGTGATATGTTTTTATGCAAGAGAGCATCTACATTGCATGGATGTTCTTGTGCAAGAAAGCTCTGATTGCCATTCACAGAATGGCCATTAGAACACCTGTGCTTTTTCCCATAGGGGTTTCTTGCACAAACACCCCCACAGAGGACTTTTGCCAGTGTAGGTAAACTTCCTTCTACGAGGCATAACTCCCTTTTGTGCTACAGCTATTGTGCAAAAAGGTAAGTGTGGACACTCCAGAGGGGTTTCTTGCACAAGAACATTACTTATTTTGAGTTTTGGGTGCCATGTAGACACACTCTAAGATGCCACAGAACTAATCATTCTTTTTGCAGTTTCTGAAAAAGCAACTCTAATTTTAATTAAAAAGGACAATATCAGTTGTAAAAATAAAATGTAAACATGAACTACCCAGGAGTACAAAAAGCTTGAAGGACCCTGCTTTTTTTTTTTTTTTTTTTTTTTTAAGTGGTAAGTAATTGAGTGCTGGGATTGGAAGGTGTGGGAGGGTCTTAACTGATGAGTTCAGTTTTCCCTCACTGCAACTATTATGGTGGTGAACTCTGTTCATTTAATGAAAGTAAGCTAAAATTGATTTTAGGTCTCATGCCTGTTCCTGTGTGCCTTTGATTGTGATTTTATAATATTTTTTTTAAAACATTTCTTCTATACTTCTCATTTGTGAAACACGCACACAGATAACAGTGAAAAGTCATCAGATCTCACATACAGTGCTACCAAATGCTCAAAACAAACTGTCAATTTAAAAAAAAAATCACTTTCAGATTACAAAAACTATGACAAAATTAGGAGGAAAACTTAAATAATTTGTAAATTGATATGACAGTGCCCCTTTAAGGACAAAGATGCATCCCAGCATGCTTGTTAGTCTTTCCATACACCTACATTTTGGTGCTGTTGACAACTATATTTTATGTTTCCATTTATCTGAGTTGTGCCTATATTGATCAACCAAAGCAGCTGTTATATATTGATTAGCCCATAGCCTGTGATATATTATACCTAGAGAGTTGGTTGCTGTTGTGATTGAATGAGAGGCTTTAAGGTCGATTGTAGATGTACTGTTTTACTACTTACACCAAGACACTGCTGAAAACAAGGCAGCAAGTGGCCTGGATGACAACAAGAATAATCATTCTGATTTGGAACTCTACAAATGAGGAAAGTAGACGTGGAAACAGTCTCTATGGCAACTAAGAACAGATATTAGAAAGGACACTGCAGGAAAGACATTAAACTGAAAGTGCTTCATTCTACTGAGGAAAGAAGGCTATAATTTTGTTTGGGCAATTTTAAATGAATTGCTTCCTGTTATCTGGCACAGTAGCTGCATCCACTATTTAAATCAGTTGAAATCCAGATCACGGCACTGCTAACGATAGTCGTATTGGTAACAAATGAGGTTGCTTAGTGTTTCTGAGCTGGTTAACATTGTCTTTTTTTTCCTACCGAAAGTAAGAATAGTGTTCTTCATTATATCCATGTGATGATTATATTTGATACCTTGACACTAACATAAAAGCACGTTTAAAATGCCCTAAATGCATAACGAAGTTACTATATTCATTTAGTTTTCTTTCTGTAACTATACAAAGCTGCATTCATTTTGCTCCTCCTTGCAGGATCTTTTGGGCACAATCTTGACCCCAAGCCATTCCCTTTCCCCCTTTGCTGTGAATTAGGTAACTTTTGCTGTATTCAGTCTTGGACCCATCACATGACTATCTTAAGGTCCAGAGTTAAAGACCAGAGAGCTGACTCCTAAGATTTCTGGTAATATAGACAACATTTTTATCTAGTCCTGTCAGCACATACAGTTACATACAACCCAGAGGTATAGAAAAACTAGGTTAGAAGAATTATAAATTCTCATTATTTCATCAGGCTCTAGCATGTGTGGGACTTGTTCACTAAGGCAGTGCACATTTTTATAAAGACATGTAAGACAATGTGGTAGTGAATATTGATGTTAATTGTGTGTGAACAGACAGCCAAACACAATTGAAGGCAAACTACATGCCAGTCTGGCTGTCCAGCCATGTTTGATATCCAATAGCTTCCAAACACTTGTATTTACCCAACTTGTACTCCTAAAAGCCCCAGCTGTCCTTTTTGTTTTTTCCTCTCCCCAGTTGGTCTCCTGAGGGGTTCATGAGCTGTAGCTGTCTCTGGCCTTTGTCTTTTAACCCTTACCTCTACCAAGAGAAGCCAGGAACTCTGGTTTCCCTCCTGAGTCTCATTTTCCTCCAGGTGTAGATGCAGCACTACTATCGGCACAAAGGAGTCTTTGGCTATGTCTACACTGGCGGCTTCTTGCGCAAGAACATCTTGCGCAAGGGCGCAAGAAGTCTTGCGCAAGAAAATGTCCACACTGCCATGTGCGAGCTGTGCTTTTGCGCAAGAGCTCCCATGGCAGTGTGGACGCTCTCTTGCGCAAGAAAGCTCTGATGGCCATTTTAACCATAGGGCTTTCTTGTGCAAGAAATCCCTGCCGAGAGTCCACACTGCCCTCTTGCGCAAGACCTCCTGCGCAAGAGGGCTTACACCTGATAAAAAATAGCATAACTCTTGCGCAAGGAGCCTTCTCTTACCACGCCATACTGTAAATTTCCTTGCGCAAGAGCGGGCGGGCAATGTGGACGTGCTGCAGATTCTTGTGCAAGAACGGCTGTACTTGCGCAAGAAGCCACGAGTGTAGACGTAGCCTTTAGGTCACAACTTACAGCTACTTTCTTCAGGGCGATCACCTATTACATTGAAGAAGTGGGATGCTCCAGTGATAAGGGTGCTGACACTTGGGAGACCTGTGTTAAATCCCCTGATCTTCAGGTAAGTCCACAGTCTCTTTGTGTCTCAGTTATAAATGGGGATAATATCACATCTTCACAATGCCTATGTGCCATGTTGTAGGGGTTCTACGAGTATCTAAGATAAATAGCACGATGGCTATGCTTTTAAAACTCAAGCTGGGCCTTAAAGTTAAAGCACTGTTTCTCAAAGTAGGCCTTGAGCCCACTTTGAGAGAGCTGCTAACAGGCTGCTCTGCTTTATTTACTTACTGGCTCCATAAGCACAGAATCTTGTGGCTCTCATTCACTGTTGGTCACCATTTACAACCAAAGGGATCTGCGGGAAGAGACCCGTTAGCAGCTTTTTCAGAGTGGACACTTTTCCAGAGTGGGCCCATGGTCCACTTTGAGAAACGCTGAATTAAGGGACACTGCTGTAGTTTCACCCAAAATTCAGCTTTGTCTCAAAAGAGGCTAAGAGATGGGGGTGAGAGTTTTGAAAAACTGAAGGAGGATAAAAAGGGTTATATAGAATTTTTAAATAATGTGTAATAAAACCAGGTTTATTTAGATTTAAATGACTCTCTGCACTGAAAACTAAGATTTGTCCACAACATGCTAGTGCATGTGAACAGTGATACTGACCAGTCTCTTCCATGTCCAAGCTGAGGAAAGTTCAAACAGTGAATGAATGGTATAAACAATGGTGAAAAGTATTGTGATGCTGGCAGTTTGGCGAATCCTCATTTAAGCTGGTGGATGTAATAGCTGCCATTCATTCACAATATGGCTGTGTCTACATTGGCACCCTTTTCCGGAAATGCTTAAAACGGAACAGTTTTCCGTTATAAGTATTTTCAGAAAAAGAGCGTCTACATTGGCAGGATGCTTTTCCGGAAAAGCACTTTTTCTGGAAAAGCATCCGTGGCCAATGGAGACACGCTTTTCCGGAAAAAAGCCCCGATCGTCATTTTCGCGATCGGGGCTTTTTTGCGGAAAAGACTACCATGCTGTCTACACTGGCCCTTTTCCGGAATAGTTTTCCGGAAAAGGACTTTTGCCCGAACAGGAGCAGCATAGTTTTTCCGGAAAAGCACTGACAATTTTACAGTAGATCGTCATTGCTTTTCTGGAAAAGCAAGCGGCCAGTGTAGACAGCTTTCAAGTTATTCCAGAAAAGCGGCTGCTTTTCTGGAATAAGTGGCCCAGTGTAGACACCGCCTATGTGTAAGAAGCAATTAAGTTCCTTTTGGAATAAAATAGTTGAAACCAGAAGAACCACAGTTCGCATACCACGTGGCTCAGGAAGTAACCTATTTAGGCAGAGAGATTTCACATGGGAATTAATACAAATGGAGATGGCTGGGAATTTGGTTAAGTTGTTTCTGACAGCTTCTCCTCATCCACATACTCAACACAGAAGCAGACAGAGGTGGCATCAGAAAGCCAAAGGCAGTCAAAGAAGCACTCGTAGCGTGACCATAAGAGAAAGCTAGCTGAGGGCTTTTGGGGCAGAGTACTGGCTTAAACAATACTTGGAATATTGAGGAATGAAATTCTCTCCTGTTGATTGATTCTTATTACATTCAGGGAAGTACTTGTGTTCATTCTTTGTAAATAAATAGGATTGCATTAAAGAAATACCTGACTTATCAATTTCTCCTCCTGGCAGAAACAGCTTGTGAAACCCTGAACATTGTCTAATTGCTCAGGTCAAAAATTCTATTCCAGTCGCAGCCACAAACCGACTAAAAGGCCCAGTCACTGATCTGAAGAGCTCACAGTCTGCAGACAGAGGCAATGGGGAATATGTGTAACATATAGGTAGTTAATTAAGACATTATTCTGTTATTCAGACATGGTTGGTCATCTGAGGGCACCACATCTCCATGAGGAGTCCATGTATGAGGGGTGACATTTGAACGAGGATCAAATAAATGGTCAGATGAACCTAGTAAATGAGGGGCATGGTTACATGGGGCTTTAAAAGTGGTAATAGGAACTTGACCTTATGCCATGACAGATGGGCAGCCAATGGAGAGGTGAATCTAAATGAAAAATGAGTTAAAAATCAAATTTAGTTTCAATACTCTAAATTGCTATTAGTGATACAGGTAAGGATATTTATATGTGTGTGTAAGATATTCTTTTTGTCATGACAGGGTCCCTTCAAAATGTTAGTAGCCAGGTAGGGGTTAGAAAGGAAGGTCTTATTAGAATAAATTGAATGAGTCCATTCTCCTTAAGCTCTTAATGGATGTATTTAAAATGTTTCACCAACATAATGAAAATCCAAAATGATTTGTAGGGGTTTCAGCCCTCCATGATTGTCCTGAGAACTCCAGGAATTAAAGATTAAAGTTTAATTTAAGATTATGTCAAGTGATGAAATATCCAGGAATACATCTACCCCAAATTGATAAGCCTTGCTGATCTGCAGGTCAAAATATTTTTCAAATTTATCTGATGAGGCCGCAGGCGTTTGTAAGTATTTTTTGTCTGCAAAGTACAATTTATTGGTACACCATTTTCTAAAACAGATTACAATGCTTTGGCTTTATCTGTTTCATTCTAGTGTTAATAGATGTTAATGGAACAGACTGTCACTGGATGGAGAAATCAAATTCTTTTGCCTTTTGGATATAATTTTATTGGCTGAGTTGTCAAGGTTATAAAACTTTGTTCCACAATATGAACAAAACAGGCCATGTTCTGATCTCATTTCCACAAGTATAAATCTAGAGTACCCACTTTAAAGGAGTTACCTCAGATTTACATGGGTGTAACTAAAATAAAAACATTGGCCTATTGACCAAAAATATAAGAGCAAAATCTATATTTTTCTTTTCCTAACTTCTTCAATCTGTTTTTCTGAATTCTAGGAAAATTAGATTTGTTTATCATGTTTCCATTCAAGGTATAATGGTGATGTAGAAATTCTGCCTCTGTGGTTTGGTAGCTAGTAAAGAGATTGTACAGCCGCTCTCCAAGTTACGAACAAGTTACGGACCAACACTTGGTCCATAACTCGAAGTGTTCGTAACTCGGATCCTATAGAGTTACGTGGCGACCGCGCTGTTCGTAAGCGCGGATCACCATTCGTAACTCGGATCTGCATTTATGACCGCTTTGGTCGTAAGTGGAGATGGTCGTAACTCGGGGAGCGGCTGTATGTTTGGACAGCTGCTAGCACAAAATGGCCTCAGTTTCAGCTGAGCCTCTACTCACAACTATAATACAAATTATCACCATGGATACTGCTAAACCATCCCTCCTGGAAATCATTTTTATCCCATCCAGGGAGAATCTGTGTTTTTTGCTACTGAAGGTTTTGGGTTCAATTCCCCAGACAAACCCAGGGGTTGAGATTGTAAGTGTCACAGTACTGGGTTAGTTGCACTTCTAGGCTATGTCTACACTGCAGGCTTCTTGCGCAAGAACTGTTTTGCACAAGAGTTCTTCTGCAAAAGGTCTTCCACAAGAGCACGTCCACACTGCAATGTGCTTTTGCACAAGAGATGTGCTTTTGCGCAAGAGCATCCATGGCAGTGTGGATGCTCTCTTACGCAAGAAAGCTCTGATGGCCATTTTAGCCAAAGGGCAGAGATCCCCAATGCGGTGCCTGCCCCAGCTGGGCTGGTGCCAGCCCCGGGCATGTGACGCATGGGTGGCCCCTTCCCCGGGCGTGTGACACATGCGCAGTGCCGGCCCCGGATGCCCGGCAGCCAAGGAAGGTTGGGGACCACTGCCATAGGGGTTTCTTGCACAAGAAATTCATGTTGCCTGTCTACACTGCCTTCTCTTGGAAGAGCTCTTGCACAAGAGGGCTTATTCCTCGTGGGGAGAGGAATAACTCTTCCGGAAGAAGCCCTGTTTTTCAACTCTGTACTGTAAATTTACTTGTGCAAGAACACGTGTGCAGTGTAGACACTCTGCAAGTTTTTGAGCAAGAACTTGCGCAAAAAGCCTGCAGTGTAGATGTAGCCCTCAGGTTTCAGGCCTTGTGCGTTTACCTCTCCTGGCATAGACTCCTATGATAATGCCACTCTTTGACTAGGTCCTGGACTACAATGCCTTCTGCATCACTCATACCTATCCGTTAGGCCTCTCAGGGTTCATTGCCTGCAATTCTTCCCTTCGGGAGCTGGGACCAGTGGAAAATACAGTGCACAAACAGCTCCCTCAAGCCCATGTATTGCTGAGTCTTAACAGTAGGAACAAAGCAGAATATAAGAGTAAAAGGATTTTAAACCAATGAAAGATCTACACATATCTGTCTTGCCTAAGTCTTTCTACATGGTGAAGGGAGCTAAGAAGGCCTGGCTTTTTCAAATACCTTGGTGCCATTGGCTGTCAGTCTGTTCTTCCAAACAGCTCCTTCTCATCTGAGTCTCTTCCCTGCTTGAGGGACTCCTTTAAAAAATAGCGAGGGTCTTTGTTCTCTTCGGTTCCCAGGGCTTGGACTGGGCTGCCCAAAACCTGTTTGGTGTGCTCCATAGTGGGTCACAGACAGTACATGAAAGTACATGACTCCTGCATTAAGTGTTGACAAATGGTTTGGGTCTATCTTGGCTTCTGCATTGTTTCTGTTATTAAAGTAACCCAGCATATTCAGAGAGCAAGCATCCCAATAACCATAGCAGCATAACTTATTATGGAACAGCTCCACATTTGCCATGAAATTGCATTACTAGGAATGTGGCCTACCTTCAGTACCAGGCATATTGGTTGACACTATAGCAAAGGACAGAATTATCAGACTCATAGATGAACTTGTTCTGGGGAAGAGACAACATGGTTTTTTAAAAGGGTCATCATGCCTTACCAGTCTACTAGAATTCACTGAGGGGGCCAACATACATGTGGATGAAGGCTATCCAATGAATATAGTATACTTAGAATTTCAGAAAACCTTAGACAAGGTCCCTCATTAAAACCTCTTAAACAAAGTAAGCTGACATGGGATAAGAGAAAGGGGTTCTCTCATGGATCAATAATTGGTTAAAAGATAGAAAACATTGGGTAGGAATGTTAATTTTTCAGAATGGAGAGAGGTAAATGGGGGTCAGTTCTGGGACCACTACTGTTCAATATATTCATAAACGATCTGGGAAAAGGAATAAACAATGAGGTGGCAAAATTTGCAGATATGAAACTGCTCAAGATAGTTAAGTCCAAAGCAGACTGAAGAGTTACAAGGGGACCTCACAAAACTGGATGACTTTGTCCTTACCTATACACATAAAATGCAGCTGCATAAGGCACCTGAAAATTTTGGTCGCCACTGGGTCTTAATGTCCACACATATGATTTTTCCTATCCCTATCCTGTGGCTCTGCTTCCTCTGGAGAGGATCTAGTTAAAAAGTTAAAAAGCCTGCCAGACCTGTTAGCAGAACACCAAATCTGTGAAAGAGCTATTCAAGCGGTAATGAAGCCATCTAACAGGCATTTGCCAACCCCAAGTATATACTGTGAGTTTCTGAATTTACAGTGGTAGTCTACAGGACCTTAGTTTAAAACTTGCCTTTAAACTACTTCTTTAGTGCACTGCTGAAGATTATAATCATATCAATCACCCCATCATTAGGCATAGGGGCACCAGTTTAATAGTATTGTGTAGAACCCCATAAATCTTAAGGATGACCTTGATGACTGGGCAACAAAATTCAATGTGGATAAATGCAAAGTACTGTAATGCACATTGGAGAACAGAATCCCAATTACACATATAAAATAGTAGTGTCTAAATTAGCTGTTAGCACTCAAGAGATCTTGGAGTCATTGTGGCTAGTTCTCTGAAAACATCAACTCATTATGCAGTGGCAGTCAAAAAAGTTAACAATGTTGGGAATCATTAGGAAAGGGACAGATAATAAGCTAGAAAATATATTGCCTCTGTACACCCACTCCTTGAATACTACGTTCAGATCTGGTCTCCCCGACTCAAAATCAATTATCTATGTGAATTGGAAAAGGTTCAGAAAAGGGCAACAAAATGATTAGGGGTATGCAATAGTTTCCATATGAGAAGAGATTAATAATATTGGGATTTTATCTTGGAAAAGAGATGACTAAGTTAAATATGATAGACGTCTATACAATCATGATTGATGTGGATAAAGTAAATAAGGAAGTGTTATTTACTCATTACCATAACACAAGAACTAGGGGTCATTCAATAAAATTCTTCATGCAATGCACAATCAACCTGTGGAATTCTTTGCTGAAGAATATTGTGAATGTCAAGACTATAATAGGATAAAAAAGGAAAAGAACTAGATACATTCATGGAGGATAGGTCCATCTCTGGCTATTAGCTAAAATAGCCAGGGATGGTGTCTCTAGCCTCTGTCTCTCAGGGTTGGGAATGGGTGACTGGGATGGATCACTTGTTCTGTTCATTCCCTCTGAAGCACCTAGCATTTGTCACTGTCAGAAGACAGGATAGCAGGCTAGATGGACCCTTTGTCTGACCCAGTATGGCTATTTTCATATTCTTATATTCTTAGCAATACTGTAGCCAGTATGCAAAGAATACATCAAATAAACACTAATCATTAAATGGTTTGTAATCTGACATGTATATTTAGGTACATGTATTTGGCTGTTCCCAATACTTCAAGTGGACAGATCCTGTTCCTTGTGTGGGTGGGAAGCTGAGGTCTGAGGGCCAGATTGGAAGAGTTGAAGAACAAACTCACCAGTTGCTGATCCTGCAGCAATGCCTGAAGTTCCTGTCCCACCAGGTTGCAACACTACAGTACTTAATAAGATGTGGCCCAGCTGCTTCCCCATGTAGGGGCAGGAGGCCAGGCTAAACGTGTGCACCAGCAGCCAGTTTGCAATGCAGAGAGCCAAGCCCAACAAACTCAGTGGGACAGGAGGCTTAGGGAATCAAATCAGGACAGTCCTGCAAAACCCAAGCCCTTGGGAGGTCTGGTACGTGACAGCTGAGATTGACACAATTGAGCTACAAAACAACACATGCTCTAGTGGTTTTGAAAGAGATGGGTCCAAACAAAAACCCTGGAGCCAAACAACCCCGAGTCTTGGGAAAATCTGAAAGATGATCTGCAGCCACACCTTGTGACTGGGCCCCATCCATTCTTCCATCCTTAATGCCTTACAAATTTGCACTCAGCTTTCCCATTTTTTTCTAGTAAAAGGTCTCACATTCAATTTACCTTGATCTCTAGGCAGGCATTGAAGGTGGAAAATGTACTTATTGGAAGCGAGTTGGGGAGAGAGGTTGTTCTAACTTCCTGCACAGACGTTGTATTGCCTGCAGCAAGTTGATCATGTTTTCTGTTTGGGCCATTTCTTCCCCTTTTTACTCCTCTGGGGTACCAGCTGGGATCCATAGCCAGGAACTGCTGAAGGCTTCATTATCTCTTAGTGCAGCCCTAAAGGGCAGCTAGACCCTCAGGGGGCTCATTATCCTCGCTACTAGACATCTGCTTTGCCCTTGCACTGTCTCAGCTCTGCTCCTGGACATGTCTGAAGATGCTGACCCCCTGCAGGTGCCAGTTTGGCCTATTAATACCAGCCAATGCTTCTAGGTGGAGCCCTGCAAATGAGCAGGCATCCGCTTTATATCCATGGATCATTTTTACAGATCAGATGTAGATACAATTTGTATATCTGTGCAGGACTTTACCTCTACCTGGAACGGTACATGCCGGAAAAACCAGCAGACAAGTCCCAGGATGGGATAACAATTATACTGCCCCAGAACAGCACATGTAAAGGGTCCTCCTGCCCCACTTGGTATTTATTTTGCATGCAAAGTGGCTTCTTCATTGTAAACTGGTATTTCACATCCCCCTTCAAAAATGATCTTTGGCTTTTAACTTCCCATTTCCCAGGATAAACCCTCTGGGGCAGAGAATTGGGCTGTTTGGGTCAATCAAGGGTGAGGTAGAAAAACCCAAGGGCTTGTCAATATCACCTTGCTGAAGGGGGAAGTCGGGGGTGAGTTTCTACTAGTTCATGCTCTGCCATGGGGCAGGTACCTTTAAACCCCAAAGGCTGTGTAATATTCGGCTCCATAGCAGGGGCTCCCGTTTTAACCAGCTCACCCCCCCCCCGCCCCCTTTGTCCAAGGTTTCCAGAAGAAACGTGAGGAGGGTTTTAACGCGCTCCCTGTCGGCTCTTGTGTGCGCGCTTTATCCCTTAGGTCAGCCAAGTAAGCCTGAGTCTCTCTCATTGCTAAAGGTGGAGGGGGTGGGGGCAGAAAAGCACCGGGAGGGGTTCAGTCTCCTCCCAGCCACGCCTAAGAAAAGAGACAGCCGTAAGAACCAGCTGACCTCAGGCTACAACGGTGGGAGTGTTCCCTTTGCAAGCACCACTCCCCTAGCAGTCCACAGCGCCAGGGTATTTTCCTGACTCAAAGCATGACTCCCGGGAGGCAGGTAGCTGATTTCTCTCTCTCTTCCCTGCCTCATTCTTAAAAGAGGAGGAAAAAAACTCAAGCCACCAACTCCGGATTTAATTTTTTCACCTTTCCCGTCAAAGACCCCTCGGGAAGAACCTTTGTTAGGGGAGATTCCCACGCATGCAGAAGATGTAAGGGGAGTGGAGGAATCCTACCCGGGGAGTGGTCCTTGCTTTGTGCGTGCGTGTGCAGCCTCCCACGCCGCTGGCAATTTTTTTTTCTGCTGTGCTGTGCTTCTGTGAAATGCTTTTTTGGTTAAAAGAAGAGGAGATGTCACATCAGGAGCTAACCCAGCGGCTGGCGACAGTCATCACTCATGTGGGTAAGGTCGCCCCTGCCTTTTGGGGAGATTTGGAGCGCACTTCGCTTCCACAGCCTGGGAGGCGAGGCTGCCGCGGGTTAAGCAGCCGCTTTGTGTGACACACACCTGGGGAGGGGGAGGATTTCGGAGCCATCAGTGAATTGCAAAAATCCGGCTCTTAAAAAAAGGTTTGGGGGAATGCATTAGCCCAGTGTGCAATTCTTTAGGCTTTTAAAAAGGCATGTGTGCTGCTTGTGAGCTGGACTGCATTCAATCGACAAGGGTAATCGTTTCTGCAGATGAAATGTTATAGGGCACGGAGTGGGTTAAGGGCTCTGTACAATAGCGATCCTGCTATGTATCCGCAGGGTTGTCTTGTGACATTAAAATAGCAGCCGTTTACCATGGCTTTCTCTCTCTCTCTTTTTATATACTGACAATGCTGTTGGAAAGGTTTTGGCAGACCGTGGGGCAGTAATATAAGAGCTGCTTTAGCTCCCAGCCTCCTGGTAATTTTCTTTTGTTAATTTCTGGACGATTAATCATCCTGTGATGAGCCCAGAGTTAGTAGGTAGCGATTTACCCTGCTATCCAGATGTTGAAAATGATGAGCAAATAACCGCAAGAAACTGCCCATTAATTACTTCACCTGCAATGTTTCAAAGCATTAGATATACCAGCTGAAAATAATCAATTTAATAGGGCAATGGAAGATGCTGATGGGGGAGTGAGGGGAATGAGATATGCTTTTTGTAGCCTTATCTTGAGGTATACAACTGAGTTAAAGCTGATTGTGATGGCTAATCTAGGAGAAGAGAACATTTTTAAATGACTAGGCATGGAAGCAGATTTTTATAGCTGTCAATTTCTGCAGTGGATGATGTATTGTGAATGCAAAGGGCACTGAAAGCTCACAGAATTTGTATAAAATCTGTGCTACAATACTGCAGGTTCCAAGCATGGCTTTCATGTAATGTACAACAGCTCTGTAGATTCAGATCTTTGTGTGTCCCTTGAACTTAGTGGTAGAAGTGTGGTGGTGGGTGTGTATGATTATTGCATTAAGCACATTTATGTATAGATTTTATATTTTAAAATATATTGAATTGAAATGTAAATCCCAATCCTAGCCCTTATTCCACACTGATGGCCTCTGTGCCTGTCAGAGTCTTGCTGGCTTCATTGTGGCCTGATGGGTGTGATAAGGTTTGGCCTTAAGAACTGGAAAATAAACCAAGACCACAGATTTATGTGAAAGCTGCTTTGCAACTGTATGTTTAATTGTATGTTGTCTGAATGTGTTTGAGTGGAAAAAATACAATTTATTAGAGATTCTGGTATTATTTTTGAGGCAAATATTATTCTGCAAGGCTGGGATTTTGGAGAGGTCTAAGGGATTTAAGCAGTCATTGTTTTCAGCCCTCCCTTCTCATCACTTTAGGCTCAATTGAAAACCTCTCACTTAATTCCCCCCCCCCCCCAAAGTAGAACCTTTGACACATCTGAAGATTAATGCCAAGATTTGCTAATATGTAAATTGGAGGTATGTCAGTCAGCCTCATTTGGGTACTGTGGACATGTAGGAACCTGCTTTGACTATTAGCGATAAGACTAATGCTTTTCACTTTCCATCCAAAGCCTTTCTCAAACATTAATTAATCTCCGCATGTCTCCTGATAGCTGGGGTGTATTACATCTATATTGCTCAGGTGCAGAGAAGTTCAGTGTGGTTTTCCCAAGATCACTCGGCAATTCAGTGCTAGTGAGAGAAGACAATTCAGATTTCTAATGCTTGTTCTGAGCACTAGAGCTACATTTTCTTCTTCTGAGTCGTTAGAAGATCATCCATCTGTTTCCCCGGGCATAGAAGCTGACCTGAGTGTTTCCATAGAAAGTTCACATTTATATTAAATAAGGCAACCAAAATATACTTGCACAAAAATGGAAGTGGTAAAAAGTGGCTTTAAAAAAAATGTATAGCCCACGGCCGATGCACCATTTTTCTGAATCACACGTTCTAACATGACTCATGTTAGCTGAATCAGGAGCCACTTATTACATCAAAAAGTCAAGGCAATGAGATCCTCTCTAGTTTCCCATCTCATGCAAGAGCAGGACTGTTCCCATTATGAAGACATTTAGTAGCACTTTGTACTTCTGTAGCCCCTTTCATCCCAAAGCACTATTCACCTTGAACCCCAGTACAATTCAGCCATGCCTGGCTTGGATATACAGCATGCACGCAGCACAGCAGTGAGAAGTGGCAGAAAAGGAAATTTGGACATGAACCAGTTGCTACTTACAGAAAGTGCCATGGGATCTTTAATGTCCATGCAAAGTAGACAGGACATCAGTTAGTTTTTTCAATGTCTCATGTGAGAGCATCTCATGCATATGGAACTAAAAACACAGGCAACTAGGACTGGAAGGGACTTCCTATGTCATCAAGTCCCATCCCTGCTATCACAGACAACCGCCTGCTGGTATCTTTTTCATGAGTTTGTCACACCCCATCTTAAAACTAGTTTTGGATTTTGGGGACAAAAATCCTATTGGAAGGCTGTTTCAGAACCATACTCTGTGGGTTAGATGCCACCTCCTACGTGGAAATCAGCTTCTCTGCCTTGCAAGGATGATTTCAGTCTGCTAGGATCTAGGCATGTGGTTCCAGTGGCTGTGCATTTCCAAACACATGCCCTGATTCTTCTGGGAGTGCTGTGCCGATGGGCCCCAAGACATGCACAAAGCCCCAGTAAAGTCCATGTATTAAAGATTATTGCAGGACCAGTGTCCAAATAGGTAGGGCACAGTGACTAGTTTACCTCTAGTCTATACATACTCTTTTGGTGATAGGAAAAAAAACAACAAATGGTCTGGTAGCACTTTATAGACTAAAAAACATGCAGATGGTATCATGAGCTTTCGTGAGCACAGCCCACTTCTTCAGATGACCGGAGTAATGAGTAGGGGATATGAAAACTCGAAATATATAGGAGAAGGGAAGTGGGGGGGGGAGGGGGGGGGGGGGGGGCGGGAGTAGAGAAAGATGCTCTGTCTCCCATCCCCGTTCCTTTTTTACTGGAGAATGGGTGTTAGACCAAAGCAGATAAAAATCAGTCAGTCGATAGATTGCTAAGGCAGGAAGGATACCATTCAGAAAGCTGTTAGCACCTCAGTGATAAAAGTCCCCACCATCCCAAATCTCGATTAAGCCCACTAGCATGTGAATTGAATTTGTGTATGCAATGTAATTCCAGGCTTTCGCTGTGTATTTGGCTTGAGGAGCTGGCCAAAGGTGATGGGCACCTTGGAATGCATCTTTTTCTCAGTGCCAAACAATATCAGATTTCCTGATTCTGATATATATATATTTTTAACACCAGTGTCTTTCCTCTATCTTCAGTGGCATTACTCTTGCTTTACAGTTGCATTGATGAGCAAAGATTTTTAAAAAAATCTTTTACACACTTTCCTTGAGCGACATTCAAGATTGTGCTCCTTGGGTAGATGGGTGAGAAGTTGTTTGTTGTGATGGGGAGAAGAACCCATGCTTGGTGACAGCTCTGGGGCTGACAGTGGCTGTGAATTTTCACTCTTCCCGCTTGCAAAACCCACAGGGAATAAGCCTCCATGCCTCCAGAATCCCACCTACGCCTGGTAGCTTGTTCCCAACTCAGCTGTGAGTGGGAAGAGCTTTCTGGGCATTGGTATGCAGACAGGCACGCCCACCAAATGTCCCACTTTGCCACAAAATTTAATTCTGTAAAATGATTTCTGTAAGGAGGCCAGGCCACTAGGGGTGTGTCTAGACTACATGCCTCCGTCGAAGGAGGCATGTAGATTAGCCAGATCGGAAGAGGGAAATGAAGCCGCGATTATTTTAATCGCGGCTTCATTTAAATTTAAATGGCTGCCCCGATCTGCCGATCAGCTGTTTGTCGGCAGATCGGGGCAGTCTGGACGCGACGCGCCGACAAAGAAGCCTTTCTTCATCGGCACAGGTAAGCCTCGTGAAACCAGGTTTACCTGTGCCGATGAAGAAAGGCTTCTTTGTCGGCGCATCGCGTCCAGACTGCCCCGATCTGCCGACAAACAGCTGATCGGCAGATCGGGGCAGCCATTTAAATTTAAATGAAGCCGCGATTATTTTAATCACGGCTTCATTTCCCTCTTCCGATCTGGCTAATCTACATGCCTCCGTCGAAGGAGGCATGTAGTCTAGACACACCCTAGGACAGATGTCGGCTGCTCTATGAGGAAGCAACTGAACTCGGATCCTATTTTTCCATTAACTCCCTTGGTACTATAGAGCGATGGTTCCCAACTGTTTTTATACCGCGAACAGGCAAACCCATTCACAAACTTTGAGCAGACCAATAGCATTTTATTTGCATATTTCAATATTCATTATCAGTGCAATGAATATGCAAATAAAATGCTATCGGTCTGCCAAAAGTTTGTGAATGGGTTTGCTAGTCTGTGGTATAAAAAGCCCCAGGCCCCAGCGTCCCACTAGTGCCAGCTCCCTTAGACACCCCCCCACACACTATCCCCCAGCACCAGCCACTGACCCCAAAGTCTGCAGAACCTAACCTCCCCAGTGCCAGCCTCTCACCCTCAGAGCCCCCTAGTGCCAGCCCTGCCAGTCCAAATGCCTCAGTGCCAGCCCCTCACCACATCCTCTAGTGCCAGCCTACTGTTTCCAGAGCACCACTGCACTCAACTTCCCTAGAATCCTCCCGGCACCAGTCCCCAATATTAGCCCCATCCCCAGTGCCAGCCCTTCTCCCATAACTCCCTCACTACTAGCCCTGCCTCACTGCTCCCCCAGTGTCAGCCCCTCTCCTCTTAGGCCCCCATCCCCCAGTACTGGCCCTGCCCCCAGAGTCCCTCAGTATTAGTTTTCCCCCCAGCTCTCTGCAGTGCCAGCCCCCACATCTTAGCCCCTCAGCCCCCCCCAAATCCCCACAGCACTAGCCCCATGCCTGCCCCGCCCCCTTCACTTATTCCTGTGCTGCCTCCCAGCTGAGCGCTACTGCCTGGGTCACAGCTGCTCTAAGGCTGCCATGCCAGGCCCTTCTGTGGCTGGGACAAGACCCTACTCCTACTTGATACTGGTTGGCTGAGAGGCAGGGCAGGACACGCCGCTCCCGAGAGCAGCAGCAGGAGGGGAGACACGGGCTGCGTCTACACTGCAGGCTTCTGCAAAAACTTCTTGTGCAAAAGCACGTCCACGCTACAAAAGTGCATCGCAAAAGCGATGCGCTTTTGCACAAGAGAGCATCCACGCTGCATGGACACTCTTGTGCAAGAAAGCTCTGATTGCCAGTAACAGAATGGCCATCAGAGCACCTGTGCTTTTTCTGATAGGCTTTTTTTGGGCAAGAAACCCCTGTTGAGTGTCCACACACATCTTTTTGTTCAAGAACTCTTGCACGAAAAGGAGTTATTGCTCCTAGAAAGAGGTATACTTATCCCGCAAAAAGCCCTCTGTTTTGCTGTCCTGTTATAAAATTTCTTGCGGAAAAATGCACTTGAGATGTGGACGCTCTGCGGGTTTTTGCGGAACAACCCTGTAGTGTAGACATAGCCAGGGTGGCGTATCCCAGCTCCAGCCTCCAGAGCCTCTGTGGCCCGACAGCCAGCAGTTTGCAGATCGGTGGTTGGGGACTGCTGCTCTAGAGCAGTGATCTCCAAACTTTTTAGCACAAGATTACTTTTTTAATTTAAGTGCAGTCCGAGATCTACCTCAAGCCCAAATACCCTGGCTCTGCCTCCTTTGTGTCCCTCCTTTGAGTCCCCGCCCCTGCTCACTCCATCCTCCCTACCTCCCCCACCCTCGCTCACTTTCCCCAGGCAGCAGCAGAGCATTGGGGTGCAGGCTCTGGTCTTGGATTAAGGGATCTGGTGTGTGAGGGGGTCTGAGCTGAGCCTGAGGCAGGGCGTTGAGGTACCAGAAGGGGTTCTAGGTGCATGCTCTGGGAGGGTGTTTGGATGCAGGGGTGTTCAGGGGTAGGGCGGGAGCTTGGGGTACAGAAGGGGGTTCATGACTGGGGTGGGGTTTCAGGGTGTGGGCTCTGTGGGTACTTACCTCAGGTAGCTCCTGGGTGGTGGTGCAGTGGGGCAAAGGCAGGCTCCCTGCACTGGCCCTGCACCACTCCCTAAAGCAGCCAGCAAACTCCATCCTAAGACCTGTTGTGCCCCCTCTCTACTCTGTGGAGATAGGATGCAGGGTGGGAGAGGGGGCACCTTGACATCAGTGCCCCTCTTCTTCCTGCCCTGCCCTGCACAGCAAGCAGGAGGGTCCAAGGCAAAGAGCAGGATATGCGCAGCATTAGGGGGAGAGACAGCTGAAGTGCCGGCACTTGATAGCCTCTTGGCTCCAAGATCTATTGGCTCCAAGATCTACCAATCTACTGGTTGGTGGCCATTGCTCTAGAGGCTTGATTTACAGAGATGCTGAGCATTCACAGCTCCCTTTGACTGTAGGCGAGGTTGTGAGAGCTTGTCACCTCTAAAAATGAGGGTCAGGTCAAGAGCTGCTTTGTTAGCTCCTCTCGTAGTGAAAGCACTGATATAAAAACGTAACATTTTATATAAACTGCCACATATAAATTATATATAAAATGAAAAAGGACCTGCATGTATATTGCTGCTTCCACCCACAGTCTGAGTGCTTTATGAATGGCCCAGTGAAGAATTATCCATTCTAATGATGGGGGAAACTGAGCCTCAGAGTGGTGCTATTACTTATCCAAGGTCATCCTGAGACTCAGTGGCAGAACCGGGAATAGAACTGAGATCCTTTTTCCTCTCAGGCCTGTGACTTCACCATATGATGTCCACTTCCTGTCAATTTGGTCTTTATTGCTACCATAGGGCAGTTGAATGAAATGTGGCTGTAGCACAAAGCCATGTTATGCTACAGTGTTGGACAAGAAGTGAAGGAGGGTACTGTATCCAACTGAATGTGTTGGAGGAAATTAGGTCAGCAGAATGGAATAATCCATGATGGAATTTGGCTGAGATTAATACATGCAAGATTAAATTCATCAGTGTCCTAATCCTCTGTCTTGCGCTGCAAAACTGCCAGTTCTCTTGATAAACACATCTGTGTAGAGGATAGTAACTCTGCTAATCTGTGTCCAGCATACTTCATGGTAACTTCTTAAGCAATCTCCCTTCAATGTACTGCATCAGTGAGCCCTCTGATTCTCCTGTGCAAATGCAACCCCACTGAAGTCAGGCAAAGAAAAAACCCCACTGTCGATTCATGGATCATTCTCCCCTGGCCCTCCGTGACTATCTCAGAGTGTTCATGCAATTCAGGATCTCATTTCAGACACATCTACTTGGATCTGTTCTACCGTTTAAAGCATGGGAGGGGGGTTGTCATGACTCCTTAAGGGGTAACAAGATGGTTACCTGGGGGTTCGTGAGTTTTTAATCTCTGCTCAACCCCAAACCTTGCTTTGCCTCCAGTATTTAAAGTAGTGTTACAGTAAAAAGCCATTTTTCATACTTGAAAGGAAGGGGGTTACACTCATAGACTTGCTGTGTGAAATGGGTCACCAATACAAAAGTTTGAGAAGCATTGTTTTAAGATTTAATGACCTTTTGCACCGGTTTTCCTCACCTTGCTGTCTGATTTAAGCAGAGGGTGTGTCCTTTGTTCCATTACCCATGAAGAGGGACAACAGAAATACACAGAGAAATATTGGCCTCTGGGGATAGAACAAGAAGCAATGGGCTTAAATTGCAGCAAGGGAGGTTTAGGTTGGACATTAGGAAAAAGTTCCTAACTGTCAGGGTAGTTAAACACTGGAATAAATTGCCCAGGGAGGTTGTGGAATCCCCATCTCTGGAGATATTTCAGAGTAAGTTAGATAAATGTCTATCAGGGATGGTCTAGACAGTATTTGGTCCTGCCATGGGGGCAGGGGACTAGACTCGATGACCTCTCGAGGTCCCTTCCAGTCCTAGTATTCTATGATTTGCTAAATCTGCAGGGATTTCTCTGCAAAAATATGAGGTTGGATTTTTTTATTCATAGATCAGCTTATTTTCTCCTATTCTGCTTGATTGGTCTGTTTAATTGCAAAATTGGATTAAAAAGCCAGGCGCTATTAAAAAGACATTTACTGGCTTTAAAAAACTGATCAGCAAGCAAAGGTTGTAAACATAACCAATGTGTCTAATAAAACCTTCTAAAATCTGCAGATCCTTGCTTTGTATTTCCCAACACGTAGAAATGTATGGGGCTTTGATTGACGTACAAGATGTTATTTAAATAAAAGTTTATAAATTGGTTGCTTGACATGCTCTCAGAAATAAAGAACATGAGAAACTGGCAAACTGTGGACCTGGAATAGTGTTCTGAGTTCTTATCTATAGCCACATAAGGTACTTATATAATTTTGACTCACGTAGGGAAGAAAGGAGGCTAAAAGATTGCAGAAGCAGTGGAAATGGTAATTCACAGCATGTAGTCTCTGTTGCCTTGTTCTTGTGTTGGGAGACGGTCAATGAAATTAAAAGGTGGCAGATTTGAACCTAATACAAATAAAACTGCTCTTTCAGGCAGTGTGCAGTTAGACTGCAGAAGTCACTGCCATAGGAAGCTATTGAGGTAAGAAACTTTACAGCTACCACTTTGGATTCTTGCTATGGTTTATGCTACTACTCTTAGGAGCCCCAGTCAGGGCATAGCCCAGGGCTACTCAACATGCGGCTTGTGGGCTGCATATGGCCCGCAGCCAATTTTTTTTGTGGCCCACGGTGCGGTTTGGGTTCATGCAGGGCTCAACACAAGGACCTTTGTACATGACCTCCACTGGGAACATACTCAACAATGGTGAGTCAGTATCATGGTCTTTTGGTGATATGCATTTTAGTAGTTAAATTCCTGGACTGTCATTGCTCATTAAAAGTGTTGTCATATAGGTGGAAATCGGGTCAATACTGCATTTTATTAATATCAGCAGAACTGACTTAAATGGGGCCTGTGTGTTGTGTAGTCTTGCCTTAATCTTTGCATTTATGTCTGCCAGTGTGAGAATCTATTTGCATATATATATATGCATGTCTATGCAACCACACTTAAGTTGCGGTCCTTGGCATGTGCGGTGAGTATCATTGTGGCCCCCAGGACTTCCAAAGTTGAGTAGCCCTGGTGTAGCCTACAAAGATGATACTTGTTTGTATAGAAATGTGTTGAAATGTAAGTAACTCCAAAAATTGAATTGCCTAACGATAGTCTTGAGAATAATCAAGCGGGGCCTGGTAAAATACAGGTGTGATGGACTGGGCCGGGTCTGGGCACCGCTGAGGGTGTCCGCTCAGGGCGAATTGCTCAAAATCAGGGCTGTTTACAGCCCCTGACTGGAGATCTTTCCCAAACAGGTCACAAACCCATCACAGCGAGTGCTTCAGTTGCCAATCTGGCCAGCAGGAAGCCTCACAAACAAAACCCCTCAGACACCCCAGCTCTCCCTGTGCCACAGTCAGCCCTGGACCTTACACACAGGTGAGGGGTTATAGAACCCGATCTCATCTACCCCAAATGGGTCCTCTTGTTCCCGAAAAACCAGCCACAAATCCCTGATCAGTTTACACTTTGGATCTTACCCACAAGAGCACGCTGGGCCAATCCTTTACAATCTAAAATCTACAGGCTTATTATTCAAAGAAAGAAAAGGTATGAGAGTAAGGCTGTTAAAGAGTAGGCTTGCCAGGAGTCTGGTATTTGAGGCTTCTCTCCGGGAAACTAATTGAGAAAATACCAGACACATAAATGTATTTTCTAATTAAGTTAGTTTTATCATTAGGAGTATCAGTACGTAGTTGTGTACTGCCTGGCTGGTAGACACTCTCACACTGTGTGTCTACCAGTCAGGCAGTATGCAATTACGCAGGGAGCTAGGGGGGCGGAGCGAGGGCGGGATGGACTCACTCGTGCTTTGCCGGGACCGTGTTCGGGACAGGCAGCACCCCAGGATCTGCGTGCGCCTGGGTCAGCTCCGCTCCCCGCTGGCTGATTCTCTCCCACCGCTCCCCTTCCCCCCGCCAGCCCTGCTCCCCCCCGACCCCCTCCCGGCCAGCCCTGCTTCCGGCTGGCCAGTTCTTCTCCCCTGCCCCCGACGATCTCCCCCAGCCAGCCCCACTCCCCCCGACCCCCTCCCGGCTAGCCCTGCTTCCTGCCGGCCAGTTCTCCCCCAGCCAGCCCCGCTCCCCCAGCCCCGCTCCTGGCCAGCCCTGCTTCCCGCCAGCTGGTCTCCCAACCCCAATCTCCCCCAGACCCTCTCCCAGCCAGCCCTGCTTCCCGCCCCCTCCCCCCGACCTCCTCCTGGCCAGCCCCGCTCCCCTCCTGGCCGGTCTCCCCCACCCCCTCCATCTGAGATCAAGTGTGTCTGGTATTTTTTTGAAGCCATCTGGTAAGCCTGTTAAGGAGAATACACAACGGCTACGTCTACACTGGCCCCTTTTCCGGAAGGGGCATGTAAATTTCAGCAGTCGTCGTAGGGAAATCCGCGGGGGATTTAAATATCCCCCGCGGCATTTAAATAAAAATGTCCGCCGCTTTTCTCCGGCTTTTAAAAAAGCCGGAAAAGAGCGTCTAGACTGGCCCCGATCCTCCGGAAAAAGTGCCCTTTTCCGGAGGCTCTTATTCCTACTTCGAAGTAGGAATAAGAGCCTCCGGAAAAGGGCACTTTTTCCGGAGGATCGGGGCCAGTCTAGACGCTCTTTTCCGGCTTTTTTAAAAGCCGGAGAAAAGCGGCGGACATTTTTATTTAAATGCCGCGGGGGATATTTAAATCCCCCGCGGATTTCCCTACGACGACTGCTGAAATTTAAATGCCCCTTCCGGAAAAGGGGCCAGTGTAGACGTAGCCAACATGCACAAATCGCCAAGTTCTTGATGCAGGCTTTCATCAGAGATGTTACAAACTGCTATCTTCAAAGTCTCTGGTGTACATCCTATGTCCGGATGGGTCCACGATCCTTCCCGGCTCTCTGTCCCTCACAAGGCTGCATCTGGGATCAGTAGCAAGATTGAAGACAAGATGGAGTCTGCCTCATGGCATTTATATCTCTCTCTCCTGGCATCTCCCTAGCCAGAGCAGATCACATGGTCTAGTGACTTGTCTGTGTTTCACATGCTGGTGGCCATTATGTCCTGGCTGGCTGCATGTTTCCAGACTCATTCCTCAGGTGTGTATTGGCCTCTCTGAGAGCCATTGTCCCTGGGACTGTGCTAGTTAGCATAGTCATTGACTGAACAATTGATCTTTACAACAGGCAGTCCAGGCCAGTATCCATATTCATAACTCCACATACAGACCTCATACAAGTACGTGAGTAGCATAGATAGAATCAGCTTTCATTTGACACCTCACATGGCCCCCTTTGTATAGACTTTGGGGTAAACACCACCCCAACCCCAGAGGTGCAGCAATGATCTAGCTTCTCCCCTTAAAATCCAATAACGTGACAACAGGTGACATGAAAAAACTGAGAGGCAAGTTAGAGAGACTAGTTCGGACAGAACCCCAGGTCATGTTGTAAACACGTTTTGGTCCAAACTAATTTTCATAGGTGGTTTAGCTCAATTGTTAATGTTGAGAAAAAGGCTTTCTAGATAGTTATTGGTTTAGTGTTTATGCAAACGCTTATGAAGATTATGCTTGTTAAATAGCTTATGAAAATGTAGAAAATAATGAATTATGGGTAAAGCTGTGGATTTATTGTTAATTAGAGGGCATTATAAATAATTTTTAAAAGGGTAGAATGTTACTTTTAAATTAGATATGCCTATCTACCATCAAGCCCCACTCACCTTGTTTAAGGACTGATCCCCAATGTTCCGTTCCCTCTAATCTTTTCCATCCATGTGCAGAATAATTTTTTTGCACTGAGGCATGAGCTAATGTGCACCACCAGTCCCTGCTGGCTCTCAGGGCTGGCTGGAGCACATGGCATGGAGCTCTGGAGTGTGCCACCCCGTGCTCTGGTAGCAATTTCCAAGGGCCCAGGGCTCCGGATGCCACTGCTGCTGCAGTAGCAGCAGAGGCTGGGAGCTTTGGGCCTTTTCCAGTCCCTGGCTTCTGGGGTAATTGACCCCTTTGCTTCCCCTGTTGGTGGGCCTGGATATCATTTTCATGTAGTTTATTCATTTGAATTGAAATACAGCAGTAAAGAACCCCTGCCACTGTAGGTTCTTCTCTCTCAAATTCCAGCTGCACCTAAGAATGGCCATATGGGGTCAGACTAAATGTCCATCCATCCCAGTATCCTGTCTGCCAACAGTGGCCAGTGCCAGGTGGCCTAGAAGAAATGAACAGAACAAAAACAGAGCACCACTCTAGTGATCCAGCCAAGACTTAGTAGGTGTCGTGCCAGATAAAAGCTCCCTTCCTTAGGAAGCAAAAGCAAACCTGTGCACAGACACACACAGCTGGTTCAGCCCTCCCACATGCCCACAGATGGGCTCTGGCTGATCAACAGATTTGGGCTGTATCAGACGACAGCCCTTGTCCTGCAATGCTTTGCACATGACCACGAGGGTCCACCTATATGCAAGGCAATGCAGGGTTGGGGGGTCTGGGCAGAATGAATTCAGGAAACCAAGCGGCCCACATAGAGAACTCAAGGTTGGCAGTTCCCTCTTGCCTACTCTCCGGGCACCACTGATCTCTGCTGCGGCGGTGAGGTGCAGGTATGTTTCCAGGCCAGCTAGGGAATTGGATCTTAATGTTAGCGAGAAACAGGTGGGCAGCCAGTGCAAATCCCTGACCACGGGTGTAATGTGCTCCTGGGAAGATACCGGGGCTCCCATAGATCACCCTTGCTTCTACCTCCGAATGCATTCATGGCGCAGCCCCGTGATCATTTTGGAAGTGACCTACACCTCCATTGTGACGTCAAGATTGGGTTTAGAGAGGACGTCAAGATTGGGCTTAGAGAGGAAGGTGCAAAACAGGGGTGCTATTTGATACTGTCCTTTGGTCCTCTAAAAGCAGATGGGGCTGTCACTAAATATCCTGAATTGCCCACGTGGGTTACCAATGATGGATGTATATTTTCAGCTGGGGGAAGGGAGTTGATAAAACCTTGGCCAAATCCTCTAACTCAGTGTTTCTCAACCAGTGGTACAAGTACCCTTAGGGGTACTTGAGAGCAGTCTGGGGGGTAGATCAACACAACTGAACTTTGAAGAAAACTGAATTTTTGTTTTAAGTTTTACAGCGCTTTATTATTTTTGTACCTTTTTACACCCCAAAATTTCATCGCCCGCCCAGGTACAATTAAGTTGTTTAAACAAATGTGTTGAAATGGTAGCAAAAATTTTTGTGTGCCTGAAAACTGGGGGTACTTACCATTTTTTTTTTAAAGGGGGTATTTTATAAAAAAAGATTGAGAAACACTGGGCTATCCCACTGTTGTAGGCTCAGGATTTCATCCCGGCCTGATTCAGTGTTTTACGGTCATGCTTACTGAAATAGCTTGGAGGATGGGGAGGGGGGATCCATGAAGATAAGAATGGAGAGGATCTGTCTGCCTTGCTCTGTTGCTAAGCATCGGTTTGAGGTAAACCGGAACCCACGCTTTCGTGTTGCACAAGGCGGGAGCTCTCGGAGTACAGGCAGCGGGGAGGGCTGTGCCCAGCTGACTGGGCCAATTGAGCCATGGGCTGTGCTGAGCAGCCCCCTGCCACAATTAACCAGTTAAACATTTTGTTTAACCAGTTAACCAGGATTTTATATCGCTAGTCTCCCCACCCCAGCATCTCCCTTTCTTTCCTTCAGTGTCTAGGTGGGGGGAGGCAGGAGCCTGGATAGGTGGGGTGAGTGGCCACCTCTTGGGCTATCGGCCCTGGATGTCACTCATGAGCTGCAGGGCAGTGCCGAGTGGAACTCAAGGCTTGCTTAGGGGTTGGTGGGAGTGAGGGAAGGCGGGACGTCCCTCCATCTGGGTATAAATGGTAAACAAAACAAATGGGAGTGTCAGAAGGAGTTTGGGCCAGTGCTCCACTCGGTTCTAAATTGTATTGGAGAGAAGCTCAAGAAAGAGCATTATTGTCGATATGCCACATAGCACTCAATCAGACAGCTCATTAGCTGGAGAGCCTCTCGCCATCTCTCAGCTCATCTCTTCATGAATCCCTTTTCTTGCCTTCCAGTGCTGTCTGCATGGAAGGAATCCCCGGAGAGGACTTCTCCTTAGGGGAAGAGGGTGTAGGGCCAGGGGAAGGAGCTACAGTACTACTGACTAGGAAGAACACTAAGCAGCTTAATTGCTGAGGTTCTGCTCTCTTTCCCTATGGACATATCTAGGACTTGCTTGAAGTCTCTCTCCGCCCCTGAGGCAAAGGCCCTGATGTATGACTCAGCAGCCAAACCACAATGAGCCGCTCTGTGATGACTCAATAAAAAACATTTGTGACCTCAGTTAGTTAAGGAGCTCAGATTTCAGTCTTAAATGTTTTGGCTGCAGGAATTCATCACTTCAGAACTTAGCTAAGGGGCAAAGGAAAGATCAGTGCGTGAGTTACATACTACTCATATCTCACAGTGGCATAGGAAAGGTGATGGGAGCACTATTGCCCCCATTTTACAGCTGGCAGCACTGAGGTACAGAAAGACGTGACTTGTCCCAACTCATTAGCAGAACCGAGACCACTTTCCCATGGGATCTGTTTTATTCTGGGCAATTACTCCTCGCCACTTTCTCCAGACACAATGGAGATGCAGAGGAATATGAGCTCAATGCAGTGATGTCACTCTCTAGCAAGCAGAAATGGTGCTAGCGAATAATGCATCTTGTAAAAAGGACCAACCTTCCTGACATGATGCATCACTCTTTTTATTGTTCATACATCAGTTGCATTGCACACTGTCATCTGGAAATGACATGCAGGTATCTGGAGAGGAGCAGGAAAGAAGCAATGGGTGGGTGTTTTTTTTAAAGCCCCCTTTGCAATGAATGGATTGAAAAAATGCCACCGCTTAGAGCAAAATCCATACCACAAACCTCAGAAACCTGCAAATAATGGCAAGGATGGGATAGGGGAATACTGCTCTATCAGATATCAGCAACTGATTTATTGGTCAGAATTGTGTTGCACACCCACAGAGTCCATGGTCTTAAATAAGGGGAGCAGCAACTTCCACAGCAGAGTTTATCTGATAAGGAATGGCCACCTGATAGGAGAATGAACAGTGTGTGGTGAAGGCAGTTGAGATCTGTCACTGGATCACAGATCCAAGGTGCTATCCGAGTGCAGAATACGTTGCCTGCAGATAGGAAAACAAGAGAGCCGCATCTGAGAAGTGACTGAACCCGTATGTCACTGGAGATCCATGTCCAACTTCTGTACTCAGAACTAGTGCAAATCCAGAGTAACTCCACTGACTTCTGGTGGATTTACACTGGTGTACTAAGATCGGAAGCACACCCTTTGCTCCCTCACCTCCCGGCATCTCACTGCCCCTCAGCCTTACAGAAGGCAATAGATGTGACACCCTTTTAGTAAAGGGAGGCCCAAAGAACACCTTGGGTACGTCTACACTAGCCCCCTAGATCAATCTAGTGAGGCTAATGAGGGCGACCGGAGTTGCAAATCAAGCCCGGGATTTAAATATCCCGCGCTTGATTTGCATGTTCCCAGCTGGTTACCATTTTAGAATTTAACTAGCCCGAAGTAACTGCCCGCGTCTACACGCGGCAGTGAAACGGGCTTCCGATTTAAAGCCCTAAATCGAATTAGGTGGTAAACCTCATTGCAGGAGGAATACTTTGGGCTAGTCAATTTCTAAAATGGTGACGGGCTGGGAACATGCAAATCAAGCACGGGATATTTAAATCCCGGGCTTGATTTGCAATTCTGGTCGCCCTCATTAGCCTCCCTAGATTGATCTAGGGGGCTAGTGTAGACGTGCCCCTAGTTAATAGGATGAGCATCCCACCCATGACTTTTATCGCTGTATTCCTTGCAATGGAATAAACAGAATGAGGTGCTGGGTCTGTACAGAAGCTGCAGGGACCAGATTATTAGGAGCACTAATGGAAACTTCCCTTCACCCAAGACCATGCCGCTTGTGATATGGTTTTGATGACCATGCCTAGAGCCAAATCATCTGCTGAACAATAAGCTGCTCTGTGAGCCCATTTTCCTCCTGTCTCGTGTATTCTGATTCTCTACCAGCTCCACGACAGAAATCTCTTCAGTGCCAGAGAGAGGAGGAGAATAACAGGGGGAGGAACCTGGATTGCATAGTTATAAAGATGGCAGAGCTTCGGAACGTGCCCCGCTAGCAGAGGCAGACTTTCTCTCTGTTTGTTGCCATGAAAGGGAAATCAATCCCTATTTCTTAGCACCAAAATGAAGCAGAGCTGTAAACTGTTACTCAGCAGGGCCAGCCCAGAGGGCAGTGGTGGATTACGCAGGGTAAGTGCCATGGAGTTATATGCAGGAAACTTCAGTCTATGGTTAACTCAAGAGTGTAATATTCAAAGCAGCCACTTTCTACCTCCATCCATTGCAGTCTTTAGTGGAACATTCCTCATCCAGGACAGAACGGCAAGACCCAAATAACATGGCCAAGGGGGAGGCCAAACTGCCTGTATCTGACACGGACATTGAGTTACCAGCATCATCCATTTTGCTCAGCAGGACCAGCTGATGCCTCGCAAACTCCAAAGCCGCCTTGTTCCTACTACGCATCTGCTTTGGAGTTGTCCTGAAAACAGCTCTCTAAAGTTACAACTGAACATAAGAACGGCCACACCCAGCAAGACCAGTGTCCTGTCTTCCAACAGTGGCCATGCCAGGTGCCCCAGGGGCGGGGGAATGAACAGAACAAGGAATCATCAAGTGATCCATCCCCTGTCACCCATTCCCAGCATCTGACAAACAGGCAAACCGCTCTAAAGTTTGAGCGCTGACCCCCCCAGGGAGCAGCCTATTGGCCTGACTTTTCTCATTTACATGGAGTCTCTCCAGTGATTTCAAAACTGAGGCTATGTCTATGCTGTGGGGCTGTCTCTACATTGGCACCCTTTTCCAGAAAAGGGATGCTAATGAGACACTTCGCAATTGCAAATGCCGCGGGGGATTTAAATATCCTACTTTCAAGTAGGAATAAGGGATCTTCCGGAAAAGGGTTTATTTTCCGCAAGATCCCGTCTAGACTGGCGCTTTTCTCCGGCAAAACCCCAGTCTAGACGGGATCTTGCGGAAAATAAACCCTTTTCCGGAAGATCCCTTATTCCTACTTGAAAGTAGGATATTTAAATCCCCCGCGGCATTTGCAATTGCGAAGTGTCTCATTAGCATCCCTTTTCTGGAAAAGGGTGCCAATGTAGACACAGCCCGGGGGTTTTCTGGGATAGTGGTATTCCAGAAAACCCTGCTGCATCCAGGGAATGCGTTTGCTCTTCCATCTTTTTTTTCCACAGAAGAGCATGCGCAGATCGCCCGAACCCAGCTCTTCCGGGTTGCAATCTACTTGCCATGGGCGAGTAGATTGCATTATTTTTCGAGCCCTGGATATTATTATGGTGGGAGGGGCCCACGAAGGCAAAAGTGCCTAGGGCCCACGAAAGTCATAATGCAGCCCTGGAGCCAAGGGATGACCGGTAGAGCGGAGGGGGACTAAAGTGGTGTCACCCTAGTGTGGCACCTTTGGGCAACTGCACAGCCCCCCCAACCCCAGCATCTCCCTCGGTAGGCTACTGGCCAGAGCTGGATCTGACCCACAGGCTTTGCCCGGGGGTGGAGGGGAGGAAGTGGCTTTGTGCGCTGCCACTCCCCCTCCCCATGGCTTGCACAGTAAAGTGGTGCCTGGAGGCTTTCTCCCCACCAAATCTACAAGCCCATGCTCCCCTAGGCTCTGGCGTGTGAGAGGAATGTGGGGGAGTGTCTTTCTGCGTCTGTCGGGGATCATGTCAGTAAGGTATGGGGGTGGTTTGTTTGATTGCGTCTCACTTTTGTGCAGCCCCCGACTGCTTTTTTTTCCCCCCCGTGGATCAGCAGAGCGGCCCCGACCCCAAAAAAGTTTCCCCAGCCCTGGGCTATTGCTTGACAGTGTGCTTTGGGTCAGGTGGTGCAGTAGGTGATTACATTGCTCTTTACCTCTGTGACGGACCGGGCCGTGTCTGGGCACAGCTAAGGGCGTCCGCTCAGGGTGAATTGCTCAAATCCAGGGCTACTTACAGCCCCCGACTGGCGACCTCTCCACACAGGCCACAAACCAGTCCCACAGAGCGCTTCAGCAACCTGCCTGAAGCCTCCCGAGCAAAACTCCTCCGACACCCCAGCAATATCCGTGCCCCAGATGGCCCCGGGCCTCATACACAGGTGGGGGGGTCCTAACACCCAATCCCACCTACCCCGAACAAGTCCTGTCCGGTTCTAAGAAACCAGCCACAGATCCCTGGTCAATTTACCCTCTGGATCTTACCCACAAATCACGCTGGGCCAATCCTTTAGAATCTATATCTAAAGGTTTATTATCACAAGAAAGAAAAGCCTGAGAGTAAGGTTATTAAAGTACAGTACGTTACATGCACCGAATCTCCCAGTCCTCGATGCAGGCTCTAGCAGAGATGTTGCAGCTGCTGGTTAAAAGTCCTTATTGCACATCCTACGATCAGGATGGGTTCACCGGTCTTCCGGGCTCTTCAATCCCTGCAGTGCTGCCTCTGGGATGAAGTGCTGAGCTGAGAACAAAATGGCATCGACCACATGGCCTCTTTTATCCCCTTCCTGGCCTCTTCTTGTATGCAGCAAGTCACCTGGTCAGAGGCCAATCTCTATGTTACCTGCTGGCTGCCCTCAGGTGACAAATCCCATTCTTTGGGTGTGTCCATAGCCTATTGAGAGTCATTGTTCCACAGGGCTTTGCTACTCAGCCTGTCCATAGCCATGCTTAACCACATTCACAGAAATATTCAGCTTCCACACAGATTACAGATTCCTACCTACACACACAGACATTATACACTCACATAAATAGCGTACATAAGATCAACAAACAATAATCTCCCATTCAACACCCCACATGGCTCCCCCCACACCAATTTCTGGGGCCAACACCCCCACCTAGGGGTACAGCAGCGATCTGGCTGCTTCCCTCCAATTCAGCAACGTGACAACCTCCACTGCACGCCTACATGGGAACACTGATCCACTTAAGAACACAAGCCAAAATAAATGTCACCATCTCTGTAGTTTCTATGAATGCACAAACCAGAGCTCGGGCAACTCACCTAACACGTCCTAGCCCAAGGATTAGCCCTACTAGCCAGGAAAGAAGATACTTGTACCTCACCAGGCCACGCCTCCCAAACCACATCCCTTGTAACTGAAAGGAATAGAACAGGAGCATGCTGTTTATCGAGCACCGTTTGCGATGTAGCGTTACCAGTCTGCATTCTGTTTAATAATGTGATCTATTGTGTCTCCCCTGCTTTTTGTTAGGTCTTCCCCCTCTCGCTTCACTCCAGTTTTTCTCTCTTGTCGCTCTGTTCAAGTGTTCCCTGACTGCATATGAGGTGCCTTATCAGCCCCTCCATGCTACCGTAGAACCGCCGGCAGCCCACATCTTTGAAAGTCAGGCCGCTTGCACTAGTGGCCTACAGGTGAATTTTGATGCCTAACTAGAAGCCCCCACAGTTGACTCGCTACCTAAATGACTTGCCTACAGTTTGATAGGTAACCTCTGTACAGGGATGTGTATCTTACATACATCCCTATTCGGCCAATTAAGGGAGTAATAGTCTAGTTGGTTGATTAATTAACCTATAAGCAAAAGCGTATAGGTTAATGCTATAGACTACATGCATTCCCCCCACCCCCCCGTAAATTTTTTTAACAGGCTGTCTAGCAGCCTAGCTCAGTCCTGGCTTGTGCCAGGTTTGGGACCTATCCCCGTTGCGACTCTGCATTTAAAGTGTATTAGGAGCCAGGTGGGCAGGCAGCCCAGCTCAGTTCCAGCTTGTGCCAGATCTGAGAGCTCGGGACTCCTCTCCTCACCTACACAGGAGCTGCTGCCACCCCGGGCTGCTGCCTTTTTATCAGAGGCAGCAGCATAGGGTGACAGGCAACTGGTCCGTGAGGGGAGCCGGTTTTTAAACTGGCTTCCCTCGCGGACCAGCTCCCACCTGGTACCCTGCACTGCTGCCCAGTTGAAAAGGAGCTCTGGTCAGTGCTACTGACCAGGCTGATAAAAGTCTGGTCACTGGTGCAGCAGGACTAAGGTAGCTTCCTTGCCTGCCCTGGCTCCCGGTAGCTTCCAGAAACAGTCCCTACAACCTCTAGGGGTGGAGGGGCAATCCAGGAAGTGCCATGCTTCCCCCGCTGCCAGTGCTGGCTCTGCAGCTCCTATTGGCTGGGAACTGTGGCCAGTGAGAGTAGCAGGGGCAGTGCTTGCAGGTACAGGTACGCAGAGCCCCTCTGCCTAGGAGTCGGACATGCCACCTGCTTCTGGGAGGTGCACGTAGCCAGGGCAGGTAGGGTATCTGTCTTAGCCCTGCTGCATGTGGACCTGGAGACCATACTCTGACCCCCTTCCTCACCCCAACCTCCTGCCCCAGGTTCAACCCCCTCCTGTACCCTAACTCCCTCCCAAAGCCTGCACCTCAGCCCCTCCTGGATCCTGCACCTTGCACCCCACCCCGATACCCCAACACCAAGCCCACTCCCACACTCTGAACCCAGCCCATAATGATCATCTCTGGCCCCAGTCCAGAGCCAGTACCCACAGCCGGAACCTTCACCCCATCTCACACGGACTCCCTGCCCCAGCCTGGAGTCCGCTCCTACATCCTGAACCCTCTTCTCTGGCTCCCTGATGGAGCCCACACATCTCCCACCCCAATCTCAAACCCTTACCCCAGCCCACTGAAAGTGTGTGAGAGTGGGGAAAAACAAGCGATGGGAAGGAGGATAGAGTGAGTTGGGAACAGGGCCTTGGAGAAGGTGCAGGGTCTCAGAAGGGTGGAGCAGGGGTGTTTGGTTTTGCACGATTAGAAAGTTGGTAACCTTACTTGACACTGATGGTAAGAGGGTTAATTTGCTCACATAGTGCTTTGTAAATTGAAAAGCACGATTATTGCTAAGCCCACATGTTGCTTTACCCAGGTGGCTAGGGTTTTTGTTAAACTTGTAACAAGAACATTTGTTAATAAACAGTTAAGAGATATGATGGCTCTTTAAAATCTAGTTAGTTAAAAATAAAAAATGTTAGTTATCTTCTGTCTCTGAGCCCTACCTCTCAAATTTTACAGTCACGGGGTGTGTGTGTGTGTGTGTGTGTGTGTACAGCGCCTAGCACTGCAATGATACAAATATTAAAAACAATTTTCTGGAGTGGTCACAGTGTGCTTGGCCCTTTTCAAACAGAAATGAAAATGCTGGCAGTCAAAAGGCAGACAAGCAGAGAGAAGGCCAGTCTACAATGTACATCATCACCTAGTTCTAAATGAAGAGACAAGACAATTAACCAGAAGCCTGGGTTTGCTGGCTGGCTGTTTATTTATAGGGTTGAAAAGGTTAGATTTGTATTGGCAAATGTTGATTTCACTGTGCATACAAACAAAAACTGTTTTCATGAATGACAGAAGCAGCTAGGCAAATACGAAAAAAATGCTGCCTGAGAACTGATCCATTTGATTTCAGAATGCTTATTTTGTATATTTTGACAGGTGATGTATATTAAAGGTTATAAAGCTTTGCCTTTTTTTAAATCTCAAAATCTACTCACATTAAATATCTGATCACCCCACCCCGCATTTTGCCCAACTGTAAACATTTAAATAGCTAAAAAATGCTTAATTTGATATTTTGTGCTGAAATTTAAAAAAAAATCAAATGCTCCCAAATTTAGTTATTGATGTTACAGTGTTAATGCTATGTAAAAGGTATATTTGGGTCTGGAGTCAATATCTTCATGGAATTGCTGTGGTTATAATTACTCCAAGAGTTTGCCTCTTAACCAATCAATAAACCTCCAGATCACAACAAAAGAGGATTTTAAATCTCTCCCCCTCCCCCCCCACCACCTTGAGCCTTACACTCACAGTTGCACATTATACTTGGCTTTGGAAGGCGGGGGGCTCTATTTCTGAATTGATCAATAGTGGTGCTCGAAAGTTAACAACAAAGCTGATGACATACACACAAGCCATCCTATTGATCTTATAATGGACAGAGAAAAGGTTATTTCGAACAGAAAAATTGATCTGATCTCCATGGGTCGCTAAGCTCCTGCCAGGTGCAATACAGACTAGGGCACATCCAGGCAGCCTAATTTGTATAGCAGGGTTGGTGGAAAAATCCCGTTGTTATGAGTTTGATCATTTTAGCACCAGGATGCACAGATTTGGACATTGCTTTTTGGGGAGGACTTAAAGCCCTGTACACTACCTGTCTAGCTCATGCTACGGCTACACTTGGAATTGTAGGTGTCATTTCCTGCTTGTGGAGATGAACCTGTGCTTATTCTGATCAAGCTAGTGTGATTGAAAATAGATGGCAGTGCAAGGGGGAGAAGGGGGGGTAGCCCGTCCCAAGTAGGATCCCATCTGAAACTCGTGGTGAGTTCCAAGGTAGCTAGCTCATCTCACTGCCCACACTGCTGTGTTTAGCACACTGGGTGAGCAAGTCTCCTTGAGAGGGGTGGTACAGCTCCAGTTTAAAGCGTAGACCCTTCCTCCCCACCCCCTTAGGATTTTACCTTGGTGCCTATCACTGTAGTATCTGAGCACCTAACATCTAAAAATCAATCACAATCGTGGACTTAGAATCCTAGAACTGGAAAGGTTCTTGAGAGGTCATCAAGTCCAGTCCCCTGCTCTTGGCAGGACCAAGCACCAACTAGACCATCCCTGACAGATGTCTGTCCAACCTGCTCTTAATTATCTCTAGTGATGGAGATTCCACAACCTTCCCAGGCAATTTATTCCAGTGTTTAACCACCCTGACAGTTTAGGTTTAGTCCAACCTACACCTCCCTTACTGCAATTTAAGCCCATTGCTTCTTGTCCTATTGTCAGAGGCCAATAACAATTTTTCTCCTTCCTCCTTGCTACACCCTTTTATTTGCTTGAAAACTGCTATCATGTCCCCTCTGTCTTCTCTTTTGTAAACCTCATTTTTTGAGGAATAAAGGATCTTGTGAAAAAGGGTTTGTTTGTTTTTTTTTCCAACAGACACACACACATCTACACCGGGCTTTTTAGCCACAAAACCTCTTCCACAAAAAGGATCGGCAGAAGACATGCAAATGAGAGCGTGATTTGCATATCTTCTGCTGGAAAAAAAAGGCAGTGTAGACGTAGCTGATGATATATTGCAGTAGCTTCAGGATCAGGGCCAGCCAAGCTAGGCACTGTACAAACGCATAAGAGATATGGTCCTCAGTAGTACAGTATAAAGATCTTACAGTATTGAGCCTTCCTTTTGCAAAGACTGATACACCTATAACCTTTACACACGAGCAGTTGCACTGACATCTGGAAGATGGGGCCCAGAACTACATTTTGTTGGTCACACCTGATTTACCCATTGACCCCTGAAAACGACTGATGATGCTTCCAAGACCAAATTCCATACGGAGTTTGTGAATTTTCATTGACCTTTTAAGAAAATGTGCATAACGCCAGTTTGCTTTATAGTAAATAGAAGAAATAGATCCTAATCTGATGGCTGACTGTGCTCTGTTCCTCTCAGCAAATGAACTAGTCTGTCAAAGCTTTGGTAACCTTAACTGCAGGCTAGAGATATGATTAAAACCCCCCAGTCATGCTGGTGTCTGTGGAGAAATACTTCATTAACAATAGAGCGGGGCAAAAAGTTTTCTGGGTGGGCCAAGAGCAAGCATAAGACACAGGCTTGACTGATATTCTACCTGAATTTGCGTTCCCAACATTAAGAAAACCGGGGCTAAGCCTCGTGTATACTCTAAGGAGTCTAGGCTTCAGGAAAGACAGTAATGTAGCTATTCAGCGTCCCTATTTGCAGACACATTAACTTACTGGTATGAGATCTGGTTGGTGGATGGCTTAGCAACTCTCCAGTTGAAGATTCAAGTCCCGGGGAGTTCATTTCCGCCATTCATTCTTCTGAAGTAGATAAACTGAGTTCAGGGATGCCACCTTGAAATGCTTATGAATCTGTTGTGTCCCATGTGCTCTGGGTGGCAAGGTATTAAAACAGAAGAACGGCCAGACTAGATCAGACCAAAGGTCCATCTAGCTCAGGATCCTGTCTGCCAACAGAGGCCAATGCCAGATGTCCCAGAGGGAGTGAACAGAACAGATAATCATCAAGTGATCCATCTCCTGTCCTCCATTTCCAGCCTCTGACAAACAGAGGCTAGGGACACCATTTCAACCCATCCTGGCTAATAGCCATTGATGGACCTAACCTCCATGAATCTATCTAGCTCTTTTTGGAACCCCGTTAAAGTCCTGGTCTTCACACCATCCTCTGGCAAGGAATTCCACAAGTTGACTGTGCGCTGCACAAAGAAAAACTTCCTTTTATTTGTTTTAAACCTGCTACCTATTAATTTCATTTGGTGACCCTTTTTCCTATGTTTTGGGAACAAGTAAGTAACTTTTCCTTATTCACTTTTTCCACACCAGTCATGATTTTATAGACCTCTATCTTATCCCCTCTTCATCTCCTCTTTTTCTAAGCTGAAAACTCCCAGTCTTTTTAATCTCTCTTCTTATGGCACCTGTTCTAAACTCCTAATCATTTTTGTTGCCCTTTTCTGAACCTTTTCCAATGCCAATATATCTTTTTTTGAGATAGGGTGACCACGTCTGTACACAGTATTCAAGATGTGGGCATACCATGGTTTTATATAGAGGCAATAAGATGTTCTCTCTCTTATTCTCCATCCCTTTTTAAATTAATCCTAACATTCTGCTTGCTTTTTTGACTGCCACTGAATATGAGTGGATGTTTTCAGAGAACTATCCACAATGACTCCGAGACCTTTCTCTTGAGTAGTTATAGCTAAATTAGTTCCCATCATATTGTATGTATATATACCTAGTCTTATTTTTTTCCAATGTTCATTACTGTACATTTATCAACATTAAATTTCATTTGCCATTTTGTTGCCCAATCACTTAATTTTGTGAGATCTTTTTTAAGCTCTTCACAAGCTGCTTTGGTCTTAACTGTCTTGAGTAGTTTATTACTGCAGGTATCTGGACTGGTGACTTGAGTTTTAATGGTGCCCATGGTGTGGTTTGTTATGTGCACGTATTTTGGAGGAGACTCAGATAGCTAGGGTGAAATCTGTTTTGCAAGGATAAGGACCGTGCTGCGACCGTTTCATTTTGCAAGTTTTAATAATACTGCAATGCAGCTTTTTTTTTTGGTAGCTTCTTCCTATGTTTAAAAAAATCATAAAACGGAATTACACATGAATGAAATTTCTATTGTCCCCTACCCCCTCCGGTGAGGTGAACCCCACATCACCAACTAGAAAAGGGTGAGGGTGGAGAAGAAATGCATTTTCAGCCCATATGAGGTGATTTGATTCATTTCCCCCTGGCCAGAAGAGGTGGAGTGAGCTAAGGACCCAGTAGGTACCTGGTTCTTATAAGGAGCCAAGGGAGGTCAGCTGAAGGGAGAAAATGCTGGAGACCAGGAAGTGTTTTCCCTCTCTTAAGGCCTGAAGAGCGCTACAGGGATGACTTGATCCTTGTGGTGATGGGTCCTAGACAGGGGACAAGATCCAGGAAGACAGTTCTGGGACTGGTGCCCTAGAAGGTGAACAGAAAGGAGCAAGCAGGCTCCTGTGGGAGTCCTAGGAAGTAGACTTTTTGTTTAGGTAAATTTGAGATCCCAACTAGTGTCCTAGCTCTTTGTAGCACTGCAGCGCGGCCCCAACTCTGTCATCCCTTGGCTCTGAGACTTGCCGCTACAGCTGATGTTTTGCCATGTAAATATGCCCTGATTCTTTCTGTTCCTCATCTGTAAAGTGGGACTTCCCCACCAACAGGCGTAAAGAGAAGGTAGCTTAATAATTATGAAGCACTTGGATGCTTTTCTGGTGGCGGGCGAGGGGGAGTCATCACATAGCGATTGTCATATTTATCTATTTCTGTGAGTACGGTACATGGCATCCGTCCGCGCGTGTGTGTGTTCATGCATAGGTGTGGGTAAGTAGCTTTCCCGATTCAGCCTTTGGCCTGTGATGGGGGTCACAACAAACTGATTTGCTTCTTCTATGTGGCAGAGTAGTCATGAGCCCACAGGGTAGCAACTTTCTGAGATACGAGCAGAGAATCAGACCCCAGCCATAGCCCTTAATAAGATACAGTTTGACCCTCTGTGGTCTGGAGCGCTCTGGTCCTGCAACGTCCGTGGTCTGACAGGATGTTGCAGGACCAGAGAGCCCCAACCGCAGAGGTTGCCTGTGGCTGGCAGCCCACAGGGCCAGTGGCATGGGAGCAGGGAGCCCGGCCACAGGGCCGACTTATCCATTAGGCACAGTGCCTAGGGCCCACAATACTTTTAGGACCCCACGGAAATGTTTTAATTTCTTTTAAAATCAGAAGAAAAAAAAAGAACTTTTAGGGTCGAAGAAAATGTTTAATTTTTTTCTCGTGTCAGAAAAAAAATGAAACTTTTAGGGCCCACAGAAATCTATTAAATTTTGCCTAAAACAAAACAAAAAAATGTTGACGTTTTTAAAGTTATATGAAAAATAATGTTTAATATTGATATTATTATGGTGGGAGGGGCCCACGAAGGCAAAAGTGCCTAGGGCCCACGAAAGTCACAATGCGGCCCTGCCCGGCCAGCCGGGGAGCAGGACTGGCAGCTGGAGGCAGGGAGTCCTACCGGCCAGGGGTGCGGAGCCTTGCTGCAGCTAGAGCTGGGTGGTGGCCTAGAGAGGAACCTGGCCAATTTCAGGGAGCCCCGCCAGGAAGAATGGGGGCCAGCAGCACAAAGAGGAGCCCCCTCCCCAGCAAGCTGGGGGCAGCAGAGCCCAGCAGGCATGCTGGGGTAACCTGAGGTCTGACTCCCCTGGTCTGGCAAATTCCCTAGTTTGGGGCTGCTCAGGTTCCGAGGAGAGTCCAACCTGTATTGCCATTTTAGTTGCATTTTAATATACAATCATCCATCCGACAGGCCATTCCTGCCTGAGTCGGGTCCTGATGCCCCATCTACTAAGCTAACGTGTCTTTGGCTTCAGTACAGAAGAGGTATAATTACTTGTGCTGCCTCATGGGGGTGACATGACAGAACCCACAGAGCCAAACAACAATTACGCTGTATTTGCCAAGAGACTAGGCAGTTAGTTATTTGTAATCAGCCTGAACACAATAGTAATTTTATAAAGTCATTCACTCAGCATTGTCTGGCTTGGAAGGGGTTGGTCTGTACACCAGGGGTGGGGATTCTTTTCTGGGCCAGGGGCCACTGAACCCCAGAGAAATTAATAAAAAACCCAACTCCCCCCCACAACTCACCGATGCGCCCCACTTAGAAGCAGAAAGACAGTCCGCACATTCCCCTCACTCACCAATTCCTAGAGGGGGCCTGAGCTAGTAGATTTTGTGGGCCCTCCCTTAGGCTCTGGGGTGGGGCCAAAAGTCAGGGATTCACTGTGTGGAAGGAGGCTGCCGGAAAGCGGGTGTGGGGTCTGGGCGGGAGGGAGGGTGCAGGAGTGGGTTGAGAGTGGTGAGTTTGGTTCCACCCAACCCTCCCCTCTCTAGCTGCCTCCTGCACCCTACCAGAGTGGGGTGCAGGGTCTTAGGATAGAGGGGAGGTGTTTACCTGGCATATCTCCCTAGGATGCAGGGCTGGAGAAACTAGTGCTGCAGAGGGGGATCCTCGAGGACTGAATCCAGCCCCAGAGCCTTTGGCTTCCCACCCAGGCATAGAGCACGGAAGGAATCGAGGGCCGATCAGGAGATGTTCAAGCATTGCAACACGAGAGCAGCTACCCAGGGCCGTGAGGGTGTTGCCTGATTTGCATCTTTAAATAAAGAAATCACACGATAGTCTGAAGGGACGTTGCTATGGCCCTGTTGTGATCATTGCTCTGACTGCCCTGTATAACGCAGGCCGGAAACAAACCTCCCGTGACTCCGGTATCGAATTTAATTTGCGTGCCTTCATGGCTTTCCCGGTGGATTAATCAAAACTGCTCATCTGTGCTCGCCTGCAGTAGAACCCTGCCCTTGAGGGGCTTTGTCTTTGTCCTTGCCCTGCAGCAGCTGTTCTGAAGAGGGAGGCTGGGTGGATTCTGTGGGTCACCTTTACCCACGGGCTGCATTTAAGCTGCAATTTAAATGAATAACGCCAGAACAGCCACTTCCTTCACTCTGGCTCTGGAAGGAGCATTTCTAAGGTGCTACAGGTGAGTGCCAGATCTTGGCTGTTGGGCTGCTTCTCATGTGCAAACCGGACTGACCACTAATACACTTCGCAGACTCCTGAATTCAAACTGCTCCCAGCCAGCGTCGGCTTTGCCTGGTGATGAGTTGGTGACTTATGGGGTCCAAGACTCTGTTGGTGAATTGCCTCCTGTGGGAACACAACATAAACCACCATCAAATCCGGGTCCTTCCATAAAGCTGTCATGCTGTATGTGGAGAATTGAAAGAAACAGCTTGGCTTTGCTACGGCAGCTCTGTTGGGGTCTGTGATGGGCAGTTCATCTTATATGGTTAATATGGCTAGAAGGGCCAGTTAATAGCCCAGGCTGCCCCTGGAGGAGAAGCCAGGGAGCCATCAGATTCACCTGGTCGGGCACTGGCAGGACTGATATAAAGCCAGGGAGCTATGAGCAGATGGGGGCTGCAGTCACTGTGACGCTAGGGAGAGAGGGGCGCTAGACACTATGGGTATGTCTACACTACCCCGCTAGTTCGAACTAGCGGGGTAATGTAGGCATACCGCACTTGCAAATGAAGCCCGGGATTTGAATTTCCCGGGCTTCATTTGCATAAGCGGGGAGCCGCCATTTTTAAACCCCGCTGGTTCGAACCCCGTGCAGCGCGGCTACACGGGGCTCGAACTAGGTAGTTCGGACTAGGATTCCTATTCCGAACTACCGGTACACCTCGAGGTATGCCTACATTACCCTCCTAGTTCAAATTGGAGGGTAGTGTAGACATACCCATGGAGCAGGGTAGAGACTGACAGACACAATATGGGAAGCAGCCACAGTAACATGGGCTAGTGCAGATCATTGCCCCTAGGTGTGGCAGCAACCCAGAGAAGAGTGCGGACCCAGGTTCCTCTACCAGCCCTGGGGAAGTGGTGCTGTGAAGGGACGGTGCATTGTGAGGCGCTCTGTGCCAGCTGCCACAGGCAGGTTTTGACACAACTCCCCGGAAGGGGATAACCCCAGTGACCTGACCAAAGGGGCCAGGTATAAAAAGGTGAATATCCTGAAATAGCTATCCCGCATCTTCACAGCAAACCCGTTATTTTGAAATATAACGGGCTTGCTATTCCAGCGTCCCTGTAAATCTCATTCCATGAGGAGTAAGAGATGTTTTACAAGAGCGGGTTATTTTGAAATTTGGCGCTGTGTCGACAGTGCCAAATGGCGAAATAAGCTATTTCCAAATAAGATCGAAATCAGATATGCCATTTGAGCGACGCAAATGGCCTCTCTGATTTCAAGCTATGGTGCCGTGTTGACGCACCCTGGATGAGCACCTGCTGGTCAGATTAGCAGAGCTAATCCCCAGCCATGGCCACCAGGAGGCATCCAGGAGAGAGCAGAGCAGCCATTTGGAAGGTCCCATACAACGTGACTTCAGGTTGTAACGTTAAACGGAGAAGCACAGACACACAGCATTAGCAGACAGTGACGTCAGTTCTTTGCACCATAAATAACTGCACCATAAAGGAACAGCCCTAAGGTGGCCAGTCGTCCTGATATGAGGGGCTTTTGCCTCCTCTGAGCAACTATTACTCTGCCACCTCCCCGTTTTTCACACTTACTCTTGGATTTGGATCACCCTAACCGAGCCACTTTGATTCCAGCATGCTGCAGGGTTTGCAAGAGCCCTCCCCCTGTGGAATTCAGAGCAGTGCCCACGGCTGCTCTAAATTACAGCAGCTCCCCAGGAACTGCCAAGACCTGGCAGTGCATTCCAGAATTGCTGCAGAGCTACGCCCTAGGACGGTGCGCTGGTTCATCCTTTGATGCAGCCATTGCGGTGGGACAGGCTGGGCAGGACAATTTAGGCTTGTTCCTAACAGTGCTTGTTCTGGGGCAGTTCTCTTGTTGCTGTTTGTTCCTATATGCCTCTAGCATAGCATGTCGAAGAGAGGATGGGGGATTGATTCCCTGTCCGGGCCAAGTGTCCGGAGGATTTCTACACTGTGTAACCAAATGTGATCCACCTTGAAACATAGGGGGGCGTATTTCATTCTTCTCTGCTGGATGAACGCAGCTCTTGATGTGTCTTTCAGAAACCCCGGCTGTGGCCGTACCTAGGCAAGCATTGCTGGCCTAGAGCTGGAGCCTGACTTGGAAACGCTGCTGTTAAATATTCCCACAACCTCTCTTCTGCTGGAAAATGCCCTACGGTGGTGGCAAGCGGGTGGAGAGAGCAGGGCTAAATGCAGCACTAGTGACCATGGCTGCATTTCTCATGGCGTCAGCAGGATTTTGACCTTTGTGCGCTAGGGATGAATTTGGGTGCTCCCATCAGGAAGTGCGTGGAGGTTGGGGGCTGCCTGTTTTCGGGAGCACAGCGAGAGAGGAAAAGCCCTGAGACAGTCTTGATGATGCTGATGCCCTAAGTACTGCTGTCCCTCCACAGTGGTGAAAGGCGGAAGAGGGAGTTGAAAGGAAGATGGTGCAGTGGTTGACTGCTAACCTGGGACTCAGCAAACCTGGATTCCATCCCCTCCTTGCCCACATACTTTGTGTGGCCGTTGGCACATCACGTAGCCTCTCTGTGCCTTAGTTCCTCATCTGTATAAGATAGAGCACTGCCCTAGCTCACAGGGGATATGTCTAAACTACATGGCTCCGTCGACGGAGCCATGTAGATGAATTTATTAGACATAGGAAAATGAAGCAGCGATTTAAATAATCGCGGCTTCATTTACATCAAAATGGCGGCCACGCTGTACCGATCAGCTGTTTGGCGGCACAGAGGGGAAGTCTGGACGCGCCGTGGTCGACAAGGGAAGCCTTTGTTGACCGCTCCGGTAAACCTCATTTCACGAGGCATACCGGAGCAGTTGACAAATGAGTGAAATGAGGTTTACCGGAGCGGTCAACAAAGGCTTCACTTGTCGACCACGGCGCGTCCAGACTTCCCCTCTGTGCCGCCAAACAGCTGATCGGCACTGCATGGCGGCCATTTTGATGTAAATGAAGTGGAGATTATTTAACTCGCCGCTTCATTTTCCTATGTCTAGTAAACTCATCTACATGGCTCCGTCGATGGAGCCATGTAGCCTAGACATACCCAGGCTGTGGTTGGGAGACATGTTGGTGAGGCCCTTGAATGCTGTGTTAACATGGGCTGTATATATCCCTTGGGTAAATAGAGGTGCTTTAGAGCTTCACCCTTTGAAGTGAAGGAAATGAACTTCAGAAATGAAGAGGCAGAAAACTATCACATATTGTCAGTTTTAAAATTCTGGGACCCTGGAGAGGGACTAAGACCTTTAAGTGCTGCAGTAATATTGTCTGTAACCCTATCCCAAGCCTCCCTAGATCCAAACATCATCCTGCTGAGGGGATAGACACAGACTCAGAGACAGGTGAGTTTCTCCTAGCACTTGTGCAATTGGTATCTGAGTGGCCATGGTCACTCATGCCCTCCGTGCGGATTGCCCATACTTTGGTTGCTTTTGAGAACTCTTTCTTTCTAAGCCCCAAACTCCCGCATAATCCCTGCTTCCTGAACTAAAATGGGGAAATTCTGCACAGCTCTGGCCAAATAATGGGAGGCTATTCCACGAGGCCTGTTTTCTAGCCACCCATCTGTTTTCTACGTGCAATATAAAGGGGTGAGTCTCAACTCCCCCCTTCCCCCGCCCATGGTGAAACAGCTACAGAGAGGCTAAATGACAAGCTCAAGGCTACTCAGTGAGTCAGTGGCAGTGTGCCAGGGCCAGGTGCGATCCTGTTCCTTTCAGCTCCTCAGACAAGGACCCGGGATCTCTAGTAACTCAGTCAATGCTAGAGAAATCAAATTCCAAATCTCTGCAGTGGAGTCTGGGCCATAGCAAGACATTTACGGGAGTTTAGCAATGATCTTGCTTACAGAGCTGGTGTGTTGTGTCCCCCACTTACTTCACTCATCATAACTGGCTGCCTCTTACCCTGTGCTCCATCCGCACCTGTCTGCTTTTATCCACTTGTCGTAGACTCAGCCCCTAAACCCTCTTTTCTCTCAATTTGTACAGCATCTAGCACAATAGGGCCCAGTAATGATTGGGCCCTTTAGGCTCTGCCCCAATACAAAAGGATGATAATTTTGCAGCCAAGCCTAAACCCTGGAGCTATTGGCATTTTATCATTGTGTGCCTACCGGCTGGTAATCTAATGCATCTGTTGCTTCTCCTACTTGGCATCCACTAGTGAGCTATGCCATGAGCGCCCACCCACACACGCTCAAATATAGAGGTCAAGAAACCAAAGCGAAATAAACCCTCCACGTGCTGCTGTTAACTCTCTGCCCACCAGCTCTCCTGGCCTGAGTTCCTCTCTGTTCCCAGCTACCAGCTGCTTCCCTCCTCCCCTGGTGGTGTATTTTACAAATACCACTTTTCAGCATTCTAGGTCTTTTCCTTCTGGCTACGCTGCCCTCTCGGGCCCAGCCCACGCAAGGAGAATTCTGATGGGGAGGAAGTTGTATGCCCATCGCCAAACGTGACCAAAAAATGTTTTTTTTTTTCCTGTCCGTGACAATCTCATTAAGCAGATCAATGTAATAGGCTTTGAAACCCTAGCATATGGTGCTGGAGTAGAAGGCAGCGATTCCAGCAATTGTACACTGTGTGGTGCAAAGCAGGGAGACTTTGACAGTACTGCCCCCATAGTTCTAATGCCAGCAGCGTTCCAGTCTTCCCTCTGTCAGCTGTGGAGATTGTGAAACAAATGGTGGTGACAATCACTGTGTTTTGTTTGTTTGTTTTAATAAAAGGAAGATCTTTGTTTACATCCTATTGATTGATAAGTAGTAGAAATGTAATTGAAAGAGGGGACTGTTTTGATTTTTTTTTTTTAAAGGACCTCCTGTCCCTTTAAAAAAAGGAATCTATGCTGTCTTTTTTAGGGTATCCTATTCCTGAGACGTAGAGTATTGTTTTTACATGAAAAGAATTGCTATTTCCAGCTTTGAAAATGACCAATAATTTAATAGATTCCTGAAGTCGGGAAGACCAGAAAAGAAGCTTTTGATCAAGTTACCACCCAAAGTGAACAGCCTCTCTTAATAAATAGTATTTACCTACTCTTGGAATTATTGTGTATAGGAAATGGAAGAATATACATGGGATTGCTTGGGCTCAGGGAACAAGTGGAAGGCATGGAACAGAAATTTTCATATAAATAAATCTCCTTTGTTAATATCTGCTATGAGCTTGGACTTGTTTTAGTTTGCTCAGACTTAACTTAATAGATAGCAGGTTTAAAACAAACAAAAGGAAGGTTTTTTTTCCTTCACACAACAGTCAATCTGTGGAACTCCTTGCCAGAAGATGTTATGAAGACCAAAACTTTAACAGGGTTCAAAAAAGAACTAGATAAATTCATGGAGGTTAGGCCCATCAATACCTATTAGCCAGGATGGGTAGGAATGGTGCCTGTAGTCTTCGTTTGTCAGAAGCTGGGAATGGGCAACAGGGGATGGATAACTTGCTGATTCCCTGTTCTGTTCAGTCCCTCTGGGGAATCTGGTATTGGCCACTGTCAGCAGACAGGATACTGGGCTAGATGGACCTTTGGTCTGACCCAGTTTGGCTGTTCGTCTTACAAAAAGTTCTGCTTGCCTAGCTAGAGGGAATGAGTTGTTTTATCTATCTGGGTGTGTCTAAACTACATCGATGGAGCCATGTAGATTTGTTTGATCGGCAAAGGGAAATGAAGCCACGATTTAAATAATCGCGGCTTCATTTAAATGTAAATGGCTGCCGCGCTGAGCCGACAAACAGCTGATCAGCTGTTTGTCGGCTCAGCGCGGCAGCCATTTACATTTAAATGAAGCCGCGATTATTTAAATCGTGGCTTCATTTCCCTTTGCCGATCAGCCTAATCTACATGGCTCCATCGACGGAGCCATGTAGTTTAGACACACCCTCTGTGAGTAAAAGCTCTTTAGTTGATGTCTATAATTATCGTTATTGTAATTCTGGTAAGTGGGAGGGGGAGTCAGTGTTGTGCCTAGGTTACTACATTTCCATGCAGATTTTAGCAAGGCTCAATTGGGAGATGAGAAATCGTTTTAATTAACACGTGTAAGGATAAGTTATGACCTTGGAGTTCTTAACCGTGTTTTCTTGCCACCTCAATTATACGAACAGCTGAAGACAGATCCCATCAATTGCAGAACCCCCTGCTGCCACCAAACCCTCTAAAGCTCAACTTTGCACAACTATTGTAATCCACACTAGGATGGTGGAAGTACAGTTGACACCTGAAACTGTTGTTGCTTGTAAACTAAGCTAAGCCAACTTGTGTCCACGTAAGTTCATGGTGCCATCTGCATTTTTGTTAGTCTCTAAGGTGCTGCAGGACTATTCGTTGTTTTTGTTTTGTTTTGTTTTTTTGTGGTACAAGGACTGTCTTCCCTGGGATGTAGGCAGACCCAATTCCTGAGAGGAGATGTGGGGCTTGATTATACTAAAAAGTGCTTAACTCAACTCACTTCAAAATGGACCCAGTGAAACCGGTGCAGCCCCTTCAGTGTAGACGTACCGAAGTGTATCTGGTGCAGTAATCACACCATGATGTCAGAGATTACATAATGAGAACTGTAATTTCATGTGATTTTAAAAGATGTCTTCAATAAACTGGTGTAATTCCATTGGAATGATTGGAGCAATACCCAGTGACACCATAAGATGGTTTAAGACCGAAAAAAATGGAGCTACAAGTTTCTCCAGGAGTGGAGTATTCTGTTCCTGCCTGTGTCCTCTCCCAAGCCAAGCAATTTCTTCCCCAGCTGACAGGACCAGCGTCTCAGCTCATCATGACAATGGGCTGCTTTCTGCTCGGAGTTGCACCTGTGTAAATCTAGGGTAATGCCATTGACTATGGAGGAATTACTCCAAATTTACACCAGGACAATTGCAGTTTGAATTAGGCCAAGCAATGGTGGCTACGGCTGCAGAGCTGAGCCTATTGTTTGTTTGCTGCCAATCCTGGCACCCAAACAGGCGAAACACGTGGCTGTTATTTCTAAAAACCAGACCCCACCTCAAGCTCCTAAGAGCCAGGGTCACATGCCTGTTCTCCTGCAGTGCAGGGCGAATGCTGGTTTCTTAAGCTAGGCTGAGGGTAGCTTAGTGCACCAAGCCTCAGATTTACAATACAGAGGTTCACCTGGAACTACATGTTCAAATCTTGACTGGATCCGCTCAGGCCTTTGTTCCCCCAGGAGGGCTGAAATGCAAACAGTACAGTGGGTCTGTATGATGAGGCTGTAAAACCTCAAAGTCCCATCTGCTGTGCATGGAGATTAAAGACCCACTGGTGTTTGTGTGAGAGCAGCTTTCCCTGGATTCTGGAGTAAAAAAATCTTTCTCTTGCCCCCTGGTAATCTGTGAACGGATGAGCTCCTCCCCAGAGAAGGCTGCATTTCAGCACACTGTGTATGTGGGGGATCCTGCAGCGGCGTATAGGACCAGTGATGAAAGGCCTTTACGCCTAGAGGCCAAGTGCGCAGCTCAATGCACTGTGTTTCAGGCGGCACCTGGCTTACAGGGCGGGGTTTGGGCTGGGTGTATTGACACAGTGGAACTATCCACATCTCTGGGAATGCAGGCAGCCTTGAGGAGCAGCTGATGTAAAGCCTAGTGCTGTAGGAGAGTGCTGTGCACCATTGCCCTCAACTAGAAGGACGGAGATTGCATGGGGGAGGCGGGGGATGGTGATGCTTACCAGTTCCGGTTAACTGATAGGGGCTGGAGCAGCCCCCCACCTGCCAAGGGCAAGGGGCTGCTCTAGCCCTGTGGGGGAACGGCCTCCCAACAGCCGATATTTGCCAATAAGCATGTCAATCAGATAATTCAGTGTCTGTCCTGTCTTGAGAAGTGTCCTCTAGGAATCTCTAGAGGAACTTCATACAGTGCTTACACTGCGCCAATGTTCCCTGTACGCTGAGTGGTTGGGCGGCCACCCAGGAGAGATTCAGGTGCTGCCACGCTGATTAGCAGAGCGCCCAAAGCCGCCAGCCTGTTTTTCTACTTGTGGTGCGCGTGTACATCACAAAATGTATTCTGCAAATCGATGGGGGGAACTAGAGGGAACATTGCACTGCACCCGTGATTGGAGGATCTGAAAGTATTTTACAAATATTAGTAGCCTCCGAGCATCCCTGCTGAGATAGGTAAGAATTATCTGCCTTAAAGAGGTGGGGAACCGGAGGCACGGAGCAGGTAAGTGACGTGTTCGAGCTCACGCAGCAAGCCAGCAGTCAATCCGGGGAAAGGATCCAGGAGTTCTGCCTCCTCCCGCTGTCTTTTAAACTGTAGATGACACTGATTCTACCCATGATGCACTTGAATGTGCCGGACAAACCTGCTCTGCAGTTTACAAACGACGAACAGTCGACTTGCCTGTAAAAATAGAGCAGCCCGCCCCCTGTCCCATATAATCCTTGAAACAGAGCAGCTTTCCGCCCCAGGATGCCACAGCTGCTTTGTGAATCCCATCGCCAAATGCGTAGTCGACGCAATCACGCTGGGGCTAATTTTATTTGGAACTGGGGGTGGGAGGGAAGCAAGGGCAATATCACAGAGGATCAGCGGTGATGGGCCTGCATAACAGGAAGGATCAGGATTTCCTGGGGCAAGATTTAGGATTAAAATCTCTCCAAATGTTTGCTGCGCACTGTGGGTTGATGTGCTTTGTGGATTCACAGCAGCTGCAGGCCTCCTTCCCCCGAGCTGGCAGTCCCATTCCGGCGCAAGCAGAGCCCTGGGGAGCTAACCTGTTTTGGGATGTGCTGTCTCACTGACTCTGGTGGGGAGAGCAGGATGACAGACGGGCTCTGAATGCTGGATCCTGCCCATTTGGATATAGCTGTGCATCGAGGGGTACCTTAGCGGGGCAGCGTGCATGTGCAGGCACAGTAGCTGGGCGGACAAGCTGTGGTGCTTGTGAGCGGAAGGGCCGCTTTGGGGGGGAAAAGGCAGAGGTGGAAATGGGACTAGGAGCCAAGGTTTCTGGGGTCTGTTCCTAGCTCTTCCCCTGCCTTCTGGCGTGATGCTGGCAAATCGCTGCCCTTCTCCCTGCTTGCTTTTGCCAATCTAGAAAATACTTAGCACTCTCCTAGGGGCTTCCCAATGCCCCAGAGGTGCAGAGACGTGGAGTGGGTTATGTTACTTACCACACCTGGCACGGGACGGAGATCTCCTTGCTTCTAATTCCGTGTGGTAGCCACTAGTGCGCCACATCTGTCTGTGGGCTGGCTATCTCCCCCCGGTGTACAGCAACATGGGAGCTGAAGGGGTACTTTGCGGCTCGTGTAGACATGCGTGTGCTAGCTGTAATTGAGCTAAGAATAGGGTAGCCATGGTGGAGCAGGCTGGCCACCCAAGTGCAGTCCTGTCAAAGCCGTAGATATGTACCTGGGCAGCTAACAGGGTGGCTGGTGGAACAGGCTGTGACTATGCTGCTGTTCAGTCCATCCAGAATGGTTTCACTTGCCTGTCAATTGTTAGACCATCCTCGCTCCATTGGCCTCTCCTTTCCCATTCCCTTGAATTAAAATGTTGCACTCAAGTCCCTGGACTGACATCTTGTATCCTATCTATGTTTCCTCTAATTTTTTCCATTTGTGTGCAGAATAAATTTTATGTGCACCAAGCCATAGCAGATGTGCACCACCAATTGAACCACATGCTGCTGGCTGTGGGCAGCTATGGGCACTCTGCCAATCAGTTGGGCAGCACCTAAATCTCTCTTAGCTGACTGCCTGAGTGCTCAGCTTACAGGGAATGTTGCTCTCCATCCCCCTGCCAGTCTCACTGCCCAGCTCCCATCTTTGTGCCTTGTTTCTTCCATGATGCTCCCCAACTATGGAGTCACCTTCCTGATCTCAGTGCGTTGGCTCTAACAACCTTCACATTCAAATCCCTCCTCCAGATTCATTGCTTCTGCAAGGTCCACCAATGGCAAATTTCCTGAGTCACGTTATCCTTTTCCCTCCCAACACTTTCTTAGAGAGGACTGATGGTAAACAGCGAGGCTCTTCAAAAACAGAGGCCCAAAGTGATGCTCCCAAGTACTTTATTTAGGCCTGATTTATTTTCCCCTCTTCATCAAAGTGGTACCAATAAAACCTCCTTTCTCCTGCCTGCCTCTTCAGCTGTTTACATTCATGTAACCCAGGGCTACTGAACATGCAGCCCGTTTGTTTGCGGCCCATGGTGCAATTTGGGTTTACGGTGCGGTTTGGGTTGGTATTGATTTACCCTAAATCCCTGGACTGTTGTGAAGTCAAAACAAAAAAAAAAAAAGTCAATATAATGGTCTTCTGTTGATATGCGTTTTAGTAGTTAAATCCCTGGACTGTCATTGCTCATTAAAAGTGCTGGCATATGGGTGGAAATCGGGTAAATATTGCATTTGACTAATATCAGCAGAACTGACTTAAATGGGGCCTGTGTGTTGTGTAGAATCATAGAACCATAGAACTGGAAAAGACCTCAGAAGGTCATCAAGTCCAGCCCCCTGCTCTAGGCAGGACCAATCCCAACTAAATCAACCCAGCCAGGGCTTTGTCAAGCCGAGATTTAAACACCTCTAGGGATGGAGACTCCACTACTTCCCTAGGTAACCCATTCCAGTGCTTCGCTACCCTCCTAGTGAACTAGTTTTTCCTAATATCCAACCTGGATCTCTCCCACCACAACTTGAGACCATTGCTCCTTGTTCTGCCATCTGTCACTACTGAAAACAGCCTCTCTCCATCCTCTTTGGAACCTCCCTTCAGGAAGTTGAAGGCTGCTATCAAATCCCCCCTCACTCTTTGCTTCTGCAGACTAAACAGACCCAAGTCCCTCAGCCTCTTCTCGTAAGTCATATGCTCCAGCCCCCTAATCATTTTAGTTGCCCTCCTCTGGACCCTCTCCAATGCGTCCGCATCCTTTGTGTAGTGGGGGGCCCAGAACTTAAGTTGTGGCCCTCGGCATGTGCTGTGAGTATCATTGTGGCCTTTGGGGCTTCTGAAGTTGAGTAGCTCTGATGTAGCCTGTAAGCTCCTCGGGGTAGGGACTGTGTCTTGCGATGTGTTCTTACCACAGGGCTCTGGTTTTGATTGGGGCTCCTACTTGCTCTTGAACTACAAAGACGTAACTAAATTATTCCATCCACTTTGTAGAGCTGTCTGTTTCCATTGTCCAAGCTAAGTTAAATGCAAAAGCAAATAAAACAGAGGACAAGGAAATAAAAGTTTTAAAAATTCTTTCCATTTTTGTAATCTCAGTTTTTATCACGCAGTAGTAAAGAGAAGGCCATTTATGCAAAATTATTAGACTAGAAGATTTACCTGGCATTGCTTGGGTCCTTAACTCAATTAATTTTTTGTTTTTTGCAAAATGCAATGAAAATGTACATGCTTCCTTTGAATCTGGGGGAGGGCTAAGGATTAGGGGTTCGGTATGCAGGCTACCTTGGGGAAAGAGGACAACCCTGATCATCTCTCGCTGCAGCAGCTTGGGACTGGGTAAGAAGTGCCTCTCCATGGCTGCTGCAGCTCCAGCTGACAGCTGGGGGAGGGGTGAATATCCCCTGGCTAGGGCAAGTCCTTGTTCATCTGCCCCCTGCACTCCCCTGCCAGAGTGAGGAATAGAGCAAATTGTGCACTTTCTCCTCGCTCTCTGATAAAGGGGAGCATCCAGCAAAGTTCCTGTACAGATCTGGGCAGAGGGAGCTTCAGCCTCCCCTTCCTAAAGGGCACCTGAGAGGTGGGAGGCTCAAGGGGCACTCCTGGATGGGGGGGGGGGGTACACCCCCAGTCATCTCCTTTTACCTGCCTGGTGATTCTGTCTCTCTTCTGTATGGTTTTATGAGAACCAATCCCATTCCAGGCACATCCCATTTTCCTGGCACAACCAAACCCTGACTTTGCTGTAAGTTATGGTAAGAGGAAGCAGTGTATCCAGTTTGGTGGTCCTAGCTCTTACCATTTAGGAGGAGTTCTTGAACAAACAGATAAACTTTCTCAAATACACAGTAGATAGTGGTTGACAATCACTGAAGAGATGCTATCTAATACTATCATGCATTACTGCCGCCACATTCTAGTTTATAATTGCTATAAATTAATAGTGAGGGAGCCATGCAGGCCATGGGCTGTGTCTAAGTTCTCCTCTTTATTTCTAAATGAGAGAGTGAGGAGAAGCAAACACAGTCACTAAGCCTATAAAGTCTCAGCCAATTGCAGTTGTGAGCTTTCGGCATGTTACGATGACCTTGAATGAACGTAAGTGGGATAAGTCACCAGCTAGGATTGAAAGCCTATGAGCAAAGCTGGATCCTGACAGAGTAACAGGAGCAGCAAATTTGTGACAGCGGGATTTTTCTAGGCTCAGCCCATGGCTGCTTGGTGTAAGCGATGTGGGCAACAGGTGCCCAGGAATTTGCCCTTCACCGTTGTCCGAATAACGGAAGCAGAAATGAAATCCTACTACGAGTTCCTAAGGAAATGCATTAAACTCGAGTGCATGGCGAGGAAAGGTATGTGCCATTTCTTTGAAAGAGAGATCTTGCTTGGTTGCATCTGTGTGCAATTGTAATCAGATTTACAAAAAAAAAATTCTAGTATTTTTGAAAGGGCACTTTAATTGTCTAATGCTTTCTAGCCAGTTGTCAATAATTAAGAGAACAGGCCAGATTCAGAGGATGTTATAGCTGGACTGACTTCAATGCAGATTCTACAAGAGTAGAATCACCTGACCCAATATTTGCAGAAGATTAAACAACATAATTGAAATCCATATAAGTAGATATTGGACCTCCTGGATGATGTAAATGGGATAAAAGACTGAATATTAAAAGACTGAATTTTACAAACTGAGCATGCATTCCTTAGGCATGCCAAACTCTCATTGAAATCAACTGGAGGTTTGTGAGTGAAGGAGTTGCAAGACTGGGCCTTAAATTAGAATTTGACCCTCTTATTTCCTTCTTGGGTGTGACACTTTGGACTCCAGTGGCTAACACCAGAAATGAATGTAGCCCAAACTGTCCACATTTCCATGTTCTGTTGGGTTCTGACTGTGTGTGGGTTAGGGATTGTGTTTCAGTCTACTGCGATGTAGGTTGCTAAGGATACACATTTAAAGTTCAAGGCAGAGTAATCTACTTTTAGTCCATATGTGCAGGCTGACTGTGTAAAACGGTGCCCATGACGAGTTTAAGCTAGTTCCAAAATGCTTTTGGGTAGGATCAAATGGCAGATAATCAAATGGGCTGTCAGCTTTGTAATATGAGGGCTTAATTAATGGTAGTGCTAAGCACCCACAGCTCATACTGAAATCAAGGGAGTGTTTCAGGTGCTCAGTATCTCAAAAAAAAATCTGATCCTTTCGGTTTTCTCCTCTTAAAGTAAACATGACAGGCATCCTTACTTAGTGTTCCTTCTCAGTAACTGTTGGCACCCAAGAGTTAAATTGCATTGCTGGGAATCTATTTATTTATTTTTCAGAAGACCGTGGTTCATAGCATCACTGTTTTTCCCCCAATGTCCTTGTTACATTCTGCAGAACTTAAGTTTTCATGTTTTAAAAAAAAAATCTTGCCTTTTGCAGTTGCGAAATTTCTATGTTGTGTTAATTCTGAAGCAGAATGATGCCTAAATGTCAGTGTTGTGAGCTGTGCAATGGCTGATCATTGTAGCAGAACATTCTTTATTGCTGGAGATTGTGGGAAGAGCTTGATAAGAGAGGGGGGAAAATGCAAAGAAAAGATTAACCCACCAGCATTCTTCATATTGCTGTGCTCATTTTGTTGACCATTCTAACTCCCTGCTTATTCTCCCAGTCTTTTTTTTTTTTTTATATAAAAATACCCATCAGCCACCATGTGATGGGAGCAGAGCAGAGGTCCCAGACAATAGTTCTTGTTTCTGTGAAAGTGTGTCTGATGTAATCCAGTTAGTGCATTGGGTGACCGAACCAAACGCTCTGGTTTCAGATGCCCATGAAATTTGAGTTCTGAGTCTAGATCTAAAGCTAGACACCTCTTTGGGCCTTCTCCCCCAATTCCACACGTAGGAGGATTTCAGACCCAAATGTAGTGGCTTTGAATCCTCTCCAAACAAAGGGTAGAAAGAGGAGTTAAATGGAAGGGAAGGAGAAAGAGCGTCCCCTGCCTTTTTGTTGCTGGTTGGTGTTGAGTAGATACTTTTTGTTCATATTATGGCGGTGCCCACTCAGGATTGGGGACCTCTTGTGTTGGGCACTGTCCCTTGGAGACTACGGTTTCCAAGATTGTAGTGAGAAGATCTGTAGGGAGCAGGACCTGTCTCCTATATTCTATGATCCACAGGGGTGTCAGGACTAGTAGCAGAGCATTCTCAGCTGAGGCCCCCTGCCCCGGTTTTGAACTTGCTCCCCTTAATAGCCTGACAGAGCCTGGTCACAATTGCTATAGGTACATAGACGACACAGATTTTAACAATAGGATCTGTAGTTATAATGCACTTTACCAAAGGATAAAAGTGCTTTACAAGTGCTAATTATTTAAGCTGCACAACACCCATGTAAGCTGGATAAGCATCATTGTTCCCGTTTTACAGATGGGGAAACTGAGACCAGGAGCTCCGGTAACTTGCTCAAAATGATATAGATTCTTTATTGGCAGTGATGGGAATAGAAATCAGAGGTGACATTATGGACACATTTTAAATCAATGACACAACTCCCACAGCATTCAGTGAAGTCAAGGTTTCATCCCAGAAGTCTTGATTCCCAGTGCAGTACTCTAACCACTAGGAAACATTGCCAGCCTGCAATATTGCAGTCTGAAATGTGGAACAAACCAAGTGGTATTTGGTGCTTTTATGTAAAGAAGAACTTTCCTGCCACTTGGTTACTCTGTAGTTTTTGGGCATGTTGCTAAAACTTTCCGTGCCTCCATTTCCCCATCTGTAAAATGGGAATACTACTTTCCTGCCTCACCAGGGGTACACGCTAATGTTAATAAGCATCATGACACAGTGGTTTGAGACCATGGGATGCATAGGTGCTGGAACTAGGGAGACTGAAGATGTCACCGCACCCCTGGCTTGAAGTGGTTACAATTAGGTTCAATGGCTCTCAGCACCCCGACTTAACAAATTGTTCCAGCTCCCACAATGCAATCATGGCACAACATAGCTGACAGCACTGGGAGCTGCCTCCTGCATATAAATATGCTAATAAACTCTACCAGCTCCTCTCCTATTCTGCGTTGCCAACCCCAGTCAATGAAAAATCATCACTCAGGTCCTGAAAGGTCTTAACATTAGCTTTAAAAGCCTGAGACTTAAAAGATATGGGGTTCATTTAATTTCCTTCCTGGTCACAATTTTTAAATGAAAGTTGAGATTCTCCTGTAGTTGCTCGACTCAAGCAGCTGGGCATTTAAAGAAATGCACCAAACATTGCAAGACTCACGATGACATCAGCTAGGGTTACCAGGTGTCCGGTTTTGTACTGGAACACCCTGTTAAAAAGGGACCCTGGAGGTTCCGGTCAGCACTGCTGACTGTGCCATTAAAAGACCAGTCAGCGGAGCTGCAGGGCTGAGGCAAGCTAGTCCCTTCTTGTCTTGGCTCCACGCTGCACTCCAGAAATGGCCAGCAAGTCTGGCTCCTAAATGGGGGACCAGAGGGCTCCACGCACTGCCCCCACCTCAGACATCAGTTCCCCGCTCCCATTGGCTGGGAACTACAGCCAATGGGAGCTGCAGAGGCAGGGCTTGAGGGCAAGAGCAGTATGTGGCACTTCCTAGCCCTCCCAGCCTAAGAGCTGGACCAGCTAGCCACTTCTGGGGTGCAGTGCTGAGCCAGGATAGGCAGAGGGGCCCTATCTTAGCCCTAGTGGGCTACTGATTGGGAACTACCCAAGATAATCCTGCAGCCCACCCTGCCTCCCAATCCCCTGCTCCAGTTCTGAGGCCCCCCTCTCCTCCCATCAAAGCCTTCTCTGAATCCCAAACCCTTCATTCCCAGCCCCACACCTTGTGGTCGACTGGGTGTTCAGTTTTGTGAGAGTAGAAAGTTGGCAAGTGGCAATGCCACACTTCACAGCTGGTGGGCAAACTCTGGAAACTTGTATTTCCAAATCCATTGCTGGCAACCAGGAGGTGGAGAATATCCTGCTGAAATAGCGTTAGACCCAAAACAGATAATCTGCTTTGCAGCTGCTGTCTGTGGCCAAACTGGCTCTGTTCAAGGCCCCTCCTTCTTCCCTAGAACCGTAATGGACAATGCTCTCTATGATTAGAAAAGCCAGCACATCTTATCTCTGCTTCCATTGATCGTTCCCATTATTATTTGGCTGCATCAGTTTTGGGCTCCATACCTGCCATATATGCCACATTGTTTGGCTGACCTTCCTGTAACTCTGGCATTTCCAGCCCATGTTCTGTTCACTTCCACTCCACTTTGCAGCATGGCAAAGGTAGCAGTTTACTTGTAGGATATATCTACACTGCACCGTTATTTCGGGATACCTCCTGTATCCCGAAATAGCTACCCTGCATCTACACAAGCCGCCCGTTATTTCGAAATATTTTTTGAAGTAATGGACATGGTATTTCGCCATCCCAGTAAACCTCGTTGCACGAGGGACACGGGGTAGCTCGAAATAGTGTGTTGTTTTGAAATTTGGTGCCGTGTAGACGCGCCAAATTTCAAAATAAGCTATTTTAAAATAGTTTTGAAATAAGATGTGCAATTTGCGGAGCTCGAAGTGCATATCTTATTTCGAGTTTAGGGTGCTGTGTAGATGCACCTGCAGAAGAGACAAACTGGAGTGGCAGAGGCATTGTATACCAGACAAAAGATTTGTTCAAAGTCCTTTAATGACAGTGATGTCACACTTCTAGCTCTTGGGCATGCAGCATCTTGGGCATATCCCTACCATGCATCTCAACTGGAGATCGGATTAGGACATCTGCAGTGCTTTTTTTTCCCGGAAAGCAGGGGAAGATGCTGTATTCACTGTGGTTCCTGTTCCCAAGGAAACGGTTGCCATGGATTGTGCTCAGACAAATGACCTGGCATAATATTATGGATTGAAATTCCCCCAAAAATCGAATGGAAAAAGAAGTGTGTTAACTCAGCCCATACCAGTTTGCATTAACAACCTCAGTCCCACCTGCAATGGGACACACAGGGCATCTATTGCGGTCTCATGCACTCATGTATCCGTATGAAGATCATCATGGCCCATTGTGCTGAAGCTGCAGTGAGGATTTGACACCGAGAAGTTGTTTAGGAAACAGTTTGGGGCTAGTTAATTTCTGGAAGGTTCAGCTGAAAACAGCAGGTGGGCCAGAGAGACATGTATCACAGTAACAACACCACTCTGAATTGAATGTTAGGACCAGTGTTCCCTGTGAGCCGGGTGCTTGTGTGGACACTCAGGAGAGATACCAATGCCTCTCGGCCGATTAGCAGAGCACCTACAGGCTCCATTGCTGGCAGCATGTGTTGCTACTGGTGGTGCACATGCCTTGGTGCACATAACAGAAGTTATTCTGCACATGGATGGAAAACATTAGAGGGAACCTAGATTAGGGCCTCTTCCAAATGAGGCTGAGAAATGAGAAGTGGTAAGTGACTGTCATCAGACAGCAGTGCTGATGAACAACATTATTATTAATCTGGTTCTATTGTGATAGCACTTTGGACCCCAGGTCCATGACTAACACTCCTTTGTACAAGATACTGCACAAACACAGAATAAAAGGATGATCCTTTCTTCCAGAGAATTGATAGCTTCTGCCACCAGCAAAGGCTGGTCAGGCAAGCTAACACCCATCCTCTGTCTAGGGTGGGCTGTGCTTATGCATTGCTTGATAAACGCACTTTAAGGACATATTTCTAGCACGTATTCCCTGTCTTTGTACTTATATCATGCAAGAATATTGATGAACGGAGAGATATTAGCTCTCCAGTGATTTATTACATGACACCTTTTGTGTGCATATAGGAAGTGTGTTAGGGGCAGTGAATGTGCCAGCCCCAATGAGATTTACAGACGTAGTCCTGAACCACCAGTGAGCCTCTGTCATGCTGGTCTCTGTCTAGACAATCGGGTTTGAACACATTTATCCAAGCCTCTTTGGACAGCGATACTTCCCAAACCAAGGAAACCCTCTATTCTTCCTGTTCCTGGAGGACTTGAGTCACCCTCTCCTCACAGTAAAATATTATTCCTGGTCCACAGTGCTATATAAGCCTAAGGCTATGTCCAGGGCTGGATTAAGGGGGGGCAACCTATGGGGGGCACCCGATTGCAGCTGTAAGGGGCGCTGCGCAGCCTCCGCCCTCGGGTACGCGGCGCCCCTTACAGCTGCAATCAGGCGCCGTGTGGACCCTGCCCCCGGGTGCATGGCACCCCTTACAGCCTGGGGGCAGAGGCCACGCATGCGCCACATGCCCGCTACCTGGGGTGCAAGAATGGCTCGAGCCGGTACTGGCTATGTTTACACTGGGAAGGTTTGGTGCTGGAAGTGCCATCAACATGCAAAAGTTGCCAAAAGTGAAAAGAGGTCAAACCGGTTTTTCTGCCTCCCATTGTCGACATTTCGTGGCCACATCGCTAGCACCCTGTCAACAGATGAAGGAAAGCAGTGTGGGTGAGCATCCCACAGAGCAGTGTTGTGGGAAGGCAGAGCTGATCCCTGCACTCCTTGGGACTCCCTTGTAGCTCTGTGAGCTCTCCGTGCTGAGGAATGTCAAAGCAGCACAGCTGTGTCTCCAGCCCTCCTCCTTTAGCAGCGGTCTGCCTGCCGCTGTGTCCTTAGCAGGGCGGAACAGGAGCATTCCAAAGATTTGTTCTTTGTTGTTCCCCAATTAGAGCAGCTCACTCAGCTGTCAGATACTTCCCAGACCTTTGAAAGGTGGGGCACATGGCAGCAGAGATCACAAACCACTGAGCAGAGCCGTCAGGGCAGGCATTGTGGGATATTGGCAGAAGCCAGTTCTGTCTCCGAAACAAACAGCAGAGTCCACACTGGCTCTTTGTCGACAGTCAAGGGAGGGGAAAAGACAAAAGTGGCTCAGAGGGCTGGAAGTTTGTTGATACCCAAAACCGGGTGTTTTTCCCAACAAAAGTCGCATTGTAGTGTAAACGCTCTCACTGCTTTGTCTCCAAAAGGCAGGGTTTGGTGACAAATGCACCCATGTAGACAAGACCTAATACAGTGAATCTCCCAAAGACACTGCAGGAAATTGCCATTTGTGTGTCAGGCTGTTTTGCGTGGCCTTCGGTATCTGCCTGACTTTCTCTCTCATGACTTCGACCACAACTCCAGGAGAGGGGTTGTGGATTGTAAGCACAGACAAGTCCCACTTTGCAGCCTGGAATTACTCAGGGGTGGGTTTTAGGACATGCCACTCTAATCACTATCTCCCATTGGCTAGTTTAGATATTTCCAGGTGACTTTGGGAGATTACCTGTCACCCCTCATTCATTCTATGGGAAGCCTAAGTGTCTATCTCAGAGTTGGTGGATTGCGTTGTTCCAGTGTTTCTCCACCACCACTATCTAAAAGGCATTGCAATACCGATACCCCACTGTGGATCTGAGTCACTCTCTGCAGGAGGAAATCTCATCTTAATGAGACCAGGCTGGGATTCCATTGAGTTCTTTTTGAAAAATCTTCCTCCTCTTTCCGTGGTTAAGAAATTAAGAGGCTCCTTTTTTTCCCCAGCTGCCCAATGCCTTCCTGAGGATGCTCATTACAGGCTGTTTGATGTGTTAACTGCAGATTAAAAACATTCTGCTCTCACAGCTGCAGATTTCAAAGCCACAGAGCATTAAGTTAGGGAGTCTTTCTAGTTTCCTGCTTTTTTTTTAATTACAACTTCTTTTTCTTGATTTGTGTGTATTCGACATTTTTAATTTAAAAGCCTGCAGTAAGACAGCAGATCCCATTTGTTTCCCATCAGACCCCAGGGCAGGGGAAATGAACATAATAAATCATCTGGAAAGTGCTAAGGTCCCAAAGCCTGGTGTGAACCTATCTGAAATGCAGCCACCTGTGGTTTGAAATCCAGCAGCTCACCAAATATATCTAGTTGAAAAGGATTAGAGAATTGCAGTGAGAACAGTGGAGGTATGGCTTGACTCCAGCTTCCAGCTCATCTGAAGAAGTGAGCTTTGCCCATGAAAGCTCACAATATTATATATATAGTCAGTCTTTAAGATGACACAGGACTACTTGTTTTTAAAATTACATACTAACACGGCTGCCCCTCTGCGATTAATGCAGAGTAGGCATTACCATAAGTAAATGACGTTGCATTTAGACTGCCCTTATGTGCTGTCAGTTGCATGACCTTTTTGATTCTTTTCATACCTGGATTTTTCAAGGGCAAGCGAAACAGCCGTCTGACAGCAAAGAGATGTTGACAAAGGGTTTTAGGCAAGACATCTCTTGCAGAAGTGTCATCTCATTCCTATTCAAAAGTGTATTTCTGCTTATTTGGTTATAATGGAGGCTGCTGAGCTCCGCTCATTTATCAGAAGCATTGAGTCACTGTTTTGGACACTTCCCGCTCTCCTGCTGGAACGCTGCATCTTTGCTTTGGCTTGTATTGGTCTCTGAGGCACAGGGGTACATGGGCCTGAGGCTCTGCTCCCCAGAAGGCCATTTACGCTCTTAATTTTGAAGGGTTCTGTCACCCCCCACTCCACGCCAGAAGTGGTAGCGACCCAGATGAAGAGGACTTATATTCAGGGGAAGGATGGGGAGGGTGCTTCATAGGGCTCATTCTGTGGCCTCTTTCCCCCTCAAACCCATGCAAGTACGTCCACAGGTATGCACTGGGTCAGAGGTAGCAAGGGTCAGGCAGGCTAATCTGTGGCATCAACCCCTCTCAGGTCTGCGGGGGTCATGCAGGGTAAGGTAATGCTGCCCCTGTATGGGAGGGAAATTTCCAGTAATGGCTTCACAGTGAGGGGCTTCGTTTAGATGGTGGGAGAAAAAACACCGCAAAGGTGAAGAGGCACATAAGAAAACAGGGTCTCCGTGTGCGGCACGGGTAACACATTAAGCACCATTGCTACACTACACTGTTGATGCACAGAATGATACTATTGCAGAACTGGGTTATAAAGCAACTGATTCTGTTCTGAACAAACGGACAATAATTAGTTTAAATGCCCGGATTGAAACTGCTGCTTGTAGCCATAATGTTTACAGTGTAGCTACTGTTCCCTTATTTATCACATCTACTGTGTGTGTGGTCATGCCACTGACGCATGCTCAATCAAACTAGAGTGTTTTTATGGCAGGGCCCAATTCTCAGATGGTGTCAGTCATTGAAGTCCATGGAGCTGGACTGCTTTACATTGACAAAAAAGTTCTGGGTTTTTTTGGTAATGTGTATCTTTTATCTATGAGACTAACCAGGAAAGAACCAGTGATGTTTTCATTGCATACACTGAGCTAGAGGATGCTCAGATAATGTAAATTACTGTGGCTCTCTTTGAAGTTGACTGAACTCTGAGGCTTTACGTGTGCTGAGAACCTGGCCCCAGAAGATCCAGATAAGGCATGAAAGAGAGGCAGGGTGAAGTGGTCCTCATTAAATTATGCAAAGAGTGAACGTCCACTGAAATATACAAATCTGTCCAATGAAACCTGAAGGCGACTCCAAGTATTTTTTGGAGTAACAGGAATTGCTTGCTGGCTTGTATCACTGCAGTTTCCTGTTCCTTTTTGAGAGATTTAATGGTCTACAAAATCCAAAGCCATTTCAGTTTATGGGAGTCATCTTGAAAGATGAGCCACTAAATTCACTTGCAATTTAGGGGTTAATTCTCTGACACTTTGGCCTGACGTGTCCCTTCCTCCCCATGCCTGTCATTACAGGCTGGGCTATGCGGGGAGGGGGGAGAAAGGAAAAATGCTCGAGTGTGCAGTGATCTGATGCATTTGTCAGCCAACAAGATATAGGTGGCATCTGGCATAGAATTTGTAACTTCAGTGCTCCATAGAGTGAGTAACTCCTACTAGTGGAGGAGAGGAAAGCATGTCAGCAGAAATGACATATTCTGTCCACTAGAGGGCAGTGGGCTACAATTAGCCTTCCTCGGATTTTCCCCTAATACTTTGGGCATGTTTACACTCCAGCTCTGAAAGTGGACGTGTGTTCTTCAGACCCCTTCCAGTAATGACTGCAATGGCTGGTGTCCATATTACCCTCCTGCTGGTGGTGTGTGTCAGGACTGTGTGCACTGGCTAAAGACGGGCAGTTTGTGGGGGGAGGGGGCTCTTGCAGAAGTGAAGTTAAATCGGTGGAGCAGAGCACTTCCAGCGGCAGGACAAAGCTGTACTGGGTACAGTGACATAATTTGATTGACACAAGCTGCCTTACTTCAATTAAGTGTGTAGCAGGGGTGTAGCCCCGGGTGGGCCCGGTCACCCATTTAGCATCTCGGTCCACCCCTTCCTCCGCCCTGGCACTTGCCCCGCTCCACCTGCTCTGGCAGTCCAGCCAGAGAGCAGGATTACGGGCTTGCCCCCAGGCAGGTGGAGCGGGGCAAGCACCGGGTAAGAGGGTGGAGCAGGTGGGGTGGGAGTGCGCATTTTTATGGGACCCCTCGTGTTTACAGAGGCCCCTGGCCAGAGCATCTTTCTCTTTCCCTCCTCCCCACACCTGCCAGGCTAGCTAGGGGTGGGGGAGGCTGGCGGGGGGCGGGGAGAGGTAATTCCATCACTGCTACCTCTACCCTCATTGTTGCCCCCTCACCTGAAGTTGGGACCCACCCCCATGCCCCCTCCTGACTAGGCTATGGCATGGCTACACCGATGTGTAGTGCAGACTAGGCCTTAGACTTACCCTCTATGTGGGTATTTCACATAGATCAACCTAACCACTGGAACTGCACGCTGGGGACATAGACTTGGCTGCAGACACTTTAACTGCATGCAAGTAGCATTTGGACTAGAGCATTGAGTTGCCGGTACTAACCAAGCCTCTTTCCAGGGAACAAAGACGATATGGAAAAGCTTGATATAATTCACCCACCCGTGGAGGGCACATTTCACATGTATAGAAGCTGTTATGTCACACATCTTCAAGTGATGTTCTTGTACACAATTTAATGGAAAAATTAAGAAGAAAATTAAAGCCGTAACATAACAATTGTCTTGCCTTGTTTTCTTGGGCTCCCTTTATCGGTCTTTTTCCACTTCTTGTCTTTGACTGTGGACTCTTTGAGGGGAGACGCAATCTTTTTTTATTTGCATATAAATGGTGAGGCTCTGCTTCGTGCTTTGGGGTCTCTTAGATGTGTCAGAAATTTATAATAAAACCCAGTTACTGATAACTTACCAGTGACATTGTAATGATGTCCAGTCTGGGAACTGCCTATGGGGCTTGAACCTGTGAAATCTGGATCTATAAACAGGTTTCTCTACCGTTTTAAGTGAAAGGATTCACTCCGTTAACATGGAGGCAGTTGTAGACTCAAGTCTCCGCATCCCAGCCACCATGGGGGGACGGAGCCATGCTGCATTATGGGTTATGGTGCATACATAGTGTGCCTTGTTAGAAGGAAGTGCCCTGCAGGGAGAGCTTTGGGTCTGTGAAGGAGAAGCCTTGTCAATGAAACAGCTACTAAAGCGATGACTTGGTCGTTCAGTCAATCAAGATCAATATGTTGGCCCTGATCATGCCCGTGCTTAAGCATGTGAAAAATTGTGCTTACAAGTGAATGTATGCAGGGGGTTCAATGTGTGCAGGCTCGGAGACGTTAATGCAACTGACATGCGGAGACGTTTAGCCCTGGTCTACACCCCAGAGTTGTGTCCACATATGGCAGCTGGCAGCCACCTAACTCAGTAAACATCTACACCGACCTACATCGCTCGTTATGCCGACTTATCTGCACCTCCGTGAAAGGCCCCTCGAGCCAATATCGACATAGCCAGGTCGATGCAACGTCAGCAAAGAGGCTGCATTGCTTATATCAACTGTTGCTGCCTTTCAGAAGCCAGTCCACAATGCCGCACATGGATGGCTGGATCGGTGCAAGTGCTCTTGGTGAGGATGCACTGGCCTGACGCAAGGATCAAAATGCAGACACGCACAAGTGTGTGTGTGTGTGTGTATATATATATATATATATAGAGAGAGAGATACACCATCTCATAGAGCTGGAAGGGATCTTGAGAGGTCATCTAGTCCAGTCCCCTGTGCTCATGGCAAGGCCAAGTACCATCCCTGACAGATTTGCCCCCAAATGGCCTCCTCAAGGATTGAGCTCATAACCCTGGGTTTAGCAGGCTAATGCTCAAACCACTGAGCTATCCCTCCCCCAGTAAGTGACATAATTATTGTGGTGGCCATATGCCAATGTAAGTTAGGTCAATTTAATTTTATAGTGGAGAGATGTCCTTTATTTTTAAGTGCAGTATTATAGTAATATATTAATAGTAATATATTATAGTAATATAGCTAACACCTCAGTAAGGGTACTGCGTTGTAGCTGCAAACCCACACCCTATGGTGGCACTGCTGTAGTCCATAAGATTTGGGGGGAATTTTAGGAAATTCTATTTTTTTTAATGATACCCCATCAAATTACTTCTGCTTAGATATCTGCTTTATATTTGCAGATATCTGCTTTATATTTGCAGATATCTATGGCTATGGACGTCGATATCTGTATCTTATTTTTGCAGATACAAATTTTGTATCTAGAACTCTTGCAAATCTGCAGCTATCCCTTTTAAATCCGCAGGTCTCTGTGGATGCAAGTATCTGCGGCTCGTTTTTGCGAATGTGGCTACCAGTATGGTCTCCAGAACCCTGCAAATCTGCAGCTATCTGCTTTATATCAGTGGGTATCTGCACTCCTGGATCATTTTTGTACCTGCGCAGGGCTCTGCTTACACTAAATCCATTGAGCAAAAACTCTGTTTGTTCGGTGTAGGTATTCATACTGCTTATCGCTCTAGTGTCTCTCTAAACATCCAAATGCCTAACTAAGAGTCAGAGGGGAATAAGCCCAGCTGTACCTCTCAGAAAGTTATCGATTGGGTATTGCGTCGGTCAAGCCCCTGGTGGCTTGTGTCACTGCGCTATGAAGCACTGTATCTGATCTCTTTGTCTGGGTGCGCACCAAACAGCCAGCAGCCCCATCACAATCTAGGACAGATCTGCCCTGCACCAAATCTGATTCTCTTCCCCCGCCTGATGCGAACTCATTACTACAGAGAGACTCCAAAGGAGCAGCCAGACAGCTTGTGAGATGAGGCAGGCACATGGTTTTGTGTGCGAGATGTGCAGAGGGGGAGGCATCCCTTTTTCAGCCTTGTAAACAGACTTCAGAAGCGAGATGGGGATGGCAGTTTGGAGAAGAAGATCCCAAGAAAGGCCCCTGGATCTCTTCAGGAAGACAGGTTGGCTTTGTGTAATCCTACTTTTTTTGCTATTGTGCTTCTGAGGTGCACAGGAAAGGTGCTACAGGCGACGGGGTCCTATAACAGCCGAAACAAGGAAATACTTTGGAGCCGGCTCCGGAGGCAGCAGCTGAACATTTCCGCTGCTCGCCAGCTGGAGGGTCGCCTTGGGCAGCGATCGTAAAAAAAGAATTGGTTATAAAACGATGATGCTTTTGTGAGGAGATAAAGAACTAATCCGGCGGGTAGGATGCCGAAAGAGGTCACTCCATCTGAAAAACAATCTGCTGGCCAGGCTGGGGAGTGATGTGTAATGACTCCCACCGTCCGGTCTGTTTCTCTCGAATGACTTCGCCGTGTGCCAAAGTAATATAGCAAATGTACTAGGCATTATGCTTTGATTGCTAGATTTGGAGTCTGCCGGATACTATTTGTCACTCACAATGGACTTTAAATAAGCGGGTGGTGAAAGATGAAGCTTCCTCTTGTTCCATCCTGTTAACAGAGCAGGGAGTTTTTAAAGTGTTTCCTCAGTGTTGTGAAGCTAGGACTTTAGGCGAGAAGGTAAAATAAACCCTAGCTCTGGGGGAAAGCCGAAATTAAAAACCATTCCGAAATGTTTGTTGTCTAGGGACCAAATTCTGATGTTGGTTATATTGCTGATTGCTTTAAATCTGGAGTAAATCCATTGAAGTTGTAACTGAGATTAGACTCTGGTCTCGAATGTCTTTGTAATTAGGGGAGTTTCTACTAGCTAGAAGGCATTTTTTTCTTCGAGCTTTCTGAAACTGACTGTATTCTCCATTTCAAACAAACTCCTATTTTATTTTGCCAAAAGACATTGAAATGTTGTGGGTGAGTCGTTTGGGGTTGTTGGTTTTTTTTTTGGCACTTCATAATATAAAAATGTTCACAATAAGCATAATGTTCATTTCCTGCATTCTTTTACACTTACAGCCCTGTATGATTTTATTACACTGCTATTGGTAATGATTACGCGGATCTGCATCAGAAAGCAAAGAGTTTTTGAAAGAACCTAAAATCTGAACGGTGAATACATACACAGACCCTCCAGAATTAATTATTGCCTTAATAATCTGCAATCATCATCTGCATACAGTTATAGCAAGCCTTTTCTGAATTAAGCCTGGTCATAGAACTCCTTTAAGACATTAGCTGCATATTTAAGTTTTTCTGGCCACCTAGCTCAAATTCAGAAGCTAAATATTTTTGCAAATCCTAAAGATGCGAACTCTTTCTGGCAAAAAAAGGAATCTGATTTATTTTCACTTTCTTTCCAGAAGCCCTGTGGGGGGGGGGGGGGGAGGAGGAATTTGATTTACTGAGGGCTTTCAAATTGTTCTCCCTTAGTCAGACATCGACAGCTCATTTCACTAGAGATGGTTAGACTGGAAAAAATGACCCAAGCGTTTCCTTCCCACTAAAGAGAGGTCTGTGCCAAAGCTCTCTTGCAGCTGGCATGCTGCATTAAAACAAAGCAGGCACTAGCAGTCGCACTGTGTGCGTAGCAGCAGTAAGGATCTGCTTTGCCAAAGTCCGTGTCGGTCAGCCACCCTTTCCAGTCTGGTTGCCTCCTTTATGTTGACATATGACCCAAGAATAAATATGTCACTGATCTGTTAACGTTAAAAAGGAGCCCTGAACAAGAACTCTGGATCTGCCTCTTCTCCCCCCCCCCTTTTCTGGACAGACTTGGGTCTGACTCTCATACCAGATTCTGAATTTCCTGGCAGTGGTATGGGAACATTTTTTTAAAAGTGGGGGTGTTGCACTCCCTTACCCTTGTCCACCCCCACCCCCAGCTGAGGCCAGCACCAGGCCCCCAGCATACAGGGCTCAACCTGGGACCCCAGCAGGTGGGTCTGGCAGCAGAGCCCCTGATGTGCGAGGTGGCAGTGAAGCCTCCGGCACATGGGGCCAGCACCTGGGACCCTGGGTGTGGGGCTCCAGCTGGAACCCTGGGCGTGGGGCTGATAGCAGAGCCCCTGGCATTCATGGTGGAAGCTGGCAACCCGGTGCCTGGGGCCAGCAGCAGAGCCCCCATTACATGGGGCCAGCAGCTAGAATCCAGGCACTAGGCTGGACCTAAGTGCTGCCCCCAACTCTTAGTTCCTGCGCCTATGCTTCCTGGCTATCCCCAAAATCTCTAGAAATTGTATGAGCAAAGTATTTAAGTACAGTATATGCTGATCTTTAAGTGCATGCACAATTTTTTTGGCTTCAGTACCACTACATTTGTGCTTTAATTTTAAGCACATGCATGAGGCCATGATCCAAACACCCCTGAATCCTAGATCCCAAGTTTGTGGCTCAGTCCCATGTCAGTGGAAAAACAAACACCTATGTAGTAGAGGAAACACGGCCTGATTTAAAATGAACTACCTAGGAGAAAATGCACAGGGGCAGCTTGCTGGGATAAGTTACCACCTAGCTAATGTGTTTGGGGGCATCTGAAGAAATTTTTGATACCAAGCCTCCATGGCAGTTAGCTCTTGTGTGTGGAAAGTAAGGACTTTATTACTCTAAGGATAATAGTTTTTTTCTTCCCCAATCCTCTCTGCTTAGCTGACCCCAGGCATAACATAGGAGTACCAGAGTCGACAGGAGTCAATCGGTGGTTGATTAGTGGGTCTTTACTAGACCTGCTAAGTTGACAGCCAGTGGATCGATTGATGAAGCATGGATCCACCACACAGTGGAGACAAATCCTACATTCCATCAGCTGGACAAAAGGCCCCTCAGACCCTCTCTTCAGCCTACTTTGACTAATAGGTCAAGGAAAGGCAAGGTCAAGGAAACCCTATTTACATCAAAGGGAGTCTTTCAATAGGTCAATGGTCTTTGGGTCCAATACTCAGTTAACATCTGTGGGAGCCGTGGAACAGCTATTATTTGCTGTATGCTACACTGTTAAATTCCTGGAAAACTATTCTCAGCTGCCCTTGTGTGAGGCAGAACTGATGGAGCATGTGACAGAGGAGACTGGCCTGGTGCTTTTCTTCATGGAGACTTCATTCTTGTTCCTTCCTACCTCCTTTTCTGGGGTTGAGTTGAGCATGTGGATCTCTTGGTCCTCCAGTTACCAGAGTGGACCAGAGTATAAAGCACAAGGAACTTAAGCAAAAAAAAAAAAAAAAAAAAAGAGCATCACCTCATTTTATTAAGTACTTCAGAGTCAGGTGTGTCCCTGGCAACACATTAGATGGGACAGGCTCTTAAGTCATTCTGATTGAAAGGCTATGGCTGATCTTTGAGCATGGAAAAACATCACCGCCACATAGGTTCCTTTTAATCTTCAACTGCCTCCCTGTCATTTGGAGCTAAAAATGAGCAATGTGAGGCTCCGGAGCCAGGAAGGCAGACCACATGGTGAAATGAACCAAATGGAACTTGAACAACCTCTACTGAACGCTTCAGACTGGGAAGAAACATTTGGAAGTCCTCCCACAATGAGGCACTGAAGCAAAGCTCTGTGGTGGTAGCTGCTCAGGATGATGGATGCTGGTCTGGAGTTAGCATTACAGGGAGAAGAAACTTCAGAGAGGATTTGCCGTGTGATGCAAGATTTGTGTGGACAGTAGGTCAGCTCCTGCCCCCTGGTCATTCTGGGACACTGTTCTGAATTCAGAATAGCTTCTTACGATTTTTACCCTTTTCCTTTTGTTTTAATGGAAACATATAGAAGCCGCCTGCAAGACTGCAGAAGTTGCTTCCTATGTTTGGGAGTGCACCAGTGGACCTCCCCTTTACACTGTCCTCTGGCTGCCTCTGCTTCCCAAGGGACTGTAAGTGCATCTGCAATGCATCATTTGAGTCAATAGCAGTTTCGTCCAACTCCAGGTGTATGCTACAGCCAAAGGTCGGCTTAGAGTATGCAATTCCAAACACGTAAAAAAGGTAGCTGGAGTCAATATACCTTAAGACAAGTTTCAATGCCATCCTCACAGTGGAAGGTCAGTGGGAGAAACGCTTCCATCAACTTCCCTTACTCCTCAGGAGGAGGAGGAGTACCGGTGCTGGTGGAGGTTCCCTCAGCATTTGATTTAGTGGGTCTTTACTAGACCTACTAAATGGAACCCCAGAAGATAGAACGTCAATCCTCCAGTAAGTGGAGACATAGCCTGAATAAGAGTGCCAGGTCTTTAATCTGCCTAGCCTAATACACCTGCTTTCCTGCAGCATTACAGCCGTGGGAACTGTTACTCCTAAACCTCCCAGATTAGTCCATTCTGTCCTGGGAATGAAACCAAGATTTCAAAGGGGCTCAGAATTTTTTTGAACACAGAAGTTTTTACACTCTCCAAACCCTGCAATGCTCCCATGAAATTAATTTTTTAAAACAACCTTAATAGAAGTTACTTGTTTGCCAGCAAATATTCCCTTGCAACATTTGCAACCCAAATACTGCAGCACGGTGAGCCTGTAAGAGAAAATGACTTCAGTGATTCCATTGGAAGAATAAGTGGAACTGCTCTTGTTGACTTTCATTGAGAGAGTTTTAAAAAGTAAAAAAGAAATTGTCGCAAATAGTGATCTAAAGTAAATCTTTCTGGTTTTCATAATCCAAGGTGCCTTTTATAGTTGCCGGGTGGTAGGCGTGTGGGGGAAGTGGTTTGTTTAAAATACATGGATTGACATTTACAAAAGTGAGGGGGTTTGAGAGAGAGCTTCTATAAAAATCAAAAGGAAGATACCTGCTTAAAATTCCCTAGATGGCTTTGAAAAGCTCAGCCATGATGTTTAAGATGGCTAAATTCTCTGAAACAAGGCAAAGGAACATTTGTTTGTGTATTGAGCCGATAGGGTTTATTTAAAAAATGTTTTCATTTCCTTTTCTCTTTGCAAACTAAGCAGAGTGGGGTGGTTTCCCACTCCACCCTCTGGCCCCAGGGGCTCAACACCTGCAGCTCCTAACCAAAGTGAATTGGGAACTGGTCACACTCAGTAGCCTTGAAAGTCATGGCCTCTATTTTAATTGTACTGCAATTTATTTTAAGTCCAGTATTAATCTTCAGTCCTTGTATTTCTGGTAAAATCGCTGACCCTGTGCACATTCCTGCGTGGGGCTTTTTTGTTTTTTGTTTTCACCTTGTCACTCTGAATTTTACATTCCGGCACCGATGTCAGATTTGTGCCCGTTTGAGAGCGGAGGACCTATCTCTCCTCTCATCGCGGACGAGCCAAGTGGGAATTAGGACGGCTTCCTTCATGAGTTTGAGACGGGTTTTCTTTCACCCCTAGCTTGTCTGCCACACCCCACAGAACATGATGTAAACAGCAGATGCATCATTCCACCATCAATAAGGATGGGATCTGATGAACTTTTCTCTGGAAATTTGTAACCCACAAACCCCACATCAGCAGCTTGAAATGACAGGCTGATGCCATTCTCCAGCACAGTCACAGCAGGCAAGGCAGTTGTAGCAGCCAGTCCCTGAAAAACAAAGAAACCCCAGTGTCCTGTTACGGCTGATTGCCTCACTGCCTTTCCTTAAGCAATCATGACTCAAACAAGCAATTGCTGTGTCAGTCTGCTAGACAGTTGCGTCTTTCACCCTGGCAGCTCGCCTCTCCGGCGCGCCTTTGGAAACCCTTCATGGTCATTAGCGTAGAAACTAATTCAGTTTTGCTCAGCGAGGGGAACAAGACGTGTTTGTAATCAGCTGTGGACGGTGCAGCTCTCTTGGGAGCTGGTTTTTGCAGACTGTGCTCCAGACCTGCCAGGAGAGAGGGGGTGAAAGTACCCCAGTCTGAAATGCAGCATCCTGATTAAAAGGAAAAAGAGTCCCAACACCAAGAACCACGCCTGATACCATCTACATGTTTTGTGAATCTATAATGTGCTACCAGACCATTTGTTGTTTTTTAAGTTTATCCTGTACAGATTAACTCAGCTACCCCCTGAAGCTCCCGTTTTGGAGCCAGGAATCACAAGGCGTAACTGATGAGATTCTATTCCTGCTGCTTCCCCCCCAGGATCAGAAAGAGGAGCCAGGCCAGACAGATGGCTACTATAATTGCTTTATTTCTTCAAAGAAGAAAAGACCCCAGTGTGCAGCATTAATTTATGGGGCCTGATTCGGCGGTGACTTATGCCATTCTTACGTCGGTATCACTCTAGGGACTCTGCTGGAATAGCTCTGCTCTCATGTTGCTATAAGAGGAGGATCGGACCCACATGTTCTATGTTCCGATAGGGCCAAAGGGATAGATTCCCAGGGAAACGTAGGGGTGATTGTCATGAATCCACAGCATCGTGCAACGCCCCCATATTTGGAACAGTTTCTTGGAGGAACCCCGTTAGGGTAGACATGGCCTCACGACTTCCTTGGACTGAACATCTGCAGTTCTAGTAGCACCTCCTGCATCTTGCCATGAACTCTGTTCAGTGATTCCAGTCGAGGTAGACTGCGTCGAGGTAGCGACTAGCCCGCCATTCAGTTATTAAAGCACCACGCCAAGTATTTGTGTAATGCCAACAGGCGGCACCGAACCTGGGATCTCTGGAGCTTCGTGCATGAGCCTCTATACTACAGCATGAGCTAAAAGTCAGCTGGCTCTCCGCAAAGGCTGTCGAGCAAACTCTTTCTGTCTCTGAACGTGTTCTAAGTGCCACTACATCATCTACATGTGACGGTGAATTGGAACACAGCCTAGGAAGTCGTTAGGAGAAATGAAGGTTAAAACGTAGTCTAAGTCCATTCTGGTTGGGCTAAAGCCAAGCCAAGCTGTAGCAAACTGTGTAAAGACCTTGTGTCTCTCTGTCTGACCATGTGGGTCAGTTCCCTTGTGAGAACCACTCTCAACTCCAACAGCCAATTCTTATTCCTCACCTCCCAGCTCTCCAGTGCTTTGTTCTCTAGCTGGAGTCCTTGCTCAGCTTCCCTGCTGAGAGGTGGAGAAATCCATCTCCCTCTGAGTCATTGGTTGTTAGGTGTCAATGGCTTACTGGCTGGATTTGCCATTGTTTTGGATTTTCCACTGATCTGGGGTTGGCTTTGGCCACTCCTTTTCAAATGACTCCTTCAGGCTCAGGTATAAACGTTGCAAGGCTGTATGTCTTCCAGCCTCCCCTGAGAGCAACCAGTCCTCCGCCCACCCTCAACTGTTGGGTAGCCATGCAAATCACAGGGGAAACTGAGGCACGCACACAATTCATAAAAATGTAGAGAAATAGGTAGTGTGTCTCAGTGGTGACTTGGAGGAAGAGAAAGAGCTCCCTTATAATGCTTAGTCCAGTAGTTAGCAGTCACTTGAGATGAGGGAGACGCTTGATTCTGGTCCATCCTCACCGGAGAGAGGGAGGAGGAATTTGAACTAAGATCTGCTTCCTCTCTGATGAGTGGGGGATGACATGGGTCTCCCAGTCTGTCCTGCTTTAAGCTGTTCCATGGTGAGTAAATCATTTTCAAAGCCATTGAAGCAAGAGGACGGAATCCCAGGTCTCCCACCTCCCATGTGAGTTGCTGTAACCGTCCGGCGACAGAGCACTTTCATGTTTTGCTCTTAACTCCTTCAGGAATATGGATGTTGCTACCTTTGTGAAAGTGATGCCCCAATTTGGCCAAATTGCCAGCCATGTTCACACCTGCTCATTAGAGACTTGTTCAAATCACAGAACACTGGAACTGGAACTGGAAGGGACTTCAAGAGGTCATCAGAGCCGGTCCCCTTCCCTCACGGCAGGACCGAACACTCTAGACAGTCCCGATAGGTGTCTGTCCAACCCGCTCTTCAGTATCTCCACTGATGGAGATTCCACAATCTCGCTAGGCAACTTATTCCAGTGTTTCACCACCCTGACAATTTAGGATTTTTTTCTAATGTCCAACCTAAACCTCCTGTCATGGCTCCTTCCGCACTCTGGCACGATAAATGCAGAAGTGGGGGCCAGCAAAAGTCCCTCAAAACCTTATCTACCAGACTTGGTATAAAACTTCCTCTCAAAATCTTAACAACCTAGATTTTGGGAATAAAATCTCCACTGCCACCACCCAAGTATTGATACAAAGATCAGGGGAAAGATTACTTGGGAAATCTCACCCCTAAAGTACAAACCAGGACACGACCATTAACCAATACCAAGTTAATAAAAAGGAAAGAGAAAGAACTTTTATTATCACCACAATATGCCTGTTGCAAGCATAATGACTAGATGAAAAAGTAACAAAATAATATACTCACGGAGGAGAAATTTACCAGGGGCTAGGGACTTAGTTACAAAGGAGAGCAAAACCCATTTTTAAATGCACAGACATCACATCCCACACCCAAACCATAAAACAATAAAACCTAACAGATTTATCTAAACTTTATCCTACTTACAGACTGTGAAGAATGGTTTCTTGGAGAGAGAGACCTGTCTGTCTCTCAGTAGCTGGAGAGGAACTAACCCAGAGACAAAGGAAGGAAAAAACCCCAAATTCCTTTGTCCCAGTTTGAAATTCCTACCTACGTTGCTATTTTTCAGGGGGTAGCCAAGTTACAGAAAAAAACAAATGGGCTGGTCGCACTTTATAGACTAACAAAACGTGTAGATGGGATCATGAGCTTTCATGGGCACAGCCCACTTGTTCAGATGACCGGAGTTATGAGTAGGGGATATGAAAACTCGAAATAATAGGAGAGGGGAAGGCGAGGGAGAAGGAAAAGAAAAAAAAGGAAAAGGAAGGGGTGTGTGAGGAGAAAAACCTATCCTTGCTTACAGACAACCCCTTAACCTGAAACACATTCTTTCTGATAACCATGCCACACAACCACATCATAAGCCTTCAAGAACCCAGCCCTGCAACCAAAAAAGATGCCAACTCTGCCCACATATCTACACTGACGAATTCATCATTGGAGCAAACAACATAAGCCACACAATCAAAGGGTCATTTGACTGCACATCTAGTAATTTGATCTATGCCATCAAATGCCAGCAGTGCCCCACTGCTATATATATTGGACAAACTGGACGGTCTCTGCGGGAAAGAATCAATGGACATAAATCGGATATACGTAAAGGGAACACACACAAATCTGTTGGTGAACGTTTCTGCTTTCCTAACCACACTTTAACAGATCTGCAAGTGGCTGTCTTGTCGCAGGCTAACCCTTATGATCATGACACCTCCCTTGCTGTAATATAAGCCCGTTGCTTCTTCTCCTATCATCAGAGGTCAAGGAGAACAATTTTTCTCCCTCCTTGTAACACCCTTTATGTACTAGAAAACTGCTTCCATGTCCCCTCTCAGTCTTCTCTTTCCCAAACTAAACAAACCCTGGAAAGAAAAATTTCACCCAGTCAGGGGCCTTGAGAAGACCTCGGTCCTTAGCAAGACTCCTTTCTATGACTTCATTTGATCCTTTCCCACAAAATTCCATCGGTATGCCAAAGAGCATTAAAACTAGAGAAAAATATTTTAAAAAACCCAAACTTCTAAACTACTGTATAAAAGGAAACCAAACCCACTCCACCCTAGGTTGGTTAGTATTAGTAATGCATTTCATGTTTGCCAACATGAGGAAGGCAAGTTGCTTGTTTTTATCATCTCTAACTCCCTGGAGCAATAGTAGCAGAGTCTGTTGTATCTAGATGCAAGGGTAATCCGGATTATGCGTGTAATCTGTCCACCAAAGCCAGGCTAGGGCGCATGGGTTGTGAGTCATTCTGATTAACTCTGCCACAGATGAAGCCCAAACCTGCCTTTCGTTTTCACAACCATATCGATGAGCTGAGCACCTTCCATACGAAATCAACAGCAACAGGGACATTCCTAGAAGACTGCCTGGACTCTGGAACGTCTCTCTTTTACAGAGTTTGGAGATGCCAAAATGGGCTTTGGTGGTGATGATGTATCTATGATCATTATTATGGTGGGTCAGAAGGAAAGGGAAACTTTGTGAAGTTAGACCCTGATTGGCTTAGGGCTGGCTGGCTGCTGTTGGTTTTGTGAATAACTAAAACCATGCTGTGTTTGCTGCTTTCGTGACCTCTCCACTCTAAAAACCATGAAGGGGAAACCTACTGAATGAAAGACTTAGGACGTGGGCTCATTAGGGAAGGAACTTTTCCCTCTCCGGGTTTCTATCATGCCTAGTACATATGGCTGGGGGCTTTAGGTACTATCAGAGTAACAAATAAGTTCAGAGCAGCTGGCCTGCTTTGGCAGCTCCATGACAAGATATGGTGGTGGATTCCAGAACAATCTCTGAAGGGGGGGGGACTCAGTTTCCCCTGCCTCGCCTCTGCTCCAGGTACTTACGTCTGTGTGAAGTGTGTGCAAAGCTCTGCCATCCGTGTGAGAGGAGAATTTTGATCTAGTGGCACCCTATGATGACACAAGATTGTTGTGTGGTTCAATGTATTTTAGATCCAAGGGAAGGAAAACCAGTACGCTTCAGGGCTACTTAACCACTTTCTTATTTATTGCAAGCTTTAAGCAGTTAATACAGTTACAAGCCTTAAGAACAAGTACTATACAATTTAAACCATAAATACTATACATTCTAAAGCAGTGGTTCCCAAACTTTTTGGCATCATGATTTTTGAAAAACCCTCATGCCCTGCCCCCCCAAATGGCAGCAAAGCTTGTTGAGCGAAAAGGGGGGAGGGGGAAGGGGAAAAAGGAACCGAACAGGGCAGCAAAACTTGATTGGGGAGGAGGGGGGAAGGAGGCTGGGTTGCTTCGCACTCCCCCTGGAATTTCTTCATGCCCCCCAGTTTGGGAGCCCATGTTCTAAAGCAATTAATACAGCACAAAGCAACACAAAAGCAATTACTAAAAGATCTACTATAGACAATAATAACGCCCAATTCACTTACACATCACCTGTTTGCTGCCTACTGTGCCAGGTAGGAGGTTGTGGTTCCGTCTTTTCCCACGCATAGGAACACCATGCCCTGGGCTGCCGGTGTGAAGAGCCTGATCATTTCTAGTTCCCTCGAGCAGAACGTGTGGGTTAATCCTGCCCATTCCCTCCCATCGATTGTTCTTACTAAACCCAATTTATAGCAAAGCAAGACTTGGTCGTGCTAATAATATTTACCAATTGATTACATATTGCGTAGGATGCATAAGAGGTCCAATGCCCTTATTTGGGGTACATCCTGGTGCTCAGGATGTTACTGCTATGTGCACAGTTACAGTTTCATGGCCGCGTCTGTACTTTTTGCTTATCAGAAACAAATACCAGTACAAGGCCACTTGTTCTGTGGTCTTGACGTGGTCTTGCGTACCCTGCTTAATCTGCGTTGTCCTGACTCTCTGGCCTTGCCTGCGTGCTTTGGCTCACCAGACTTGAAACAGGCCAGAAATCTTTACTCTGGACAAGGCAAACATCACCATTCATTGCTAAGGCAGGATAGTCCTGGCTCCCCCACAGAGATGTTCTGAGGGGGAAAACGGGGTCTGGGGCAATTGACCGGTGGGTAGCAGGGGGTGACAAGGGTCTCTGGGGCAGAGACTGAAGAATATGAGGCTACTTCTACGCTGTTGCAGAGCGAGTCTCAATTGCATAGCACAGTGCAAGCTGGGAGGGGCCAACTAGTAAAAACGAGACCAAAAGATGAGTCGGATCAGGCCTTTGTGGTAACAGTGACTAGTTCTGTGTCTAGAATGAGACACACAAGAAAATCCAGTTTCTGTGCCAGGTGGTGGGCTGACTGTTTTGGTGGTGAGAGAAACTAAACCCAACATGCAGGCTGGGAAGGTAAAACCGAGGCTGTGGCTGGTCATGCCGCTGCTGCAAAGCTACGGGGCTCTCGGAGGGCAGAGCAGGTTTTCTGGGAGCGAACAAGGACTCTTCTGCTCTCAGCTGTGGTGCTGCACCCTCTCCTCCCTCCCAGCCTGCTCCCTCTCCCCTGTGCCATGGGCATTCGGATGGGCCCTGTTCACGAGGGCTAACTGGAAAGCCAGCTGGCAGTGCCGGTGAGCTGTAATGAAATTGTCTAAACAGCTGGCGAGGCTGCTACGTCGGAAGGGAAGTATTTAATAAAGCTGAGCTCCTCCCATGGCGATTTGGACTAACGGGGCCAAAATAAACCTCAGCATCAATGAGCAGGACGCCAGTTGGCTGCCCTGAGTTGTGCCCACGGATAGCAGTGCCAAGCACCGCTTATGAAACGTGTGTTTGATGGGAGGTGCCTGCGGATCCCTTGCAGGCTCACGTGCCCTGTTACATAAGCACGACAGGTTAATGCCAGGGGAGGCGTTGCACGGCAGGAGGAGCCCATCCTGCATCTTTTGAAGTCAGCGGGTCCTTGCAGCCCACCAGCCGACACACGACAGGTGTTCCCTGTAAGCTGGGTGCTTGTGCGGCTGCTCAGAAGAGATTCAGATGCTGTCCAGCTGATTAGCAGAGTCCCCCAGCTGGGGTTTTGTTTCTGCTGATGGTGCACATTCACACATTCCTCGGTGCGCATAAAAATTTATCCCGCACATGGATGGAAAAAATCCACACATGGATGGAAAAGATTAGAGGGAACATTAGTAATGACCCTAGCGCCCTCTAGTTATCCTGTCTTAGAGCTTTGACAGGATTCACTGGGATCTAAGGGTATTTCTACACAGCAAAGTTATTTCGAAATAACTTTCCTGGAGTCTACACAAGCCAACTGCTATTTCTAAATTAATTCGAAATAGCAGAGGGCTTATTTCGAAATTGGTAAACCTCATTCCATTAGGAACAGCGCCAATTTCGAAACTGTTATTTCAAAATAAGCACTGTGTAGAAGCTTATTTCGAAATAGGGGACCTCCAGCCCTTCCCAGGGTGACCTGCTAGCCACCCTGGCCACAAGGTAACTTCTGACCTGATGCCCTGCAGGAACCAGTTCTGGCTGGTCTTAAATGCGATTCAGTGCCCAATCAGTGTGGATGCGCTATTTGGAAATAGCAAAAAGCTATTTCGAAATGCATTTTGTGTGTAGACGCGTTTATTTCAAAATAAGATATTTCGAAATAACACTGTAGTGTAGACATACGCTAAGTCAGCGTTTCTCAAAGTGTGGGGGGTCGCGCCGAATTTACAGAGGGGTCGCAGCTGCTGGCTTCCCTGGGGTCCCTCCCACAGCTGCGGAGCGTGGCGCCGGCAGCTTCCCTGCAGCACAGTGACAAGCGTGAGTGGTGGGGCTTTTTTTTTTTTTTTCTGCTTAACAACTTTGGTGTGGGGGGGGGAGGGCTCTCACAAATTCAATGAGCATTTTAGGGGATCACGGTATCAAAAAGTTTGAGAACACCTGCCCTAACTGATCTGCTGAAACCAAGCCAGTGACACATTTTCAGAGTATGAGGGGAGGCAGGATGTTTTACCGGTTGGTGTAGCTCAGTTTAAAGACTAGCCCCATAATCCCAGCATTTATGGATTGCTGCTGAGATGGGTCATGATCAGCATATTGGCAAATTAACCCCACATGGTAGGAGGCACTTGAAGTTCTGGTGTTCTAATGCCTGTGTTTTGAGAGGAAAGATGGATTTGGGGTTAAGGCAGTGGAGTGCGACTCTGGAGAAATGGATTTAACTCAGAGCTCTGCCATACAGGCCCTACGTGAATTTGATCAAGATGCTTGGTCTCTCTGGGCCTCAGTTCCCCGTATGTAAAATGGGAATATGGTGCTTTCTTCCTTTGTCCTGTCCAGTTATATTGTAAATTCTGCAGGGACTGCCTCCTACTATACCTAGTACTATGGAACTTGCCTGGCAAATGTCAGGAAACTTTTGATCTGGCCCACTGTAAATAAACCATTTCAGATTTAGCGGGGTTGGGGGGGGGGGAGGGGGAAGTCAGTAAGGCCCCTCTTTCTGGAGAGGAAAGAATCTAACTACAGGTTGGTTCTTTCTAGTCTGGCATTCTTTGGCCCGGCAACATCTGAGGTCCAGCATGATGTTAGTGAGCTGGATGTCCACTTCTCATGGGTGTGGTCAAGTTTCCTGTGGTCCCATAAAGTTTGTTTGCAGCCTCTCAGTGTTCTGTGCTGTTATTTAGCTCTAATTTACTCCTATGTGTCTTCTAAGACCCCAGTAAGAAGTGGGAGTGTTGGTAATGCTGCTAGATAAGATTGATCTCCTGTCGTCCAGCAAATTCTCTGGTTCGGCACCGGTCAGGTCTCCAGGGTACCAGACTAGAGAGGTTCAGCCTGTAGTTCAGCTTATGCTATTGGTTCCTGGCCACTAAATGCATCCAGTTAGAATCAGCTGTTTGTTCTCCCTATCTTTAGCTGCTTTTCAATCTGTACTTCCAAAAAGCAGACTTCGTTTTGATGAGAGAAAAGCCCCTAGTTTCCTCCTTTTTGTGATGCATTTTCTTGTTGCCAAAAAAAAAAAAAAAAAGCATCAGCAAAGGAAACTGGAGGGGGGAGGAAAGAGGGCTGGTCCGTTACTCAGAAAGCCCTTCTGTGGAGAGCAAAGAGAAAGGGGGGGGGGGGCAGGAACATGGTACTGTATCTAAAATAGCCATCACTGTTTCAAAGGACTGAAAAGCTGCTTTATCTGGGGGCCCAGATGCAGTGGCTTAATATGGAACATGAAGTTGCAAAGAGAGGCCTATGGTCTTGAGCAAGCATGTGACAAGCGCTGCTAAATCTATCGGAGTCACTTGATGAAAAGCCCTCTCTGCAAACACAGGACAATAGAGAAAGTAGTGGGGATGGAGATGGGACTTTCTGCAAGGCTTCTCCACTGCAAAGAGTCATATGATAACATCTGAGCCAATGACCATGCCAGACTCTTCAGCACTGAGTATCTCCTTTGTCTCGCTGGGTTCTAATGGAGCTCTAGTGAAGGGTCTTGTTAACTCAGTGAGGGTTTCTTTCTTTTTTTTTTCTCTTCACTTGCACAGATGAAATCATGCAGCAGGAGATAAGGCCGCTGGTTGCAGTGGATATAATTGAGCAGCTCCACAGGCAGTTTGCCATCCTGTCAGGTAAGGACGGAATTTAAACGTGTATTCTTGGATTCTTTTGGAAACCTGCTGAGATTTGCCACATTGGCTCTTCCTCAGCTTCCCGGCTCTGCACTTCAGCTGCAAGAACCTGTTTAATATTGCCTGTGGGCAGCATGGTTACTATTAAACATTGATGATACCTGGGGTTGTGAAACACCATCTCAAGAGTTCTTGTTTTTTCAGGCAACAGCTCCCTCCCCTCAATCAATGAGTTATTGATTAGATTCAGAAAGTAAGAAACTCAAAATCTCCATACCCATTTCACATGGTGTATTTGAGCTGTTTGGGAGCTTGGTGTGTCCACCCCTTAACTGGTTTTGTTTTAGGGATGATTCACTCATAGGATAAGACAAACACCTTTTCAAATGATGTATGACTATTGTGTTGTTTCTTATGTGCTCCCTCGGTTTGCATGCCACATTACAGAAACCCCAGAAGGATGCGATTCCTGACTCCGAGAGCTAGCTGATCTTTAAATGGTTACTTAGTTATGTAACCAACAATTTAGCATCAATATTTTGGCTACATCAGAGGACCAAAAATTATGGTCTGGGTTCTAGAATTGTCTATGCCATGTACAGGCTGTAGGGGCTTTGGCAAGTCACTTTACCTCTCTGCCTCCGTTCCGTCATTGATGCAATGGGGATTTTACTTCAGTCCCTGAGGTTTAACTCATTCATAACTTTAATGTGCTTTTAAAGCCTCACATTTTAAGGCATTTTCTCTTTCTCCAAACAAAAATTTGCCTTTATGAATGTCCTCAAGGGTCGCAAATAGCATCACAGCAAATTTGTGTCTTTTATTCAAACAACTGCTCTGGTGCTTTGTTGGATTCCTCCAGCTCTGTTCACACCGATCGTATGGTGGCGGGTGTGCACATCAGTGCAAATGCTGAGCAGCCTAATGATCCGGCACTACCTCTCGCACGTCGTAGTGAAACATCACCAATTCTGGCTTCCCGAACTGAGAAAAGTTTAGGGCCCTGTTCTGCAAAGTGCTGAGCAATTCCAGTGAGGGGAATAGAGCAGAGGGCACTCGGCATGAGAATCCGTTTGGGAGTTTCTTGACACAATGCTTTTTGTTGGAAATGCCTATTTGCGAACATTGAAACGTGTTACAAAAATGATTTGGTTTTAGTGGCCCAGTCAAATTACAAATGAGAGAAGCCTTCTTCAACATAGTCAACAGCTCAGTGTTTAGGTCACTCCATGTGGGATGTGGGAGACCTACGTTCAAAGGCTACGCTCTCTTTGATTCAGAGCACGGACTTATGAAATATGGGTTGGGCTAGCGGGACGCGGGGGTGAGGGTAGAGATTTTGGTGAATACTTCAACCACAGGCTATTTTAGGGTGGGTGTCCGCCTGGGTGTTTTATGCAGAATTTAAAAAGATCTTAGTTTTATCTGCAGTGCAGAATGAAAACAAAACTCGGAACTGTTGAAGTGATCACACACTGGAATTCTTGTTTTTCCGACCAGCTTTACTCAGCACCTTGCTGGATCAGGCAGTCCTAAACAATGTGTCCACCAAATCTACTGGATTTTGGAGTTGGGACTCTGAGGTTTGAGTTCTGATCTTGCTGGATAACCTTGGATATGTCAATCGATGTCTTTGTGGCTCAGTTTCTCCATTTGAAAAATGAAGGCAATGCTAAAGAAGTCAATGGTATTCTTTAAAAAAATCTTTTAATAATCGATAGATGGAAAATGATTACTACAATTACAGTAACGGCGCTAAAAACCACCTGACAAGAAGAATACAGCTACAAGTGGGAAATGCAGGTTGCAGAAATGTTGTACTCCTCAAGGGTAGATGAATTTAGCAAGAGGTTAATGTATTGCAGCCAGATAATTAGAGACGGTCTTGCTATTGAAGTGCTGTGTCTCAGTGCTATTTAGAGCCAGGACTCCCTGGTGCTTGCTGGGTAACGTCCCAAGATGTTCCAGGGGAGGTAGGTGTGTAGCTGTAAGTCCCCGAAGAACAAATCTTGACTCAGGCTCATTGTTCAGGTGCTGCTATGCTTTTGTGCCCAGCCACATTTTCTCCCCAGAGGTGGAAATGCAAGCCCTCGTCTGCTACCTACCACATATGATGGTGAGGCTGCTGGAACGTGATGCCAGGAGGTGGCAACTAGGGGGCTGTGGGGCCTCAGGCAACCTACCCAAACCATCCTAAGCCCAAGGCAGCTCTGGTAGTGCCCCACGGACATCTCTGCATGTGGAGTCAGGTTTCCCTGTGGGAGTAACAATCAGGAGCAAGAAACTGAAGTGGTGGGGCAGCAACGCAGGGCCCTTGTAACCTGTTTCCAAAGCCTCTGCCCCAAGCTCAGTAGCTCAGGGACTTCCTGTGCCCTCTGCTTTCCGCACCCACAGGCAGCTTTGCAGGCAATAAAGCCACCCTCCCAGTCAGCTCTTGCCCAGAGGACAGAGCCCCCTACCCTGGGGATGGAGCAGAGCCATGCAGTAGCCCCCACTGCAGGGCTGGTTGAAGGAGAGCTCTGTTCATGGGTGGACGGTAAAGTAGGCAAGGGAAGGTACAGTCTCCCCAAAACTTCCTACATGCCTGGCTGCTGGGGAGGGCTGGGGCCGGGACTGCAGCACAGCCACCCTGACCCTCCAGGTGGCCAGGAAAGATTGGGTTGTGGGTGGGCGGGGCTTGGTTCCAGGGGCGGAGTCTTGGGTGAAAGGGGTGGGGCTGGGGTTTGCCTCCCCAGCTGGGTCTTCCCCTGCCACCCGTGGTCTTGTTCATCAACCAGCAACTGACTGGCTGTGGACTAGGGATGTGAAAGGTTAGCCAGTGGGGGCGGGAGCAGCTCCCCACCTGCCACAGGCAGGGGGCTGCTCCAGCCCTGTGGGGCCCACCATGGATAGGAGCACTCCAGCCCACCCCCTTTAACCTGTTAACCAATTAAATGGGATTTTACATCCCTACGCTCCAGCTGGCAGGAGAGCAGTGTCTCTGCTTTGGGGAAGGGGGACGCCAGGTATGCAGGCGTGAAGGTTGCTAGGCATCCGATTTTTGACTGGAATGTCCAATCAAAAAGGGACCCTGGTGGTTGTGCTCAGCATCGCTGACCAGGCCAAGTCCTGGTAGCAGGTTCCCTACCTGGCTCAATGGGACTCCCGGAAGCAGTGACATGTCTCCCTTCAGCTCTGAGGCATGGGAGTGTGCAGGGAGGGGGACTCCACATGCTGCCCCTCGTCATGTGGACTGGCTCTGCAGCTCCCATTGGCTGCAATTCCCAGCCAATGGGAGCAGCGGGGGCTGCACCTGCAGGTGGAGGCAGTGCACACGGTGCAGAGCCATCTGGTCGTCCCTATGCCTAGGAGCTGGGGGTCATGTCGCTGCTTCCTGAGAGTCCCCAGAAAAAGCATGCACCCCCTCCTGGAGCCTGCACCCCCTCCTGCACTTCTGCCCTCTCTTCCAGCTTGGAGCCTCTCCCACACACCCTGTAAGCTGGGCACTTGTGTGGCCACTCAGGAGAAATTCCAATGCTGCTCTGCAGATGAGCAGAGCGCCCCCAGCTAGGTTGTGTGTGTCTATGGATGGAGCACATTTGCACATACCTGGGTGCACATACACATTTTATTCTGCACATGGGTGGAAAAGATTAGAGGGAACATTGTCCCAGAGCCTGCATCCCACACCTCAGACCCATCACTGAGTCCCCTTCTGCACCCAAACTCTCTCCTGGAGCCTACACTCTCCCCCCCCTCAACCTGTGTCCAGAGCCCCTTCCCGCACCCAAAACCCCTCATTTCTGGCTCCACCCTGGAATCTGCACCCCCAACCCAGAGCCTGCACCCCAACCTTCTGCCCCAGCCCAGAGCCCCCTCCTGCTTCCTGAACCCCAAATTTCTGGTCCCATCACAGAGCCCACACCCCCAGTTGGAGGCCTAGCCCCCTCGTGCTTTCCAATCCCCGTCCCAGCCTGGTGAAAACGAGAGAGCAAGTGGGGGGTGGAGGGATGGAGTGACCAAGGGTGGGGCCTCAGACAGGACAGCGTAGGGCTGGGGCAAGGGTGTTTGATTCTGTGCGATTAAAACGTTGGCAAACCTACCGTGAACCCAGCTCTGCGACTACAAACTGGTGACCTATTTCAGTGTATGATATACAGTGGGCATGCCTGAGGGCCGGGGGCTGGGAGCTGTCTGGGGGTGACTCAGCCTCTGCAGCTTTTTTTAAGCAATGCTCCACACTGCAGACTTGGGCTTTTGCTCATGATTTCAATGAATGAGCCTTAGCTCGGATCCCCCCTGGGGGACCAGATGGTTTAGAGGGTTGGAGACAACCAGCTGCCCACCCCCGCGCCTTTCCTCCCTACGTTTCCAGTTCAAATCCAGGCCTGCAGTGATTCAAAGCTGTCCCTGTCTGTGGCTTTTCCATATGAATTGCGTTGGGTGGTTTCTGTGTGGCTCCCAGCGTTCATCCCACAACCACAATTGATAACTATCTGCAGGAAGGCCCGGGACTGGGCGGAGACAGAACTGTCTCCTTGGCTCATTCTGGTGTTGCCAGCACCGTTATGTTCCCCCCCCCCCCCCCCCCCCCCCCCAGTGCCTAACAAACTACACAACGCACGCCCATAAGAAAGGCCAGGCTGGGTCAGACAATTGTCCACCTAGCCCAGTGTCCTGCCTTCTCACAGTGGCCAATGCCAGGTGCCCCAGAGGGATTGAACAGACGCAAGGAATCCGAGTCATCCAGCAGCACAGTCCCCTATTCCCAACTTCCGGCAGACCAGATCCTGAGAGGATCCTCCCTCTTCTCCAACCTAACATTGCCTGCATCTGCGTGCAAGCCTTCACCCATGCAACTCCTGGTGGAAAGGAAGCCCCGGCCCCGCCCCTTCCACCTGAGGCCCGCCCCTGGAGCCAAGCCCCGCCCACCTCCAGCCCGGTTCTTTCTGGCCACCTGGAGGGCCAGGGCTGCCATGCTGCAAGGGTGTTGCATTGCCCTATCCTTCCCTGGTGGCTGGGGAAGCTGGGCTGTTGCACTGCAGCCCCAGCTTCCTGGCAGCCAGGAGGACCAGGCTGCTGCGATGCAGCCCCAGCCTTCCCCAGTGTCCAGGGAGCCAGGCTGTCATGCCGTGGCCCATGCCTTCCCCGGCAGCTGAGGCACATAGGCAATTTTGAGAAGGCTGTGCCTTCCCTTACCTGATTTACCCACTGCCCATGCACATGCTCCTAGTGCACCTGCAGCTCCTCCAAGCACCGGCTTGTCCGCTTTTGCAGCAACAGCATAGACGACAGATACTGATCCAGCAACTACAAGAGTGAAACTAGTCCAGCCCGCTGCCCTCCTGCCCACGAAGCAGTGACTGCTTGCAGGCTCAGGGCCACGGCTCTGACAAGCCACTCCTAGGCAGTGGGCAGGCACTGGTCTCAGCTCTGTTAACCACACCCTATGGGGCAAGGCGGTACCCAGGCAGGGTCAACTCTGCTGCCGTTCACTCAGCCGCTTGGGGAAAAGGCGGGTGCGTTGATCATGTTTGGTGTGGCGGGGCATAACCCCTGGCCAGTAGGCCACATTTGGCTCTTTGTGCAGTTCAGTACCAGCTCACCGAGCTCATGAATCTACTGGTGCCCGTTGTCCCTCTGCTGCAAAGAGCTGTGCTGGGGATCAAGGCTCCACAGACCCAGCCACGCTGGCAGCTGGTGTTACGTGCTACATCGTGAGCAGCTAAAATCTCAACCGTGTGAACGCGAACCTCGGCAGCTGCCCCCCTCATTGGTTCCCTTGCACTGCACCTACGGAGGCCACAGGGGGCGGTAGAAGGTGGCAGGAAAGCTGACATCACTGCTCCATGTGCTGCTCCTGGCCTTTAGCAACGGCCTGCTTTAAATGACCCCAAGTCGGCTCTGCAAAGCACAGCCTGCTAGGTGGTCACAGACAGCTCTTTCTTGCCCACTGCGAGACAACAGCCAATGAAAATGTGGCAGAATCAGGAATGGGAGGGCCACTGGTCCATGCCGTGAGGAACAGGAAGGGAAGCGTTATGAGACGATCTCGCTCCTAGAATGCGGGCTGTGCTCTGGCTAAGTCAGGGACTGCTTCTAATGGAAAGGATCTCTCCAAGGCTGCTAACCTGGCCCCTTGCACAACTAGGCTACATCTAGCCTGGCATGATTTTCCAGTAATGCTTTCAATGGAAAAGTTTTCCGTTAAAACATTTTCGGAAAAGCGCGTCTAGATTGGCACGGACGCTTTTTTGCAAAAGCACTTTTTGCGGAAAAGCGTCCGTGGCCAATCTAGACGCGCTTTTGCACAAAAAAGCCCCGATCGCCATTTTCGCGATTGGGGCTTTTTTGCGCAAAACAAATCTCAGCTGTCTACACTGGCCCTTTTGCGCAAAAGTTTTGCACAAAAGGGACTTTTGCCCGAACGGGAGCAGCATAGTATTTCCGCAAAAAGCACTGATTTCTTACAGTAGGAAGTCAGTGCTTTTGCAGAAATTCAAGCAGCCAGTGTAGACAGCTGGCAAGTTTTTCCGGAAAAGCGGCTGATTTTCCAGAAAAACTGGCCAGTCTAGACATAGCCCTACTGTACTATATTTGTGTCTGCCTGGTGGCAATTGTGGTGGGATTCTTACATTTTGTTTTCACTTAAAAAAAAAAATAGAGACAGTGGGGGAGGTCCTAAATATACTGGTTAACTGATTAAATAGGATTTTACAGCCCTACTCCTTTTCCCATTGCACTCATTGGGAGTTTTGCCCTTGTCTGCAAGAAGAACAGATCTGGGCTCAATTTTTTCCCCGTATTCGTTTAGAACCATCCCTAAAGAAATGCCCAACCTCTTCCCTAGTCTAAGTATGTCTAGACTGCACTCCCCTGCTGGCAGAGGGATGCAGATGAGGCAGGTCGAAATTGCTAATGAAGCGGGGATTTAAATAAAAACAAGGTATACAGGACCTATCGGAAAAGGCTTTCTTTAGCGAAAGATCAGCCTCTAGACTGCCACTTTTCTCCGACAAAGCTCTGTGATTGAAAAAAAGTGGTGGCCATTTTTATGCTAATGAAGTGCGGGATATTTAAATCCCCTCTTCATTAGCAATTTCAACCTGCCTGATCTGCATCCCTCTGCCGGCAGAGGGGTGCAGTCTAGACATACTCTGTCTCCTGTGTAGGGGGCTCAGTTTTTCTCTTCCACTTGACATGCAAAGCTATTTAAAAGGACACTGTTTGAAAGCTGTGATTGAATGTTTTCCAGCACCAATAAATCTGAATAAGTAACAGTGCTTGTGTTCAGATTTCAGTGCCTCTGAAATGAACTTTCATACTCCTCCCTTGTAAAATGTGGGCGTTGGGTCTTATAACGTGCATCCCCCAGGAATGGTGTGCTAAACCAGAAGGGGAAAGCATTTTCGGTCCATTTAATAAAACTAAACCTACAGTAAAAATGTCCAGGCTGATTAGAGGAAGAATACAGTTCAAATATGTCTTACCCAGTTAGCCAGTCTGAGCAAGCAGTGCTTTCTTCTGCATCTTCAGCAGAAATTAATTCTGAGATCCAACTTCATTCCTTTTCTCTTGGGAACATCAGAAAGCGGGAAGGATTTTTAAGCCAGACTATTCAAGAACATCTCCTCTGAGGAAGTGGGCTTTGCCCACAAAAGCTCATGATACTATGCATATATTTTTCTTAGTCTCTAAGGTACCACAGGACGACTCTTTTTCTTTTAAAATTGTTTTTAAAGTTACTGACTAACACAGCTACCCATCTGAGACAAGTCATGGAGGTTTTTTTTTTTTCTTTAACAGCTCTCTAACTCCAATAACTAATGAACATTTTGGAGAAAGGATGTCATCGTTAAAGGTCCACCACACCTGTTTTTCAATCAGTGTGTCCTCATTTTGTTTTTTGAGCAGTTCCACCCATTTTCCCTACCAGAGTGCTGCTTTTTGTTAGTGATAGAGGAACCACCCAGGGCTCGGAATTTCGATATTTGGCTACTTTCAGACTGGAAATCCCCTGAGGTCTGCAGTATTTCCTGCTTCCAAATGCTTTGGTGTACCAATGAATAGCCACCCGCAGGGGGAAAAGATCAGACTTGCCCCAATGTTGCAGACTCCTGTCTCTTGCACTAAAAGAGTCTCTCCAGTACCTGTAGTAGACTCAGGGCTTATGAGATAAATGGATTATCTCTAGTGCCATCTCCAGATCAGTGGTAATTTATAATTAAGAGGGCATCACCTTATAGATTTCTTTGGAAGCAGCAGCCCCTAAAGGTGACACAAACACCAAGAGAGGAGCAGAGTTCAGTAGGAACAATCTTCTTTGTGCAACGTTAGGACTTCTGCTTTTAATTGAGGTCTGATGTGGCACTTTGAAATGCAAATAAAAACCAATCCCGTTCTCGTTCCAGTCAGTCCATCTGCCCACTGAGGCTATGTCTAGACTGCAGGCTTCTTTCGAAAGAGGCTCTTTCGAAAGCATCTTTCGAAAGAGCCTCTTTCGAAAGATCGCGTCTAGACTGCAGGCGGATCTTTCGAAAGAGAAATCCGCTTTTTCGAAAGAGAGCACCCAGTGAGTCTGGATGCTCTCTTTCGAAGATGGCCTCTTTACATTGAAGAACGCCTTCTTTCGAAAGAGGAGCTTTCGAAAGAAGGCGTTCTTCCTCGTGAAATGAGGTTTACCGCCATCGAAAGAAAAGCCGCGTTCTTTCGAAATAATTTCGAAAGAACGCGGCTTGAGTCTGGACGCAGGGGAAGTTTTTTCGGGAAAAGGCTACTTTTCCCAAAAAAAACCCCGAGTCTGGACACGGCCTGAGTGTTACATTTCATCACTCCATATCGGTCTATCCTATTTCTAAGGTGTCTGTCCTCTCCGGGTATGTCTACACTTGAAATACTGACGTGGTGCAACTGCACTACTGTGCTGCTTTAGTGTAGACCAGTGGTTGATTCTCAACCTATTTAACGCTGTAGACTGTGTACGCAGCTCTCTACGTATTCTGTGGTCAGCATCCCCCTCTATCTCTCTGATCTACGCCTCCATCCCTGAGGATGCCATGACATGTGGGTCGCTGTCGTGCGCTTGGACCACAAGCAGTCCACAGGTTGAGACCCACCGATGTAGACTCTACCTACCCCAAAAGAAAAGGTTCTTCTACCTGCCTCCATGGGTGGCAGGTGGCGTAGGCACAGAAGAGCTCTGCTTTCCCAAACTGCCTGACAAGTGCCCATTCATGCTCCGCCTCCCAGCCCTTTCCAGCCTGCTGTTGTCTGCCAGAGGCTGGAGCAGGCAGGCTGGGGGGGGGCGGGTCTGCATACCACCTACACTGCCCATCCTCCCACCACTGAACGGCCGTTCTTGCTCAAAAAGTCTGAGTTCCCTAGTACACGTTAATGTTAACAAGACTACTTTAACGAGCACAGGGTACACTGGGTGCATGTCAGCAGGTCCACGTGGGCCAATTAGTGTGCAACAGGCAGCTGTGCACTAACATTTGCACCTTTGGCAGTGGGGACGAATGCACCATGTAGCCAAGCCTTTCACCATAGTGCAGTGGTCACCAACCAATAGATGGAAATTTACTGGTAGATCGTGGAGCCTCTGACAGGTGACCCTGACAGGTTTGCCAGGAGGCTATTAAGTGCCGGCACTTCAGATGCCCCTCTCTGCAGTGCCGGTACTTCTCCTCTCCCAAGAGATTCTTGCTTGCTATGCAGGGCACAGGAAGAAGAGGAGGGTGTGCTGATGTCAGGGTGCCCCTCCCCTCCACTCTGTACCCCCATCTCCACGGAGCGGGGGGGGGGGGGAGGGAAGCGACGGAGGAAAGAGGATAGGGGATAGGGGTGAGCCTGCTTTTGTCCCCTGCACCACCGCTCAGAAGCCACCTGTGGTAAGCAGTGCTCAGCTGGATCCTGCACCCCAAACTGCTGTTCTAGCCCTGAGTCCTCCTGTACCCAAACTCCGTCCCAGAGCCTGCACCTTGAGCCTCCCTGCTGCTCAACTACCTCAGCTCAGAACCTCTCCTATGCTCCAGATCCTTTAGCCCAAAATCATCCCGCTCCCCCGGACCCTAGCCCTCTGCCCCCAACCTGATAAAAGTGAGTGAAGGTGAGGAAGGAAGGAAGGCTGGAGTGAGCAGGGTGGGGCCTTGAAGAAGGGGTGGGAAGGAGGCAGGGCAAGGGGGTTTGGGTTTGAGAGAGAGCCTGGATTGCACTTAAATTAAAAAAGTGATCTCATGCTTAAAAAGGTCGGAGACCACTGCCATAGAGAATAAAAAGGAGACTATTTACAACAGATACTGGAAACAAACCCTGCTAGGCTGCTTAACTAAGGAACCTCTTATGGCCTGTCCCAGGAAAAGAGGCTCTGCCCAAGCCCTGTCCGGGACTCAGTAATATGGAAAAGGGCTGCAGACAGCACTGTAGGGCATTGGTTCAAAGACGAGTGCCACCTAACGAAGCACCTACACCACCTCCTGCAGCAAGGAATTGGGAGTCTCCTACCCTAGAGCTTGAGCTGGCTTTGCTTAGCTTGTGAGATCTGACGGGAGCACAAATTTGCATGGCCAGATTCCTGATTATAAGCCACCAGGGCCGGTCTGACCATAGATGTGAACTAGGTGGTTGCCTAGGGCGCCTGGCTTTCAGGGTGCCAAAAACCCGGCCAATGGGAGGAGCAGGGGAAAAACCTGCAGGTGAACGCTTCCCTGAACGGCTGTTCCCCCCAGCCAGAGTGGGAGGGGGAACGGCTGCGCACAGAACCTCTTCCTTCCCCTGCCAAGCAGAGCTGGCCATGCAGGGGCTTTAGCATCAGCCCTCCTGCCGCCTCCCCCAAATTATGGAATTTGGGGGGGAGAGAGAGTGCCAAAGTCATAGCTCACCTTGGGCACCAAAACCCTCGGGCCGGCTCTGTGAGCTGCTACCCTCCATTTTCTTCTTTCAAAACAACACTGTCGTTATGGGACCGCAGCAGGCACAGCACTGATAAACTATTTGTGTTTTTATGCCCTTGATTATGAGAGCGCTGCCTTTGTTCCGCTGGTTGTGTCCTCTGTCCGCCTTCAAGTTTGTTGGTGCAGAAACGCTGGCTCTGCTTAGGCGAAAGCAGGCGTGCACCAGAATGGAGGGCCGTTGGTAAGATGCTGTTCCTGACATGCAGATAGATTAATAACGTGCTGTGCAAATAGGCTGCGAAGAGAGAGGGTATCGCTGCCCCCTGTCTGTTTGATCTGTTGTTTTGCATCCTGTAATGATCTGTAATTACGCTGTCAGAAAAGAACCCAGACTGTCAGTTCTCACAATAAATAAGCCTGGTACTAAGTCACGAGTTTCCTAGAGAAAGTGTCACAAAGTGTATTAGCAGAGTTCAGTTTTCTTAGCAAACCTAGGTAAGGGCCCAATCTGCTTCCATTGAAGTCAAATACCAATCCATTTTTCTAGGCCTTGAAGGAGAGAGACCTGGCAAGTTTGTTTATTTTCTTGCTCATCTTTAGCCTATGATTTGGGGGGGATTGGCAGGCAAAAAGGCTAGAGCTGAGTAGTGGGGATATATTTTTTAAAATAGCGGTTTCTTGTTGCCTTGTGCAGACTCTTCTAGTTGTCAAAAAGTGTCCCAATCTGTGATATGAATTCAGAATCTCAAAAGGAACATTGTCAGGTCACGTGTAGCCCCGAATTTAGGATTTGTAATCACACACTTTAAAACCTCAGACCAATGCAAATGTTCCCATGCATGTTTTCACTAAGCTCTGAAAGAAAAGAGTGTTTTAAGCAAGTAAACCTTCTCCCTCCCTGTTTGCAACCCAAACATTGTGCTAGTGGATGAGAAACTGAAACTGACTAGTCCAGGAATAGTGCAGTGTTTGCAAATTAGATTTAAAAATGAGTTCTTTATTTATCAATCTCTGTTTTGTCTAGTTACACAGCGGGGACGTTTGTGTTTTATACATACTGTATGCAAGGCCTGATTTTTCCCACTGCTTTGCACCCTGTTCACTCACCGGTGCCACATCAGTGTTCAAAATACTGTCCCAACCAAATGGCACCTTTTTAAAACTCCATTTGCCCAGTTGTAAATGACACAAGAGGCAAGGTAGGGGAGAATCATATCCAAGATTTAAAACAAAACAAAACTGACAATGTCCCTTTTAATTGAAACACAAACTGACTAATTACCCTTGAATAAAAAGACGCGCTATTTGGAAGGGACCTGACTGCAAAGGCTTTGTTTGACACTAAAGTCTGCAAACCAGCTGTTTGGCAGCATTGCCACTGATCGAGATGCTGCGCTAGAAAGACAGAAAACGAGAATGTCTGTTTGAAGGGCGTCTCCTGGGTGTGAAGATGAGTGTTAGGTGCTCACCATGAGGTATGGAGAACAATACAAACCACCCAGTGTGGCTTACGGATGGTTAAGAAACAATGAAATCGTCTCAGCCTGCTTTCCATTTGGCGAGCACCAAATAATTACCACGCCATTTGGAGAGATGAGGTTACTGAGCTAATATCTTTGGACCCGCTGCTGGTGAGAGAGCTCTACAAGTCTGGAGGAGGATGCAGCACTCTTCAGCAGGCCTGGCCGTCTCTGTATAAGACAATCCAGAAAACCTAAGTGAAGGGATGCAGCAGGCTAGGGTTAATTTTTAGGAAAGTACAAAATGGAAACATCTTCCTTCCACCTTTGCTTGCCGGATGCCTCTGCTGTTGTAATCTCCTGCTCATCACGGAGAACAGGGAACAAGTCTGTGTTGGCAGGGAGATGGGGCAGGCTGATCTACCTCGGGCATCTGTGACGTGGGAGTTGGCACTTTTCCTCTATATTTCTGTTGCCACAGGTTCTAAATCCCAATATAAATCGAGCTCTAGGAATCGTTAGATTTAACAGTGCTGATGGCTCCCGCTCCTCCTGGCAGTATGGGTGCTTCTCTTCCCCCTCCTATGTTCACACTTCAGCATCCCAGTTTTTTTCTTTCCTCTTGCTCTTTCCTCACTCTTGTTCCCTCTAAACTGGGTGCTTGTAGAGTTGCTTAGGAGAGATTCACATGCCACCCCGCTGATTAGCAGAGCACCCATAGCCAGCTTTTGTGTTTTTATGGGTGGTGCACATGCCTTGGTGCACATACATATTTTATTCTGCACATGGATGAAAAAGAGTAGAGGGAACATTGTTCCTCACTCTTTCCTAGTCCAGACCGCAAAGGGAGAAGTCCAGAGAGGGAATTCAGGCACAATGAGAGTGATTGGTTGAGCTGGAAGAAATGGGAGCAGAGGTGTAAATGGGGTGTCAAGATGAAGGACTGAGATGACTGTTATGTGCACCAGCCAAATTTTCTGAGCTCTCACCTAGGTTACTGTGACCCCTTCCTTCCAATCCATTCCAAATGCTTCTGCTAAAGTCACCCTCTCCTGCTCCTTCAAGTGCAGTCACGGCTGCTGAGTAACACAGGTGACATTACATGCAAATTATGTTAACTGCTGATTTGCATATTTGTATATAAGCTGCAAAAGACCGTCAATGTCAGTTTGTTTGACACAGCCTTCCCCAAGCACGGATGAAACCCGGACGCTATGAAGCCAGGGCAGGCAGGAGTGTCGGAGGTGCTGTGGGCCGGGGGCCTGGGATTGCTGGGTGGGTGTTTGCAGTGCTTGAGTCGATGGGTGCTGGAGTGTGTCAGGAGATGCCGTGGTGCCTGGGGGCTGTGGGGATTGGGCGGGAGTGCTGAGAAAGGCGGGTGCTGTCTGGGAAGAGAGCTGGGCTCTGTCTTTGAGCAGGGTGACAGCTGGAATCTGGTGGCTGGAGTGTCTCTGGAGGACGGGTCTGGGAAGTGCCTGGGGTCCCTCTGAGGGGCAGAGGTTGGGGGTGCAGAAGTCTGGCTGGGGTTCTTTTGGGGACCTGGGTGTGGAGTCACTTTGGGGTCTGACTCAGGAGTCAGGGGCTAGTGTTGAGCCTCCTCACTCTCTGCGCTGCTGCTTCTGTCGCTAGCCGCCCTCACCCCCTTGGAACCAGCAGCAGCTGCAGGAGGCAGCCCCACGGCCTGGTGGCCTAAAGCCCGGCACTACCTTGGTGTCGAGTGAGCAACAGGAGGAGCTGCTGCTCCTGCCCATGCACAGCACCTCAGGGCACATGAGCTGGGAGCAGGCGTGACAAGGCTGCCACGTGTGAGCAGCACGTGAGGGCAGCCCAGAACACACTGCATCCAGTGTTCCCCATAAGCTGGACGCTTGTGCAGTCACTCAACTGATTAGCAAGGCAGCCGCCACTAGATTTTTTTTATTTCTACTGGTGGTGCGCCTGCCTCAGTGCACACAAAATTATTCTGCACGTGGCTGGAAAAAAAATCCACACACGGATGGGAAAGATGAGAGAGAACCTGTTAGTCCTGGCTGCACTCAGTACAAGGGTGAGAGAAGAGCCGCAGCAGCATGAGCACGGATGAGGCTTCATAGCTCTGCTCTTGCTCTTTGTTTGCCCAGCCCGGAACAGATTCTGCCCTCACCCCAGCCGTGCAAAGGGCCTAAAGGTTCCATAAGGAACAGGGGGAGAAGTCCCGTTGGTGCATGTGCAGTTGGAATCATCCCTAAGCCATTCCCCCTCTCGAGCTCCAGCCATCAGAATAGCCCAGAAGCCAGATGGCATAAAAGCAGCTAAAGTAGGCCTGGGCAAAATATGGCCTGCGGGTCGAATCCAGCCCACCAAGCCACCAGATCCAGCCCGCAGATGCTGCAGGGAGCCCCAGGCAGGCTCCCCGCTTGCCTCGCTCCACCCGCATGCCACTCAGAAACACGGCTGTGGGGCGCTTTCACTTTAAAAACTGAGCCGAGGGAGCGGGGGGCGGGAAAGCTTTAGGAGCAGCTCCTGCCCTCAGCACAATCCCACTGGCTGGCTTCTGGCCAGGAACTGGCCAGTCGGAGCTGCCTGTTTCAATAACAGGCAGTCACGAAGCACAAGGGGCTCCTACTTATTCACAGAGCACATTGCTGCAGCTTGTGTACGTACGGGGGTGGGGCAGGCAGGGAGGCTGATTCAAGAATGGGCTGCTGGTAGGTAAGTCTCCTGGCCAGAGCCTGCCTCTGGCACCCCAACCCCTCGTCCACTTACTCCACATACCCAAATCCTCTGCCCTCCTCCTGCACTTATACCCCGTCCTAGATCCAGCACCCCAGTCCTCTGCCCCAGATCACAGTCCCCTCCTGTCCTAGCTCACAACCCAAACCCCTGCACTACCTGCTGTACCCCAATTCCCTGCCCTAGGTCACAATCCCACCCCCTGCTCCCCAGTCCAGTGCCCCAAGTCACAACTGCCTCCTTCACCCAAACTCCCTCCCTTACCCCAAGCTCCCTTCTGCACCCAACCTCCATCCCAGACCCTGCACCTTCTCCATTAATATCTTGGAAGAGCACGGCCCTCGACCACTTTCCAAATTCTTGGAGTGGCCCCCCCATCAAAAATGATTGCCCACCCCTGTGCTAAAGGCCACTTTTGCTCCTCTCTCTTCGGCCATGTCTATCTGCACTGCACTTCCTGCAAGTGCAGCACAGAATTGGACACCATGTGGAGTCACTCTAGATTGACCCTGGTGTAAAGCTAGGTCTAGACTGCAGGCTTCTTTCGGAAGGAGCTTTTTTTGGAAGAGATCTTCCGAAAAAACTTCTTCCGAAGGAGAGCGTCCTCACTGCAAAAGTGCATCGAGAAAGCGATCTGTCTTTTTGAAAGAGAGCGTCCAGACTGAGTGGATGCTCTGTCGCATGTAAGCTGTAATTACTATGGACGGAGTGGCCACCAGGGTACCTGTGCTTTCTCCTCTTTCCTCTTCTTCCGAAAGAACTCCCTCTTCCTCATCCACACACGCTTTTTTCCGAAAGAGCTCTTTCACAAAAGGCTTCTACCTCATAGAATGAGGATTACCAATGCTGGAAAAACCCCTCTGTTCTTCCAATTTTCTTGCGGAAGAACCAATTGTGTTGTGGACGTTTCTCAAGTTTTGTCAGAAAAATGGCCGTTTTTCCGACAAAACTCTCTAATGGAGAGGTACCCTAGGTGATACTAGAACAAAATAATGGAAGATGCTGTGTACCTCATCCACAGAACGTACGTGCTCTTCTGTGGCCGAATTCCACAGACGTACTCAGGCTTTGGCCAATAGATCTTCAGTGGAAATTTCTGCCTCAGTAAGCTAAGGCTGCCAATTTTGGTTGGGTGTATTTCGGAAGGTTCCATCACATGACATAAACTGTAATTAAAGACTTATTCTTTAATTCCTGGCGATGCCAGGACAATCCTGGAGGGTTGAGAACTGTAGATCTGACCCATGACTTTTCCCGTAGATTTTTAATTCATCTCCTCGGCCCTCCTAGTTCCTTCAGGCAGTGGGGCCTTGGAGATGGGAGAAGGTGGCCCAGTATCTCCTGGCAGGGCTGGCTTTAGGCCGATTCCACTGATTCCCCCGAATAGGTCCCCACGCCTAAGAGGGCCCCACGCTGGCTGCTCCCCTCCCACAGCTCTGTGGCGCGTTGTGGGAGGGGGCATTGGCCCTGGAGAAGGAGCGTGGCGGCTTTCCTGGATTTAAAGGGTCTGTGACTTTTTTTGTGTGTGTGGTGTTTTTTTTTTTTTTTTTTCTTAACAAAAAATCCTGGCTGCCTTAGGGCCCCGCACTTCTAAGGCCGGCCCTGTATCCTAGACTCCTGACCCGACAACAGAGGGCCACCTGGAACAAATGTAAGTGAGTGGTGTTGCCACCCACCCTGTCCCCCAGGATGCAGTGATGTTTGTTCAAACTTGCATGGAGCAACCCTCCCCCATCATGCCATAGGAGGGGCGAGGATGGGATTCAGGGAGGGGCACTACGACTGGGTGCATGGGGCTATAATACCGCTCAAATGTGGGGCAGCTGCTCTGATCATCTAGGCCCACTCCTTTGTACAATTCTGGTTGTGCCCTGTCTCCTGGGCCAATTCCATTCACGTAAGCAATTGAAAAGCCTTCCCCGTGAAGGGCTGCCGTTGGCCTGTTCAGAATCTGCAGAAATTAGCATAAAAATGTGAATACTGCAGCAAGGCCCAGTTTATTTAAAAAATAATTGACAGTCCCAGCACGGCACGCTGGCTGGAAATCCTCTGCCAGAAACAGAGCAGCACTTTCCAAGCTCCTCTTGTGGGGAATGGGAGTCCCTCCCCTGTCATTAGCTTGTTAAATAAACTGACAGCAGCATTTTTCCTTGTAATCCATCTCCTTAGAAGCTGTTGCCAATTCTGATCTGGGCAAGGCTGCGACAGACCTCTTCTCATGTGTCTCCTCCATTGGGGGTTGCCAGATGGTTTCTGAAAAAATACAAAAATAAAAGGATCCCGAGAGCTGTTAAGCGCAAAAAAAAAAAAAAAGTGTCCCCTTTAAGAAACGCTTTTGAGGCTTTTTGGCCCCAATGGGCTGCCAGCGGCCACACGCCATCTTCCCTCCCTGCGCCAGGCCGGACAGCGCCCCTGCAGAACCTGGTAAGCACCCGGGATTTTTGCCTCCTGGCTGGGAAAAAATCAGAAAATACCAGACATTTTAGGTGTCCGGTATTTTATGAATTTTTTCACCAGACAGGAGGCAAAAATACCAGACTGGCCGGTTCAATATCAGCCAGCTGGCAACCCTACCCCAGTCGTTCTAATATAGGGCTGGTATCCTGAGTTTTCCAGCATAATAATAAATACTTAGCATTGTCTGAGCTCAACTCTGCCCTCGTGTCGATCCAGGAATCTCACTGATTTCAGGGATGGGCTGGAACCGAGTGTAGATTTCAACTTTCCTCTTTCTCCATGTATTGCCAAATCCACACATTCTCCAAACACTCCTGTGCACCAGGAAGTGGTCTCATCCCCATTGCAGAGAAAAGGAGATGCTTGGTGTGTCCAGAGAGTTGGCATCCAAGTCATTTTCAGATGCCAGGAGTTCATGGCTCTTAGTCCTCTGCTCAGACTGCTAGGTCCCATCGCTGTCTCCTGAGATGGCTTTATGATGGGTCTTGTCCCCATCTCAGAAGCATGGATGACCTCTCCAGGCAATGGGCCAAATGCCTTTGCCTCCTCAGTTCTGCTTTTGCCCACTTTGAAGCTGATTTAACTGGATTTCCTTTATGCAGAGGAATCCCCTGCTCACACAGACCTTGTTACCTTACCTCTGTCTCCACACACCCCCAGCACAGGCGAGGAGAAAATAATGTTGGCTTGATTGCCCATTCACTGCACAGCTGACCAGCTCTTTCTGGGGCAGGTTAGGGCTTGTCTACACTGGGAAATTAACCAGAATAGCTACTGCACTTTCAATTCACATCCTACCTTAATCCAGAATACCTTTCCAGAGTACTGAACCACCCTTGAGCAGCTGTGGGGCTGAAACAGAGCTGAGTGGGGAGGATGGTACACAGAGATTTGGGGGAGGGGGTTGCAGGGAGGACACCTGAGGTTTTGCAATGAGCTACAGAAACGATGAAGTGTGTGATTCCCAGTGGTGTTACCCATCTTACTCACAAGATGTCACTACATAGTCTCTCTTCAACTAAGCACCTGGTGGTTTGATGCGCATCAGCCTCATAAGCAAGCCCAGGAACAGAATCTGGATCGGTGCAGGTTGCAGCTGGGAAATTTTTGATTAGTTTTGGATGGGGTCGTATTCCAGCCCGCTGCTGACTGCTGAGAGATTGGATGTGATGGAAACGGCCGGGAATTGGGGACTGCCATCAGCCAGGGTTAATGTGAAGACAGTGGCCTATATAAGTAGTTCAATGCAGCCCTGATAATCACTTTTTCTTGCTGTCTGGCTGAGATCCTGTTTAATATCTGTGGGACTGTATCCTCTCCTGGCAGGAAGTGTCTACTGGATGAGTTAATACAGTAGGTGTTTTTTTCCATCTGTAACTAAAATGGTCCTATGCATTAGAAGGGAGCAAAAAGGGGTCAACATTTCAAAATGTCCTAACAAAGCCCCCCCCTCCCATCTCCCTTTGCCAGGCATCATGACTGAAAAGCTGCTTTTATTCAGAACCCCAGGAGATTTAGCTGGGGAGATCATTTGTCACGCTGTCTGGAGCAGCGTTCCCTCTCATTTTTTCCATCCATATGCACATGTTATGTGCACCCACATATGTGCCGTTGTGTGCTGCCAATGGAAACAAAAAACCTAGCTCTGATATATATTTTTTAAAAGTTACCATATGGATAATTACTCCCGCAGGACAGGTTGTGCATTTTAAAACTCACTACTCAAAGAATTAACCATAAGCGCAAGAGAAATAAAAATGATGAAAGGCATAGATCAGTCAAAACACCCAGATAACACACTTTAAAACAGCACACTTTGAAAAAATAAAATTAGAGAGCACAATCCCCGCTTAGGCAGATCTCTCCCTGGCTTGGGGACATAGGAAGGAGAGTGGCAGGGTTTAACCCTTTATTGGGTTTGCAGCTGGGACCAAAAAGTAGATTTTATCGAGGTGGGCAGAGGGAGGGGAGAGATTCACTAAAGAGGAAGGGATTACTTTAAGACCCTTAGCTGCAGTTATAGGATGGGACACTTGCAGTAAAAACCCGTAACATTCTCCCTCCCTTATTTAGCACCATCCTGTTGGTCTATACATTTACTTACCCTCCTATTCCAAACCGGCTGAAGTCAATGGCAAAAATCCCATTCATTTCAATGGGTTTGGGATTACTTCATTATTCATCAGCACAGCAACAGAGTTGCTAAGGCAGGAACCTGATTTGGGGACTGAACTGGGGGTTTGTGCTTTGCACAGCGGTCACCACTAGGCCCATCAGAAGAGTAAAGCCTGGCTGTGAAGTTGCGCTCCCGTGTTACTTGTGGCTTAATTCGCCACGGAGCTAAGTCATGTAACAGGAGAACCGGAACCATCCAGACTTCCCCAAAGTTTGGTGGGGAGGCTGGATCCTGGATTTGGATCAGCCCATCTTAGAGACAGGGGCTAGGCATGGTGGCATGTGGAGTGAGTGTGTGTGTGTGTGTGTGTGTGTGTGTGTGTGTGTGTGTGTATTTGGATCAGCCCATCTTAGAGACGGGGGCTAGGCATGGTGGCAAGTGGCACGTACAGTGGAGCAGTTCTGCCTGGGCAGAGCAGTCAATAAAGGGATGGACAGAGAGGAAGTAGAGCGTGTGGATGAGTTTAAAACATGCTGCTTTGAGTATTTTTGTGAATGAAAGCCCCAAGTTTGGTTTGCTCCTGGAGTTCTGTTTTAAATATTATTAAATACTAGAAGATTTACCCACTTGGGGCCAGGTGAGAAGCGCCTCTCCACGTCCGCTGCAGCTCCAGCAGGCAGTTGGGAGACAGGGGCATGTTTCCCTGGCTGGGGTAGGTCCAGGTTCATTTGCCCCCTGAACTCCCCAGCCCGAGTGAGGAACGCAGCAAACTGTGCTCTTTCCCCTCACTTCCTGATGAAGGGGAACAGCCAGCAAAGTTCCTGTATGAATCGGGGGGAAGCTTTGGCCCCCTCCTCCCTAAGAGCACCTGGGGGGTTGGAAAGCTCAAGGCTGAGGCAGTCCTAAGGGGGAGTGCCCCCAGCCAGCTCCTTTTACCTATCTGGTGATTCTGTCTTTGTTCTGTGTGGTTTGATGAGAAGCAATCCCATTCCAGGCACATCCCATTTTCATGGCATAGCCAAACTCTTACCTTGCTTTAAAGTTATGATAAGAGGAAGCTGTATACCAAATTTGGAGGTCCTAGCTCTTACCATTTAGGAGGAGTTCTTGAACAAACAGATGAACAGACAGACACACAGACAGGCAAACTCTCAAATATATAGTAGTTTTAGGCCCTAGTCAGGTTCAGCATCCTTACGCTGTTATGCTAGGTGTGGCTCAAATACATAAAGAGGAATGGTCTCTGCCCCAAAGAACTTACTGTCACCAGCCAGGATTGCAAGTATCTGTGAGATCACTTGAAGCAGAGGCAGAGAGGTAAAGTGACTTGACCGAGGTCACAATGCTGTTTACTGGCAGAGCTGGAAACAGAATCCAGGAGCCAGATTCTAAGTTAGTGTAAAAGGAGTTGCATTGATTTATACAAACTGAGAATATGACCCAAGGTCTTGTTTGTCCTGGCCTGGAGACTTATCCACTGGATCATACGACTTTTTTGAGTGAGGAACATGCTAACTTGTCATGACAGGCTCTGCATTGGTCAGTCCTCTCTGTTCTCAGGATGTTTCTAACCTCTTGAAAACTTCCTCTCGTTGGCAGGAGGCAGAGGGAAGGACGGGGCACCCATTATAACTTTCCCAGAGTACGCCGGCTTCAGCGACATACCAGACGAGGATTTTCTGAATGTCGTGACATATTTAACCAGCATTCCCAGGTGAGCCACCGCATGAAGCCCTGCCGTTTCATTTCATGAGTAGGTCCCTGCTTTACGTCGTGTTCGCTGTTTTAGAACTTCCCAGTTGGGTTTCAGTCCAGTGGCCCTTTGGAACCAGGGCCTGTAATCATCCAGCATGGAATTCAGCTCAGGGCAAAAGTCCAGCTCTGTAGTTTACAGATAAGGAACTAGGGCACAAAGAGACAATGTGACGTGGGAGGTCACTCTGCAAGCAGGGACTTGAACTCAGGTCTGCCATGGCTTAGGGTAATGGTCTGTCCAGTGGACTGTGCTCTCCTCTCTCTATGCTATGTAAGTATGTATGCTGGACATGTGCAGACAGGGGAGCCACAGCCATGCTGGGCCCCTGGATAAAGGGGGGCAGCTACATGCACCAGGAAGGGGCGGAGCCTCAGGTAGAAGGGGTGGGGCCAGAGGCAGCCAGCCCTCAATAGCTTTTGGAGCATGCTGTGTCAGCCTCAGACCCCGCAGCTCTTAGCGCTTCCCAGAGCCTACCACATGGCACTCCAGTGTCAATTTAAAGGGCTCAGAGCTCTGAGTGGCCCCTTTAAACCCCACCATAAGCAGGACTGTGTGCAGAGCTGGGAATCCTCTTCTGTTATCAGGTGCTGCTGTTCTTATTAGCAGGAAACCTGGGGTTGGGGGAGAGCCCCAGGAATCTCTTTCAGGCACCAGCCCCTCCCATGGCAGATCTGCGGCTCGAAAAAGCCCCCAGCGCAACAGTCACTGAAGAGGGGAACAGTGTTCTCCTGAACTGTGTTCCCCTCGATCTGTGTCCCACTGTCACTGTGCAGCTGCTTCCTGTATTGCAAGCCTGTAGCAAGTAAGCAAAGGCCAGGGGTCCTCCCTGGTGCAGCCTGAAAGCATGGAGATTTCTTCCCTCAGAGGCAGGGTAGGGGGAGAGGGGCTGCTGGCCATGGTGAAAAATCCTCACCTCGTGTTGAGAGCAAAGCTTGGGATGGCTTTTCTTGACCATTGTCTTGACCTTTGGCGATGACAACCTCCATGCCTCAGTTTCCCCATTTGCAAAATGGCGGTAATAGTACTTACCTACCCGCTGGGGTGTAAGCAAGGCCTGATTTCTGCGAGCAGCTTTGAGAGCCACAGTCAGAAAGTGGCAAAAAATAATATAAACCTTCCATTGGCTCTTCACTGTTCAGAGCCGGGGGGGGGAGGATGTGGTGACCAAGACCCTCTAATACTCCTGAAGGAGCATTCCCAAGCTTGGATTGAAGGAATCTTCGTTTGCTAAATCAGTGCTGGATATGTATCATGTTTATTTAAAATCTCAGCAAAGCTGGCTTGTCAGAGGAGATAAAGAACCCATCTGTGTGAGGCAAACTCAACAAGCCCCTCAAAGGTATGAGAGCTCTGTATTACAGGACTGACCCTGTAGGAGGCGGGTGAGGCTTTTCACAAAATCAAACCAAAATCCTGCTTAGATCCTAGTTGGCTTTGAACTACTCAGACGTAAACTAGAATTTTGAGATGTGGTTCAAGAAAGTGGCAGATCATTAGCTGGGGTAATTTGTCATCTCTCCCTTGACTCCAGTGGGACTCCAACAGCTATGATAGATAAGCCTAAGGACCCAGTAACAGAACATCAGCTGGAGTAATCTTAGTAATAGCTGATGAGCCTTTGACACCACCACGGTCAAACAAAATACGGTAGCATCTTCAGGATGGCCAAGAGTTGAGCGCTCTGGTTTTTACTTGGCCGACAGCAATGCAGTGAAGTACATTGTGCAAAATCTTCAAGGGGTGGCCGAGTTAGTCTGTAACTAGAAAAACTTAAAAAACAACGAATAGTCTAGCACTGTGTTTCCCAATTTTATTTGGTCACGGAACCCTTTTAAACTCAAAAGAATGCTGTGGAACCCCTAATAACAGTCTAAGGGTACGTCTAGACTACATGCCTCTGGCGACAGAGGCATGTAGATTAGGCTACCCGGCATAGGAAAATGAAGTGGCAATTTAAATAATCGCCGCTTCATTTAAATGTAAATGGCTGCCGCGCTGAGCCGATCAGCTGTTTGTCGACTCAGCGCGGTAGTCTGGATGCTCCGCGGTCGATATCAAAGACATTTGTCAACCTCCCAGGTATGCCTCCTGGGATGAGGTTTACCTGGGAGGTCGACAAATGCCTTTGATGTCGACCGCGGAGCGTCCACACTACCGCGCTGAGCCGACAAACAGCTGATCAGCTCAGCGCGGCAGCCATTTAAATTTAAATGAAGCGGCGATTATTTAAATTGCCGCTTCATTTTCCTATGCCAGGTAGCCTAATCTACATACCTCTGTCGCCAGAGGCATGTAGTCTAGACGTACCCTAATATATGGATCTGAAAAAGTAGACCACAAATAAGTAAGGATAATAATAAACAAATGCTAAACAAGGTCATGAGATCAACATTTAATTTAATTGCACATTTTTAAAAACAAAAATCACACCATATTAATTATTTTTTTAAATAATAAAATGTTATTGTAACGAAATTTTCTCGCAGAACCCTTATTTTCACTTAGCGGAACCCTGGGGTTCCATGGAATACCATTTGGGAAACACTGGTCTAGCAGCACCTTAAAGACTAACAACATGTAGATGGTATCATGAGCTTTCATGGGCACAACCCACTTCTTCAGATGAATGGAATTATTAAAGTCCCTGTTATGGATTTTTTAAAATATTGTACCAACAAAAGTTCACTCTGACGTTTCACCTAATCTTAACCTTTTAGCTAAGAGCTTACTCCAAGCACCCTGAGCTCAAAGAAAGGCTCCTTTTGACATTTCCTTTTGGCTTGAGCCCTGACATCTCCACCCTGAGATAATAGTTTCATGAACTGCTTGTAGACACCAAATCTCTCACGGTTTAGGAAGCAGTCCTTGTCAACGAGTGAGCACATAAACGTCATAACAGAAGAGACATATCCAATCAGCCATAACAGCTATGCTTTGCTGCTGGTGCATTGGTGCTTCTCTTGTGGATTTAAATTTGCAGAAGAGAGAAGAGGAAGTGATGCTGTTTGAACTCAAAGCAATGTATGGACTCCGGGAGCCATTGACTCATGAGACAGGCATACCAGCCTTTTGATTGTACTCTGGAGAGATGCTATGGGAAAAACTGAGTCTCTCATCCATGGTGGGAAGTTGAGTTTGGGGAGGCTTGAGTCTGTGGCTCTGTTAATAAATAAATTTGACGGCTAAAGTAATATCTAGCAGCCTCATGTAGGGTGAGAAACTCATAAGAAGTTGGAGGATTGTCTGTGCTCGTTCATGGCATTGAAAGCTGGGGTTTATAGGCCACAGTGGAAAAATAAACTGTGGATGGACATAAGCACTTATAGCAATGTAACCATACAAATCTGATTTGTGATACAGGGGGTGGGGAGGAAGCAATGGGTCGTACTGGCAGGCTACATAGAATCATAGAAATCTGGGGCAGAAAAAAATGTATCGGTCCAGTTAGCCCATCTTCCCACAAGTGATCTTGCTGTGAATGTTGTATGATTGGCAGGAGATTGGGAGCAAAATGAAAGGCGAAGTTTTCTACATGTAGGTAGAAAACAAAGATACGTCTACACAACCATGCTATTTGGGGATAACGTCCATTATCTCGAAATAGCGTTGTGAGCATCTTAACATCACGTCCGTTATTTTGAAATAATTTTGAAATAACGGGCAGCTTGCTCCGGCTTCCTGTAAACCTTGTTGCATGTGGAAAAAAGAAGATATGGGAATAACGCTCCATTTCGAAATAAGCTACACAATTGCCCCAATTGCCTAGGAAGAGGGGTTCAGAAGAGGTTTGTGGGGGGAGGGTTACATATGGTTACATTAGATAGCATGCAGTGCATTTTGAAAAAAAATCTGTGCTGCGTCTGGAGATGCTCAGTGCATAACATGCTGCATCGCCACAGAGAAGAAAATAAAGTCTGAGCAGTGTGTCCGTTCCAGACAGAGGAGCAGGTTCTTTCTGCGTTTGCGAAGCCAGTTGCTGTGTGTCCTGCAGAATTCACTAGCTGTTCCATGTTAATCCTGCAGAGCAGATTTGTGGTCAGCAAAGTGAAATGAACGACTCCTTCCAATCAGGGAGTTGGCATAATTGACCGTGTATGACTCTCTAAATCCCCACATGAATTACTGTACTTCTGCCACGCCTATTGTGTATAGAACCTGCAAGAAATTGAGATATATACCGGCATAATGTAATTATTTAGAAGTAGAAGTATGTGTTCTCCTTGCACGCTTCTGAACACATGTACATGATTCACAAACAAAAGTCAACTTGTGGAACTCCTGGCCAAAGGATGTTGTGAAATCCAAGTCTAGAACAGGACCAGATAAAGTCATGGAGGATAGGTCCATCAATGACTATTGGCAGGGATGGTGTCCTTAGTGACGGGGTGTACCGGTCCCGCACTGGGAAAGCTGAGCCTAACCAGGCTCACCTGGCTGAAGAAGTCCTGCCCCTGCAGCCCTGATACCTTACAAGGCATGCTTTATACATAAGATCATGATGACATAAAAAAGATGAATATGGGGTTTACAGGGTGCACCCCCGAAGGTATAAAGCACCATAATCTCCTTAGTCATCTCATTGTAAGTCCCGGCATGACAAAACCCAGGCTGGGATGATTGAGTTGGGGTTGATGACCTTCTGAGGGCTCTTCCAGCCCTAGGATTCTATGATCTCTTTTCTAAGCAAAATAGTCCTAGTCTTTTAATCACTCCTCGTACACGTGTCTAACCCTGGTCCTCTGCCTCAGTCAGAACAGAGGAACCTAAATGTAACAGGAGCCATCTTATATGTACTCATTGAAATGTTCATTTAAAAATGGATAGAGAGAGAACTAGACTCATTTAATTACGAAGCTGAGTCTACATGTGTCAACGATTGGAATGAATGAGAAACTGAGACTTCCCAGAGTTGTTTTGGTGAGTTCTGTGTTGTGACAGCATTTAGCACCAGAAACATCAAATGTCTGCATTTCAGATTAGCCACCGCCTGGGATATTGCTTTCAGAAGTAGAATTTAAAATATCTGTTGAGGAATATGGGCTTATCTTTAACAAACCATGATGCTGATCTACTAGCTAGATCTGTAAGGGATCCAAAATGGTCCATTTATTGGTTTTTTAATCACTAGGCCAGTGGCTTGAATGCCCCCCAGATCAGCACCGATAATTAAAACGTATTACCTTCTAAACAGCTTCTCAATGCCCTTTTATAATGAAAGAGTTTGAGTTGTTCAGTTTGCAGCAGCCGTCTATTAGCTGTGTGTGTCCATGAGCGTTTGACAGTGCCCTCCAGTGGCAGGAATGAGAGAGGACCAGCTATGGCAGCAAGCTAAGGGCATTCTCCCTGCACGTTTCAGTAGAGGTCTGGGGGTTTGTAAGTTAATAGATCGGGGTTTTGACCCCTATGTATGTGTGAGATCAATATGGTTATTGCATATGTTCTGTGCAGCACACAGATCGGTTACATTGCTACACCGTTGAGTAATTATTTGGGAATTTGGTTCCTTGCCATGGTGCTACGCGTGTTTCTCTACAAACTACTAAACAAAGAAGAAAAAGGAAATGAATGTGCATTAAGCGCACAAAGGAAGAAGTCATTGAAATGGGGTCAAGCGACCTTATGACCGGTCAGGCATTACAGTGTCTCTGATTCAAGCAGAAGTTGCACTAATGAACTCTGAACTCTGCAATAGAAGGGGATTCTTCTTTTGCTATAGTGTCAGAGGTGTCCCTGAAACCATTCCCTCGCCTGAAGTTACTATCACTTTCCCAACTTTTTTGTTGCCCTTATACCTCCCCACCAATGTTCCCTCTAATCTTTCATATTCATGTGAGGACTTTTTCTGTCCATGTGTGGAATAATTTTGTTGTGCTCACTGAGGCATATGTGAATGTGTACCACACATACAAAAATATAAAGCCTAGCTTTGGGGGCTCTGCTAATCTCTCTTCAGCAACTACACAAGTGCACAGCTCACAGGAAACACTGCACCCCACATGATCATCTCTGCCTTTCCACTGTGGAGGCATTCAAACCTCTCAGGCCAAAGAGCTCACTGGAGTTAGGACTGTAACCCATTTCCCTGCCATTCCAACTGTGCCACAGCAGCATCAAACACTGGGGCAGGGAGACCGAGTCAAACTACACATATCCTTGCTCCTCTCCATCTGATCTGATAGGCTTCGTCTACATTATGAGTTTTGCCACAAGAGCCTATGCAAATGAAGCAGGGATTAGCATTTTCTCGTGCTTCATTTGCATACTCTTTTCCGATCCGTTTTTGCGCTAGGGGTTTTTGCTCAAAAATAAGCAGTGTGGACGTTTCCTATTTGCGCAAAACCCCCTTTTTGCACAAGATCCTTATGCCTCAAAAAAGGAGGTATACCAATCTTGCGCAAAAAGGGGGTTTTGCGCAAAAGGGAAACATCCACACCGACTGCATGTTTTTGCGCAAAAAACCCTTGTGCAAAAATGGAGCAGAAGCGAGTATGCAAATGAAGCACAAGAAAATGCTAATCCCCACTTCATTTGCATGGCTATGTCTACACTCGTGGCTTCTTGCACAATGCCCTCTTACACAATGCCGTTCTTCCGGAAAAGTAATAGGTGTAACGGCATTGCGCAAGAAGGGGAACTGTAGATGCTCCTTCTTGTGCAAGAGCCTCTTCTGAAAAAAAATGGTGGCTCATTAGGTATGCAAATGAGGCTCGGCAATATTACATGCTTAGCCTAATTTGCATATTACTCGCGCAAGAAGCCGTGAGTGTAGACATAGCCATAGTACTGTAGACATAGCCATAGTGTGCCTGAGCATAGAGATACGGCAGTGTTCCAGCTGGAAGTCGAAAGATCATTTGATTTTGTCCACACATATCAGATCTGATGAACTATTGCAGGGTTTCTAGTCCTAGTTGGCTGAAAGGCCTGGTAAGACCAAAAAGCACTGATGCGCAGATCTATGCACTGATTCCCTCATGCTCCTTCCTCGACCAGTTTAGCAACAAACAAAATGCCAGCAGTGCTGCTTTTCTGCTCTAAAGCAAATGCACACCTGAGTCTTTCTTGAAAGACTTAGCTGGCTGTTGACAAGAAACAAATGGTAAATATTTGTATTGCATGTGGGAACAGGAGGCACCTCAGTATTTCGTTCAGCCACTGCCCTTCCTCAGCATGAATAGATTTTCAGGCTGTTCACTGATTTACTTAAAGATAAAAGAAAGTCTTGCTTGCTTTTTAAAAACATTTTCTGGCCTTTGAATACCATAAAAGCAAACATGATTCTGGGATGCATTAGCAGGAGCGTTGTGAGCAAGACACAAGAAGTCATTCTTCTGCTCTACTCTGCACTGATTAGGCCTCAATTGGAGTATTGTGTCCAGTTCTGGGCACCACATTTCAAGAATGATGTGAAGAAATTGGAGAAGGGCCAGAGAAGAGCAACAAAAATGATTAACGGTCTAGAAAACATGAGCTATGAGGGAAGAGTTTGTTTCGTGTGGAAAAGAGAAGACTGAGGGGGGACATGATAGCAGTTTTTAAGTATCTAAAAGGGTGTGACAAGGAGGAGGGAGAAAAATTGTTCTCCTTTGCCTCTGAGGATAGGACAAGAAGCAAGGGGCTTAAATCGCAGCAAGGGAGGTTTAGGTTGCATGTTAAGAAAATCTTCCTAACTGTCAGGGTGGTTAAACACTGGAATAAATTGCAGAGGGAGGTTGTGGAATCTCCAGCACTGAAGATATTTAAGAGCAGGTTAGATAGACAACTATTGGGGATGATCTAGATCAGGTCTGGGCAAAATACCCTCCACGGGCCGGATGTGGCTCGCCAAGCCACCAGATCTGGACACAGACACAATGGGGAGCCTCAGGCAGATTCCCTGCCTGCCCCCCACAAGCTACTGAGAAACACAGGCGTTATGGGCCTCTTTTTGAACAGCTGTGAGCCCCGGGAGGGGAAAAAGGCTTCATGCACTGTCCCCATCCCCAGCATAATCCCATTGGCCACTGCCTGTTATCAAGCACTGTCCCCCCCCCTCACTCAGACCTGTAGCCGTTCAAAAACCTCAAGGCTGCTGTAGCCAGTGCAGGGTGGGGAAGGCAGGGAGTCTGCTTGAGAAGGCTGATGGCTGGGAGTCAAACAGGTAAGTCTCCCAGCCAGAGCCTGCCTCTAGCACCCCAACCCTTTGCCCCCCCAACCCCACATAACTCAAACCCTCTGCCCTCCTGCACCCATATCCCCTCTCAGATCTTGTATCCCAGTCCCCTGCCCCAGGTTACTGCCCCCTCCTGTCCCAGGTCAGAACTCAAACCCTCTGCCCTCCTCTTGCATTTATACCCCTTCCCAGCTCCTGCACCCCAATACCCTGCCCCAGATCATAAACCCCTGCACCCCCTTCTGCACTCCTGTCCCCTGCCCCAGGTCACAACCCCCTCTTGCCCAAGGTCACAACCAAAACCCCTGCGCCCTAGTCCCCTAACTCAGGTCACAACTGCCTCTTTCACCCAAACTCTCTCCCAGACCGTCTCCTGCGCCCCATTCCCTTACTACCTGCTCCCTTGTGAACCCAACCTCCATCCCAGACCCTGCACCTCTTCCATTAATATGGGAGTGTGCAGCCCTCGATCACTTTCCAAATTTTTGGTGTGGCCCCCCCATCAAAAATCATTGCCCACCCTGATCTAGATGGTGATTGGTCCTGCTGTGAGTGCGGGGGACTGGACTTGATGACCTTTCCAGTTCTAGGATTCTATGATTAATTCCCATCAGAGGAGAGCAGTAAAAACAATGGCGTTGGGAGAAGAGGTAGCTTAGGGTTCCTTCCTGGGGATAGTATTAATCCTAGGCCACGTCTACACTACGAGTGTTCTCGGCAAATAATATGCTAATGAGGAGCTCATTTGCATGAATCACGATCTCATTTGCATATTTTCTGCTGATCCGTTTTTGCGCAAAAACAAGCAGTCTGGACATTTTCTTTTTGCTCAAAACCCCCTTTTTCCGCAAAGGGGGCATAAGGATCTTGCAGTAAAAAGGGGGGTTTGTGCAAAAAGAAAACGTCCACACTGCTTGTTTTTGCGCAAAAACGGATCGGCAGAAAATATGCAAATGAGATTGACACATGCAAATGAGCCCCTCATTAGCATATTTCTTGCCAAGAAAATGTGTAGTGTAAACGTAGCCCTAGTGATGACCTCCTGTACAGCATCGTAATTGTGCAGGCACTTTTGCTTCCAGCTCGCTGGTTTGCATCCTGCACGGATAGGCTGTGGTTCAACACCGTTACCATCCGATGGCTCGTTGGTGACTTATGTGACACAAGTTGGGTGGTGATAAGTCAAGCGATCCCATCAACCACCCATGGTACTGACCCCCCTTGCCTGCCTCCTGCCCATCCCTTTCTGATTGCCTGGGGAAACATACTGCTGCCAGCAGAGCCGAGTGGGAGCAACCCTTGTGCTTTCCAGAGCATGGACCATGCCCAGGGGAGCGTGGATCGTGCAAGGGGGAGCGTGGATTGTGCAAGGGGCCTCTTTACAGCCTCCTGTTCCAGCCTGCACCCATGCAAGGACGGGGCAGCATCCGGCCCTTTGATTGTAATGGTCTTTGGAACAGGGTAATAAGTTCTTTCTCATCCCATGTGTCCTAGCACATGGCTTACTATACAGCTACCCGTTTGTGCCTATGAATGGGATCTCTCCAGGACTCGGCTGAGGCAGGCTGGTGTGAGGAAGCCTGTACCTCTGCCTCCCAGACTGTGCTCAGCCTTGGACCAGACAAGAGGATTTCAGGCTCTGGGACAAATGTATCCGTCTTTTTTCCCCAGTCAAACAAATTACGTGGCTGTAAATGTGGGGGTTGAGGGGGCTTGTGGTGTCTTTAATACCGAGGCCCTTCCTTGGCTCATACTGACTCAGTCCTGTCTGGTGGGTGCCCCAGATCTGTTGTGATTCTGCAGTAAGGCTGTTCGGCTTGGGACAATGGGGGGAGGTGCTACTTATGCCCGGTGATGGAAACTCACTCATGCACTGGCAAGCTTGCACGCTGCTCAAGGGGCATCTGAGCTCTCTTGGCTGGCAGGCTGAGAGCAGCAGCCCTACAAGATTACTGGGCATGCCTACACCTCACAGAGAGGGGCTCCGGGCTGGCCCTGAACAGGCAGATTGGCAGTTCCATGCCTTTTGTAGCTCAGAACCCACGTGTAGGGACGGTAGCCTCAATTCCAGCTTTTCTGCTGACATAACCTCCCTTGAGCGGCTTGCAGCCCCTGTGCTTCCCTTTGTTGGGGTGGATGTCTCCAATCCCTGCTGTGTCCCCGCTAATTATTTGGGCATTCCATGGAGGTAGGGGTGCACTTGTCCATCATGAGCTTCCTAGGAGGATGAAGCAGAATGCCTTAGAGTGAGGCAGGGTATGTAATAATAAGCATCATTTTGCAAAGCGAGGAAGAGCTCTACTTCCACCTCAGCCCCAGAACAAAGCAATCTATGATCCTAAACCGTTCACATCACCTAATTTTGGCAGCCAGTAGCAAGGCAGCCGAGAGCTGTAACGGATAAAATATTCATGGTTTGTGCAAGCTGCTAACCTGGTGCTGGGAAGAGGAAATTTGCTGCCTTGCCTGCACACGCACATCGGTGCCGGTTATTCCCTCGCTCTCCTGTACGTTGCATTTGAGTCATGGGCTTGGGCAGTGGCACGGAGGAGGCTGGCTTGTGCCGCAGTAGGTTGGCTTGGAACTGGTGTCCCTCCTCGTAACCGGGCATACCTGTGTCATCTCTTTTGCAGTCTGGAGGCTGCCAGCATTGGATTCGTCATCGTTATAGACAGACGACGGGACAAATGGAGTGCAGTAAAGGCATCCCTCACACGAATAGCAGTAAGTGCCGGGCGTTTGTGTTTATTGCCATTTGCCTTCCAGAAATTAGAACCGTCTGCGGCTCCTTCAGCACAGCAAACAATATCCTGCCCTCCTTTCTAGTGCTTCATGCAGCATCTTCCTCCCCCTGGAGAGCTGTGCCATGCGCGCATGCTAACTGGCAGAGACGGTTGGGCCGGGAATCAGGAACGCTACCGTCTTGTGTGCTGCTGTGTTAGAATGCAAGTCCATTCCCAGGGATGATTGTGTGACAAATTGCAATGATTTAAAGAGGACTGCTCTAGATGACTGCGGTAACAGATTGTCCCTGGTGGGCATAATGTCCTGTGTTTGCTCTCATTTTTTTCATGCTTGTGCGGCATACATTTTGTTACGTGCACCAAGGAATGTGCAGCTATGCACCACCAGTAGAAACACATGCTGCCGGCTGTGAGCGCTCTGCTAATCAGCTGGGCAACATTGGAATCTCTCCTGGGTGGCCGCACAAGCGCATAGCTAACAGGGAACACTGATAGTGTGGTACTAGGAATGGCAAGGGGGCCCACTGAAGATGTCCCTAAAGGCTCATATTTTCTTGGCGGCAGATCTGACAGCAACTCTTCAATGCTGCTTCTGCTTTCACGCGAGAAAATCAGATTTAACAAAGTGACTGTTACACTAATGAGCAGCAGGTGAATGCATGTATTTTACGTAACGCTATATACTGGACGTGCGTGCTTATGTGCAATATTGTAACCCCATATTCTGCAGGAGTTAGCATTGTCCGGATATCTGAGTTTGGTTTAAGTTCTTCCTAGGGATGCAGAACCTCTACAGATTGTTTCCATTCCTTGCTTTCCTGGGCTGCCTTCAGCTAATGCTTAGTTCATTTTCTGTGCTTTCGCAAGCTCCAGGGAGGACCATGTGACACAGACAAATGTCTCCGTTGTTGCAAACAGGGCCACAGGTCTGGGGAAGGTGTTGTGAGTTTATCTGAACAAACCCATGGGAGGATGGAAGGGGGGGATGGGGGAAGGTGAGAAAAACTTTCTGAGATATGAAGGATAGCGCTCATTCTGAAGGATAGCGCTCATTCATTCTCTCTCTCTCTCTCTCTCTCTCTCTCTCACACACACTCACACACACACACACACACACACACACACACACACACACACACACACACACACACGTCAGGAAGCCTGGTGTATGGCAGAGCCTGCCCATGCTCACCCCACACCAGTGGTGCCAGTCCGGAGGGGTGTCTGCATTTGGTTCCTGCTCTGGACTTTGGAACCTGGTGCCCGGGGTGGCAAGAGTTTGCACCGGCTGCCCCTCCGTCATGATGATAAGTGTGAGGGGGTCAGCTGAATGGCCAGGGCATTATGCCATTCGCACAGATTTGGCCTGGCTAGACCCTGGTCAGGCAGGCTGGGCCAAACCAGAGTGGTGCTGCGACCCCAGAGGTCACAATGCCTCCAGCAGGACAGGAGCAGCCACTGTGGCACACACGGTGTACTTATTACATTAGTATAAGGCCCACTGGGGTTCCATTTGCAGGCCGTGCACCCCTGTCTACTCCCTTCCCCACATGCTTTTCGTGCACTTCCTACCCCTCCCTTACCCTCCAGCACTTTGAGAGTGCCACGAATCAGCTGTTTGTGGCTGTTCACACGCTGGAAGGGAGGGGGAGGAGCCGGGATAGAGCACGAATCAGCAGAAAGTGCGGCATTCCAGTGCCCCCATGTGGGAGAGGTCTGGGGGAAGAGGGCAGAGTGGGGGTTTGTGGGTGGCAGGTAGAATCCCAGTGGGCTGTGGGTTGCCCACCTCTGGTCCTACAGCCCACTGAGAGGTAGGAGGGCCACTGCTGTGGCCCACCCACTAGTCTTGATTGCCCATCATTGGTTAGGTCAGGGGTGTCCAAACTTTTTTCAAAGAGGGCCAGATTTGATGAAGTGAACATGCGTGAGGGCCGACCATTTTTCCTGACATTCTTTGAACCATTAAAGTTAAATGCAAATTAACTATTTAATGCAAAGTTTATTGCAAAGGGCACACTTTTCATTTCGTCACATGGATGACAAATCTAAACAGGTGTTAAATCACTCTGCCTTTCATATCTGAAGGCCAGATGAAAAAAAAATCCAGGAAGCTGAAATATATGTCAGGAACATTGTAAAGTACATTACATATTATTGGTAATAAAGGTTGTCTGTCAACTTTTAAGTTAAAAAAATATGAACAGGAACATAACACCAAGTATACATGTTGTGTCCAAATATATTTATAACTGATTTAGACCAACTGACATTAACTGAGATTTTACAATGTATTCATCTCAATACATATGGATTTGTTGGGGGCCATAAAAGATAGATATTGCCAAATTACCTGTGGGGCCATATTAAACCGGAACATGGGCCGCAATTGGCCCGTGGGCCGGACTTTGGACATGCCTGGGTTAGGTATTGCAGGTAACAAATATTTAGTAAGCCAGGTTTTACATTTCAACAGGCCATTAAGGCTTTCAAGTGGACCACGAGCCCAGAAAGATTGAGAACCATGGTGGTACTGGATGGAAGAGACCTGCTCACGTGGCTGCGATTATGTCGCCCTCTGGTGGCTGCAGCCTAAATGCGAGAGAGGCCCTGATATTACAGTAGCTTAAGGGAGATTCTCATTCAGCACCAGTGGCCTACAAAGGTCTGCGTTCCTTGACGCAGAAGGTGCTGAGTTGTGTCCTCTCTGTCTGCCCATGTGGTAATGGCATAGCCAGTGGAAGTCATTCCCATTCACTTCAATCGGTAATGGGCCAGGAGCATAGTGAGGGGACCAGGCGCCAGCCATGCAACATGGGCGGCTCCTGAATCATTGGCCTGCTTCATGAAGAATCTCTGAGGCAGAGGGTAACTCTAATGGCGCTGGGCTCCTTTAGGGGCGTAGGGTTTAATTGCTTTCCCCTGTAACATTGTTATTTTCTTTCCAGGGAGCATTTCCAGGGAACCTGCAGCTGGTGTTTGTCCTGCGGCCCTCCCGCTTTATTCAAAGGACAATCGCTGACATTGGCATTAAACTCTACCGAGATGACTTTAAAATGAAGGTACCGGTAAGCATGCACTTTTTGCCCCGTGTTCTCTTGGTTTCCATGGCTTCTGTTGCTGAGTGTCAACCAGCTTCTCTTTTAACTCTTCTTCCAAGTTGTCATGTTATTGGATTTTAAAGTGAGCAGACGGATCACGGTGGCACCCACGGGTGGCGTTTGCCCCAAAATCTGTCCAAAGGGGGCCATGCGAGGTGTCAAAGGAAAGCTTATGCTCTGCTGATTTTATGTATGATACTCCTGTACTTGTATGATTTTTGTATGTGAAGTTATGAATATGGGCTCTGTTCTTGTATTTTGAATAGTCTCTGTCTGGACCGCCTATTGTGGGGAAGGATTGTTCAGTGAATGGCTGTGCTAATTAGCGCTGCTCCATGGACAGTCACTCTCAGAGTGGCCAGTACACCCCTGAGGAATGCATCTGGAAACCTGCAGACCAGCCAATGCAAAATGGCTACTTGCATGTGAAACACAGACAGGTCACTTGATCATGTGACCAGCTCCAGTTTGGGAGACACCAGGAATATAGAAGTGCCATGAGGCTGTCTCCATCTTGACTTCAATCCTGCTCCTGATTCCAGATGCATCCTTGCTAGGGACAGAGAGCTGGGAAGGATTTGCTGACCCATCCTGATACAGGATATACACCAGCGACTCTTAAGCTGGCAGTTTGTAACCTCTCTACTAACAGCCTGCATCAAGCACTTGGTGATTGACGTATGTAATGTATTCTCCTTAAAAATCTCACTCTGAACCTTCTCTTTCTTTTATTAATAAACCTTTAGATTTTAGATTCTAAAAGATTGGCCCAGTGTGCTCTTATGGGTAAGATCCAAAGTGTAAATTGACCTGGAACTGTGGCTGATCCTTTGAGATCGGAAGGATCTGTTCAGAGTTGATGAGATTCGGTTTTATAACCCAGTGTTTCTCAACCCTTTTTTATAAAGTACCCCCTTTTTTTTAAAAAAAAAGGTAAGTACCCCCTTTAAAAAAAGAAAGTACCCCCAGTACCTACAGTTTTCAGACACACACAAATTTTCTACCATTGCAACACATTTGTTTAAACAACTTAACTGTAGCTGGGCGGGTGATGAAATTTTTGGGTGTAAAAAGTACAAAAATAATAAAGCTCTGTAAAACCAGGGCAGTTTTCTCCAAATTTCAGTTGTGTTGATGTACCCCCCAGACGCCTCTCGAGTACGCCTAAGGGTACTCGTACCACTGGTTGAGAAACACTATTATAACCTCTCACCTGTGTGTAAGGTCTGGATCTGATGGCACAGGGAGAGCTGGGGAGTGTGAGGGGTTTTGCTTGTGAGGCTTCCTGCTGGCCAGATTGGCAGCTGAAGTGCTCTGTGTGACTGGCGTGTTGCCTATATGGGAAAGGTCTCCAGTCGAGAGCTGTAAGTAGCCCTGATTTTGAGCAATTCGCCCTGAGCTGACTCCCTCAGCGGTGCCCAGACCCGACCAGGTATATAACACAAGTTTAATTGCATCAGCAATTAGGGCTCCCCCACCGACAAGCAGGCCTTAGAGTATGTCAGGGTATGTCTGCACTACCCCCCTAGTTCGAACTAGGGGGGGTAATGTAGTCATACGGAGTTGCAAATGAAGCCTGGGATTTGAATTTCCCGGGCTTCATTTGCATAATGCTGGCTGGCGCCATTTTTAAATGCCAGCTAGTTCGGACCACGTGCCACGCAGCTACACGCGGCATGGACTAGATAGTTCGGATTAGGCTTCCTAGTCCGAACTAGCTAGTCCGTGCCGTGTGTAACCGCACGGCATGGGGTCCGAACTAGCCGGCATTTAAAAATGGTGCCGGCCGGCTTTATGCAAATGAAGCCCGGGAAATTCAAATCCCGGGCTTCATTTGCAACTCCGTATGACTACATTACCCCCCCTAGTTCGAACTAGGGGGGTAGTGTAGACATACCCTCAATTATCAAAATCCCCAGAAGCTATTCAGACAAGTTCAAACAAGTGATGGTGAATGGGGATGTTTCAAATTAGCCCTGTTGTTTTGATCAAATGGATTCTTTGTTCCCTTCTTTGTTTCAAGGATAGATTCACATATTGGGAAGGGGAAGGTAAATGAGTTGTAACCTTTGCACCCGTTTGTTTAAATAGTATTGATTGATTTTGCTACTATCAGTCATAATACCGATGAGTAAACCATGAGATACAGTCCGAGCTGCCACAAGATGATAAATGGACATGACCTCACATCGAAATGCCGGCCTGCTCTGAAATGTGACTGTGTAGAAATAGCACCTTCTTCCTTAACAGACCAGTTCTGTTCCATCTAGTGGATCACTCGCCAATGTGTAGACGTTCCCATAGGTTATCCTTGGGCAAATCAACTGAAGATAGTGAGGTTTCAAATGGAACCCCCAGAGGCTGATTTGACCTGTAGAACTGTTGCTACAGGTTACAATGTATGAGAAGGAAAGAGTACAGCATGACTCTCCGATCCCAGGTAGAGTTTGCAGAGCTGACAGCTACAGAAATTCATTGTCTGTATGCTTATAAATGGAGCACATTTGAAAGAGAAATCCTTGATAATAAATCAACCTGGAAGCCCATAATATCCTTATTATGGAATCATGTTTCAGAGCAGACCAAGGCTTTCGGTCTTGTTGCCATTAAGTCACAAATGCCAGTGACCTTGTATGTTAAGTCAGCGAAAAGATTAAGTCAGCGAAAAGATTCTGATGATATAATCAGCAAAGCAATCTATCACCATAAAACCGCTGTAAAATCTCCTGTCCTGATAAATACACTTGCACTATTTCCCAAGTGCTCCTTTATAATAGCAAATACTACAAAAATAGTCCAGAGACTGGATGATTTGAGGTGAATACTGTAAAATATAGTTTTTATCTCTACAGGGGAGGCACTCCTTTTCCGACTTCTGACTCCCCCTATAGGTTGTCAACCTTGCTTGGTGCATTTCAGTGGTTCGGTCCTTCAGCCAGGTCACAAAGTCAAATGAGCTCCTTTCAGGGTAGTAAAGAGTCCAGTAAGAATCTATCTGCCTATAATATAGGAAATTTCTGGGACACTGTTGAGTAGGGTTGCCAGATGGTTTCGACAAAAATACTGGACACACTTGACATTACATCACAATCTACATTACGTCCTATTTAGAAAATTCTGGACATTTCTGTTTTCTCATTTATATTTTCTCAGTTTGTTTCCTGAACAGAAAGCTCAAATACTGGACTATCCAGTTCAAAACTGGACACCTGGCAACCCTACTGTTGAGAGGGTCAAATCAGGGCAAATTGTTTTGAGACAAGGCTACCTACAGCACAAGTCTGGGGGTCCTCCACTATAGGACACCAAATTGGTCACAAAGAGCACAAAGTTGCTGCATCTTAGGGTACGTCTAGACTACATGGCTCCGTCGACGGAGCCATGTAGATTTGTTGTTTTGGCAAAGGCAAATGAAGCCGCGATTTAAATGATCGCGGCTTCATTTACATTTACATGGCTGCCGCACTGAACCGACAAACAGCTGATCAGCTGTTTGTCCGCTCAGCGCGCTAGTCTGGATGCTCCCTTGCCGACATCAAAGCCCTTTGTCGACAGCCCCGGTAAACCTCATCCCACGAGGAATAACGGGGCTGCCGACAAAGGGCTTTGATGTCGGCAGGGGAGCATCCAGACTAGCGCGCTGAGCGGACAAACAGCTGATCAGCTGTTTGTCAGCTCAGCGCGGCAGCCATGTAAATGTAAATGAAGCCGCGATCATTTAAATCACGGCTTCATTTGCCTTTGCCTATGTGTCTAATCTACATGCCTCTGCCGACAGAGGCATGTAGTCTAGACACAGCCCTAGGGTGGGGTGTAGTCAGAACACCACATTCGCCAACAAGAAGTTATACAAGCAATTACTTTAAACACTCCGGCTTTCTACTGACACCGCCAGTACCACTCCTAACATAGAGGAGAGGTTATGAAAACCAATCTCACCAAATCCAAACAGGTTTTTCCAATCCCAAAGGACCAGATACATTCCCAGGTCTATTTATACCTGGGACCTTACCCAAAAGAGCACACTGTACCAATGCCTTAGAGAAGGAAGAAAGGGCAAAGAGTAAAAATGTTAAAGGAATTGAATGCAAAATTTCTGTTGCAGGCTTGTAGCAGAGATGGAATAATCTGCTGTTTTATAAGTCTCCGGAATACATCCTTTGTTTGGATGGGTCATCAGTCCTTTTGGGCTCAGTTCATAGCAAAAATGCTCCAGATGTGATGAGCTGGCATGAAGACAAATGGAGGAACCTCTAGGGCTCTTTTTTATACCCTGGCCCATGTGGAGGGAATCCCATTGTTCTCGCTGGGAGAAAGGATGCCCAACATGGAGTTGGTCACATCGTGAGCAAGTCACCTGTCCATGCATGACTCCGTCCTTTTTAGGCAGCAGCCATTGCTTACCTGCTGGTCTGAACATTCGCAGCAGAGTTCCTCAGATTTGGATTGGCACCTATTAAGGCCCATTGTCAGTTAAATATTTCTATGCACTTGACTGGCAGCCCTTTCACAATAGGTTGACCAAGTCTTCTTTTGATAATCTCCCAGGAGCAAACATGTGAAATGCAAGCACAGAGCCAATACTCATATCTTCAAGTATAAAAATGATATTTGCACATGTGCAGTAGAAACGGAATCAGAAAAGCACAAGCTTACGATAGACACCTCATTTGGCCCACTTTGCACAAGATTTGGTGCAAATATATAACAGTGGTTGCAACCATGTTTTTGTATGTTTTTATTACAATCCAATAATGTCGCGCTGCCCACATCAGGATCTTCAGCCCTGGTGTGTGCTCTTGAAATTCAGGCCTTTGGTTTCAGATGAGCCCTGACCCATCATCAGGGTGTGGGATAGGCTTGTTCTCCCCACACCCTGGGTTTATGTCACTTTGCCAGTAAGGGAACCCAGGCCTGCTCATTCCTCTGGATTCCAAGTGAGGGACAAACACCCAGAAGCTACATAGGCCTCATTTCAGTTCATTGCTTCTACTTCCCTGAGTTTCTTCCCTCCTGGCCCCTCTACCCTTCACCTGTAGCTCAAGGCCACATTCCCAGCTCCCTCTCTCCCTGCAAACCTAGTGATGCAAGCGCAGCCAGAGGTAATCCTGGCTAATCCCAGGCTCCTTTGTCTGGAGAGGAGCATCCTTCCCTGCTCCTCTAGTCCCAACCAGGCACTGTCCCACTTCTACGGCCCTGCCGCAACTTTTATCTGAGCCAGCTGGGCTCTGATTGGCTGTCGATAGCCCATGGAGGGCCCTGCCTATGTAGTTTCCAAGATGGCTGCTCCAGTGAGTCTCCTGTTGGCAGGCCTGGGGGACCCACTTTTATGGCTCCGTTTCTTCCAAGTTGCTGCATCCTAGGGTTGGGTGTAGTCAGAACATGGGGGTCTCCTTTAGGGTGCTATGAAGGCCAGCTGCCCCCCATCATAAAGGCTTATTTATATCTCCCCTGAGAAGGCCTCCTCACCTACTAACAATCTGTCAGAGTCCCTGTTGTGTGTGCATGCCATTACAGCTCTTTATAAAGGACCGTGGGCCTCCAGCCCATCCGCAGCCCAAGTCCTTTCTGTTTGTTTCCTTCATGATGTACGTTGCATATATGTATTTAGGGGTAGGGTACATGGAGGGTGGTGTATTTTGATGTACGTTGTCAATTCTGTGCCAGTTCTGGGGTTTACGTATTAGGCCATATCGCCTAAGTTTCTTTCAGATTTCTTCCTCGTTATGTATTTGTCTTTTGATACGGGGGTCTTTTCAATTAAAAATGTGTATTCCGGGTGTGACGTAGTGGGGGTACCTGGCTGGTTTCTATGCTGCTGGCTCTGGGGTAACCCCCACTGGCTGCCGTGGGTACCACGACCCAGCAAAACAGGATGAGTCACTATGCAAACCAGTGGCCAGACACCCCCCATGGAGAGGAACAAAGGAAGGTGGAATGCTGCCCTGGCTGGGGGGCAGGGCTGGAAGAGAGTTAGTTAGTTGCGGGCTGTCTGGGAGCATGGAGGAGACAGCCTAGGGAAAGGGGCTGGAGTTTAGGGGCCCAGTCTCCCCCATCTCAAGGGGGCCTGAGGCATCCTAGCCCAGCTCTGTGACCAGATTACATCTGTGCTGTGCTGTATCCTGGAGAGGCAATAAACTTCCTCTATTCCACCGGCTGGTGCAGTCTGTTTGTGCCATTTCGAGGTGCAGGAGACGGGGGACCCCCAACGCGCCGTCACACCGGGCTGGTGACAGACTTTGCCAGGTCCTGGGCAGTGGCCGGGGGGAACCTCGGCTCTGGGTCCCTAGAAGGGGTGGGGCCTTGGGTGGAATGGGCGGGGCCAGAGGCAGCCGGCCCACAGGGTTGTCCAGACATGCTGTGCCTCTCGCAACCAGCCCTCGGTGCTGTCCAGACAATGCCGCCTGAGACTCCGCCGGAGCCCAGAGCAACTGCCCGTCCCCCCATTGCCCTCCCTCTCAGCAGTCCTGTGTGTAATAGTTATTATTATTTCATGTTGCTGAATTTAATATTCAGTACACTGCTGAGCCCCCTACAAGTAAGAGGTAACAATTTGGTCATAATTTTATCATCATAATTCTATTTAATTGTTTTACGCTGGGCTTTTGGTTTCAATCGATTGGCAAGAGAACCCACCCTGTCCCCATTAATTGCTAGGTCTGGTTACTGGCTCAGTGATTGGGCCTGATTCAGTGGGGCTGACCTGTAGGCCCCAGGGCAATGTGTGGAGGGGGCTGTCTCCAGGCCCCCGGAAGAGGGTGGAAGGGGCAGGGCTCAGGGCAGTCAGCCCTTAGCACCACCTAGATCATAGTGCCCCTCCCCCCCCCACTGCAGCACTCGCAGCCACGTGGAGTGGTACTCCGGCAGCAATTCAAAGAGATCCAGGGCTCTGGCCACGGCTGCAACTACAGTAGTGGTGGCAGAGCCTGGAGCGCCAGGCCAAGCCCTGAGGCAACTGCCCTTTTTGCTGTCGGCGGGCCTGGCCCAATCCTACAGTGGCAAATGTTTGCTGACCTCGTTACATGTAGGTTTACTGATTAGGGGCTGGGTCGTGCCATGCCCTGTGGAGATGTGTAGGAGGGTGGTTTCCCTCTGTAGCTCAGGGACAGGGCAAGCATCACAGCTGGCATCCTGGCCCTGACGTGGGGGATGAACTAAGGACCTCCAAAGCTGACACCATGCGCTGGTACAACTTGAGCTTACGAGCCGAGGCTTTGTGGCTGTCACATAGCCATACCCTGTACAGCAGGGTGGGGAACCTTTTTAGGGTTGTGGACTGCTGACCTGCAGAAAACACCAAACCAAACCCTTCCCTGACGTGGCCCCCGACTGAACGGGAGAAAGACACTCCCCACGTTCCCCTCCCATGCCAGAGCCCCAGGGGGCCTAGGCGAGTAGATTTTTGTGTGCAATTAGCTCTGTGGGGGCGGGGAGGGGAAGGAGGGATGGTGCACCAGCACAGGTTCCCCAATGTTGGGGTGAAGCCCCAAGCCTCAGGGGCTGGATCCAGGCAAGCCAGGGGCCACATGCATCCCCCGAGCTTAAGGTCCTCTCCCCCCCCCCCCCATGTGCTACAGATTGGGCATGAGGAAAGGGACTTGTAAACACCCACTCACCAGTGGGTTACTCTAGGCACCATGGGCTACTTTTGGCACAGGAAGACTGGTGGAAACTAGCAGCAGTTGTCCCAGGAATGGATTCCTAAATGCACCAGGGAAGGGTGGGTACAAAGTGGCTCAGTGCAGACCCACAGAGTGGGGCTGGCTTGGAGAGGTGCCCACTGCATCCTATTACTGGATCCTGCGTTCCTTCTGTGTGTTGGAGCCTGCCTTAGTCAGTCACAGGCCTACAGAAATGGTGTCTAGTGTCATCTTCTCTAGTCAAGCGTGGGCAGTGTAGAGCCGCAGTTTTCACTGAAGCGTCTGTGCGGGGTCCTTCTCCCATTGACTTCAGGGGTGCAGGGATGGGTTCAATCGTCCCTATCAATCCCCCCAAGAGTGAAAGAACATGGCTTGTAAAAAGGCATGCCCATGTCCTCAATGAGCTGCCAGATATTTCCACAGCAGCAGAGGAGCCAAGAATCAAACGGGAAGAAGACGGAGCTAGTCTCTGACCAGATGCTCCGTGCACATGGCAGTGTGTTGACAAGGAAGCAAGGAGACGTGCTATCGACACATTGCGGATGCTCTGTACATGGGGGGAGGGGTGAACTTGTCTCCAGGGCCCTTAATCTGGTATCTTTCTTAAGTGCTTGCCACTCCCCTTGATCGATTAGCCTTCATTTGCTGGATTTACATTTTAATGCGTGTCTGAGCTGTGACATCGTGTTTTCTTGGCAAAGGTAAAGTAAACTGTCTTATCCAATCTGCTGTATAAAGCTCAGCCTGTACCCACCCAGTGTAAAGTTCACATTTACCTTCGTCCCACCCAAGGATGGCTTTATTAACACAGAAATCCAATAGTCAGGTGGCAAAGTGCAACTCAACCCTTCTCCTTCGGCATGGCTGATCGTAAGATTCCTCCTGCAGAACTACTTGGCCCTTACCATACACCCTATAACAGGGGTCTCCAACCTTTTTGAGCATTAGATCACTCTTTGACTTTAGGTGCAATCCAAGATCTACCTCAAATATAAACACTCTTGCCCCACCTCCTTCCTGCCCCTTTTCCAAGGCCCCGCACTGCTCACTCCATCCTCCCTCTCTTGCCCATCCTTACCCACTTTCACCAGGCAGGGGCAGAGGGTTGGGGTGCAGGCTCTGGTCTTGGATTAAGGGATCTGGGGCATGCGAGGGGCTTTGAGCTGCTCTGGGGGTAGGCAGTTGGGATGTAGAGAGGATTCTAGGTGCAGGCGCAGGAAGGGCATTTGGATGCAGCGGGGCTCAGGGCTAGGGCAGGGGTTCGGGGTGTATTGATTGGCTTATCCACCATGAATTTATCTAGTTCTTTTATGAACCCTGTTAAAGTCCTTGTCTTCACAACATCCTCTAGCAAGGAGTTCCACAGGTTGATTGTGCATTGGGTGAAGAAACTGATCAGTCTCAACTTGGTTGTGAGAAACAGCGTAGGAGCATTCAAGGGATGGAGAGACAACAATACTCAATGTTGTGTTAAGTTTTCAATAACAAGTTTTCATAGGAGGGGGGGTTCATGACTGGGGTACAAATTTGGGATGTGGGCTCCAGCTGAGCACTGCTGATGGCTCCTGGGTGGTGGCGCAGTGGCGCGAAGGCAGGCTCACCCCTGCTCTGGCCCTGCACCACTCCCAAAAGCAGCCAGCAAACTGCATCCCAAGTCCTGTTGTGCCCCCTCTCTGCTCTGTGGAGAAAGGATACAAAGTGGGAGGGGGGCACCTTGACATCAGCACTGCCCCTCCCTCCCTTGCCCTGCTCAGCAGGAAGCTCCCCAGGGGGAGGGGCAGCTCAAAGGGCAGGAGATAAGCAGCAGTGCGGGGAGGGCACTGGCGATTGACAGCCTCTTGACCAAACCTGGCAGGATCACCTCCTCAGAGACTCCAAGATCTACCAGTCGATCCCGATCGACTGGTTGGTGACCACTGCTCTATAACCTCAGACACCCACTCCCACCTGTTTTATCTCCAGGAGGCATAACAACTCCCTAGGATATTGACAGGATACACTTAACTTTTCCCAAAAGGATCAACACTTGCTAATGGGGTGGAGGGGTGTTTGAGGGAAATCCAGCCAGAGAAGAAAATTGCTAAAGAAAAGCTAGATTATTACACTGAATGATACAGCAAATAGGGATGCATGACAGGTTGGATTACAGAAGTCACCTTGGGGCTGTCACCCAGTATGCTGGTCATGCACTTAGCCTACCTACCACCCTATCCTGCTGGGCCAGAAGCTCTGGTCTCCCCCAGCCAAGGCACAGAATTGGGGTAACAGCCTCCCCCCGAGTAGAGCCACACAGACGCTTGTCCAGTTCAGCTCTGGGAGGGCTCAATTCTAAAGATGTCAACAGCACCCAGGAGCACGGCCCCAAAGAGGACCAAACCCCCAAATAAATCCCTCATACGCTGTATAAAAGTTTTACGCAGAGAAAGCTTGTAAAGTCAGCCCTCTTGATCCGTGAAAGAGAGCGCTGCACAATGGTTGCACCCCGCCCAGTTAACAATTATTAACATTGGGCTTGATAATAAACAAAAGTGTGTGTATGAAGTATAAACAGTAGGATTTAAGTGACCGCAAAGTAAATGACTACACCAAAATAAACAAAACACATCAGCTCATCCTAATACACTAAGAAGCTTGTTACATGCAAAGTCTTACCCTAACAGTTGTTCTACTCCTCTTTCATAAGTTAGGCAGCCTCCTTTCTGGGGCCCACTCCTTCGCCGTGTTCAGTCTTAGGCTGGCGTGGCCCGTGAGCCTAGGCAGACTAGGCAGTGATGTCACGGGGCACCCGGGTGCCCGATGATGACGTCCTGGCCATTGATGGCCATGCAGGCGGGGGTGCCAATCGTGCCTTCCGCCTGGGGCGCCAGCTGCCGCAGCCAGTCTCAGGCCACTCTTGGTCTTAGGTGTTTCCAGCAGGCATTTTGGGGAGTAAGGGGATCTCCTGGCATTTGGCCACTATTTGAAGGCTACGTCTTCACTGCAGGCTTCTTGCGCAAGAACTGTTTTGCGCAAGAGCGCATCCACACTGCCATGTGCTTTTGTGCAAGAGATGTGCTTTTGCACAAGAGCATCCATGGCAGTGTGGATGCTCTCTTGCGCAAGAAAGCTCTGATGGCCATTTTAGCCATAGGGATTTCTTGTGCAAGATACCCCTGTTGCCCGTCCACACTAGCCTTTTTGTGCAAGAGCTCTTGCGCAAGAGGACTTATTCCTCTTGGGGAGAGGAATAACTCTTGCGCAAGAAGCCCTCTGTTCCGAAGCTTTTCTGTAAATGTTCTTGCACAAGAATGCGTGTGCAGTGTAGACGCTCCGCAAGTTTTGGCGCAAGAACAAGCGTTCTTGCACAAGAAGCCTGCAGTGTAGACGTGGCTCTATTTTTTGGTTTCCCACCTTTATATCCCTTTTGTCCAAGGTGGGAATTCTTCGTATTCAGTTCAAACTTTTTTCACCTTGAGTGTAAAAGTACAAGATCCAAAATAGATTCCAGCATCAGGTGGCCTGGCCACATGTCTTTGTAGGACCCCCCACAGATTGGTCTTAAATGGAAAACAAACCCATTTACAGATGATTGCCTTGAGCACCAGGCCATTATGTCCCCCTAGTATTACGAATAGCTCTCATTAGTACATCTAGAATTCTAAACAGATTCACACTTCATTTTTCTAACTTCTCATACAAGAATGATACAGGCACAGAAATAGATTAGGCACGTGCATCAGGTTGTAACCTAAAAAAATGACATGTCACATGATGCATTTTACCCAAAGTGTCTTTGAGTTATGCATGTTCACAGTCATAAGCCAATTTTCATAAAGCATGAGGGGGCATGACTGGATGTCTCATGGATTTGGTCAAAATCTGGTATTTCAGATTTCTCATTGTGTTTAACCCTTCATCTCCATTTTGCTGCTCAAGTCATTGTGTGTTCCAGCTGCTAAGAAAACAACACTGCCCATTTAAATGTGTGTTATTTGCATAAGTACTTCCCTGTTATCATAGGAGAAAATTTGTGTTGATGTTCTCTAAAATATACTATGGGACTTATTTGGGGGAAGTTCTATGGGCCTGTGTTTTACAGGAAGTCAGACCAGGGGATCACAGTCGTCCCTTCTGGCCTTGGAGTCTATGAATCTGCAGCGTAATACAAATTCTTTCTTTCATTATGCCTTTTCTAGTTTTTAGGGTGTGTTGGGAAGGTGGCTTATATAGGGGTTAGAGCAGGGAAGTAGGAATCAGGACTGGTGACACCACATACATGTGAAGTAATTTCTCTCAACAGTGGTGTAAATGGGGTGTAAATTACAGAATAATTAGGCCATCAGGGTCTAATCTCTAAACACGCCTTGCATGCTTTATGCCCTCCCTATCGCTCGCTTTCACTGTCTGTAAAATAAATAATATTTATCTATATATCACAGAGGTGCTCAGATGAAAGTGATGGTGTATAATATAAATAAATACAAATTATTGGCTTTGTTGGAACCCACAGGGTCTAACTCAGAACACAGTTTGGCTGTACACACAGAAAGTAAACAGGGAACCTAGGAGAAAGGATCTAAAGTACAGTGTTCTCGCTCTCAGTTAATACATTGGGTTTGGATTCATCATTACAGATCATCATGTTAAATTCTGTTTCTGATCTACATGGCTACATTGACAAAAGTCAGCTAACCCGGGAGTTAGGGGGGACCCTGGAATATGGCCACAGTCAATGGATACACCATCGAACTGTGAGTATTGTCTTTTCTATTCATTCAATTCTGCATCCTAAGGTCCCAGGGCTATAATGTCAATTTAAATATTAAAGCATTATTCTCCGGTTAGGGTTAGGCCTGTGACTTTTAATAGAGCAGAATGGAAGCTACTCATATAAATCAACTACACAAGGGAAGGAGCAAAGCCCTTCCCAAAATCTTGCAGGGGCTTGGCTAGTCAGGTGTGTGAAACTTAAATCCCAGGGCTTCTCCATAGAAGGACTCCAGTTCAGCACAGCAAGTTGATGCTGTAAAGCAGGGGTGGGAAAACTTTTTTGGGTCGGGGGTCATTGACCCACAGAGAAATCAGTCGGGGGCCGCACACAAGTGAGAAGCAACGTGAGACGCCCTTGACTAAGAAGGAAAAAGATACTCCCCACATTCCCCTCGCAACCAGAGCCTGGGGGGGTGCCCAGGCTCGTAGATTTTGTATGTTCCAGCCCTGTGGGTAGGTAGCAGAGGGGATAGAGCGCCAGCGTGGGCTCCCCAGTGCTGGGGGGTCCCTAATCCTCAGAGTCCAGATCTAGGCAAGCCGGGGGCCGCATCCAGCCCCTGGCCCTGCGGTTCCCCACCCCTGCTGTAAAGCAATGTGACTTGAACACATAGCTAATGTTATGCTTGTACTTAAATGCTTTGCTGAATCAATGCCTAAGAACCTCACTTTAATGACAATCAAATATCCCTGTGTATGAGAGGGGAAAACCATGTAAACCATTGGATTTTATTTTCCTTGTTTTCATTTCTTGGCTGTATAAAAAGGTATGACAGAGCGCGTCTCATTTCTTCAACGACCCAAGAACAGTAGGTCACAAACAATTGTAACGGGAAGGCACAAAGAAAGACTTTTCTCGTGACCTTGAAAGAACTCTTCCTGGCTTGGATGTTTAATTCTTCCTGTTGGGTTCATTAGTGCATTCCAGTGGCTGACCTTCTGGTCTCCCCAATACGTTATGGTCTAGGAAAGGATGGCAGCCGCAAAGACCTTAGCCCAAATTCAGCAGTGTTAAGATCCGAAGTATTGGTTCATCGTCTTATGCAGAACAGAGCAAGATGCAAAGTTGGACCCTGATCTGGAAAGGGATTGATTTTTCTGGGGCGGTCAGTGATGCAGAGATCCACCCAGGCAGATCTGCTTGTAGAACTGGGACTAAGAGGGATGTTTGCAACCAAACCCTTAAGTCTGAAAGTGTTTTGAATGGACCAGTTGGCTTTGACTGATCTCTGTTCCTGACCTCCAAAGCAGGCTTAAAACTCTCCGAAGAAACGTCTCAGAATATTTTTTCCTGGTTCCTTGTGACAAATTGCATCACAAAGGGTGTGATTTTTCTCATGCAGGATGTCTACCCGTTGTTCCTGCCTCTTGCATTTTTATAGGCTTTTAATGTCCCCTGCTATGACGTTCTGGGTTCAGCCCTAATCAATAAAGGATTGTGTCATCGCCTTCCCTGAAATTCTGGCTGCTTCCAGTGCTGTGCAGCTGTGGCTCACAACCTACAGACAAGCATGCAGGTCACATGCTGAGCTACAGAAAAGCATTTAGCCAACAGACAAGCATGCAGGTCACACCGTGGCTTCCACCGCCCTGTTGCTGTTTGCAGAGTGACTCCAGCCACCTCCCTCTCCGGGTCCCAAATTTCTCCCTGCAGAGTCTAGCTGTCTCCCGAGACACAGGCAGAAGCAATTACTTTTGCTCCTCCTTTACAGAAACAGAAACAGCTGCTTATCTTGTCTGGTGTTAACAATCTCGAAGCACTGCCATGACGCTTTAATAATATCAAAGTGTGCATTTTACTGCCCTTATAAAGCTGGGTTCCTTCTCCCTGAAGTCATGATGATCTTGTTTTCTGGCTATTCAGAGCCATGATCTGATTTTCCATTCTCTTAGGGTATGTCTACACTGCGGAGCTATTTCAGGGTACCAGAAGTACCCAAAATAGCTATTCTACATCTGTTGAAACAGCCCATTATTTCTAAATAGATTTTGAAATAACGGGCGGCTTATTCTGATGTCCTGGTAACCCTCGTTTGGAATAGCGGAATTTCAGAATAGAGGATTATTTAGAAATTTGGTGCTATGAAATAACCTGTTTCGAAATACAATCTAAATAAGCTACGCAATTTGCATAGCACAGCACAATTTGCATAGCATAGCACAAATTGGTAGCTTGTTTTGAGCTAAGGATGCTGTGTAGACACCCTTGTGGATTTTTTGTTTTGGAGAAATTGACCAGAATAGCTATTCTGTGCTTTAAATTCATATCCTGCATTATTCTGGAATCACCTCCTTGTGTAGACAAGCTGCACTGGCACCCGATCTTTTTATCTTCACTGACTTCATTGGAGCCACTCCTGTCTTCCACCGGTGTAAGAATGAGATCCTGGTCCCGTTGAAATCAGTGGGAGTTTGGTCACTGGTTTCAGTCAGGCCAGGGTTCTCCCTGCACTGCAGTGAGAAAAGGATCAGGCTGCCGCATCTCAACTGTATTGAAGACAAGAAGTTGTTGCCCCTTTGGGAAAAGGGAAAACTTGTGGGGTTATTTGTGGGCTTTGCAAATGGTCACAATCTTGCAATATCATGTCGTTTTTTAAATAGATTTTTTTTTTTTAGCTAAAGGAATGTTTATATTATAAGAACATTAGAGCGGCCAGACTGGGTCAGACCAAAAGTCCATCTAGCCCCATGTCCCGTCTTCTGACAGTGCCAGGTGCCCAAGATGGTATGAACAGAACAGGGAATCATCAAATGATCCTGCCCTTATCATCCATCTCCAGCTTCTGATCAACAGAAGCTAGGGGCACCATTCCTGCTCTCCTGGCTAACAGCTCTTGCTGGAGCTATCCTCCATGAATTGATCTAGCTCTTTTTTGAACCCTCTAGTTCTTCTTTTAATCCTGTATATTGTGTATTAGGGACAGATGAACAAGTATGTGGTATGCATACTGTGTCTGTGTTTGGAGAGGTGGTAATTAGAGGTTTTCTCTGCCCCTATTTATCACTGTCCCGCAAGAGTTGTTTCACCCTCAGCCCATAGCATGCAACTAGCGCAGTTGTCAGTCTAGAATTGCAGTCTTCGGGAGAGCAGAGACACTCTTACAGCAATCAAGCTAGGAACTCCCAGCTGCGGATTGCACAACAGGCCTGAGCACAGCTGTAATCAGCTGGGTCAGAGTGTCAACATTCAAGAGAGGCAAAGTAGGAATCACTATCAGCGATAAGAAATGCAGTCTCTGCTTGTGACTAAAGAAAATAAGACAGTGCTCTTATAACTTGAAGGGAAAAAATCCCACGCAACTACTTGAGGCTAGATAAAAAAGCTTTTTTGTCACTGGGGATGAGTTGGATCAAAGTATTTCACATTGAAAAGCTATGGGAGTGAGTGGTTTGAAGTGTTCACAGGCTTTTTTCTATAGCCTTCATAACACTAACTTTTATCTTTAAAAAAATAAAAGAAAATATAAGAATATAAGAACGGCCTTATTGGGTCAGACCAAAGGTCCGTCTAGCCCAGTATCCTGTCTCCAGGTGCCCCAGAGGGAGTGAACAGAATAGGTTAATCATCAAATGATCCCTCTCCAGCCACCCATACCCTGCCTCTGAGAAACAGAGGCTAGGGAAAATGCTACTAAGTATTGATTGGCTTATCCACCATGAATTTATCTAGTTCTTTTATGAACCCTGTTAAAGTCCTTGTCTTCACAACATCCTCTGGCAAGGAGTTCCATAGGTTGATTGTGCATTGGATGAAGAAACTGATCAGTCTCGACTTGGTTGTGAGAAACAGCGTAGGAGCATTCAAGGGATGGAGAGACAACAATACTCAATGTTGTGTTAAGTTTTCAATAACAATGTGGGCACAGGAATGGAAGGCGATGACTGTGGGGATATTGTTTCAGGTGCAGATGGGCATTCTGGATTTGTGCATCTTGTTTACATGAAATGTACATAGCTACTCGCCCATCAGTGAGGTCCGATTGCAGAGACATTAACCACGAAAGGCATTGCTGAGTACTTCAATGTCTGCTCAGACTAAACTAGACCTTACATAACTGCTTTCAGTATTGGGGAATAGTCTAGTTCTAATCTTGGCTCTCACTTTGTTGCCTTGTGGTTTTTTAACAAGTCATATTAACTCTGGGAATTTCCCCAGCAGGGAAATGGAGCATTGTACTTGTTGATCTACCTCATGTCATGATGTGCTGCCTGTATTGCCAGCAGGACTTGTGCCTGGGACCTTCAGCATGGCAGCACCGAACTCTGCTGCTTGAGCTAAAGGACTCACTCCGTTAGCTAGCAGCAGTAGTAACCTGTTATCCCATAATGGCCCGTCCACTTGAGGGAGACATGACATCCCTTACCAGGATGTTACATTCATCACTTCAAAGCACATACACTAAGAAATATTACAGGCTGGGCCTCTATAGTCTGGACTTCCCTTGTCTGACAACATCCATGGTCCAGCTTCCCCGTGGGTTTTCCCGGGCTGGAGCACCCGCTGGGAAAAGCCAGCCTGCACACAGCAACTCCTCCTCCACCCTCCCAGATCTTCTAGAGCTCCTCAAATAGCTCCTTTGTGGTGTTCAAGCCTAGGGAGGGAGTGGGAGGAGCAGAGTCAGAGGGGACACTCGGGGGGAAAGGCAAGGTGGCTGCAGAGCCTCGCGGTCGGGGGCGAGGTGTGCAGAGGCTTGGTGCGCTCACACAGGGCTGCGCTCCTGGCCGCCAGCCACGGGACTCTGCAGTCCCCCTGCCTCTTCTCCTGAGCCTCCTGCACCTGCCCCTGCACGGTCAGTGCTGATCCCTCTGTTGCCACCAGCGTAGAGGCCCGCAGCCAGTGGTAGCAGAACGGTCGGCAGGGACCTCTTCTCGTCCAGCAAGTTCCCTGCTTTGGAACTGGTTAGGGCCCGATGTTGCCGGACCAGGGAGGTCCAACCTCTTGACCTGTGAACTAACCAGTTTATGACTTTGTATAATGCTGCTGCTGTTCCAGGCCATTGAGAACTTCGCAATGACTGTGAAAACGACAGCCCAGATGCTACAGAGCTTTGGGACAGACCTGGCTGAGACCGAGCTTCCCAACGATGTGCAGTGCACAGAGGACCTGCTCTCCTCCCACACAGAGCACCACGACAAGCTGAAGGTGCGTAACGCGGCATGACGGCCTTGTCCCGGGGGCCACAGAGGGTTTCCCCAACAGCAGCCTTGCTCTCTGCAGAGAGGAGCGAAAAATAAAGTGCCATTCTTTTTTTCCAGTGGCCACATCACTAGTAATTGCCTAAAGCACTTTAGGAAACTACAGACAAACTAGAGGCCGGGCCAACAGATGCATTAGAACAAACGTCCCAAATCCATGGGAGCTTTGCCACTGACTTCTGTCCAAGCAGGAGCAGATAGTCAGTGTGCTGTGGAGACGGCTCTAGCAGGTAGCTGTGCTAGAAGGATGCTAACGAGCTCTTTGAGTTACTCGAAGTTAGCACCTTCTGTCACACAGCTTTGCCTTCGCTTGGCAGACTTCGGCGTTCAGCACTCTGAAACCAGGCATGACATCAGCATATCATAGACTGATGAAAGCTAAGGTTGGCACCCATCCGGCTTTCACCCGGACTGTCTGGGTTTTGCTTGTGTGTCTGGTGCCTTTGACAAGCCCCGATGTCTGGGGTTTTTTAATCTGTGGAAAAGGTTGCAACCTTGCATGCAGGCTGTTCCCGTGGCTCGTGATCACACATGGAGTGAAGGTGTAAAGAAGGGGGAAGAGGAGAAGGGATGGGATTCTGGGGGAAGAGACAGAGTAGGGCCAGGGTCTATCCAGTTACCAGCCATTAGAAAGGTGGCTACCCTAACGAAAGTATAGGGCCTGATTCACAGCTTTGTGAAGTCAATGGAAAGACTGCCACTGATTTCAGTGGGATTTGGATCAGGCCCTTAGTTTGGGGATAACTGAAGATAGGCGCATGCCAAACAAAGTAAATCCATGTCTCAGGAGCTTTGCTGCAGAAAGCAGAGGCAGATTGCGTCAGCTAAACTAATTCATGTGCATCGCTGGGGGAGGAAAGTACAGGCAGTCCCTGGGTTACGTACAAGATAGGGACTGTAGGTTTGTTCTTAAGTTGAATTTGTATGTAAGTCGGAACTGGTACATATTGTAGGGGAAACTCTAGCCAAACATTTCTCCAGAGCTCAGTTTTATTCTCCCACACCTCACTTCCCTCAGTCCTTTATTCTCAAGCTGAGGTGAGAATCTCCCTGGTCTGCTGGGGGGGGGACGCTAGCTTCATGTCTCCCTGGTCTGCTGGGGGGAAGCAGCTAGTGCGGGGTTGCCTCACCCCGTTTGTAAGTAGGGATCCGATGTAAGTCAGATCCATGTAACCCGGGGACTGCCTGTACATTAGAATTTTGTCTGAAAGAGGGAAGCACTAAAGCCAAATTGAATTTGTATCCATTCACAAAAAGCAATGAAACAGCTTTCTGCCATCTTGCTATTCCCTCTTCTTGAACTCCTTCTGCAGGCTCTGTAGTGTTCGCAAATACCTATCTCACCCTCTCACGCCTGCTCTGTTCCGTTAGCAATCCATCACCTTGAATTGTTTAAAATAAAGGTGACTTTCTGGGGGCAGCCCAGCTCAGCAGGACAGGGAGAATGAAGCCCAATGAGAGACAACTGTGGGAAAGTAGCAAAGACTAGCTCACAGAAATCCTCACAGGACTTTAAAATGCATTTCAGAGCAATTTTATGCTCTAGTTCTTTTCCCTGCTAGCCCACTTAAAAGGAGCTGGGTTCAAACTCAGCTGCAAATTGTACAGGCTAACAGTAATACTGAATCAACCTCCTTCTAATCTTTGCTCCATACACATTTTAAACAACTACTCTCCTAGTTCCTCTACCCTGTGTATTTATCTGCCCCCCATTACCACAGTACCTAAGTGGTGTTCAATGATCACTTGCTGCGTAAGGCACTTGTACGAGATCTGCTTTATTCTGGTTCTAGCTGGCTGTGCATAACAACAATATTCTGCCTGGGAAATTCAGCCCAAAAGACACAGTCCTCAGCACCTCACACCCTAATCATTACACCATCCTGCCTCTCTTGCTTGCCCTTACCCCAGGCTCGGGAATGAGACCCTGGCACCTGTTGAACTTCTTCTGTGGATAGCATTGGAAGCTGCTACTGTGGCTGAACAAAAGTTCAGCAGAGCTTTGTTGTTAGGATGGCTGAATGGGGGCATTTTCCAGCCCTGTAAACAGTCTAACCTACGTGTCTGAAAAGGCTTGTCTTCAGTTGTTGGGCGCCAAGCAATTGTATTTTCAAAATTTCTAAAAGCATTTCGTTTAGAACTGGAATGGCAGCTTTTCCTGATTATTTTCTTGTTGACAGCCAGCTTAGAGGCATAACTCTCACTCTTTTAGTGACAGGTTTTTTCACAGACTCTCCAGGAAATCCTCATCAAAGCCAAGTGTAATCATGGTAATAATGAACCACACCTCTTTTATTCTTGAAGCAAGGAAGAGAAAATGTTAAGCAAAACAGCAGACGTTCTAGAACAGTGTTTCTCAGCCTTTTTTTATAAAGTGTCCCTTAACAAAATTATAAGTACTGCCAGTACCTACAGTTTTCAGAGCACAACATTTTTTTTTCTACTACTGCAACATATTTATTTAAACAACTTAATCGTAGCCGGGCGGGCGATGAAATTTTTGGGTGTAAAAAGTACAAAAATAATAAAGTGCGGTAAAACTTAACAAAAATTCAGTTTTCTCCAAATTTCAGTTGTGTTGATGTAACCTCAGGGTACTCATACCACTGGTGGAGAAACACTGTTCTAATGGTAAACTGGTTTGCCTCTGTGATTTGTTATGCCTTCTGTGCAGCCTACTGGGTGTGGTTCACAGTCCCTTGCAGTGGCACTTAGATCACTTAAAGCAAGAGATAAGAATAAGTGAGCACTACAGCCTAAGCTGAGAGCCACCTGGCTTCATAGCTTAAGCCGGTGTTTCCCAACCAGGGTTCCGCAGAACCCTGGGGTTCCCCAGACCATCGTCAGGGATTCCGCGAGTAATCGTGGAATAAATAAATATTTTTTTTCTTACACTGTAAGCTGACATATAAAACAGCTCTTGACAAATACATTTTCTTGACAATAATTTAGCAGTAATTGAATTGAGCTCTCCGCTGTCAACTTCTTCTGGCCAAGCAAACGTTTTCATAGGTAGGGATTCCCTCGGAATATGAAAAATTATTTTAGGGGTTCCTCCATGAGAAAAAGGTTGGGAATCACTGGCTTAAGCTGTGGAGGCTCATGCACTAAGCTGTAGGGGTCCCAGGTTTGGTTCTGTCTGCCAGTAGTTACACTTGCATGGGGTCTTTTTAAGAGAGATTGTGCTGTTGTCAGTGGACCCTGGGGATTTACCTTTTTTGGTAACTTGAAACTAGCCTTTCATTTCCCAAATGATTGGGAGTCCAATCTTGGGGTTTTATAGCTATTTCATTGCTTATAAATAGGCAAAATAGTTGGTGCAGAGGAAGGTGAGACCTGTTGTTTACTTGGGATAACAACAGTTTGTAAAGATGCGAAAGGTTAGCAGTCATAACTAACCCTATGGTTGCCATATGTGAGGTTAAGAAGGAATTTTTTCCCAGGTCAGATTGGCAGTGATCTTGGGGTGGAGGGAGGCTCTGCTTTGCTCTGCAGTATGGATCACTTGCCAGGATTATCTAGATATTTCTCATTTACTTATTTCCATGCCATTGTGGGGGGTCTGGAGCACTGTGGATGCTCCTCAGTCCTGCCTATTCTCTGCCTGTGGCACACAATAACTTAGTCTCCTGTGAGCATCAGTCTAATTCTGGTGGGTGGGCTTAGCATGGGGTTGCTGCTAGGTGATGTTGGATGCCTGTGATATACAGGAAGACAGATGAGAGAATGTACTGGTCCCTTCTGGCCTTAAACTCTATGACTGAAGGAGAATTTTGGCTAGTCACAGACCCAGAAAACACCAGTTATTCTGTCCCTCAAGAGACATCCAAATCATTATTGTCCCTGATTTGCATCTTTTCATTTCTATGCAAGCCTCTAAATGCAGCTTCCTTGACAAGCCACCCCTATATTGTTACAAAGTCCGACCCCTACAAAAATACCCTCCGCTGGCAATGGCAGTGTGTCTCCGTTACGAGAGATAAAAACAACTTAACTGGGATTTGGGAAAACCTTATTTGAACTGGTGTCTGTGTTTGCTCGTCTCTCTGCAGGATGAGCTGAAGCTGGCTGTGAAGCAAGGGGCCACCCTCCTGACATGTATAAGAGAGCCGGTCACGCGGAGCTCCACCAGCAAACTCAGTCCAGATGAGCTGGAAAATGTTGCTACGGTAGAAAGGTGGGTGCTGTGGGATTGCATCCTCCAGGGGGCTAACTGACCTGCTGAAAAAATGCAATTGTGATTTCAATCCTAATTTGAATCATTCCTTTTAGGTAGTGTTCCTGTAACCATTCATTCACCATTAGTGTAGTGGAATATGCTACTGCATGTTCTGTGTGAGGAAGGTCTAGGTAGGAGCCATTAATTGCTGAAATTAACAAGGCCAGTTCCAAAAGACACCTTGAGCCTCCTTGGTCCTATTTGGTGAGGTTATTGACTACAAGGTCCAAGAGTTAATGTGCAATTTTACTCTCCTCCTCATGCCTTTTCCAACTCTCCTAATCCAGGTGGGTGATGCCTAAAATACACTGCAGGCACCTACATGCATGTTAAAACATAATGGCTGCGTCTAGACTGGCATGATTTTGCGCAAATACGTTTAACGGAAAAGTTTTTCCATTAAACATATTTGTGCAAGAGAGCGTCTATACTGGCATGTGCCTTTGCGCAAAAGATTAGCTTTTAGCCATCGGGCATTTTAGCCATCGGGCTTTCTTGTGCAAGAAATTAATGTTCCTGTCTACACTGGCCCTCTTGCACAAGTATTCTTGCGCAAGAGGGCTTATGCCTGAGCGGAAGCATCGAAGTATTTGCGCAAGAAGCACTGATTTCGTACATTACAAAGTCAGTGTTCTTGCGCAAATTCTCGCGGCCAGTGTAGACAGGTGGCAAGTTTTTGCCAGTCTAGACGCACCCAATGTGCATGTGTGTGCCAGTGGAAGCAATCAGCAGATAGAGGAGCTCATCTTAAACATAGGTGCCACCTGCAGTGTTCCCTCTAAGCTGCTTAATCAGCCCCGCCTAGTCAGGGCTCAGTGCATGGAGCTGACTGGTTGGGCGGGGATGATTAAGCAGCTGTAGGCCTGTGCTGCTGCACATCTTAGAGGGAACTCTGGTCATCTGTATCTGGAAAGGGTTGCAGCTGAGAGAGACATTGCAGGTCAGATTGCCACAGCTGGGCAGGTGCTCCCAAACTGGTGGCATATTCTGTTATTAGATTTAACCAAGCCAGCAACAAATATGTTGCTGGTCCACTGTACTAGCTCACCAGGAAGGCACCTGCAATCCCCTGGGGTACTCCAGCCTTTGTTATCACCCAGGCAAACTGGACTTCTGTGATGAAAGATTATTGCAACAAAAATCACCAGGCATTAGGTTCTTCCAATCCCAAAGGATTGGTCACTCACCCCAGGTCAGGATCTGACCAAAGGCAACACAAGCAGCTAGTTACTTCAGTAACTAAGTAAACTTTATTAGCAAAAAAAAAAAAAAAGAAATAAGAGTTATTCAGAGGTTTAAAGCTGGTGAGTTACATTCCAGGTAAATTTAAATGTGTAAATCTAATTTAAACGTGTACTGCTTAGGCTAGCTCCAAAATGACATAGGCTACGACTACACTGCATCTCTCTTGAATAAAAGCCTATGCAAATGAAGTGCGGATTAACATATTGCCATGCTTCATTTGCATAATTAATTAGAGGCTGTTTTTGCACAAAAGGCTCTTTTTTGCGTAAAACCCCCCTCTTGCGCAAGAGCCGTTCTTCCTCATTTTTTCTAAGTGTAGACGTAGCCATACAGAGGCTCACATTCTCAGCTCTTTTTGCTATTCCTGAAGGGCTAACCTGTGGGTGTTTACCAGACTCGCAACAAGTTTGAGTTACAAATATGTAGCAAAGTTTTGTAACGTCACAGACAGTGATGACACACATCTAAATAGGATAATAATACTCAGCAGTTTACAACTTTTCCAGCAATACCTTACAAGGCATACTTTGCACAAGATTTATTACAGTTTTGAAAGTGGTGACCTTATTAGTGTAGATGGTCACCTTCCCTTCTGTACAGCATCACATGGGGTAAGGAAGACTCTGCAATGTGCCTCATCCGCAGCTGCAGTCAAGATGGAGATGTCCCAGTTCCCTCCCAAAGGGAATAGTTAGGATGGACCAACATTGTCAAGGCTGGGCTGGCCCGGCCCTGGAAACTAGCAAGTAGTGTGAAATGCCAGCGATGCTCCGGTTTTGGTGCAGCAGAGGGACTGTGTTCTGAGACCATGAGCCAGAGCACAGAGTCAAACGACGCCTGCGGGAAACGCATCCTGCTTTGGAGAGGGGATAGAACGAGGCATAGAACGTGTGTCCTTGCGTTTCAGTTTATCCCACAAAGCTTCTGGTGGAACTGGCACTGACTTGCGCGGGATGATCAGGTACGAATGGCTCTACCTTGGTTTGCAGCTGTCCTGCCTCACTGTTGCTGATTGTTGTCTCAAGCCTCCTTCAGTGTGACTTTTAAACAACTGGCTTATGCTGGGCTATGAGCTAAAGATGGTGAGGAGGTTTTCAACCAGGCCTGCTGATGGTGGGGGGCTGGGGCTCTTGGCTACTGCTTCGGTGATGGTGGCCGGAGGCCGGAGGCCGGGGCCCTTTTAATTTGCCTTTAGCCCCTCCCCTTTCACCAAAGGCTCCACTCCTTCCACCTAAGGCCCCGCCCCTTCTGTGGTCACAGAGTCACGTCCCCCACCTTGCCCAGATGCCCGTGCAGGCTGTCGGCTCCCCTGTTTTCAACTGACTTCTGCTCACTGCTCAAGTTGTTAGTGCAGTCAACAACCAACCTTTGGAAATGACAGGCACTTGCTGTAAAAGTCAAAAGAACAATAATATACAAGCAGAGCACATTTACAATGAGATAGTGTTGTGCTAAAATAGGGGGCAAGTTGCAGGCTTAGAGCATCAGTTAACTGCATCGGGGGAAGGACGTTTTCCACACCACTCCTCACTACGGCATTGCACAACTGACCAGGCAGGTTAACCTCCAGGTCCTGCCTTGGAATAGTTCCCTGCCACTGGTGGGATACTGGACTTGATGGGCCAGTCTGGAATGATAAGCTATAGATGCATGAGTGAAATGTACACACGTTGCACAACGGTGGAATAAATTCACTTTGTTGAAGAACTAAGTGGAAACGGGCAAGGAGAGAATTCATCCCCCTAAGCCAACCTGCTGTGCGTGGAACAGCTTTGCAGCAAGAGGGATTGCAGCTGGTTCCGTGTAATCACTAACTCATTGGTGAGCCCCCCTCCTCTGGCCCACTGCAAAACTCCCGTCCACCTCTGCATTAGCAGAGTCATTGTGGCATCCAGCTCTGCCTCATACATGTGGTGAAGAGTCACCAACACTTCTGCTCTGCTTCGAGGACCCTTCTGTAATCCCTAAATCACCTGGCTGAATGACACGTTCTCTGCATAGCTAGCTAAGTAACCTACAACGGAGTCATAAATGTCAAGTGATTTTCACTCTCCAATTAATTTCTTAACAGGTTATTGGCTCAGCTGGATGAAACAGAAAAAGCCTTTGATCAATTCTGGTCCAAACATCACCTAAAACTAGAACAGTGCCTGCAGCTGCGACACTTTGAACACGATTTCAGAGAGGTATTTTACTTATTTCTTTAATATAGACTTTCCTTTCTGGTAAATAGTCTCAAACGTCTCCAGATCGCTCTTCTAATCATTGTTCATCAAAAAAAAAAAGACATCTGTACAATGAAACAAGAATCACATATTCTAAAATGAAACTCCCACCCAGAGATCACATGTCACATGGTATCTCACGAAGCCACCATAAGAAAGAAAGAATAGAGAGATACAGGGACAGGAAGAGCCCACTTAAGAACATAAAAACGGCCAGGCTGGGTCAGACCATCTAGCCCAATGTCCTGTCTTCTGGCAGTGGCCAGAGCCAGGTGCCCTAGAGGGGATGAACAGAACAGGTAATCACTAAGGGCATGGCTACGGTAGGAAATTATTTCAAAATAATTAAATTTGAAATAACAACTCCCCAAATAACGATTTTGAAATAAGCTTATTCCCCAAGGAAAACAGGAGGTCAGATTTCGAAATCACTAGCCCGGTAGTTTAGACGCTCTACTTATTTCAGAATAAGGAGGGTTATTTTGAATAACTTGACCTGGGCCAAGTGAGCCTCCTTTTGCCCATTCCCAGTTTCTGAGGCTAGGGACATCATCCTGGCTAATAGTAATCGATGGACCTATCATCCATGAATTTATCCAGCTCTTTTCTGAATCCTGTGAAAGACCTGGCCTTCCCAACATTACTACTTAGTAGAATCATTGGGTAGCCTCATGCAAAGTGTTAGCACCTAGAAGGAATTTACTTTTGATAAGGAGATGATACAAAGCCCGTTGAAGTCCATAGAATTATTTCTATGGACTTCAATAGGCTTTGAGTCAGGTTTTATTTGCACAACTAGAGATGGTTTAATGCAGAATCCTTATGTTCCACACAGTGGTGACTGATGCCTGCAGTGGGAAGGAGGGGCAGGGAGGGGGAATGCGGGGCACCCCATTTAGCAATTAAAATTGGGGGGAGGGGATTAGGAGGGCAGTGCACCTCCCAGGCATGTTACCATGAGTCACTTATAGTTGCACACCCTTAAATGTGAGTGGACCCAGCCCAGTAAAGCATCTGGCAAATGAACTGAGGCACACACCCAGAGTGACTACAGAACAGTAGAAATCACATGCAACATAACAGAGTGAACAGAGCGAATACAATCCCCACTTTGTCACACAGGGGCTGGTAGGGGAGGAGGAATCAGTCTAAGGAAGGGTGCAAGCACCTCTAGCACATACAGATGGGAGAAGACTATGTTTGCCTGTTCATTGCATATGACTTCTACCACTGCACACAACAGGGATGGGCATTAATTTTTGGCCCAGAAGAGGCAGGGCCTAAAATAGAAGAGGCGGGGCCAGGATGCTTCTGGGCTTCCCCACCCACAGACCATGATTGGTCTGGGGGTGGAGAAGCCCTTACTCCCCCCCCCCCCTTTCCCACTAAGTACCCATGCCATTGGCAGGGCGGGAAGAGGCTTCACACACTCCCCCACCCCCAGGTCAGGGCGGGGGTAGGGTGGAGGAAACTTTGTGCTCTCCTCCTGCCCCCAGGGCAATCAGGGTTTGGGGACGGGGGAGCATGTGAAATCTCCTCCCGCCCTGCCAGGAGCATGCGGCACTTCAAAGTGCTACATGCTCCTGGCAGGGCAGAGAAAACTTTGTGTGCTTCCACCACCCTTAGGCCCTTATTGGCCTGGGGGTGGGGGAGTGGCAGGGCCTCCGCGGGCTCAACCCATTTGGCTGGCTGAATCTGGCCTGTGGGTGCCCTTTTGCCCACTCCTGGCATACAAGCCACTCGTTAATCTAGTGCACTGAAAGAGGGGTTTCAGATCCCCCATTCAGCAAAAGCCTGCCAAGCACCCCTGCTTTTAACACACACTGAACATTCCAGGAGTAGGTTGATTAAAGACCCCAATCATCCCATGAAACACCCCAGCATTCTAAGGCTGGATCCATCTCTGCCAAATGTTGGCCATAGGCTAGAGGCGGATGTCCTCAGTCACCAGAGTTCCTCAGCCAGAGATCGGACTGAGTGTGCGTCCCAATGGAGCGGGCAAGAAAACTTCAATTTTGGTAAAAATTGCGGGGAGGGAATGAACAGATCTAGTTTCCAAGGGGTTAGCACAGACACTCAAAATGACGCTGCATTGCCTGATCCAAAGGAACATTTCCATCTGGCTCATTCAGTAGAAGCCATGTAAACGAGCCTCATGTGGAGGCTGCTCTGTCCTAGAGGCCCCTTGTGCCTCTTGGTAAATGAGTGAGTAACATGGAAATGTAGCACAACCAACTGGCTAGTGTGTCCTCCACCATCCTCTACTTCTTGGATGGAATAAGAATTGCGTACAGGGGCGGGTGCTTGTGAAGCAGGAGGTGTGAATTCTGCCACTGCTATCACTAGGGAGTCCTTAGTGCTCTGGTGAACAACATAGTGACAGCCATAATGCCCTAGGACAGTGTTTCTTAAACTGTGTTCCACGGCACACCGGTGTACCGTGGAGAACAAGAGAGTTCAAAATGGCCACTCTTAAAGGGGCAGGTGACTTTTTTTTTTTTCTCAATAACTTTCTTTCCAACCTTTTTTTCCCCTTTTTTCTTTCTTCTCAACAAAAAATCCCTGGTGTTCCTCATTAAAAAAAAATTATTGTTTGGTGTTCCTCAGTCTTAAAAAGTTTAAGAAACACTGCCCTAAGAGGCTGTGGATTTGCTACAGCCTGAGGTGTGTGTGTTTCTTGTAGGTAAAACTGGAACTGGATAATTTGATGGAAGCGCAAGCTGGTTTCAATGACATTGGCGACAGCGTGGCTCGCGTGGAGCATCTCCTAAAGGAACAGAAACAACTGGACGAGAAAGGACAGGTTTGTACTTTATTGGACTTTGTATTTCAGTTCTTGTAGATTGCAAGTGTTAGTCCCTTGTAGAATGTGTCCACACACCACACTTAATTGTCTTGTGCTGATGCAGTTACATGAGCCCAGCCTTTCAAAATCTGGATTCAGATGTCTACTAGTCCAACCTCCTGGGGTGTTAAGATCTGGCAGTTTGATGTGGTCCATAATAAAGACGGAGGCCACTTGCAAAAAGGGCTTTTGGAATTGGGGTGGGGGTTGGATCTGGGCTCTGGTTCGGGTTCATCTCTTGGAACTTGAAAGCACAGAGTGAGCAACTTTTGAAAGATTCTCCGGTTTGACATCTTTACATGTAGTTTTACCACAAGTCAGTGTTGTCTGAGCAGCTATTTCCAGCAAGGGATTCAACAACCTTTCTTCTTCAGTCCTACATCTCTGTCAGTCAGCTGTGATGATCAGTTGGTCTGTTGTCATTAGGAAACAGCAAACAAATAAATTAGTTAAATCACATCAAATTCACATGAACAGCTGCAAAAGCTCAAGATGATCTTGTGTCTGAAAAAGCATACAGCTGAGACTCAGTAGACTTAGATTTTCTTCTCCGTTCTACCATTTAAATCTAAATTAATCCAAACTGGCATAGCTTGAATCTTCTTCCTCAGTATGTAATTTATGATCATCACTTAGACACCATATATACTTAGGTAAGGTCTACACTAAAGGAGAAAGTCAAATTAGTATCTGCAACTCCAGCTACAATACTTATGTAGCTGGATTCAGCGTACTTTGATTCGAGTTTGCCCACCATCCCCACAGTGGAATTATATGGGAGCAAATGCTCCCATTGGCTTCCCTTACTCCTCACAGGAGCAAAAGTACCAGCTGCTGCCACACTCTGAGTTTGATTTAGCGGGTCTTTACTAGACCCACTAAATCAAACTCCAGAAGATCAATCACAGCAGCATCAATCTTCCCTGGAGTGAAGATATGGCCTTACTGATGTATAACTTTGATCTCTTAAACATCACTTCTGAGCATAGCCCAGTGAGTCTAAATTGGCGTAATGTACACAGTGAAGAGGGAGAAGAAGGCATAATCACAGGTGCTGATTTCATGGGCATTCCAAGGCTGGAGTACCCATGGAAAAGAAAAAGGTGGGTGTCTGGCATCATCTGGCAGCCTCCCTAGCAATGCTTTCCCCTCCCCCAGCATCTTCTGCTCACTGGCAGCACCACCGATCAGCATCTCCCTCCCCCCAAGCACTTCCCACCCACTGCAATCAGCTGTTCTGTGGCATGCAGGAGGTGGGGGGTGGAAGATGGTGAGGCATGCTCAGGGAGGGGGTGGAGTAGTGGTGGGAAGAGGTAGGGGTGAGATGGGAAAAGACAGAGTAGAGTGGGACCTTGGGGAAGGGATGCACTGGGGGACAGGGCCTGGGGCAGCGCTATGTGGGAGCACCCCTGACACATTAGAAAGTCGGCGGGTATTTTATAAATGACCCCAACTGAGAGTCTCTTAGCCTTACTCCGGGAGTTAGCCTACAGAATCAGCTACACACCTGTAAGGCAATTAAAATAAACCTATCTCAATGTTCGTGAAGTCAGACTTCAAGGCAAGTATAAAACAATACCAGGTCTCAGTGGAAAGAATGACCCCCGCTGCCATTCTAGTCTTTAGCAGAAACTATAGAGTCACCTAGACCTGGCTTATCTTCTTGGGTGTGACGGCTTCTCGTTGCTTCATGTTAATTGCACAGGAACCTTTGGAAAAGGCCCAGTCACTAGCTCTGCATGGAGACCAACTCATCCAAAACAACCATTATGCAGTGGACTCCATCCGGCCCAAGTGTGTTGAACTCAGGCGTATCTGCGATGACTTTGCCAATGAGACCAAGAAGAAATACGATATTTTGAGAAAGTCCCTCGAGCTGCATAAGCAGTTAGACAAGGTGAGCAAGTCTTCCTGTTGGAAAGCACTGGTAAAGCACAGTGAAAAAACAATGGGTGAAAAGATCACATATCTGGGGTTAGAGAAAAGCATCTTCCTTACTTTGCCCCAATCAGCAACTATACACAGCTGGGGCAAAAGAGCTGTGGTGCCAGCCTCAGAAAGGGGAGAGGGAATGAAAATTAGGGATACATTAGCCACACCCTCTGGCCCCTATTAGCCACGTCCCCTGCCACAAGAAGTCCCACCTCTGGAGGTAGTACAGGAAGTCCCCGGGTTACATACAAGATAGGGACTGTAGGTTTGTTCTTAAGTTGAATTTGTATGTAAGTCGGAACTGGTACATATTGTAGGGGAAACTCTAGCCCAACATTTCTCCAGAGCTCAGTTTTATTCTCCCACACCTCGCTTCCCTCAGGCCTTTATTCTCAAGCTGAGGTGTCTGCTGAGAGAAGCCGCTCCATGTCTCCCTAGTCTGCTGGGGGGGGGGGGGTGCTAGCTTCGCGTCTCCCTGGTCTGCTGGGGGGAAGCAGCTAGTGCGGGGTTGTCTCACCCCGTTTGTAAGTAGGGATACGATGTAAGTCGGATCCATGTAACCCGGGGACTGCCTGTATTCCCCATCTCTCTATTGTTTATCTGTATGATTTCTGTCGGGTTCTTTGTTTCTGTCTCCTATATAATTAATTTTTCTGGGTGTAAACCAATTAAGGTGGCAGGATAAAACTGGCTATATAATCATATTGCAACAGGTTAAGATTGTTTTGTTAAATTTCAGTAGAATGATTGGTTAAGGTATAGCTGAAAGTTTTACTGTATACATTGCAGAGAGACAATAAGTGGGTGAAGGGAAAAAGAGCACTGGAGAGCCAATGCAGCACAGCCATGGCCTCCCCCAGCCCTGGAAAGCTGGTGGGTGACACGGCTGCAGCCTGCCCTCGCTCTGAAGGTCTGGAGAGCTGGCACAGCACTGGGGCCAAGCCGCCCACACCCTTGACCAGCAAGGCCTCCCCACCCCATAGCCGAGCCACCAACCCCAGCACTAGACAGCCAGAGTCTCCAACTTGCCTGCCTCAGCCTCTGGCATCACAACAGCAGGCTGAGGGACTGGGTCTGGGGGACTCCGTAGGCGCACAGGCGGGGCTAGGTGAGGCGGTTTGGGAAGGCTGTGCCGCCCCCTGCCTATGATCCCCACTGCCCATGGGCAGTGAATTTAGAGATTGTTTGAGGATCTGGCCTCGGGTTCAGAGCATTCGTAGACTCAAGGCTATGCCCGTTTCTGATTGATGAGGACAGCTGTGGTCAGAGGGATTGACCCAATGCTGGGTGACAGGACATCTGGATTCCCTTTCCAGCTCTTCCCCGCGTGGCTTTGGGCCCATCGCTTAACCCCTCTGAGCCCTGGGTCTCCCCTTTGTAACGGGCTTTGAGGTCTGCATGTGGAAGTTACGTGGGCAGGTGATTTATGGAGGATTAGTGCAGCGAGTTGCTCTTGGGAATGCAGACAAAGAGGTTGCCACCAGCAGCTCGAGGCTTCATCTGGAAAGAGATTCCGGAGGAAAAGCGACAAATATTCGTGCTGGGAACTTCTCCTCCTGCTCAGCTTCTACCATCCCTTAGCCAGTTACATGTGGGCATGCCAGGCCACGCCGAACCCCAGAGAAGTGCCAGAACAAGAAGCTGCTGAGGCAGCATTGCACGTAGGCCTGTGTCCTGCAGCATGGGAATAACCCCTGGATAAGCACTGTGCGTGGCAAATCCAGTCTATGGCTTCATGGATGATTTGTTCAAGGTGAATGGAAACCCCTCAGGCAGCAGAGGCCACCTACTGTATCAGCTTGTTACCGTATTCGCATCAGTCACTGCTATCAAGAAAAAAAAAAGCTGTCCTCTTCACGGCTTTGTGTACAAGCTGCAGGCTGGATCTTGACAAATGTCCAGCTTTCTTAGCTCCCAGTGACTCATCATATGGGAGAGTAAGTCTGGCTGCTTCAAGCTGTTTTTCTAGGCATAGCAAGCAACACGCACAATAGAACTGCTCAGAGAGTTACAGGACGCAATCTGACGTCACAAGAAACGGTTCAATTTACCAGCCTATGAAGGTTTAACTGTTGAAGCCGTGACTTTATGATGCAAACTTTTGATACTCCACCCCTCCCCCCTTGCTTTTAAAATCAGTTTGGCTTGAAACTTGGCACACATCCAGCCTACTTTATTAGCTTCACTAGCAAGGGGCCTACAATTGCCAGGGAACTGTTTTTGCTGTTATATATACAGTAAAACTCCGATGGTCCGGCATCTGACGGTCCGGCACTCCTGATGGTCCAGCACCATCAGGAACCCGGAAGTGCTCCGGGCAGCTGGACCATTGGAGCTGCTCTGCCCCCAGCTTCCCCAATTCAGCCGCTGCTAGAACTGACCAGCGCTGAATCCGGGAAGCTGGGGGCAGAACAGCTGAAGTGCTGCCAGGTAGGTCCAGTAGCACTGCCCCTCGGGGCTGTGGGACCAACCCGGCAGCACCCCAGCTGTCCCGGATTCAGCCGCTGCTGAAATTGACCAGCGGCTGACTCCAGGAAGCCCAAGACAGAGCTGCTCTGCCCCAGCTTCCTGGAATCAGCCGCAGGTCAGTTTCAGCAGCAGCTGACTTGGGTACACCTGGGACAGAGCAGCTGGGGTGCTGCTGGGTTGGTCCCCGCAGCGCCGAGGTTTGGCGCTACCAGACCAACCCAGCAGCGCCCCAGCTGCTCTGTCCCAGGTATCCCGATTCAGCCGCTGCTGAAACTGACCAGGGCTGACTCCAGGAAGCCCGGGGCAGAGCAGCTCTGCCTCTGGCTTTCTGGAGTCAGCCGCTGATCAGTTTCTGCAGCGGCTGACTTGGGGACACCTGGGGCAGAGAAGCTGGGGTGCTGCTGGGTTGGTCCAGTAGCGCCGAGGAGCGGTGCTGAGGGACCAACCCGTCAGCACCCCAGCTGCTCTGCCCCAGGCGTCCCCAAGAGCAACTAGGGTGCTGCCGGGTTGGTCTCGCGGCACCAAGGGTCGGCGCTACCGGACCAACCTGGCAGCACTCCAGCTGCTCTGCTGCAGGCATCCCCGATTCAGCCGCTGCTGAAACTGACCAGCAGCGGCTGAATCGGGGACTCCTGGGGCAGAGCCGGACTATCAGAAGGGAGGGGCTATGAAGGGGTCTGGGGTAGCATCCCCCCACCCCACTCCAGACCCCTCATAGCCCCCCCCTTCTGATAGTCCGGCATGTCTGATAATCCGGCACCCCCTGGCTCCTAAAGGTGTCGGATTATCGGAAGTTTACTGTATCTTGGATTCTGTATTTCCACTCCAACTCATCTGAGGAAGTGGGTTTTACCCACGAAAGCTCATGATTCTTTGTTAGTCTGTAATGTGCCACAGGACTGCTTGTTGTTTTTAAAGTTCAGACCCAGTGCAGTTTTTTTTTCCTTTTGCACATTAACTTAAGTGTTTTTGCAGGACTAGCATATTTACAGTTTCCCAGACGCTTTTTCAGCTAGCTACTCCCCCCAAAATCTAATTTTTTAATGTTGTTCTGTTTACAAAGTGGAAGGCAAGTGAATTATTTTAAAAAATAAAATAATCTGTAGATCAATCGTTTAAAACAGGTAAGGATGGAATCAGAGTTGAGTGTCCATTTATCCTCTGCCCTGCCTGTTGTGAAGGTGGGCTGCTGAAGGAACTGTCCTGAGACCCCCTCCAAAGAGGAGGCAGAGCAGAGTGGATTAATGACAGACCCTGGACTTCCTTGCTTTTGTTTAAATTCAATACAGTGAGTCGGATTCTGTGATGACATGCAATTCCATTGAAGCACAGTGCTGAGTCAGTGGGGTTACTCTGGGTCATATTTTGCCTAATCGAATTTATTATAGTTCCTTGTTGCTATTGCACACTGCATCTTGAGAACGGCTTACAGCCTTGACTCTGTATCAACATGGGCATGTTGATTGTACTTGTTGGACTTCCCTGTGGCCAGGCACTCTTGGGACCTGACCAGACCTGGATGAGGGATTTTGCTGGATCAGGGGAGGTCATTTCTGTCCCTGCCCCCTTCGTCTTCCACCAGCATCATTCTTCCCAGGCCTGGCCTGAGTACCAGCCTACTGGCTGACCCCCCCATCTTGCCCTACCAGCTCCACCAGGCTTCCCGGTCCCGCTGTCCTGCCAGCCCCTCCGGATTCCCAGCCACCATCCTGCCACTGGGACTATCTGGTCCTGGAACATCCATGATCTGGAAGTTGCTGGACCAGAGAGTCCCAGTTTAGAGAGGTGCAACCTGTATTGAAGAGTGTTATTTCTGTTCAAAGAGTGGGCAAGAAGCAGCAGCAAATCTATAAGGGACTGAAGCCTCATACTGTACCATTGTTACAAAGTCCTAATGGCTCTGTTTGTTTTTTTTAAAGGCAAGCCAGTGGTGTGAAGCTGGAATCTACCTCTTAGCTTCTCAAGCTGTAGACAAGTGCCAGTCACAAGACGGAGCTGAAACTGCGCTGAGTGACATAGAGAAATTCCTGGGAACCTCTAAGGAACACCAGTTGTCAAACCCAAAGGAATTCTACAACCAGTTCGACATGATTCTCACCCCTGAAATAAAGGTAAAGCTTGCTGAATGTTTACTCTGCCAATTTAAACTTCCTCCAAACCAGCAGTGAATTTCAAAAAACACCCTTCACATAGTCTCTCATGGCTTCTGTTCAGATAGAAATGTGAAAGGAGATCTAGGATAGCAAAGCAGTCACACATGTGGAAATTAATTGGGACAGTGACCTTTATGCATGTGAGTAGTTTTTACTCACACAAGGAGTTCCCAAAAGCCTGTGTCAGGGATCGGGTAGAGGAGGTACTGAGTGGGAGTACAAAGCCTGACCAATGATGTTAGTTTGAGGGTTTGTCTCCACTACACTGGTGATCCATGCTGCAGCGATACATCCACCGCCGCTGATTTATTGTGTCTGCTTACACATGATAAATCAATCTTTGAGTGCTCTCCTGTCGACACTTGTACTGCACCAGGCTGAAGAGAGTAGCCAGCGTTGACAGGAGAGCAGCCCCTGCTCACCTTATTGCACACAAGATGCCCGGCAAGCACGTTGACTTCAGCTACGCTATTTACGTAGCTGAAGTTGCGTAAATTAGATCGACAGCCGGGGTTAGTGTAGATGAGGCCTGAGCTTTGGGTGCAAAGATCCCATCCTCAAACTCTGTCCATTTGTGACACACATCTGTTCCTCATTTCTTTCTGCAGGCCAATGCCCTAAAAGTTCTACAGAAACTAGAAGATGTGCAAGAAATGTTTGACAAGAGGCAAGCGAGTTTGAAGAAGCTGGCAGCCAAGCAGACTCGGCCGGTCCAACCTGTTGCCCCGCATCCTGAATCCTCCCCCAAACGAGCATCACCTAAAAGCACCAGACCCGCAACATTAGGTAGGCCTCAGAGAGCAGATTTTTCACACATGCTCCTGTTCCATTCTCACAGTTCTGTTCAGTCCTATAACCAAAACGAAAGCTCCTGAGTCAGATGTGGCATATTCATGTCCGTGCAGAGACAGGTCAGAGCGAATCAGGCTGTGAATCTCCCAGGAAACTTCAGACTCCCTGCCACAGGGGAAGGTTCCCTCACCCTGGACTCCATATTATACAGAGTCCTCACATGCGCCATTGGCAAGTTTAACACCATATGTGTTATTTACAACATGCTAAACAAGTGCTTGTTCCGCACAACATCTCCTAGATCCAGGGGAGAAGGAGGGAGAACTCTCATCTCCCTGAGAACCTCAGCGTCTCTGGTCTTTTCCTTTCAGCCTACCCCTCTCCTCTTATCTCTCCCTGTCTTCCTTTTAACCATCCTCAGCTGATGAGCAAGTCCACCTGTTGGTTGGTTAGTCATTATCAGATACTGAATCAGTTATTTCATCACTTTAGCTCCCAAAGCAGTGAGTCAGTCTTCTGCTATTCTCACTCTGTCATGTTCTTCATTCCTGCAGTTTCTTCCTTTTAGTTAATTCCCCACCAGTCCTTCAGAGGGACTCCTCTTCATTCTTCCTTCCACATGATTACAGATGTCTACTTGATCATTAAAAACAAGTAGTCCTGTAGCACTTCAGAGACTAACAAATATATATATATATATATATAGCTTCAGAAGGGTAGCCAAGTTAGTTGGTAACAGGAAAAACTTAAAAAAAACCCCTAATAGTCTAGTAACACCGTAAAGGCTAACAATATGTGTAGATGGTATCATGAGCTTTCGTGGACAAAACCCACTTCCTCCAAGCAGAGTTGAAAAACGGGGGGATCCTCCCAATTTATAACAGAAAAAGAAGGAAGGGGGAAGTACCTGTCAATTGTAGTGCCTGTGCTAATGAGGCTAATTGAGTGACCTAGAAGTGTCCCATACTTAGGTTTTGATGTCAGATGGGTGTTGAATATAAGGAAGGCAGGTTTTATAATGGCCCATTCAGTTCAGGTCTTTGTTCAAGCCATGAGAGAGAATGTCAGATTTGCATATGAAGGCCAATTCTGCATTCTCCTTCATTGTGAGTGTGCAAATTATTCACATGCACATCTGCTTGTAAAACTGCTTAAAAATTCTTGGCTTTAAAATCACACAATTCTAGAGTCAGACCATATAAAAGTTAAGATTCCAGTAACAGCCGTGCTCATGTGGAGTATTTTCTTTCTACTGCTTACTCTTCTGTATAACCCTCATTTGGGGTTGACCTTAAATAGCTACATTGAGGTAAAAACTGCCTCTGCTTTGTCTCCACTAAGATTGACAGTGAGAGAGCTGACTGGAGTTAGCCATCTTGAGTTAAAAAAAAAGCTCTGGTATCTTGTTTGGGTGGGGTCTTTTTGCAGTGCAAACATAGTTTCAGTCACATAAAAACAGGTTAGGTTGTATCGTGGGACCCCCTCCCCCACACTTTTTAACAGAACCACAGTTTGGGCCCTGCAAAGAAGAACCTAACTGTATTTTTAAAATGAAATCTAAGTCTAAATTAAAGCTTGGTGAACACTATAGTTTGCTCAGTATAAGGCATCTTATATCAGCCTAATTGTGGCAGTGTACACACTGCATGGGTTCCCAAACTGAGGGGCATGCCTCCCGGGGGGGGGGGGGTGAAGAAATTCCAGGAGGGGGGGAGGCGCGTGAGACAACCCAGCCCCCCCAACAAGTTTTGCTTCCCTGGTCAGTTCCTTTTTTATTTTTTGCTCAACAAGTTTTGCTACTATTTGGGGGGGGGGGGGAAGGGGCATGAGGGTTTCTCAAAAATCAAAAAAGGGGCGTGATGCTGAAAAGTTTGGGAACCACTGCACTACAGCCTTGCTCCTGCCAATGTAAGAGCCCTACTAACTGATGTAATAATTATACCCACATGGGCTCATGTGAGTGGAGTTAGCACAATGCAGTGCCCATTCAGACCACTGTGTTACTTACATCCACTATTGGCTGTCATTTTTGTCAATTGCAGGGCGACATGCTGGAGCGATGAAATTGACAGGAAAGTTGGGCAGTCACCAGGGCAAGCAGGGAGCTGCAGCTAGAACCTGGCTGCTCGTGGGCAGAGAGAAAGGAGGATCAAGGCAAAACTAGGAGGCAAGGTCACATCAGTATCTTAGATGCCTATACACAAATGTGAGAAGTATGGGTAATAAGCAGGAAGAACTGGAAGTGCTAATAAATAAGTACAATTATGACATTGTTGGCATCACAGAAACTTGGTGGGATAATACACATGATTGGTATGTTTGTATAAAAGGGTACAGCTTGCTCTGGAAGGACAGACGGGGGAAAAAGGGAGGAGGTGTTGCCTTGTACATTAAAAATGAACACACTTGGAGTGAGGTGGAGATGGACATAGGAGACGGAAGTGTTGAGAGTCTCTGGGTTAGGCTAAAAGGGATTAAAAACAAGGGTAATGTCATGCCAAGTGTCTACTACAGGCCGCCTACCCAGGTGGAAGAAGTGGATGAAGCTTTTTTTAAACAACTAACAATGTCATCCAAAGCCCAAGATTTGGTGGTGATGGGGAACTTCAACTATCCAGATATATGTTGGGAAAATAACACAGCGGAGCACAGACTATCCAATAAGTTCTTGGACTGCATTGGAGACAACTTTTTATTTCAGAAGGTTGAAAAAGCTATTGGGGGGGAGGGGAGCTGTTCTAGATTTGATCCTAACAAATAGGGAGGAGCTGGTTGAGAATTTGAAAGTGGAAGGCAGCTTGGGTGAAAGTGACCATGAAATCATAGAGTTCACAATTCTAAGGAAGGGTAGAAGGGAGAACAGCAAAATAGAGACCATGGATTTCAGGAAGGTGGATTTTGGTAAGCTCAGAGAGCTGATAGGTAAGGTCTCATGGGAATCGAGACCGAGGGGAAAAACAACTGAGGAAAATTTGCAGTTTTTCAAAGGGACATTGTTAAGGACCCAAAAGCAAGCTATTCCGATGTGTCGGAAAGATAGAAAATACGGCAAAAGACCACATTGGCTTAACCACGAGATCTTGCATGATCTAAAAATAAAAAAGGAGTCGTCATAAAAATGGAAAGTAGGACAAATTACAAAGGCTGAATATAGGCAAACGACACAGGAATGCAGGGGCAAGATTAGAAAGGCAAAGGCACAAAATGAGCTCAAATTAGCTACAGGAATAAAGGGAAACAAGAAGACTTTTTATAAATACATTAGAAGCAAGAGGAAGAGCAAGGACAGAGCAGGCCCACTGGTCAGTGAGAAACAGTAACAGGAAACTTGGAAATGGCAGAGATGCTTAATGATTTCTTTGTTTCAATCTTCACTGAGAAGTCTGAAGGAATGCCTAACATAGTGAATGCTAGTGGGAAGCGGGCAGGCTTAGAAGATAAAATTTTAAAAGAACAAGTTAAAAATCACCTAGAAAAGTTAGATGCCTGCAAGTAGGTTAGATAAATGTCTATCAGGGATGGTCTAGACAGTACTTGGTCCTGCCGTGAGGGCAGGGGACTGGACGCGATGACCTCTCGAGGTCCCTTCCAGTCCTAGTATTCTATGAATCTTACTCCCAGGTAGGTGGCGTGAGCCCCACTGGGAGCCCAGCTGCCCCCCACTCTTGGCTCCCAGCTACTGCCCAGGCTCTCCAAACTGAGGTGGGCTGTGCGTGCCCAGCTCCCTGGCTCCCTCTTGTCTGGAGGCTCCTGGCTCCCTGCTTTGTGCAGGGAGCCCAGCAGCTGCATTGAGGAGCCCGGCTCCCTGGCAGGAGCTGCTTGGACTCCAGACAGGGAGCTCCTCTCTGGGAGCTATGCTGTGGCTGGGAGTGGAGAGCTGCGAGGCAGTGGGGAGGAGCAGCCAGGCTTCTGGCAGAGAGGAACAGAGATTCTGGGGGGGTGGGGGGAAGAAAGGGAGGAGGGAGAGTGAGCCAGGAACCTTTGGCCAGTATCAGGGCTCTCCAGGAAGCATTGGGGGTCCCCAGAGGGAACTAATGGGCAGCAGCCCCGATAGTGATGGGGAGCAAGGATTTGTGCAAGGGGTGGGGGAGCTTGGGCAGCAGCTGGGCTGGGAACCAGAGGGCAGTTGGCCTCCAAGCGGGGCAAGTTCAGCCCAGCTGTGAGCCAGGAGTCTGTGGGAAGCCTAGTGGTTCCCAAACTTTTCGGCATCACTCCTTCTTTTTGATTTTTGAGAAACCTTCATGCCCCCCCCCCCCCCAAAAAATAGCAGCAAAACTTGGAAGGGGGAATTGATGGGGGAGGGGCTGGGTCACCTCATGCCCCCCTAGAATGTCTTCATGCACCCCCCCCCCCAGTTTGGGAACCCATGTCTAGCTAGAGGCCCCCACTCCCCATGATGACAGCCCGGTTTTCTTCTCAGTTTCACAGCTCCAGCAGGGAGTTTGTGCAATTTACAAGAATGCCAATCAACAGCAGTTGTAACTAATGCAGTGACTACAACAACACTGCATCATCTCCACTCAACCCTACATAAGCCCTCCATCTCTCATGGAGGTGTAGTTATTATGTCAATCAACAGGAAGTACACACTAACATAATTGGGTTGACATATGTTACATTATGTCAACCTAACTCCATGGTGTAAACCAAGCCATAATTTTGCTCCTTTCCTATCAGCTCTTATAGTCATTTCCAGAGCTCACACAAATGTATCGCTTTATAATATTCCAGATATACAGAAAAGCAGAGAGAAATAAATCTTGGCAGGTGGTGTAAATTGCAACCCTTGAGAGAGTCTTGAGCCATTGTTCACGAGGGCCCGTCTGACGCCATCGGTTCTTTACAAGAAAGCCTAACCAAAATGTGGCTCTGTGAATGTCAGTGCCATAACTAGCTAATTTTGTGCCTGAGGCAAGAATATAAAATTGCGCCCCCTCATGTGTATATATTCATAGTAGTTATTTCGTAGAAAAAGGGAAAATACATAAATAACATCAATAATAACAACACAATGTTTATTTATTATAGTTATGAGACAGCATAAACAATCAATGAAGGCAGCACGTGGCGCGGTTGACACGGTGCCCAGCCTCCCACGCTGTTCAGAAGCAGCTGATGCACTGAGTGGCCACCAGGTCTGGTGACTGTTGGATTGCAGCGCGGCAACATGCAGCCTGACATGTAAACTGCAGGCCAGCTGATGCTAATGGGAGGCGGAGGGAAGCGGCGTGGTCTTAAAATAAGTAGCTGTCTTAAAATAATTAGTTTTCGATATTATTTTTCTGCATCCCCTGAGCTATGTGTCTGAGGCAAGTGCCTCATTCGCCTTGCCCTTGTTACAGCCCTGCTGAATGTTACATGTGAGCTCAAAGTCCAACAGATCAGACAATAACATACGTATACTATTGAAACCTGTGCAAGTGGTTGCAAATGATCTAAAACTGTGATATACTAGGGAGATGTGCAGTGGTCACTGGAGATGTGTAGTCACCCTCTGACCTGCCTCATACCAGAGCAGGGTCGTACTATTGAGGCTCACACACTGCAGCAGTCAGATCCAGTTAAATACATAGATTGCAATATACAGTGTGTATTAATAATTAGCTTATTAAGGATATTTCTACAGATAACCGAGACAGGTCAAACCAAAGACTGATAGTCTATGATTTATTGGTAGAGCAAATAATGAATACTGATGCTTAGTCTCTGAATAGTATTGACCCAGGGTGTGTGCCATAAATATAAAACTTACTCATATATTTGGCTTTGTGCAGTGTTCCCTGGGTCTGGAGAAGGAAATACCACAGTTAAACTACCATGACCAGAAAGGGTCAATCTAGTTTTGAAAAAGGCGCCTTCTGGTATCTTGTCCAATAGGTGCTCCATGTATACAAGGCCAATCATTGGATTTCTGAACTGACTTCTGTCTCAGACTCACAAAACACCTCATCAGCATTGCCACATCTCTGTTAGGTATCATTGACTACTTTTAGCACAGCGAAATTAAATGACTAACTCAAGTTTACACAGGGAGCCTGTGGTAGGACTGAGAATAGAACAGAGACATTCTGACATTTGAGCCTTAGTTTGCCACCACATTGCCTTGAAAACAAAGTCAAAAGAATGGCCCATTTAACCCACTAACCTGTCTTTGGACCAGGTCTACTGCCATATACTTCAGAGGTAAAGAAAGAGAACAGGGCAAATCAAACGAGCTATCTCCTGCTGTCAGCTCCCAGCTTCTGGAGGTTTAGAGACATCCAGAGAATGGGATTGTGTCCCTGACCGTCTTGGCTAATAGCCATTGACAAATCTATTCTCCAACAATTTCTCGAATTATTTTTTGAACCCAGTTATAATTTTGGTCTTTACAACATCCCCTGGCAAGGAGTTCCAGAGGTTGATTGTGCATTGTGTGAAGAAATACTTCCTCGAGTTTGTTTTAATCCTGCAGCCTATGTTGTTGTTGATCTTTCTCAAACAATTCTAATAGATTAGTGATTCATGCTTTCACTTTACAAAAGCTGGGTTGACTCTTCACTTGCAAAATAGGGCCAGCTGTGTGTTTGATAATTCTTCTTTTTTACTGTAGTTTCATCCAGTTTGCCAAGTACTGAAGTTAGGCTTAGTGGCCTGCACTTGCCAGGATAACCTTTAGAGAACTTAAAAAAAAAAAGTATTAAATTTTTTTGAGAACAGCCATACTGGGTCAGACCAACAGTCCATCTAGCCTAGATCCTGTCTGCTGATAGTGGCCAATACCAGATGCCCCAGAGGGAGGAAACACAACAAGTAATCCTCATGTGATCCCTCTCCTGTCACCCATTTCCAGACAAATAGAGGCTAAGGACACCATTGATGGACTTAACCTCCATGAATTTATCTAGCTCTTTTTTGAACCCTGTTAAAGTCCTGATCTTCACAACATCCTATGGCAAGGAATTCCACAGGTTGACTGTGTGCTGCATTAAGAAAAATTTCCTTTTGTTTGTTTTAAACCTGCTGCCTATTAATTTCATTTGATGACCCCTAGTTCTTATATTGTGGGAATAAGTAAACAACTTTTCCTTATTCACTTTTTCCATACCAGTCATGACTTTATAGACCCCCTTAGTCTCCTCTTTTCTAAGCTGAAAAGTCCAAGTCTTTTTAATCTCTCTTCATATGGGACCTGTTCCTAACCCCTAATCATCTTTGTTGCCCTTTTCTGAACCTTTTCCAATGCCAATATATATATTTTTTAGATGAGGCGACCACATCTGCACACAGTATTCAAGATGTGGGTGTACCATGGTTTTATATAGAGGCAATAAGATGTTCTCTGTCTTATTCTCCATCCCTTTTAATGATTCCTAACATTCTAATTGCTTTTTTGACTGAGTGGATATTTTCAAGAGAGCTATCCACAATGATTCCAAGATCTCTCTCTTGAGTAGTTGTAGCCAAATTAGTCCCCGTCATATTGTATGTATAGTTGGGATTATTTTTTCCCAATGTGCATTACTTTACATTTATCAACATTAATTTTCATGTGTCATTTTGTTGCCCAATCACTTAGTTTGGTGAGATCTTTTTGAAGCTCTTTTTTGTCTTCTCTTGGGTTTTCCTACAAATTAAGAGGTTTCAATGCTACCAAAGATAGTAGCTCGCACTGTTTCTTTAAGCAGCATTATAATAATATATATCTATAGCTGACCATTTTGCTCCGAATTATGGTCCAGGAATCTGATCTGTGCATCAGAGGGGTAGCTATGTTAGTCTGCATCCACAAAAACAACAAGGAGTCTTGAGCACCTTAAATACTTAGGGTATATCTACACTACAGTGTTATTTTGAAATATCTAATTTCAAAATAGTTAATTCGAAATAGCTTATTTCTAAATAACGTGTCTATACACAAAATGCATTTTGAAATAGCATTTTTCTATTTTGAAATAGTGCATCCGCACTGAGTAGATGTTGAATCGCATTTAAGGCTGGTTGGAACCAGTTCCGGCAGAGCATCAGGTCAGAAGTGACCTTATGGTCAGGGCGGCCAGCAGGGCACCCTGGGAAGGGCTGGAGGCTCCCTATTTCAAAATAAGCGTCTACATAGTGCTTATTTCAAAATAGCAGTTTTGAAATTGGCGCTATTCGTCGTGGAAGGAGGTTTACCAATTTTGAAATAAGCCCTCCGCTATTTGAATTGATTTCAAAATAACGGAATGGCTGTGTAGGAAAGTTTTCAAAATAACGGCTGTTAATTCGAAATACCTTAGCTATGTAGACATACCCTATCAGATTTACTGGGCGTAAGCTTTCATGGGCAAAAACCCAGTTAGATGAATCTCTGACGAAGTGGGGTTTTGCCCATGAACGCTTAAGCCCAAGTAAATCTGTTAGTCTTTAAGGTGCCACAGGGCTCCTCCAGGGCCTGCTCACAACATTTTGGCACCTGAGGTGGGGAGCTCAAATGACGCCCCCATCCCCGCTCGCATGGGCCAAAACTTTGAAAGGTCTCAATTCTGCCTTCTTCCTGTTCTACTCTTCTCATGGTACTGCTCTGCTACCTACATATGCACCAGCAGTAGACACAATTTTCTACACTCTGGGTCCTAGTGCTCCCCTTCCCACAGTCTGGCACCTGAGGCCGCCTCAGTTTACCTCATGATAGGGCCAGCCCTGGACTCCTCATTGTTTCAGTCTGATCTATGAGGGCAGACCCATGCATCCCTGTGAAGTCCAACTGAAGTCAGTGAGGTTCCACATGGGATCACATTGCAGGGTCGGGGTATGTATACCAGACAGGTTTATGAGCACCAATTGCAGAAGAAAGAAGATAGGCTGCCTGTCCTGGTTATGGCAGGTTCTGTAACTCACCTGTTTGAAGCAACTGAATCTTCCTCAAAGCAAACTATGTCAACAGAAAGTTGCTGCATTCAGAGATATTTTCTATGAAAATAAGGGAGCAGATGAATACATAAGATGTGGTTACCAGCTGCTGGAGGCCAGAGAGTAAGGCTTGTATTCTACAGATTGTGTATCTAGACTGCATAGACTGACTCTCCTGTGCAAGAAAAAAAAATATCCAGAGATTTTTTTGCACCTGCCCAACTCTCTGGAAAGACAGTCCCTATTTCCAGAGCAAAATGCTGACCATGTTCCTCACTCTGGTCCTCCAGGGAAAGGGAAAAAAGGTGAAATATACCCAGTGCAGAATGCTCAAAGAAAGGCCATAAGTGATGGTGCTGAGGATCGTACATGAAATGCTCCTGTGAATTCTATGGTGACATTCCACACACACACCCTCCAACACACACACACACACACCCTGGTAAAAATAAATTCTTCTGTGTCATGTGTGAGGGAAGGGCAGAAACTTGAGTCACCCTCTCCTGCATGCCAGTGCAAGGGGCATGGCCAGGCAAATGGGGTGTGGCCTACACCTAGCTGATCCCCAGCTGTCATAATAGCTGCTGTTGACAGAAGGCATAACTTAGGGCAGCCTTCAGCAGAGGGTTGAGCATGGATAGGTGGCTCACAAGTGGCTTTCTCTAACCCTTTCCATACATGGGCAAGTGTTTGTCTGCTGGATTGCATAATCATGTTGCGAGGAAAGAGAAAATTAATAGTCTCTTTCTGTGCTCCAGTTCTCTCAATTTCTGAGACTCCAATGGGTTGGCTAAATTTTTGCTTCCTGCTTTTTGGTGGTTGATGGAATTCCTGTAAATAGAGGGCCAGATCCTTAGCTGATGTAAATTGACATAGGGCTAATGTGGTCAATCTGGCACACCACTTATAAACTACGTAGCTTGAACCTCTCTAGACCAGCTTCCTCGGGATCTGACCAGTGCTGAACTAGGGGAGGTCATACTGTCTAACAGCATTACCAACACTTCCACTGCTTACTGGGCTCTTAGAAGACATTTAGGGGTAAATTAGAGCCAAATAACAGCACAGAACACTCAGAATAGGACTAGTGGCTATAAACAAACTTTATGGAACCAAGGGAAACTTGGCCACACTCGTGATAAGTGGATATCTGGCTAACTAAAATCATGCCAGACCATGGATGTTACCTTTCTAGAGAGTGCCAGACTAGAGAGGTTCAACCTCCACTAAGCTATGAAATATTACAAGTAGAGCTGTTGGCATCATGCATAGTAAATATTGCCTGGCTCTTTCCTTATAAGACCCTGTTTTGAGTTTATAATGCTACTAAATATTTTAGCTGAAGTTATCCCTACAGGGTGTCTGCCTCATGCTGAATTATGGAAAGTTTCAGCAAAACTGATTGGCCATTTCCCGAAGGAGATTAGGGAAAGTCATTGATTTGCCCAGATTAAAAAAATTCTCACAGCCCTTTAGTCCAGAAACTCAGACTTTGGCTCAAGGGCTTAAAATTAGGCAGGAGGCTTGTCCGGCATTAGGGAAGTGCTCTTTGCTCTTCTCATTTAAAACAAAATGCCTGCATTTGTCTACAAGTTCTAAAACTTTGAAAAAATTGTTTACACACGTTCAGCAAAGACTTGGCAGAAGTCTCCTAAAATGGTATCCCTTTATGCCAGTGAGTGTCACAGATATATGCTAAGTGCATGTGTCTTCCTTCTCCAGTGAATCATAGAGAGGATGACAACCTACTATTCCTATCAGTTGTCCTGCAATTTGAGCTAACAAAGTATGCATAATTAATCTAAATGTTCCAACCCTGCCAATGTCCCCTGTGGATGTAAATGTGATTCCACATTTTTTTTTTTTTTTAACTGTGAGCTTGGAATAAAAAGCCTCGGGGGAAGCCGGCAGCGGGGCAGCCCAGACGCGCCACGGCTGCCCCGCTGCCCGAGCGCCTCCGCAACTTTGCAAAGCCTCGGGGGAAGCCGGCAGCGGGGCAGCCCAGATGCGCTGCAGCTGTCCCTCTGCCGGCGTCCTCAGAGGCTTTGCTCCCCGTCTCCCGGGTCTGCTGGTCTCCAGCAGACCAGGGAGACGGGGAGCAAAGCCGCGGAGGACCCGGGCGGCGGGACCGCGGTGCGTCTCGGTCCGCCGCCCGCGTCTTCCTGGTCTGCTGGGGGGGGGGGGCGCAGCTAGTATGCCCCCCCCCCCAGCAGACTAGGCTTTTCTCCGGATGCCTGTGGCAGAGCAGCTGGGGCGCTGCCGGTTGGTCCCGCAGCGCCGCTCTGGGCACTACTGGACCAACCCGGCAGCACCCCAGCTGCTCTGCCCCAGGCGTCCCCAAGTCAGCCGCTGCTGGTCAGTTTCAGCAGTGGCTGAATTAGGATGCCTGGGGCAGAACAGCTGGGGTGCTGCTGGGTTGGTCCAGTAGCGCCAAGGAGCGGCGCTACTGGACCAACCCAGCAGCACCCCAGCTGCTCTGCCCCAGGCGTCCCCAAGTCAGCCGCTGCAGAAACTGACCAGTGGCTGACTACAGGAAGCCTGAGGCAGAGTTGCTCTGCCCCAGGCTTCCTGGAATCAGCCGCTGATCAGTTTCAGCAGCAGCTGACTTGGGGACGCTTGGGGTTCTTAAGTTGATTCTGTATGTCAGTCAGAACTGGCGGTCAGTTTCAGCAGCGGCTGAATCTGGACGCCAGTTCCGACTTACATACGGATTCAACTTAAGAACAAACCTACAGTCCCTATCTTATACGTAACCCGGGGACTGCCTGTAGTTATTTCAAAATAGCGGTAGTATAGATGTGCCCCTGCTACTATTTCAAAATAACTACGCCCCAGAATCATTCAAAGTAATGACTCCCCAATGCTTCCTGGGGGGCCTAAGTCAAATTTGTGCGTCTACATTAAGGGTACAGCTACACAACAGGGCTAAAGTTGGAATAAGCTATGCAACGCAATTGACATAGCTGAAGTTGAAATAGCTTAACTCAGCTTTTGGTGCTGCCTACACAGCAGGAAATCGAAGGAAGAACACTCTTCCTTCAACTTCCCTTAGTCCTCGTAAAATAAATGTTACCATGAGTCAAAGTAAGAAGTCCTCCAGCTCGACATTATTTCGAAATAAAAGCTTGTAGTGGAGACGCACTCTTTGTTATTTCGGAATAATGTCAGTTATTCTGAAATAACGCTGCTGTGTAGACATACCCCAAGAGTGCCTGCCTTGGACTAATGTTGAGGCTTCCCTGTAGAGTGGACACTTGATTTCAAAATAGTATTTCGGGAATTATTATTACAAAATAAGTTATTTCAAAATAATTTCCTAGTGTAGACATGCCTTAAGGTGCCACAGGACTCCTCGTTGTTTTTGCAGATGCAGACTAACACAGCTCCCCTTGAGACTTTTAGCCATAGGAGAGAGAGTTCAATTACTCCTGATGATTTGCCTGGAGCAACAATTGGCAGCTTTGCTCACTGTGAGCGAAACTAAAGAAGCTTAACACAGTGGAGTCTCCTCTCAAATTGTGGTCTCCAAACACTGAGCATTAGGTATTTCCAGTCCACTAATGACTTTTATTCCAAGCTCACAGTTAAAAAAAAAAAAAGTTTATATTCTGACTGGCAGAGCATCTGTGGCAGCATCCATTATTCACTAGTGCATAGATATTTTGAGTGCAAAAGAAAACAAATCTTACTGCTATGTACCGACATCCTGTGAAAGTATTCGTGTAGTTTGGGATCAGTTCTACTGTACCCAATTGGACAAGATTCTTGTACACTTTCATGCCAAAAAACTGAAAATAGTTGGGAATTCTCTGGTGACTGAAACACATGAGCAGTCCTGTTTGTGTGTGGGTGTGTGTGTTTAGTTGTCAGATTTTTTTTTACTCTTGTGCTTTCTACAGATATTAACTCACCAAAGACAATGCTCCAGTTTAGTCCTCCTAACATTACGTATACTGATGGAAATTAAAACTACCTGCCACTGGTCAGTTTACTAAAGAACAAAACTTAGTCCCCATGGGAAATTGGAACTTTTCCTATTGATTTCAACAGGAACTAGGCTTTCAACATGCAAGCACACGTTTTCTAATGTTTGTTTCTATTGATTCCCTCAGCTACCAATAGGAGATCAGCTGAAATTCCCTGTCCACCCAAGTCCACCTCTGAGGTAGAATTATCGAAAAAGAAAAGTGTTAAGAAGACTAAAGGTGGAATTAAGGTAGGAGCATCTTTGTTTGTGAAAGTCTCTGCTGTAACAGGTGCAACAAAACCTTTTACAAATACCTTTCTTACCCTCCAACCACTCCCATGTGTTCCCCACCTTAGGTTCATGCTGGATTTAATGAGCATGCATTCAGGTGAAAGCTGAAAATTCCTTGTTTGACTAAAGTATCTGGCCATTTATGTATTGGATATGCATCTTGAATACTCCTCCCATATAATAGTCCATTTCTCACAGGTCTGTAATGTCAGTATAGCTGTGTTGGGCCCTGAAGAAAGGCTCTCCATGGCTCAAAAGCTTGTCTAGTAAAAGATATTTCCTCACTCATCTTGTATCTCTTAGCTCTCAGGTGTCTGACTGTAGCTTTTTGCTTGAATTGGAGAACTTACTCAGGTGTCACCTCAGTAAAATGAACCCCCTAAAACTGTTCTATTCAGAATCTCTTCTCGCACCCACTGTGGTATCCAGTCCTTCCAGAGATAAAAATTAAATAGGATATATTAAGTGGGCTTCCCATCCCCCACATCCCAAAAAGAGACATTTACTCATTAAATACTTTTCAAAAATAAAAACAAATGAATCCAATAACTACTGCTGTATGGCAAAGGAAGGTCAAAGAAGTACAAGAAATCACATATTTACAGGAAGTGTTAGACATATGCATTATCAGTAATTGAATATATAGCTTTGTAACATTGCCTTGTTCCACTACAGTGCCCTTGTCCTTTGGTCTTCCCTCAGTGTCATTTTGCTTCTTAGGCCATGTGTTCACTACATGGAAGATCAACACAGCTGTGATCAATCTTCCGGAGTTTGATTTAGCAAGTCTAGTTAAGACTCGCTAAATCAAACTCAGAGGGTGCCTCTACCGGCGGCCAGTACTCCTGCTTCTGCAAGGAGTACGGAAAGCTCACGGTAGCATTTGCTCCTGTCTGCTTCCTGGTTTGGGTATGGCAGGGAAAAATCAAAACAAGATAGGTTGACTCCAGCTACATAATTAACATAGCTGGAGTTGCGTATCTTGATTTGACATTCTCTTTTAGTGTAGACCTGGCTTAGATTGCAGTCTGCTTAGAGAAGAGATGGCATTTAGTTTGTATGGCATCTCACACACTTATGGGTACTTGTGAGATAAAGAACTCTGCTAAAATTTCTCACCTTGAACTTGAGAATGTCAGAACTTGACTGAATCCAGCAGCAGGCATCTCTTACTTGCCTGCTCAAACTAACATCTAGAAAAACCACCATCCCTCCAAACGTGTTGGGAATGTGGTTCCTTTGTGCAGTGATTATAAGCTGGAAATAGATTTCACTAGTACTAAATTAAACTAGCTCTGCAGATAAGTCCATGCCTATCTTTACTTTGTCTTAAGACATCATGCAACCAGCAATCTCCTTAGGCCTCGTTCAGCTTTGACATGACACAGACTAATTTGATTCTTTACATGCTAATAAAAGCCCTTTTATACACAATGTGCTCAAAGTTGCCTGTACAAAGCTCTCCGCTGGCTGGGAGGCAAGGAATTTTTAATTTCATGTTTACCTACATTACCTGATTGATTTCTCCATTAACTGCTGGATTAAAAAAGTAGGGAGGCAGGGCAGGGGATAGGGATCACAAGGACAGCTAAAGTTTGGAAGTCAAAAGTGGGGAAAAAGAGCTGGTGGTGGTCTTCATCTTGTTTGGATCATGGTCCCTACAAGTGAGAGTCCGATCACAGTTGTTTCATTTTTCCCTATTAGCTGATGTTTCTTTGTACTTTGAACTGCATACACATTTATCTCTGAACAAAAACCTAAACATAGTGTTATTAAGGAGGTTATTAGACACATTAACACACTGTTGTTTTGCAACCAGATGAAAATGATTAACTCCTGGACGTCATTCTAACAGTGACATTTTCTTCTTACATCCATTCTTTGACCTGTCTTGCCTTCTGGATATATAGTAGTCCATAACTCCTTGCCTGCTGCACCCATAAGCAAGGGCAGCTTTTTCTTAGAAACTTACTAAAGTAGTCATGCCAGCTGCATTATTGAAATGGTCCTAGAAATGATTCACACTCATGTGCTATTAGTTGTGAATTAGTTCCTGTTTTCTTTTCCCCCAAACCATTAGTTGGCAGGCAAAAGTGTGGTTCACCACTATGACCTCACCTGTATGAAGGTGAAAGGCACTAATAGTGAGTTCATCTGCATCAGGAATTTTAGAAGCTGGATATTAAGCAAAGAGAGGAAGAGATTCCTTCTCCCCAAGTTTAGCTCAGTATACAATTAACTATTACTCTGCTGACAGCCATCTATTTTCTCCAGTCCTTTCCCTGGCCTCAGCTTTATGCCTTCTCCTGTGACCCCTAAATCTATAAGGCTACGTCTAGACTGCAAGCCTCTTTTGAAAGAGGCTTTTTCGAAAGTATCTTTCGAAAAAGCCTCTTTCGAAAAAGAGCGTCTAGACTGCAACCAGCACTTTTGAAAAAGCAAGCCGGTTTTTCGAAAGAAAGCACCCAGGCAGTCTGGATGCTCTCTTTTGAAAATGCCCTGTTTGCATTCAAGAACGCCTTTTTTTGAAAGAATACTTTCGAAAAAAGTCGTTCTTCCTCGTGAAATTAGGTTTACCGCCGTCGAAAGAAAAGCCGCGTTCTTTCAATTTAATTTCAAAAGAATGCGGCTGTAGTCTAGACGCAAGTGAAGTTTTTTCGAAAAAAGGCTACTTTTTTCGAAAAAACCCTTGAGTCTGGACACAGCCTAAGGCAGCCCATGTTTTGCTTGCTAGGTACATGGTCCCCTCTGAGTGGCTTTTTACCATCCACTTCATCATTCCTGTAGTAGGCTTCCCAAACGTGCCCGTACCTGAACAGCTGTCCTGTCTTCTCACAACTAGTAAGATAGCTCTTCAGGGCAGGCACCATGTCTTATTCTGTTATTGTTAATAGGCTATGTATATTTTTACAGGTACCCCATCACTATGGAATTTACTCTTGCAGCCTATAAAAAGAGTCTGCTTACCTCGATTTTCTCTTCTCTCTTCCACCCTCCTTTCCTGCCACCCATTCAGGGTGCTAGGTGCCAGCTCTAGGCTGGGGCAGGGGATTGGGGAACAGGAGGGATGGCAGGGTGCAGGCTGTGGGAGGGAATTTGGGGGCAGGATGGGGGATGCAGGCTCTGAGAGAGGATGTGGAAGAAGAGGATAGGAATGTAGCATTTACCTGGGGCACCCCCTCTGGCAGCAGCTCTTTGGTGAGGGGCAGCGGGGGTCTCCATGCATTGCTGCCTTCAGGCACAGTCCCTGCAGCTTCCCATTAGCGCAGGAGCGCTTGAGACAGGAGCAGCACACGGAGTCCCCCCACATGCCTCAGGGACGCGGGTGTGCCAGAAGCAAAGCGGAGCAAGCAGCAAGAAGCCACTCTAGCCCTGCTGCACTGGTGGGGGCGTGTTTTAAGTCTCACAGGGGCAGCAGATGGGGCTGAGGGAGAGACTGGGTCCCCAAACTCTGGTGGAGCTTGGTCCCAAGCCAGGATTATTCCTGGTACCTGGGCACTACAGGCCCATAGAACTTACCACCCATGCCTCCAGTCTATTTAACATGAAGTGTGCCTTCCTCCCCCCCCCGCCCCGCCAATAGCATCCCCTGCTGGCCAGTACAGGTTACTCTTCTCTCAGAGGCGCTTACGAATTCCATAGGGTCGCAAAGAGAATACAACTAAATTCCCTTGCTGGGATGCTTTATTCAAGCCAAGTTATCTCAAAATACAATTAGTTGCAGCCCTCCACTTTGGGCCTTGTGCTCTTCAGGGAGTTCCTTGTTGAGATCTCTCTCTGTGAGCAGCACACCTTTGCAAGTGAGGCCTAATGGCCTCTTGTGGGGCCAAGGGGCTCATTATTCAACCAATAACCAGGCAGAGCACATACCAAGATGTTAGAGGGCTTATCCCTTCACCCTCCCACTTCCCTGGTCCTTCTCACATGAACAGAGAATAGCAATACCCAAAGTCCCGAGATGCAAACAGTTCAATGTTTATTGGGGTTAGCTTCCTGCAAGTGTGAATCCAATTCCTTTCTTTTTCCCTTCACCCACTTATTGTCTCTCCGCAATGTATACAGTAAAACTTTCAGCTATACCTTAACCAATCATTCTACTGAAATTTAACAAAACAATCTTAACCTGTTGCAATATGATTATATAGCCAGTTTTATCCTGCCACCTTAATTGGTTTACACCCAGAAAAATTAATTATATAGGAGACAGAAACAAAGAACCCGACAGAAATCATACAGATAAACAATAGAGAGATGGGGAATACAGGCAGTCCCCGGGTTACATGGATCCGACTTACATCGTATCCCTACTTACAAACGGGGTGAGACAACCCCGCACTAGCTGCTTCCCCCCAGCAGACCAGGGAGACGCGAAGCTAGCGCCCCCCACAGCAGACCAGGGAGACGCAGAGCAGCTTTTCTCAGCAGACACCTCAGCTTGAGAATAAAGGACTGAGGGAAGTGAGGTGTGGGAGAATAGAACTGAGCTCTGGAGAAATGTTTGTCTAGAGTTTCCCCTACAATATGTACCAGTTCCGACTTACATACAAATTCAACTTAAGAACAAACCTACAGTCCCTATCTTGTACGTAACCCGGGGACTGCCTGTATAATGAAGCAATAAACAAACGAGGATTTCACAACCCTCACTATTGATAAGTGTGGGGCCCTGCCAGACAGAAAGCTATCAACCTAAGTTTCCTTTAAGTCTTCTAGACTCTTCCCTTTATCTGGAGGAGATAGATCGGATAGCCTTTGTAACAGCCCCAAATTGACTTATTTCAACATAGCTGGTTCGGAACGTGCAAAGACCTGACTGCGTGTTTCCCAGTTTATGGATGCTCTTGCTGCTTAAATCAAAAGCCTTATGTTATCAAGAACAAGGTCTCAGACCATCATATACAGATAGCATGATTTTGATTCTTTGTTTTTATACCCATATAACAATACATCTAAATATCTGGATTTTAACTATTACTTTTGAGAGTAAGCACGATTTGGCTCATGTCTTCAAAACCAGAAAAGGGCAAAGAACGCCAGACTTCCACTGAAGCTGATGGGAGAATTTGCAGGCCATTTATGTAGCTGGGTAGAAAGTATTTTGATATTTATCTGCACTGTATAAAAGCTACTTCATAGTGTTTATATACACCACAAAATCATTCACAGTGCAGTGCTTAGGCACTGGATAGTTTCAGTATCCACCCTTTACTGTTTTATAAATCCAAGGTGTTAGAAGCCTGCGAAATAGCATCATATTGAAAAGAAAGGCAAAACAATTCTTAAAAGTTCCAAAAAGAACAAGAAAACCCCACAGTTCTCTGGCATTTACTGTATTGAATTGTATGTAAAGTTTGGAAATATGAAGACATGCTTAAACTGCATTTATTTAAAGTAAGGGAATATTTAGGAAAGAAAAAAAAGAGAGAAAGAAACCCCACCATGCCTGAACATGCTAAGTGACCATAAAATATGGAATTAAGTTTGTGATACTTACCTGCCTTGAATAGGAGTATGAAGAGTTGCTCCTTATATACGAACATAGATCTCATATGTTATGAGCTAAGAATGAAGATTATAAAATCTTTGTAAGTAGCCAAGAATGACTCTGGTGTTAAGAGCTGTTTTCTACACACTAAGATAAATGGAACAATTTGGAGCCAAAATACATGATATATATTATCATTAAAATGTAAGATATTAGCTTTAAATAAAAAGTTCATTATATTAATTATTGGATTCAAAGTAGTATTGAATATATATGTTGCCACTTGCTTTACTAAAAGAAAGAATCAAATAAAGCCTTTTTTTTAAACTGTAAGGTGAGCCTTCAATCAAACTGCAGCTATTTAGTTTTTTAAAATTGATTTATTTTTAATTCAGATTGAAGTGATGCATGAAGCCAGTCAAGGTGGGTCCAGCAGAGTCCTGGTGATGAGTGAAAGTGAGGAGAATCTTTGCACTAGGAGAAGGTAAGAATGCAGATGAGTCTTATTGGTTACAGAAGTAACTTCTTTTTGCCTTAATACAAGATGGGTTTTTTATCCAGTGCCTCAAAATAACATAACCACAAATGATACTTGTTTTCTCTAAGACTAGATTTGTCACTCATTAGGAGAGTCACTCAATCACCGACCCTATTAAAAACATTTGGGATTCTGCCCAAGAAGTCACCAAAACCAAGGCAGGACCTAGGGTGTATTTTTATGAATAAGGAACTTATTTTGCATTTGATACAGTTACTTCTAAAATTAGGACCATTGTTTATATAAAATGACACTTGTGGTCTTAACTAAGAATGAACTTGCATATTCACCAATAAGAAGCTTGTATATAAACATTTTGAAGAATCCTGGATTTAAATAACTCCTTAGCAAGAGACGATTGTGTGTGATCCAGCAATTGTTGAAGGTATGTGGGCTTTTTAGTATCTTCAGTGCATATGGTGCTGGTTTGCTGTCATCTGACCTTTAGCTTTTAGGAAGACTTGTGAAATAAACTTGGAATTAAGTCTGAGTGCATGATCCTGAGCACAAACCATATTTACAGAAAAAACAAAACTATTTAGGTCTGTGTGAATTAATAGAATGAATTTCATTAAATTCCATGATGTGGAAGGATGTGCTCAGCAGTTAGCCACAGAAGCAAGCAGTGTCTGAAGTGACAGGTGGATAGACTGGTAGAGGAGTGAGGGGTGGGAGCAAGGACCAACATCTCTCTCAGCCTCCCCTTGAAGAAAGGCCTCTGCCCTGCTGCTGCTACTGCACCACTTCCTGGGTAAGAGGCCTGCCCCCTTTAAGACTAAGAACATTCAGCTGCAGGTATTGCCTGCAGGCATAGTCAGGGCAGGCTTAAACCCAGAAGGCTACTGCAGTGGAGGGTGTGCCCTGAAGGGGTGAGCCAAAAGGGGGTTGCCATTTGGGGTGGCCCTTCAGGGAAGACTGAGGGCAAGGGTGTATATTACATTGTGGTGGTGATTTGTGTGTGCATGCATGCACACTTGTGTGTGTAGTATAATTTGATGTTTTTTGTTTGCGCTGGTGAGACCAGTACATTTGTTGTTCATGTGGTGGTCTATTCAGTGCCTGGTGCAAGCAGGGAGGATTCTTGGTGAGACAAGGTTCCCTATACCTACCCACACTGCACGTCAAGGAAGAGGGGTGTTGTAGGTCCCTCTCCCCCATTATTGTGTCGTGACATGGGTGGGGTGGCAAATGGGGAGGATTCAGATGGCATAGTGAGAACTGTGACAGGTGGGGGAGATATAGCAGTGGGTTCAGGATGGGCCAGCTGAAGGGAATGAGGTTTAGATGGTTATGTGCTATTCCTCATTCCAGTCCTGCTCCCAGCCTCAATGACCCTGGGAACCTTAACAACTGGCCATCAGGCCTGATGGTGCTGTTGCTGAATGCCAGGTTGGTATCCCACAAAACCACGATAATCCAGAATTTAATCCTGGATGAAGGGGCAGACCTGGCCCTGAAGGAACAGGTGCACAGCTTGGGGGTCTTCCTGGACCCCTTTTTAGCATTTGAGAACCAGATTTCCTCTGTGGCCAGGAGTGCTTTTGGGCAGCTTCAGCTGACCCATCAGCTGCAACCATTCCTGAGTAAGAATGACCTGGCCATGGTGGTTCATGCTTTTGTCACATCCCAATTGGACCCTGCAATGTGCTCTATGTGGGGCTGCCTTTGAAGTGTCTTCAGAAACTTCAATGGCTCTTCAAGTTCTTGCTAATACTCCTTATACAGAGCACATTACACCAGTTTTCTGGTAGTTGCTTCTGGTATGTTTCCGGCCACATTCAAGGTCCTGGTTATGACCTATGACCACCAGGGTACCTGTGCTTTTTTTTTAATTCTCTTTTTGCGCAAAAAAGCCCTGTTCCCCATTCACACACATCTTTTTGCACAAGATCTCTTGTGCAAAAAGGAGTTATTCCACGCAGAAAAACACAAAAACACACTTGAGATGTGGATGCTCTGCAAGTTTTTGCGGAAGAACCTCTAGTGTAGACACCACGGTTGATTGCAACACCTAAAAGGTTAAAATGGGGGAAAAAAAAAAAAAAAGGTGTTTATGTACAAAATGCTGTCAACTGCACTGTCAGTTTAGCAAAACAGAAAGCATGTCATACTAAAAAAAATCCTGTTTTTCCTGTTATAGATTAACAGGAAACATGGGACCTCAGGAGTGAGCAAAAAAAATTCTTTAGTGATCCATAAAAGAGATGACACACAGAACAGGAGAAGTTTAAAAGGTGGCATTAAAGAGAGTAGTCCAAGCCAACCAAAACGAACCCTCTCCCTCCAACATTAATTTGAAGTTCAGATCTTCCATAAAATGACTAAACCAGCGATGGGCAACATGAGTGGCCCTCCTTCCTTTCAGTATACCACATGACCACTGGTGGGCAGCCTGCAGTCCACAGGGGTTCTACCTGCCACCAATGCACCCCATCTCCATTCTTGTGTGTCCTGGAGCCCTACGTCCTATTCATCCCACTTCCTCCACCACTTTCGGAGTGCCACGAAGCCACTGATTCGCATTCCATACCTGCTCCTTACCCTCCCTCCCAGAGCTTGAATGCCACTAATAGTGATTTGTGTTTTCTTTCAGGCAAGAGGTGTGGGGTCCAGAGGTGGAAGCCTAGGCTAGGTGTTTTGTTTTTTTTTTTTTTTTTTTTTTTTTTTTGCAGAAGAGGCAATGCAAATGAAGCATAAGAAAATGCTAATCTCTTCCGATGCTTTTTGCACAAGAGGTTTTTGCGCAAAAATAAGCGGTGTGGATGTGTCTCTTTTGTGCAAAAAACCCTTTTTGCGCAAAAAACGGACATGTCCACACCGCTTGTTTTTGCGCAAAAACCTCACGCAAAAAGCATTGGACAATATTATGCAAATGAAGCATGAGAAAATGCAAATGAGCACTTCGTTTGCTTTGCCTCTTTTTTTTTTTTAAATGGAAGAGTGTAGACATAGCGCTAGTAGGCTGCAGGCAGCCTGCAGGACGCAAGCTCCCCACCACTGAACATCAATGTCTTAAAATTTGAATTCTGAAGCACTGAAATGAAGGATGTCAGGTACAAGACGTGCAATTCTGAAAGGCAAAAAGGCTTACCAGTTTAAAAAAAATACACAAACACTGTTTATTCAAAACAAAGTCTTACAAAACAATTGTCTTGTGATTGAGCAAAGAGTTCCAAGAATAAATATTTATTTGTATAAAAGTTAGTAATATCAAAGGAAACTTGATGCAAACTCAACAAAGGTAAAAACAAAATTTCAGCATTAAACATTTTGTGCAATAGTGTCAAAACTGCTAATTGAGAAGCGACCATTCAGGCTGCTGAATGTTTTAAGTCGTGAAAAAACATGGGCAGCCCAGCATTGGAGCACTGACATTCCTCCCCCTCTCTCAAAAAAACAAAACAAAACCCTAAATGGAATACACATTAAGTCAATGTTTAGAGCCAAAGGTTAAGAAATTTTCTAGCTTCTCTATTCTTTGAAAAGAGTGCCATCATATTTTCTTCAAGTTTATAAACATTCTCTCAAACTGCAGCAAAAATAAACCAACAAATTACAAACATCGAAGTCCTTTAAGATAAGGAATATTCCCAATAAAACAGACCTGCTGTAAACAAAAGCATTTCAATAGTCAAGAGACATTGATCTTTTCATACAATGGCAAATTCAGATTTTATATAAAATTACAAGTTATAGATGGTAACAGAGCCCAATCCTGCAAAGACTTAATAATATGTTTAATTTTACTTACACAAGTCAAATTATGCACTTAAATTTGCTTACTGGATTAGGACCTTAATTGTATACTACATTTTAACTATTTTATGCTAACTGGGATTTGTTATGCCATTTCTGCCACAGGTTACTGTCAATTCAAAGTGGCTAGTGCAATCAAAATTTCCATCAGTTATAAGAAGTGTTTCCACAGTGTGATGTAGTTTTAAAGTTTCTCAGGAATTTAGATCTACAACTTTGTAATTTTAGTTATTTTGCCATCATAAAGCAAAACTAGTTTTCTGATTACAGTAAATAAACCTGTTTTCTAATTAGAGCCTGGACTAACTATTTGTTTTGCTGTAATAATTTTAGAGCTGCAGAATTAGAACATTAATTTATCATTTTTCAACCATTGCTTTTGCATTAATGGTAATAGACTAAGTTTCACTTGTTGGTTTCTGTGTATAGTCAACACCTGGATCCTACAATAGCCAATCCACTGGTTCTCTTACACTTTCATTCTGGAGAAACACTTAAAGTTTATATGATTACTCAGTAGATATTGAGCTCTTATTTCAGCTGGAAGTAAGTGGCAAATATCAATCATGCTCTAATAACCATCTAAGAACAGTTCACTCCTGGGTCTTGACTTTTTTCCCCTCCTACCACTGGTGCAGCCCTACAGATGGTTGCGATAGAGTGCAGGTTAGCTTAAACAAAGAGGATGCATCCAGATGACTGCATTTTAAAAAAATCAGCAAAGTTTAGACGCCACTAGAGTTAAATACAGGTGACTGATCTACTTTAGTGTTCCCATATACTCATTTACAGTATTGGAGGTGTCGATGGGAAATTTAGGAAAAAAGGTGGACATTCTCTCATAAAACAAGTAGCCAGTCTCCTAGAACATGACAAAGCTCCACTAAAAGTGGCAGACTTTTTCTCCCCCCTCCCCCCCCCAGCCTTTGCATTTTTGCTGCTAAATCCCAGTGGGTGACGATATGAATTTAACCATTCTGAAGTGATTTTATGACCTTGTTCACGCTGGAACTCACATCAATGTCGAACAGCTCTCAAAATTGAGACAAACACAACTTATACACACATCTAGCAGTATCCAAACAGCTACCATGGCTTTGGCTACTCCTGGTAGTTTGGGGTTGGTTTTTTTATATATACATACATATAAATAAAGTAACACACTTGTCCACAAAGTACAGGAAACAGTGTTAGAACCAGACTAACAACAACAACTGAATACTTCTTCCAAACATGTGCTTTAGAGGTGTTGGACATAGCTCATAACTATCAGATTACAAGTAATGGTGGTGGCCAGAGTCTTGATTTCACCTATGACTAGCCTTTGTAAATTGGAAGTTTAGCTATTTGCTCATGTTGAAGAGGCACAAGTAAATGGAAACTAGAAATAGAAAATCTGTATCTTTCTCTTCAACCAAATCTATTTTGACATGGACTTCTTCACATGGCCATTAGACAAAGATCTGTGCATGAAACCAATTAGATTGAGAGGACAATTTAGATGATTTTGTAATTTTTAAAAATGTTGCATTTTAACATTACTATCAATATTTTTATCCTATCACTTCTTTGTGCATTCTACCCTTACTTTCAAGATCCTTGACTCTTCCTTTGTTTGCACTCAAGTTTGCACAAATTTGGCTTCATTTTTTTAAAATAATCTGAACTACATTATGTTAAATGGAGAAGTTTAACCTGCCTTCTCACTTTAAAATTATTAACTAGGCAAATAAATATTTTGGGAAGTTACAACTAGAAGGCCATATTTCAATACATGTGCTCTTAGTCTACTAAGATCTGATTGTAGTGTTTAAAAATATTACTTCAGAAAATGTGTTCAGATTTAAAAATTTTAATTACTTAATTTTTGAAGGTTTGCTGTTGTTGAAATAGTGTTGCATAAGTGATCAGTGTCCCTTCCCACAAACTCCTATTCTAAAATAGAGCTCATATTACCCAAAAGCACAAGTTAGCAGGACAGTGTGAATGCCATTTCCCCCCGCCCAAATGTTGTGCAAGACTTACATGACCTCAAGAGAACAAAACATTTTAGCAAGCTTTCACCTCTAGCACCATTTGTGGATTATTTTGATTTTTAGAGTCATTTTGTTGACCTGTATTCAGAAAAATGGTAACCATTTGATTAGTTTACCTCTTAAAATTGCCACTATACCTTTTTACTCATGGTATCAGAAGTATTATTTCCTTTTGTTTGGGAAGTGCTACTTATGGAAGTTTAAGTGGCAAGCCATTTCCTTGAAATGATGTGCCTTAATTTACACACTGGTTTTCAACTGGATACAACTAACAAGGCTAACTGACAAATTCTGTACTCTCAAGTTCAAATACTTTTCAGTATCTAAAAAAATGAAGTCAGTAATAACTATTCAAATCCCTTGAAAAGGAGTATAAAAATACAGGCTTCAGTATGTGGAAATTAATACAGCCAGCAAGTATTATTCTGGTAAAGTTCCTGAGCAGAATAATTTGGGACGTAACGCCATTCACATTTTAATCTTACCTCTTCTGTTTATTTTATCTGTATTATGGATACCAGTTAAAAGTTGTCACTCCATTTTGGCTCAATGAATCTCTATGCAGATATTCAAGTATTAGGAAAATGCAGCTGAACAGGGATATGTGTCCTCATAGTGCAGTTTGCAAAGAAGCATAATATTAACTATTCTGCAATATGTTCTACCCCAAAATCCAGAGGAAAAGTTTTTAACTTTTGGATCTGTTGCCTGCTTCCAAAGGTGATGAAGGTCTTCTACATGTCCATGAGAGGTTATCATTTTGTCATAAATGCAGGGATGATATGGAGCCTTTCCTTCCCCAGAAAAGAATACATGATATTGTGGAACAATTCCCATTTTATTGGCACAGAGACCCATGAATACATCATCTATATAAAGACTTGTATTAAGAGTCTGTGAAGCTGCATATACTTTAGCTGCTACATCACTTGATATTACATATGCGGCTCCAGCTGTGTAGTCAGGGTAAGAAGGCCATTGATACATTTCATATGGAACATAGTATTTGCTAGTCTTATCTCTCACGGGAGGAGCACCACGATGGACACGCCCAATCCAGAGATCCTGAACACCAATTTCCACTAGCCTTTGGAGATATGCAACAAGATTTGGCATGTGAATAAAAATATCATCATCTGCAGACATAATGAACTTGGCATGAGGGCAGTATGCATTCACCCATCCAAACTGCAAAAGTAACTTAAGGGTAAGATTGTGAAAAGTATCCAAGAAGTCTTGTTGGATCAAATCATTGTATTTCTGGTTTTCCATTAGAAGATTTCTTTGCATCTGTACTCCCTGCATACGATCTGCTGGTTGTCCTAAAGCAAAAACAGTTTTAATGTTGGCATTAAGATGAGAATGTACATATTTTTCATTACCCCAGGTTTGTCGAATTGCATCTCGCCGATGCCGGTTTTCTGGAGAAGTCTTTACAAACAATAGAAGGAGAACCTCTTGCTGCTGACATTTCTCCTTATGGTTGATCAAGTATCGGTAGCTTGCTACCCTGTCTAAGTTGTCCCTGTTTATGGACAGGCTATTATTCACAAATGTGTAGCTATTTATGAGGTATCTGTACGAATAGGACTTCATATGGCTCACAATATGATTATCAAGTGGTGTCCAGAAAATCATGAGAGACAGTACAAAACATGTGGCAAGTATCTGCACAAACTGGCATTTTCTGCCTTTTCTGGCACTAACAAACATTCTGATGCAGTTCCTTTAATACTTGTTCCAGTTACGGATCAGTGCTTTTAGGGTGTTGTTTTCATTTGACAACAGAGTCTCCTGTTCACAAGAGATGTCCATTGGAATGCATATTGCCTCTTGTACAGTATCCTTGTAATCTCAGCTTTGTGCACAGATTTCACAAGTTATCGGATTTTAAAAGCCATTTTGTTAAGAGTGAAGGAGTGCAGAAATATTTAAAGGACACCCGAAGAACAGATTTTTTCTGCTGCACCATCTTGAGCTGAAAAACGATAAGCTTCCAAACTGAAGTTGTCTACATACTTCCGTGCTTCAGAGAGGTGTTTTGCATCTATCAAAAAGATGGGAAAAAGGAGAACGAGTTTAGAAAGGAGCTATCTATATATTAGCCTCAAAAGCAATACTATGTCTTTGTGTACTACTAGAGCAGGGAGAAACACCCTCTACATACATTCAACAATCATAAGAAGGAAAAGTCTAGAGAAAGTAAAAAAAACATTCCTCACCTCAAAAATGTACAAGGAGCCCTGTGGCCCCTTAGCTTGAAGATCAATATATTTACTTGGACATAAGCTTTCATGGGCAAAACCCCCCTTCACAATGGTTCTTTTGCACAGTAAACCTATTAGGCTATGTCTACACTGGCAGCTTCTTGTGCAAGAACAGCTGTTCTTGTGCAAAAACTTGCCTGCTGACTACACTGCACAAGCGTTCTTGCGCAAGTAAATTTAAATTTACAGTATAGCATTGTAAAACAGGGCTTCTTCCGGAAGAGTCATTCCTCTCCGCACGAGGAATAAGCCCTCTTGCACAAGAGCTCTACCACAAGAGGTCAGTTTAGACAGGCATCATGAATTTCTTGCGCAAGAAGCCCCTACGGTTAAAATGGCCATCAAAGCGTTCTTGCACAAGAGTGTCCACACTGCCATGGATGCTCTTGCGCAAAAGCACATGGCAGTGTGGACACGCTCTTGTGGAAATTTTTTGCACAAGAACTCTTCCTCAAAAGAGTTCTTGTGCAAGAAGCTACCAGTGTAGACATAGCCTTAGTGTCTATGGTGCCCACAGAACTCATTGCTTTTGCAGATACAGAACATACACATCTACCCCGCCGATACTGGTACATTTAGGTAATCTTCCAGACACTGGAAGCCGAGTGTATTGCTTAAGTATGTATACCTCATTCTTAGCTCTCCTCACTGTTCTTAAGAAAATAAAAAACCCATTGGACTTCAGGGGAAAACAGCAAAACTGCTGTTAATGGTAGTGTCAAATACAGAAGTGTGGGGGGGGGGAGGGGAGGGATTTAAAACCTGGATTTTAATACACAATGCAGGTGTGTTTGTTTTTTATTAAAGACTTCTTGTGTTTAAAGCGAAGATCAGTGAAGCGACACCAGTGCACGAGGCGCAGAGGGGTTGTGACCCCATACCAGTTCTTTGGGGTAAAAGTGGCCACACGAAAGGGTTTGTGGAGGAGGCTCCTGTGGGTGCAGGGAAAGATTTCTCATCCTTCACTCCCAGCAATTTAACAACAGAGGGACAACAGAAGGCAGAAAGATTCAGTCATGTTAAGACTAGCAACGATTGGGGGGGGGGGAGCGCTGATAGCTACCCCCCCCCCCACCATCCACATGCACAGCGCACCCCTGGATCCCGCCTGCAGGGCGGCCCCCGCACGCCCACACAGCCAAGGCGTCCCACCCACGGGGGGGGTTAAAAAAGACCCCCCCCCCACAGCGGGGCGCGAGGGACTCGCCTACCCCCCCCCCTCCGCCCCGCGGCTGTGGGCGGCAGCAGGCAGGGGCCGGCGACAACCCCCCGCGCTGAGCGGGAGCCCCCCCAGCTCCTGCAGGCTTTAGCTGAGGAAAAGAGCGGAGGGGTCCCGCGCTGAGGAGACGCGCCCCCCTCCCCCACCTCTCTCAGGGCGGCCACGTCTCCCCTCGGGCGCGGGAAAAAAAAAAGGAGGGGGGGGGGCGCGCTCTGAGGCGGCTCGCGCTGCACTTGCCCGCCAAGCCGGACGCTCGGCCACAGCCTCCGCCCCGTCCTGCGGGGGCTCCTCAGCGCCGCTGCCAGGGGCTCTTTGGGCAGCCAGGGGCGCTTCCGGTGCCGTCGCCCCCTGCCTCAGCACAGGGGGCAGCGTTTCCGGAGGGGGGGGGGGAAGCTCCCACTGAGGGGTCAGCCTTGCCCCAGCCCGCGCCATGCAGGGTCCCCTCAGCGCCCTGCCCCAGTAGCTTGGCTCCCTCTTGAACCTGGCAGGCCCAACCCCCCTCCTTGCCGCTGGGCAGCCCCCGCCCCACCCCCCCCACCCCCACTCCTCAGGGGGGCCCCACCCCCACTCCTCAGGGGGGACCTGTCAACGTGCCCCACCCCAGCACAGCAAGTCACAGCCTTGTAATGGGCCCGTGTCTCAGGCGGTGTCTGCCCTGTGGGGTTTGGTCTCCCCCCACAAGAGGCTTTTCCAACATTTGGCGGGTCTACACCGGGCCAAAAGCGGGGAAAAGCCGCCTCCTTCGGAAGATCCCTTGCGCCTCATAAAATGAGGAACACAGGGATGCCAAAAGAATGCACCCGCTTTTTCAGACACTCCTCCGAAAAAGCGGACACATTCCCTGGCCGAGGCAGAGTTTTTCCAGGATGCTATCCCGAAAAACGCCGCCGTGTAGACATCGCCCCAGAGTGCACCCCTGTTCACCTGTAGCTGTCAAAACGAGCCCTCTGGCACCTGAGCGAGTCTCCGATTTAGTTGGGCATACACGTTCTTGTGCAAAAACCCACTTAGATGGAAAGTTTAATGCCTAAATAAACCTGCTCGTCTTTAAGGTGTCACAGGACGCCTCATTTTATTATTTTTTAAATGTCAACAAAGCTACTCCCTGCAGAGAGGTGGTTTACGTAAGAGTGGTGGAAGATCACTTTCAGCACTCGTGCCGCAGCCATGCTTTCAGTTTAAATCACTACTGCCGCTGCGCTTTCAACTTTTGAAGTGTAGACAAAGCCTGAGTGAAAGCAACATCTGACATTGCAATAAGTGAGAGAAAGTTTGGTGGCTTTGGGGGACAATTTTTGGACTGATGAAAGGATGAGGCAGTGGCTACATTCCTGCTTGGCACCGCAAGAAATCCTGTGGCACCTGAAAGACTAACACATTTCCTTGGGCATAAGTGAGCCCACAAAAGCTTGTGCCCAAAGAAATGTTAGTCTTTCAGTGTCGTAGGACTCTTAATTTTTGCAGCTACAAACCAAGAAGTTTACCTCTCTATGGGTACGTCTAGACTACAGGGTTTTGTTGACAGAAGTTTTGTCGACAAATACTGTCGACAAAGCTTCTGTCGACAAAGAGCATCTAGACTACATCCAGTTCTGTCGACAAAGCAAGCCACTTTGTCAACATAACAGTGTGGACGCAAAGGACAAAGTAGATGCAATAATGCCTTCTATCGACAGAACTCTGTCAACAAAAGGCGTTATTCCTCGTAGAATGAGGTTTACATACGTCGACAAAACTGCTGAGTTTTGTCTACATTATGTCGACATAACTCAAAGGCAGTGTGGACGCAGGTATAGTTTTGTCGACAAAAGTCCACTTTTGTCGACAAAACCCTGTAGTCTAGACACACCCTACAAGTCACCATTTGTTTGTAAGTTAGAATGCGCATCTGTTACATTATCCTTGTCCAACCCTGTTCCATGGCTTCATTAAAGATCTATGCCTATCCTTCTGGCATGGATTCCTAAGCCTAGCAAGCCAAATCATACTAACTGATAGGCATAAGGGGGCCTATGTTACCTGGCAATCTACAGACCTGGTAGAAATGGAGTTTTGGTCCAAACAGTTGCTATCTCTGAAAGCATTCTATTCCCCCTTAGGAAAGATTCAGCAGCCACCATGTTTCTATAGGCACATGTAGCTTTTGTTCATTTTAATATTATGCATCTCCTATAGGTCTTTAGATCAAATTTTGGAAGCAATTTAGTAGTTGCCACTGATATGCCACTCCTTTATTACAATTATATAGCATAGTAAGCCTGCCTGCCCTCCCCTCATGATTTTTTTTTTAAATGGAGAGAAATATACAGCAGTCTCTACCATCTATCAAACAAAAGAGGTATATAGTTCTTGTTTTTTTAACCACAAGTACAGATAACCATTAGGTAAAATCAACTGCCACCTAGCCCTCTAACAAATGATAAATGTGTTCATATCATGAAAATTTACCAGCTCTAAATAAATTAATATAAAAAAGGAACAACTCTGCCCAACCACAATACATAACAAATGCAGACTTATTTCTACTCCTGTAAGCACACACTACTACCTACAACACATGCATTTTAGCTTTCAAACCCTCAGCTGACAAACACACCACAGTCAGTAGACAGTCACTTGCCTCTTCGCGAGAACAAAACTTGGTACAATTCCGTAGCTTAGTTTCTGATGGAAAGGACAGGTTACTAAATGAGAGCATAGAGTGCTAGAACTAAGGCTTGCAGACTGTGATGCACAACAAAAACAGCTGTATGAGCAGTCTGATAGATAATACAATCAGCACTTTTTATGGCATCAGTTTAAACCCTTTTTATTTTGGATACGTAAGTTACACAATGCACCTCCACTGAGTTAAAAACTCAGCAACTCTGTATAACAGAATGCCATTGCAAGGCTTATTCTTATTTCTGTGTGTAAGCAGAATGCACATGAGAAGCTAGAGAGTTACTGAAATCCAGATATTAAAATGAGCTAGGGCTTAAAATTGAGCCAGCGCTGAGCTCTAATAAATATTTTTAACCCCTTTGGAGTTTTTATAGCATAGAGTATGCGGGAAGGGGAGAGACTACAGGAAATACTCTTAGGTAAGCCCTTTTCAGGGGAAAGGCAGAAAATAAATGGTTTAAGTAAAAATTGCAATAAGTAATTTTTGTTCCTGTCTTGATAAAGGTTGCAGCATGGTATGCAAAATGTTGCCAGTTGATGAGAAACAACTAAGTCTATCCTCAATAATATGAATGAAAACGTAAACTTCTTGTATATTTCTCTCACACACACACGGTCATGATGTCAAGACTAGATTTTTGTACTGTAAGAATCCTTTGTCCACTTCCCTCTTCCACCAGGAAAAAAAAGGGGGGGGGGGAGAGACTGTAACTAAGCAGATAAGTGTTTTCAAGAAATTGCTAACCTCCTGTGTAATGACCTAAAAAGTCTCTGGGTATGTCTACACTACAGTGTCATTTCAAAATAACGTTAGAAATAGTTATTTCGAAACAGCTATTTTGAAATAATGCATCCACACTGAGTGGACTTTGAATTGCATTTAAGGCTAGCCTGAACCAGTTCCGGCAGGGCACCAGGTCAGTACTTACTGTGTGGGGCTGCTGCCTGAGGCTCTCTGAGGTCTGTGCTTAAAGGGACCCCCCAGACAGCCAGTTCTCAGGTTTCCCTGCTTGCTTGTCTACCTCAATGAGGGACAGCAAAGCATTTTGTCTCTGCTGTTCTCTGATTGCCCTCACTCGGGACACCACAGCACTCTGCAACATGGAGCCAGAGCTGCCCCGGGCACTCCGGTGCTTCTCTTGGACACGTTGCTGCAAGCCTGGCTGCACTTTCTGCAGGCTGCCATCCGGGAGGTCCATTGGGAGGCTGTCAGGATCCAGGAGGCCCTGCGGGAGAGCTTCCACCCTGAGGAGCACTAAGAGCCTCCCTCCTCTACCCCACTGGGGGCTTGTACCTCATTCCTCCCTCTGTCCTTTCACTTACCAGAACTGGGGGGGGAGGGGGTGGAGAGAAGGGGAGGGAATGAAACTCTGGAGAGACTGGGGAAAGGAGGCAGGAAAGGGGAGGCGGAAACCTGGGAGGAGGGAGCTGGAAGGGGAAGAAGGGGGAGGGGAAGCTCAGGGTTGGCATTCTCACCGGACCAAATTGATTGTAATGCAGACCTACTCCTGGATTCGCATGTGGCCTTTGGTGGCCAAGCTGGCAGCGATCCTGCCATAGACAACTGCATTACTCAATCTACTGCAGAGATCATGGACATCGGGGGCATCCCCCCCGGACCTTATTCAGGTTTGATCTCCACCCTGGACCAGGAAGGCGCCCGCCTTCTCCAGGCCCTGGCTCCTATAAGCTGGCAGACTGCTCCTGGGGAGCGGTGGAGGGCTGGCTGCCAGTGGCTTGCTGGCTCTGGGCTGGCAGGCTTGGAGCTGGCACAGGCACTGTGGCCAGAGTCTACCCTTTAAGGGCTCCGGTGGGGGGGAAGGGAGGGTGGAAGGGAGAGAAGTGTTCTTGGTTGAGGCCACCAGGGCACCCTGGGAAGGCTGGAAGCCCCCTATTTCGAAATAACTGTCTACACAGCACTTATTTCGAAATAGCTATTTCGAATTTGGCATTATGCCTTGTAGAATGACTTTTACCAAATTTGAAATAAGCACTCCACTATTTTGAATTTATTTATTCAGGAGCCAAAGTAATGAAAATTGCCCAAAAGAGCCACAATAGCATGAATTTGTTCTTTCAAATACTATAGTTATTTTTATATTTAAACAGTATAACTGGGAAAATATTTAGTATCTGTACGTACATACATATTATTCTTGCAGCAAAATGACTGATCAAGTATATCAACTACAATTGGTTAACATAGTAAAATCATCTGAATTGGTTAATAATTAAGTTAAAATATTTTAATATCTGGCCTGTAAAGAGCCAGAAGAGACCTCAGTCTCAGTGTCACTGCATGAACAATTTATGTACTAGGAGAAGCTTTCTGGTGAATCTGGGAAATCCAAATCTCCATTTCCAGTAGAGTTTAAGACTTCATAAACAGTTACTCAAACAACCTTTGAGCGATTTGCATTGCCTTATCAATTTAGTGTCTACCAAGACGCAGCCTGAAAGTAACTATTTAGGTCTGAAAAGATGATGAAACTGATCACTTGTAAAACAAGGAACTGTCAAAGTCAAGTTCGTATTTCAACTTCGAACATTAACTTAAGGTAATCACCCTCTCCCTCCAAAAAAGTAGGTAGTAGGGAAGTGATAAAATAAAGAGGCTTCTCCCTTCCATCCCCCTCACAATAGTCAGGAGGCTCTGCAAATGAATACACAAAAATGCTTCTCAGAAAGCTAACAGGTCAAACAGCACTTGCCTACTAAACCTACCAGGCTACGTCTATATGCAGCCTTCTTCCACAAAAGCTTATGTAAATGAAGTGTGGAATAGAATATTGCCACGCTTCATTTGCATAATTAGCATCTGTTTTTGTGCAAGAGGCTTTTGCACAAAAAGGAGCTGTGTAGATGGCTCCTTTTTGTGCAAAAATGGCTAATTATGCAAATGAAGCACAGCGATAGTCTATTCCACGCTTCATTTGCGTAAGCTTTTGTAGAAGGCTGCAGTATAGACATAGCCTTAGGGTGCTGCCCCTTGAAGTTCCACATAACCTAGTTCCCAAGATGCTAGGAGGGGGATAGACATACTGTGGAGGGGCTGAGTTTATTCTTTGCTTGTAGGGGACAACCCTTCCACTTCATATTTTCTATGAATGAGAAATTTAGTCTTCAAGCTAGGGATGCAAGCAACTAGTGGACTATCCAATAAGCATATGCTTATCGGACAGTCGACTACAGATTTGACTAGTCGCTTTCTGATAGAGGCAGCAAGCGGGGGAGTGAGGGAAGGCAGCAAGACGAGGGCAGGGAGAGCAGGAGCTGATGCCGGGGGGAGCTTAAAAGCCAGTTCCTCCCAGAACCGTTTTGGTGGGGGCAGGAGCTGGGGCCCAGTGGGGAACTGGTGGCGCCTCAGACTTTGAACTGTAGCAAGAGTCTCACGTGCTCTTGCTACATTTCAAAGGTGGAGACATCCTTATCGACTGATAGATGCAAATTCCATGGACTATTCAATTAGTTGATTAATCTAAAATTTAACATCCCTACTTCAAGCTAGTAGAATTTTCAAGACCACTCTTGCTACAAAATAGACAGCTTCAGTTTAGATTGTTGGGCAGCTCAGTGCAGTAGCGGATCAGAGTTTGGTCTTGAGCTATGTTGGCCAATATGGGCTGGAGGTAAGTGATCAAATTCCTGATTTTTGCAGTCACTATATTTTCCCCCTGCAATTTCAATATGGTTCTTTTTTTAGTTTCCTGGAAAAAAATAAAGTGTTGCCACGCATATATAGCCTATTACCCTTTGGAAGCAAAAAGTATATAATTTTTGTAAAGGGACTCTAGGATGAAATTACTGTGTAATCAAGAGCTCTGTATAAGGACTGCTATAATCATGAAAAAAGTAAAAATTATTTCAGCAGGAAAGTCTGCAAATGAGTTTATATTTGGAAGAAACTATTTTCAAGGCGAGACAAAAAAAAAAAAACTTTAAGATTAGCCACCTGCTTCATACAGTTTGGATTCCCCTCATCTGGCACCCTCAGGACCTGAGCAGTCCCAAACAAGGGGATTTGCCAGACCAAGGGAGGCCTCTCCCATTATGGCTGCTGTTGAACTGCGGCCCCCAGCTGGGGCGCCTGCCCAGCCCTGCTGCTGCCTGCCCAGCCATAGCTGCTGGGGCTGGAGCTCCCTGGCTGCTGCTGGGACCAGAATCAGCTACCGCCCAGCCACAGGGCCAGAACTCCCTGTTGCGCCACCCACTCCTACACAGGGTTCTCAGCTGTGTCGCCAGTCCTCCTTGCTATGCTCCTGCCTCGCAGCTCAACCTCCCTATACCTGGGCTTTGTGATCCAGGAACGTCCATGGTGCCGCTGGACCACGGATGGTGCCAGACCAGAGTGTCCTGGTTAAGGGAGGTACAACCTGTACTGCAGAGCCACTAAATAGCAAGTCTAAAGATAGTTAAAGACAAAAAAGCTAAGACTGTGTACAAATTATATTTCTAATTATTTTCTTGATTTGGAGACAGAGTGCGCATTAAGTTACAGTAAATTTATAATTACATCCTACCAGGCTAGGGTTAGTCTTACATATTGGACAATGCTGAACACATCTTGTCTTTTGCTACGTGAATTGAAAAGTCATGGTCTCCCCACCTCTTTCCCTCTCCATCACCCACATCTGAGGTTGGAGATGATAAGAAGGGATATTTCTGTTTAATCCTTGAAGCTTAAAAATACTACTTCAATTTCTATCCCATTTTGCAGGAACCAAGACATCCACAGACATAGGAGTGGTTACAGCTTGGGGTTTCTAATTAATAACTTCCAAAGCAATAGAAACAGAATCACCAATACTGATACTAATACACAAATGAGTACACTGAAAACAGATATTGCAGGAGTGGATTTAAAGCGCACACAATAAAAATCTTATGAGAAAGAAAGGGTGACAGGAGGAAAGCTGGAGACAGGAAGAGTTATACCCCGTCACCTCAGAGTTTCTTTTTTCCCCCCCACTTCTTTTGCTTGTGAGAGTTATACCGAAATATTAGTGCTACCTGTAAAAAGAGGTAACCTTTGCCTTGCTTGATTACAGAAAAAAAAAATCACATTACTCTTGCTATCAGAGATATTACCTTGAGTAGGTCCTTCATGAGATTTACTTTTATAGGGGTTTAAAAAGGGGACATTGTTAACACAAAAATCCTCCATCAGGCTATTAGCAAAGTTTATTTAGCAGATAGATGTAGATTAGCATTGGAATTTATAGAGCTCTACTGCAGCACCTGGGTGCACTTTATAAGGATTAGTTAAACAATAAATAAGTCTGATGGGGTGAATCAAATCCCATTTGGAGTTATCCCCCGATATGCTGATCATGCTACTGACACCCACTTTCCTGCTCTGTGGGGCACCACTTTGTCCTGCTGGGTCAGAGTCTCTCGTTTCCCCCAGACAAGGCAAAGAGTTGGGATTATTCCCCTCCCCTTCAGAGCCACACAGACATTAAACCAGCTCAATTCTTGAAGGGCTCAGCAACCAGGAAACCAACCCCAAAAGGGACCAAGACCCCAAATAAATCAATGTTACTCTGTGTAAAAGGGTTACACAAAGAAAGCTTATAAGATCAGTCAGTCCCCTTTATTAACGAAAGAGACATGCATCACGGTTTCTTCCCCCACCTCCCATGCAACATTATTTACACTAGACTTGATAATGATGATAACAAACAAAAGTGTTTTTATCATCGAGTACAAAAAAAATAAGAAGAATTTAAATGCTTAGAAGTGGGGGGGGGGGGGATATCAGATCAAAGTAAATTACTAAATTAAAAATGCTAATGTAATCCACCAAAAACTTGTTACATGCAAATTCTTACCCTAAACATCTGTTCTTAGCTCAGGCCTTGTGTACACTGGCATGTTTTGTCACCAAAAACTTCCTTTAGATGACAAAGCAGTGGGCACGTACACTCTACAATACAGGTTTTGTCTGGAAAAAACAGTTTTGGTGCAAACCAATTCTGCCTCTGTGAATGTGTGTTGTCTTTTCCCCTCCTTTTATGGTCAACAAAGAGCCAGTGTGGACTTTTTTGTCTAGAGAACTGGCTTCCACCAGTATCCCACAATGCTTGCCCTGATGGTGGTGCCCAGTGTTTTGTGATCTCTGCTGCCCTACAGGCATACACCCCCCCTCCCTTTTCAAACCTCTGAGTGTTCCCCAAATGAAGCAGCTCAAAGAACAAACCATTGGACTGTTTTTGTTCTGTCCTCCAGGCGAAACACAGCAGCAGGCAGACTGCTGCAGCAAGGGGGAAGGCTGGAGAGACTGCTCTGCTGCTTTGACATTTCTCAACACAGAGCGCTCACAATGCTAGAAAGGAATCCTAACAAGCACAGGGATCAGTTCTGTCTTCCCATAACACTGCATTGTGGGATGCTTACCCACATTGCTTTGCTCTGTCTATAGAGTGCTAGCCATGTGGCCATGAAACATCGATAATGGGAGGCAGAAAAGCAGTTATTCACTTTTGGCAATTTTTGCATGTCAACAGCACTTTTGTTGTGAAACTTTCCCAGTGTAGACACAGCCTCGAAGCGCTTTACCTAAGTCATGGAGAGCTCTACCCTGGCTTGAGTCTACAGCGCTTCAGAGTTCTTCATTGTCAAGTATCCTCTGAAGGAGGGCCAGGCAGTTTCAAAGGCCAGATGAAGACAAAAAAAAGACTGACAGCTTCCCATTGCTTAAATAGACTTTTCTTGCTGGATGGGAACCCTTTGTTCAGCACTCCTCATCCCCATGGGAAAACCACCAGGTTCACAATGGATTCCAGTATCCACTGACAAGGTCACATCTCTTTCTAGGACCAACCACAGTTTGGGTTTACAGGCAAGCACAACCATCCACAGATCATTGGTATGAGTCATTAAATGCCTGAAGTATCACTAATGCAGTGGTCAATCAATCAGTAGTTCAGGATCCATCAGTAGATCCTGCAGCCTCTGACAGGTGATCCTGACTGGTTTGGGCAGGAAGCTATCAAGTGCTGGCATTTCAGTTGCCCCTCCTCCCCATTGGCATGCTACTCCTGCCCTCTGCCTTGGAGCTGCCCCCCTGGAAGCCTCCTGCTTGCTGTGCAGGGCCCCCACTTCTATACCAGATCTCCATAGAGAAGGGGGTGGAGAGAGCTTAGCAATGCAGTTCTGTCACACTCACACAGTGTGCATCTGTTATTCTCACAAACACACTGTCCTTCACTCATCTCCCGACCCAACACATACGTGGAGGGTTGTTCTTTTACTGCTTGTAAAGTGTTGTTTTTGGTTTCTGACTGATCTGTGTGTTTCATAATTTTCATTTCTCTCTTAGTAGTGAATTCTAAAATACCTAACCAGTCATGGCTGGAGTAACTAGCCCTATGGCAGAGCAGGGAGTCTCCACATGCCGTCCCTGCCTGCAGACACCACTCCTGCAGCTCTCATTGATTAGTAATGGGGAACCGTGGCCAGTAGAGGCTGTGGGTTCAATGCCTGTAGGTGAGGTGCAGCACATAGCACCATGAAGCCACTGCTGTACATTCCAGCTGCTTTCAGGAGTGGTGCAGGGCCAGGGTAGGAGTAAACCTGCCTTAACCCCACTGCCTCAGTGTCAATGTGGCCCACTTCCAACAGTTGATGACGTGATGTGAATACCAAGAGAAGGAAACTTGCTTTTGTAGTGAGTCAGCCATTCCCAGATTAATAATGTCAAGTTTGCAAATGAATTTCAGCTCTGCAGTTTCTCTGTGAAACCTGTTTTAAAAGGGTTGGTTTGTTTGTTGAAGGGCAGCTTTACTGAGTGCCTGGGAATTGGAAGTGTTCTCCTACTGGTTTTTTGGTATGTTACCATTTCTTGATGTCTGATTTATGTGCATTTAATCTTATATAGAGACGGTCTGATTTGGACCATGTATAAGGCAAAGGGGCATTGCTGGCACAATATATTAATAGATGTGTAGGTGAATGAGCCCCTGATGGTGTCTAGGTCCTAGGATTAGGTCTCTTGAGTAGGTATGTGGGCAGAGCTGATAATGAGGATTGGTTCCTGGGTTAGTGTTTGTGGCGTGTAGTTGTATTCAAGATTCTAGGCGTGCTCAGAAGGGATGCACCATTCCTGGATGGCCACACAAGAATTACTGTATTTAAGAAAGTAGCACAAAATAAGATTTGAGTGCTTTGGGGACACAAACCCTACTCATTTTGCATATGCTACCTTGTTTCACTAAAGCAAAATACAGGACTATGTAGCACTTTAAAGACTAACAAGATGGTTTATTAGATGATGAGCTTTCATGGGCCTGACCCACTTCCTCAGATCAAGTAGTGGAAGAAAATAGTCACATATGGTTGTGACTATTTTCTTCCACTACTTGATCTGAGGAAGTGGGTCTGGCCCATGAAAGCTCATCATCTAATAAACCATCTTGTTAGTCTTTAAAGTGCTACATAGTCCTGTATTTTGCTTCAGCTACACCAGACTAACACGGCTACATTTCTATTCTTGTTTCACTAAATCATTGGGCTTCAGTAGGTTTAGCATGCTTTCCTGACCTCAGAAACATACTGTGGTATAGGAGGCTCTCTCACATACAGCTTAACTTGAGAGAACTGCACCTCAGAGCATTTTTTAAAGAGTCCACATGGAGAGCTTGTCTTTTGAGCACTGATTACATTTCTGAGAAGTGGGCTGTTAAGAATAAGGCTCATGACGTAAATTACTGCTTCTCACACAAGCCTTCACCTACTTCTGTTTTGGGTTTTTTTGGATGGGGGAGGGGAGAAATGCGGAGTTACTACTTCATGTTAGTTTCCTGCAAGAAAAGTTTTCCTCAGCATTTCCTGCCCAAAACCATTAAAACTTCCTACTCCCCCGCAAGTGAAAAGGTTCTAGAAACAGTACCTTTCCTAGTCTGTGAAAAAGCAGCTGTCTGTGAAAAAGCAGCCTCTTTCATAAAAAGGTCAAAACAAAGCTGTGTCCTGAGAATGCAAGCTGATTTGTGTCAACTTCCTCTCTCACCATGCCAATTAAAGGTTTTGCAAAATTAAGCTGTTAACTAAGCAAAACCAGACAGTGCTGTTTCTCATGTTCAGAGCTCCAGGCACTTCTGCTTTTCCCAGCCCTCAGGCTGGAGTCTTACAAAAGTAGCAGGCCTAGGAGAAAATGAACAAGACCATTTGGAAGAAATACTTCGCTGTGGCTGTGTCTACAATGGTGCGATCTTGTCTACACTGGCCGCGAGTTCTTGCGCAAGTACACTGACATTCTAATGTATGAAATCAGGGCTTCTTGTGCAAGAACTCTGATGCTCCCACTCAGGAATAAGTCCTCTTGCGCAACTGTTCTTGCGCAAGAGGCCAGTGTAGACAGGCAACATGAATTTCTTGTACAAGAAAGCCCTATAGTTAAAATGGCCATCAGAGCTTCCTTGCACAAGAAAGTGTCTACACTGCCATGGATGCTCTTGCGCAAATGCACATGCCAGTGTAGACGCTCTCTTCTGGAAGTTTTTGCACAAGAACTCTTCTGCAAGAGAGTTCTTGCACAAGATCATGCCAGTGTAGACGTAGCCTGTAGGATTTGAAAGATCATCAGAATTCACCTCTCCCTCCTTACCTGGCTTGGTCTAATCTACACGTACACTTTTAGCAGAATATACTAGCAGCAAGTGTTCCAGGAGTGATTTAAGCCATGCCCCTATTTAAATGTTCACCTGACACATTTATGAAGGGATTCCCGTACTGGCATGTCAGACTTTTACAACAGGTCTTCACTCAGACTAGGTCTACACTGCAATTGGCAATCTGTACAGGCATGCCGCACTAAGGATGTAAAAGACTAGTCAACTATCTGGTAAGCATTTGCTTATCAGATAGTATTTTGACTAGCCAATCTCTCCCCCCCCCCCCCCCCCGCTGCCTCTGAAATAGAGGCAGTGGGGGGAGGGGGAGGAGTACTTCAAAGTGGCATTTCAAAGGGGCAGCCATTGCCCCTTTAAAATGCTGCCTCCGTGCCTTTCAAAGGGGCAGTTGTGGAGCCCGAGGTCAGCTGGGGAGGACCCAGCTGACCCCGGGCTCCATGGCTGCCCCTTTGAAAGGCGGAGGTGGCAGTTTCAAAGGGGAAGCCACAGCCCTGCTGATCCCAGGCTCCGCGCAGCATTTCCCTGGAACGTGGGGTCAGCAGCATGCAGCGTAGCATGGAGCCTGGGGTCAGTGGGGGACTGAGTCCCCAACTGACCCCAGGCTCCATGGCTTTGAAATGCACAAGAGCCCCTGCTGGGGCCTCTTGTGCATTTCAAAGCAGGCACTCCCTGCAGCCCTGAGTCAGAGGGACTTCCCGCTGGCCCCCGGCTGTGCACAGAGTTCTGCATTTCTCCTTTGAAATGTACAAGAGCTTCAGCAGGGGCTCTTGTTCCTTTCAAAAGAGAAATGCAGAAGTGCCTATTGACTAGTCAATTAACTTCATTTTAACATCCATAGCCCACACTAGCTTTAAGCTAGCTCAGTAAAAAGAGCAGTGGCAATATAGCAGCACACACCAGCAATGCGAGTATGTATTCAAGAGTCTAGGTGTGCTCAAAAGGGCTGACAGCACGCGGACCTGGGGTGGGTGTCTCTGGGTGGTGCTAAAGGCTAACTGCCTGAGAGCAGTGCTGGGCCCCTCATCCATCTCTCAAAGTCACGTAGAACACTAGGCACAGCGCTCCACCGGCAATTCAATGGGCCTGGGGCTCTGGCCACTGCTGCAGTAGCTGCAGCCAGGAGCTCTGGACCCCTTTGAAATGCCACTGGAGCACAATTCTGCAGGGCTCTGGGGGCGGATGGGGTGAAGGGAGGGTACAGCACCATTATCTGGGCAGCACTAAGGGTTGACTGCCCTCAGCCCTGCCCCTTCTTGAGGCTCCACCCCCTTCTCTACCCCCCCCCCCCTTATTCCTGGGCCCAAGATGGCAGTCAGCCCTGCTGAAATAGTGCAATAAGAAGAGCATTTAGATGGCTGCACTACTTTTTAGCTTGGAGAACAAGAAGGTGGCAGGATTTATGTGAGCTACCACACATCCCTTTAATGCTAAGGGATTGAGCTCCTGTGTGTAAACTGAGAAGAACGGTCAAAAAAAAATTGTCAACTTCCTGTTCCGCCACAGAAAAACAGCATGAAACAGACACCGTCTAATCCCAGGACAGCGTTCCTAAAATATGTATTAGGATTTGTAGTGCATTTGTTTTCCCCTTCTCACCCTCCAGGGTGCTGATCATGTTCTTGAAGTAGCTCTGGCTGCCTAATAACTGACTATTGTTATATGTTAAAATAATGAGTCTAGAGGTTGCTTTGCTCATGGCAGGGGTCGGCAACCTTTTCAAACCCAAGAGCCAAAGTACATCAAATTTCAGAACAAGTGGTTAACAAAGCACCAGGATAAGAATGCCTATTTGCATGACTGAAAATATACAGTTTGATATTACTAATAATTGACATGATGATTAATAATAGCATAAATGAAATGTACTCAAGGACTTTATTTAAATGGGTCTTCTGCTGCTGCACCTTTTTGCACGTCTTTGAAATTTCTATCATAACTGGTCAAATTCAGCTTCATGCACGCATTCAGGTCTGTCAAACTTGAGCACAAGTTACCTTTGTTGCAATTCAAATGAGAGAAAGCCTGCTTTCAATGATTGGTTCCACCTATGTGTGTAAGTAAGGCCAAGCTGCAATTCTGCATGGTGGTGTATCTGACAGGAAGTTCTTTCCAAGTTTGCAGAATCAGATCATCATCGTGCTCCAATTTCTTCAGGTCAAGCTCATTTGTGCAGTCTTGCCAATTCTGCACATTGTCAAGCAAGGCATTCTAAGTCATAACTCAGCTTGATGACTTTTCCAGCCAGCTGACTCCTTGAAATCAGCTATTTCCATTTCCAAATCTCTGACTGAGATGCCCGGAACGACTGTCAAATCCAATTCCTCAACAGATGCTTTATGTGGAGGAATCAAACGGAGCCCTGTGTTTGCAAAAGTCAACAAAACAAGACTTGAATGCCATCAGGAGCTGAAAAACAGACATGGCAAGCTGCTGCAAATCAAGGCTGTTCTTTCAAAATGTGCCTGTCTGCCCATCTCCATCTCTTTGATGAAGCCAGTCAATTTTGACTCAAATCCAAACCCTAACTGCTGCAGAGTCAGGACTGTATTTTCTTGCCGTGTAGCTTAAGGTTCAACTCATTCAAATGACCAGTAATGTTGATGATCTAGTAAAACTTGAGTGGAGAGGATGGATGGTTGTTTAACTGTTCATTTTAAGGTAAAATGGACCCAGGCGTCCCCAAGTCAGCCGCTGCTGAAACTGACCAGTGGCTGACTACAGGAAGCCCCTGCCCCAGGCTTCCTGGAATCAGCCGCTGATCAGTTTCAGCAGCAGCTGACTTGGGGATGCCTGGGGTTCTTAAGTTGAATCTGTATGTAAGTCGGAACTGGCGTCCAGATTCAGCCGCTGCTGAAACTGATCAGTTTCAACAGCGGCTGAATCTGGACGCCAGTTCTGACTTACATACAGATTCAACTTAAGAACAAACCTACAGTCCCTATCTTGTACGTAACCCGGGGACTGCCTGTAGTCCCCTCTGCCCTGACTTTTCTGAAGTAGGAGCAAGTTTTGTTAAACCCAAGCATGTATTTGGAGCAGACAATTCTTCTAAACATTTAAAAAACAAGACTAAATACAGATAGAGGGTCATTGCTTGATAAACCCCCCCCTCCAAAAAAAATGGGAAATGAGTGATTGCTGGAGCTGAACTGCATATTTCTCTAGAAGAAGTTTTAAATGAATGCTTAATAGCAGAATTGCAATAGTAAGCTTGCACATGTGCCAGTGAAGTGCTGTTTATACAAGGAGTCTGAAGATCACATGGGTGCCTCTGTTCTTCCTTCTCAATGCTTTGCCAAGCAGCAGCAGAAGTCTCTCATTTAGCGGTTCATTTCAAACACCAGTTCATGGAATTAAGTGGTTCCCATGTGAGAATCTCTGCTTTCATTTCAAAACATTTCTAGCCTTTGTGGAGGCAGAGCAAAGTTTGAGAAACATGCCCTTCTTTCCAAAGACTGGTATGAAAATTCAAGTACACCTCCCCAATAAGGCCTTGGTGTGGCACCCAGATAAATCATTATCCTCCTTAACAGATGGAAGGACAGTTTGAGCAGCGGGATGTTCACAGTTCATTGTCCTCAGACTTCTCTATTGGGTCAATCCATTTTGGTTTTGTATATCTTTGGTTAGTTAACATATTCCCTCACCCCACAGCCCTGGATACTTTTAACTCTGTTCCATCTTCAACAATTAATTCCCACTTTAAACTAAGACCAGGGGTTTTTTTTTTTGGGGGGGGGGGGGGTAAATTCTTACAATCCACATATAACTAAGGTGGTAAAAGCATTCAAGAGAGCAAAACACAAACCACATAAAGGGCAAGATAAGCATATGGACGTAATGTGTCACTCAAGTATGGACAGAACTTAACCCAATATTACCTTCAAAATTCATAAGATCAGGAGTAACCCAAGTTCACTTGGGCGTGGTCTACACTAGGCCCTTAGTCCAAAATAACACCCCCAAGGTCAAATTTGTAAGCAATGCGTCCATACTACCAAGCCCCTTATTCTGGAATCATGAGGAACAACACTATTCCCAAACTTGTAAGTCCAAAATAACATGCCTTGATGATTTAAAGGGACAAGCTTGGTTAACTGTTCCAAACAGGCATAGTGGAGAGCAGGGCTTAGTTTCTAGAGCAGTGGTTCCCAAACTTTTCAGCATCACGACCCCTTTTTGATTTTTGAGAAACCCTCATGCCCCCCCTCCCTCCCCAAATAGCAGAAAACTTGTTGAGGGGAAAAAAAACCACTGACTGGGGACAAACAAAAATAGCAGCAAAACTTGGGGGGGGGGGGGGGGGGCGGGGGAAGGGTTGATGGGGGCAGGAGGCTGAGTGGCCTCGCACCTCCCCTGGAATTTCTTTATGCCCCCAGTTTGGGAACCCATGTTTAGAGACTGTATTCTATTCCAGTTGTATTTGCTGTGCAATCTCGATAGTACCTTCTGTCTTGCAAAGATACTTTGTAATGCTGGCTGCCACAGAGGCGTGGTGTGATAGTGAAACTAGAGTGACACTTCCACACAAGCTGCTGCAAAGTTTAGATGACCTGCCATAGAGTTCTTATCTGAACAAGTTAACTGTGTAAGTCAGTTTTATCAGTGGAAAGTTACTAAAAACAGATAGGTCACCTTCTAAAAAAAAGCAAACAGTGCATTGTCTGTTTGAGCTACATTAGTAATTCTTTTCCTCCGCTTCAAAACTCTTTTTATCTACCTACAGTTTCTCTTAGTCCTGGTCTACCCTACAAAATTAAGTCAACCTAAGTTACATCAATTTACAGCCATTGCCATAATTAAGCTGATTTTGCAGGTCCATACTACTCTCCTGGTGTCAGCCGTGCTAGTCCTCAGAGGGCATGCTTGCACCAATTTAACGAGCCGTGTGGGGCATTGTGGAATGGCTTCTGACAGGCAGCAAGAGTGGATATAAGCAATGCAACATCTACCCTGACACAGCATTGACCTAAGTGTGATACGTCTCCCAAAGGTGGGGTTATTAAGCCATTGTAGTAGATGAGTTATATTGGTGGAAACTGCATTTAAGCCTAGATATTTACAGGATTTGTGCCATGGAAGACCACTTTAAAAAAAAAAAAAAGACCTAACCCTGCAGTGCTGCCTAGGGCCCACTATAACATGTGAGAAAGCTATGCCCCCGAGGGATGCAGTTGTATTGACTGAACTCCCAGAATAGAGTAGAGAGAGCACTATGTCAATGGGAGAACGTCTCCCATTGACACAGTTAGGGTCTTCACCTAGGGCTATCGGCGAGCAGCTACAATGCTGTAGGTGTAGACAAGTCCTGACACTTGACTTCTGAGTTCCTTCCAACTGTACCTTGTCTTTCTCCCAGTCCTAACTTCACTGGGCCCTCTTTCACGATGCTTGTGTTTGGACCCATTCCATGTTTGCAAGCTTCCTCCTGCTTTTAAGAAGTCCAGAAACCTTGCGTGCATCGATTCCCAGGAGCCCAAGTCACAGCCCAAGTCCGCACCTGCTTGTGTGGTGGGTCACCTTGTATCCACTTATGCCATTTTATATGGCATGCTTTGAAGCAAAAATGTTTGCACAGGCCAAGAATGTTTAACCTTCATCCGTAGAGGTAGCATTTCTATGGAGTAGCCAGCTCTCTGGTCCGTCGTATAACACTGAAGATATTTGCCCAGGCTTCAATTGTTTTTCAGCACAACTACTGGTTTTCTTCTCCAGCTTTCTAGGCAAACCACACTCCTCTTTAATCAGTCTAGTACAGCGGTTCTCAATCTATGGGGCACAACTCTGTTTTAATAGAGTCACCAGGGCTGGCTTAGATTTGCCAGCGCCTGGAGTGAAACCAAAGTCTGAGCTCCACTGCCCAAGCCTGAGAGCTTCAACTGTGGGTGGCGGGGCTGATCTTACAGGGCCCCAGACTGGGGCTGACATCCTTGGGCTTCAGCTTTGCATCCCTTGCCTGGGGTGATGGGGCTCAGTCTCTCATCTCTCCACTTAAGGCTGCAGGGCTTGGACAGGCTCAGGCATCAAGCCTCCCTCCTGGGATTGTGTATTAATTTTTGTCATCAGAAGAGGATCACGGTGCAATGAAGTTTAATAATCTTGAATCTAGAAAGCTTCCACTCTTCCCACAACAGTGTTCCCTCTGAATTGTGTATGTCCATGAGTGCAGTGAATTTTATGTGCACCAATATGGAGATGCTATGAGCCATCACCTCCCTATTGGTGCACATAAGAAAATACATTCTGTCAGATCATTCATGTGTAGGTGTGGGGCCAAGGGTTTTGGAGTGTGGGGGAGGGAACTCAAGGTTTGCTGTGGGGATGAGACCTCTGGCAGAAGGTGCAGGTTTTGTGGTGGGGCCTGGGATGTGGCATTTAGGGTGCAGGAACGGGCCAAGGGATTTGCAGTAGAAGGAGGCTGCTCAGGGCAGGAGGCTGAGATGCAAGGTCTGAGCAGCAGTTAGGGTGCAAGATGGTGCTCAGGGTTGGGATGTGAAGTCCAGGAGGGTGCAGCAGGCTTAGAGCTGGGGCTCTGGATTGGGGTGCAACGATATCTGGGAGGGGCTCAGAGTTGGAGATTGGGGCGCAGGGCTCTTTCTTGGGGCAGCTCCTGTTTGGTGGTGGTTGGGGGGAAAAAACAAATCACACCACACACAAAGCCAGGTGCCTGCAATTCCTAACCAATGGGAGAGCTTCCTGGCACGGGGGAGGAAAAAAAATGGCAGCATACAGAGCTGGTGCAGAACACAAGAACTTTAGGAGCTACAATCTCAGGCTAAGGCAACTTGCCTTTTTTTAATCTGTCCTGCTGCTGGGGCCACCTTTCCTCCAGCCCCAGCAGGGAGTTCTCCCATGGCATCTCCATGCACAGCAGCCCTGAACAGGAATAATTAGGCAGCTGCGCACCCATACAGTTTAGAGGGAAACTTGCCCTCCAAGCCCCTCTTCAAAACCCCCTAGTGAAGACACCGAGGAGCAACAGCTACTATGTGTGGGCTAATAAGGTAACATCCTGGTTTGTAATGGTCTCGACTTGTAAGCAGCAGGACAAGGTAAACCTGGGGCTCTCGCATAGTCTCTCTCAACCCACTAATGACAGGTAACAGGTGGTAAGACTTTCCTTCCCCTAGTGAAAAGGCAGCCTCATAGCTTACCCTGGCTTACATCTGTGTCTCCAAGATCTTGTCCAACCTGATTCACTCCAACTTCTTCTCTTTCAGCCTCTTGGCTTGGTGGGAAGGACAAGCTGTGTCCTTCTACCCTTGATCTCTGCACATTTGATATAAGCCTCTTACACATTAAGCCCTCCTTGTCCTGAGCTGCCAAGCTCAATTTCCTCCTATGTACAAAGACCTTCTTGAAGGCTCTCTACATCCCACATCCTCTTATTGTGGGTTTTTGAGTTTTTGCATTGGTCTAAAGTATGCACTTCACACAACTCATGAGGTGACACAAAAGGTGGCCCTTTCTTTTTCAGTTTAGTTTCAGTACTCATTTACAATTTCTCCTGGGTGTCGAAGAGAATTTTTTTTGAAGAACCTATTTTTAAAATAGCAGTATTGCTTTACCAAGTGTCAGAAGATGCTAAATGATTCCTTTAGCATTATATTTGCTGTTACCATAATAGCATACATGGTCCAGTAACAGCAAATATAATGCTAAAGCAATCATTTAGCATCCTCTGACACACAGTTAAAAAATCAGTATTGCATTAAAATAGGTGCTTCAAAAAAATGTTGCTTCCTTCTACACAGGAGAAATTGTAAATGAGAGGAGATTTGTTCTGCAATTCCAAGTTGCACTCTGTAAGATAGCTCAAGTAGGGCAGCCAAAAGAGCGTCAGGCACTTACAAGGAAAAAAAATTATTCCCCATTCGCAAACATACATACCCTCAGAATGCTTTGGGGTGGGGGCAGGAAACCATCAACATGTATAGTACACACGTCACATGGCCAAATTATGGTGGCTTTCCTTCCCTTCCTGACCCCTTTATGCTCTTCAGCCATTCTTGCTAGTCTTCTTCCCCTATGATATCCATCTTGCTTCCACCCTTTCCTTCAAAGGAATTCTTTAAAGACTAGAACACCCCAAAATTTGCCACAGAGGCTTAAAGAAAATCCTAGTCCTCCTGTCAAGAAAGTACTGACTAGATAAGCACAAAAAGACATTGAACATCTATTGCTTTTTATTGGATCCCAATGTAAGTTTGGGGTCAGATGATCAAAAGAAGTCAGTCAGACCTTTTCTGCAAAGAACCAACAACATGGAGAGATCTATAGACAATTTTGTGCACAACCAAAGGACTGGCCTTCGGCATATGCAGTACTCACAAGGGATTACTTTGTCTCCTATACTTCTAATGTTTCATAGTTGTTCATTGGCACAGCTACTTCACTCTCCATCTGGCCTGGCTTGTAGGTGAAAAACACCACCTTGAACTACTTCCTAAGCCATTAGATGGAGGCCTCATGTCTAGTAAGGGCAACATTCTTTGCCGGCTTAAAACAAGTCTATTATGTCACTTTGACTTTAGTGCTGGCATTTAATACCTGATCTCTTAATAAAGCAAGATAAATACCCCCTCTCTAGGAGAACCTGAGCGAGTTGCATTTGAAACATGGATGCTTAGATGTTTTTGAACCGGCATCCATGAATTTGAGTGGATAATCACACGAAATATGTTGTTATACCTTATCTGAACACAAACAGCTGTTTCCTTCCCCCACCACCCTGGCAGTTTATAATGTCAAATGCACTAAGTGCCACTTCAGACAGTTCAATAACCAGAAATACTACAGTGGCATTCCAATTAAAACAGGTCTTCAGAACACAACTGTGTCACTGGTCTGGAAACCAAGCCACGTTCAGCTGCAACCTTGTCGTCTATACTGAAGCAACACTGCAGACATATCAGTAAGGAAGGTGGATTTTTGAGGGGTTGGAGGGCAGAGGGTTATGTTACAGATCTGTGCTCGTGAGGCACAGCAAAACATTGCTTTGGCCATAAATCATATGTCTTGTGTGTATTGAGTAGTTTTGGCTTAAACTGTAAGCAAAAAGTGACTTCTTGTAAATCAAAAGCAAAAAATTATGCACACGCAGAGCTGTTATAAAGAACAGTTTTGACACAGTAGTTAGTTTGTGTTGCCATAGCCAATTGCTGTGTCATATTTGCAATTTGCCTACAGAGTTCTATTTTTAGAGCTTTTTCAATATTTATCTACCCTCCAGGTCTCACCACTCAGGGTGGCTACAGAAAGTGTTTTTACAACAGCATTGAATTTTTACAGCTTTTTCCAACTGTCTTTAGCTCAGTTATGGGAGTTCTGCTCAACACTGTCTGTCCACTTTACCACCCTTCAAGCCACTTGTCCAGTACCTGTTAGAGCAGGACTGGGCAAGATATGGCCCCTAGGCCGGATCCCGCCCACCCAACACTGATCCAGGCCAACAATTGCATCTCACCACTTTCTATTTTATATCCCGTGCCTCCGAATTTCCAGGCTGTGGCTAAGGCAGCAGGATTCTATTTAAATGGCTGTTAGTCACAGTGCTACCTCAGCAGGAGCCTGAGCCCTTTAAACAGCTGCAGCAACACAATGGCAATGGGGTCAGGAGCTGTGAACCCCTTAAGTAGCACAGATTTAAAGGGCATATGGTTCCCAGCCCTGATGCTGCCAGGTTGCCTGGTAGGCACCCAGGGTTGCTGTGGCTATTTATAGGGCTCCAGGTCTCATAGCTGCAGCAACCCCAGGTAGCTGCCAGGCAACATGGTAGCAGCAGGTATGGGAGACTCAAGCCCTTTGAGGTGTTTAATTCAAAGTCTCCAGCCCAAGACAACTTTGGCAGGGGAGGCTAGTCCTCAGCCCCACCCCTTTCTCCCCACATCCCACCACTTCCATGGGGTGAGGGAGGAGATGGAGACAGCCCGTGACTTCGTACTAAAATTCATTAAGTGGCCCTCCTGCGAAAATTATTGCCCACCCCTGTGTTAGATGCACCCATTCTTAACTCAGGTTTCTAGTGTAACATCATAAGGCTCTCTGATACAGGTACCATTAACTTGTCTGACATGGACTGTGAGCAGAATTATGCCTCTAGTATCTTTTTAAAACTAAAAGTTATCAGTAAGCAAACCCCATTCATGCTCCCAAGACTAGCCTTTGGGTCACTCAACAGGGATATTGACTTACTATAGTTACAGTACATGACACCGGGTATACCATTTTTTAAATTAAAAAACCTTTGGGGAAAAAGTCATTCTTTGGCTTTGCCTGCATGAGAAAGTTGCACCAGTTTGTAATCATTAAAGTGAAGCAAAACTAGCGCACAGAGGCTGTGTTGGCAGCCTTATTTTAAGTTTAAACAAAAAACAATCTTGTTTTGTTTCAATCAGTAAGTCACTCCAACTATCAAGTCACTCAATTAACTTAATCAACACTAGAGTTTTTTTAAATGTAACAAAAAATTTTTTTTAAAAGCAAGCTTTCCCATTTTGGCAATACTTCAGTTTTTTGTAAGTATTCCTACAACTTATCAAAGTTTTTCAGAGGCAGTTGTTTATTTAAACTCAGTGCAGCGCTTCAGATCTGGGTCCTGAAGAAGAGTTGTGTGGCTCAAAAGCTTGTCTCTCTCACCAACAGAAGTTGGCTTGATAAATGATATTACCTCACCCACCTTGTCTGTCTAGTATCTGGGACAGCCATGGCTACAACTATATTGCATACAACAATGTTAATTCGAAGACAAAATGGTAGGCTTAACTAGCTTAAGGCTGCATCAACACTAGGCAGCTTTTAGACACAGCCCTATCACTGAGGCCTTGTCTACACTAAACAAGATTGCCAGTGCAACGGTTGATTTTCCACAGTTTGATTTAGTGAGTCTAGTTAAAACTTGCTAATTTGAACTCAGAGAGCACCCCTGCTGGCATCCGTTACTCCTGCTTTTGCAAGAAGTAAGGGAAGCTGACAAGGAGCAAATTCCAACCCTGCTGTGGGGATGCCATCAAGCTCAGCTTAAGGTAAGCCAGGTCCAGTTAAATATTCTACTTAGCTGGTGTTGTGTACCTTAAGCCAAGCTGCTGAGTCTAGCGTAGACCTGGCGTAAGAGTCAAGTAGTATAAATATTGTTTGTTGGCACTTCTCCAGACCAAACAAAACAAACAACTTTCACCTCCCACAAGCAGCGTTTGCTTTGTTGGCAGCACTGTTCACACCTGCACTTCTCAGCAAAACTTGTGTCTTGCAGAGATAAAGGGCAGGAGATGCATGAAGGTGAGGGTTAACACTTCTGAGACACAAAAGTTTTGTTGCTCAATTGCCATTTTAGGCTATGTCTAAACTATCCTCTCTGAGAGAAGAGTTTTCATTTCTTCCCTTTCTGAGCCCACATGTCAGTTAAAGCAAGTATCTGTTTCGCAGAATTCAACATAGAGTTCCAGCTGCTAGCTCTGACAGCTGGTTTCTCTGTAACCACATTCCCTCAAAACTGCTTCTTTTAACTATCCAGTCTTTAGTAGTGTTGCCAGATGGTTTAAGCAAAAATACCAAACGCTCCACCCCCCCCCCCCAAAAAAAACCAAAAAGACACTGGGGGGGGGGGGGAGTTGAGAAAGAAAAGACGAAGAGTTATTCAGAAAAAAAAAAACCACACAGCATTAGAATAGTGATAGAAATGTAGCCATGTTAGTCTGGTGTAGCTGAAACAAAATACAGGACTATGTAGCACTTTAAAGACTAACAAGATGGTTTATTAGGTGATGAGCTTTCGTGGGCCAGACTCACTTCCTCAGATCAAATAGTGGAAGAAAATAGTCACAACCATATATACCAAAGGATACAATTAAAAAAAATTGTAATAAATATACCATCTCTGCAGGGGCAGGGGAGGGGGGGGGAGAAGAGGAAGAGACAGAGACAGTGCAAGCAGGAACTGAAACGGTCTCTACTCGCATGTTTCAAAAGAGGAACTACAGCAACAGTTGAGCAAGAGCCCCACTGGGGCTCTTGTACATTTCAAAGGTTCAGGCGCTGCAGAGAGCACAGGAGAGCCCCCCCCCCCCCGCTGGCTCCCTGCTCCCTCTCGGGCTTCCACTTTTGAACTGTAGCAAGAGGCCACCCACTGACTATTAGAGTTATTAATTAATCTAAATTTAACATCTCTATCCCTGAAGTTCCTTCATGCACACTAAGAGAAAGTGGAGAGCTCTAGTTCTTGTTTTAAACTCTGTGTTTATCTGCAGGCCTAACCCATCACTTCCTATGTACCTTGAAATAAAAAACACAGAAAAACTGCATAGCTCAGGAAGTTGCTGATGGTAGACCAGGCGGATGTTGAGCACAATTAAACATGCTGTTATTTCAAATAAACGAAGCGTAAAGCTGCAGAACTAGCTAGAAGTAGTGAAAAACTTGATTGCCCTAGACAAAAAGAGGAACAACTGAAGAGCCAAAAAGTCAGCCATGTTTGTTCCAACTTCACTCAGTTGCTGTTTTTTCCCTTCTACAATGGGGATCATCTGTCAGGTATTACCATAACACACAACTGGAATCCCAGAGAAAACTTACAAATTAGCACAGCTAGAGTGGAAGAATTAAAGATTCATATTTTTATTTCAATACCACTAACCTATAGCTTCCAAAACAAATTAGTACAATATTATGTACACAAGGAATCCGAATTTGCTTTCCTTTCAGGAATGTAGCGTAGGCAAGTTTTTCTTGTAGCCACAACCAATTGGTTTTAGCTATCAATTCGAGCTTTCATGCTAACTAGTGATGTTAGATATTGGGTAATTGAACAGCCGTGTAACCACATGAATTCTTATTGGTTACACAGCTATTTTATAGTCCCCAGGGGCAGGGCCAGCAGCCAGCACGTTCCGCCCCACTCCTGGGAAGCCCCCTGCCATCCCACACTGCTGGGGGGAGGAGGGGAGACACCACCCACACACAGATTCCCTTTAAATGCTGCTCCACTCACCTGCTGCTCCCCCCCCATGTGTACGCCACGCCCAAAAAAAAGGCGGCCAGCCCTGCGCTGCGACCCCCTTGGGGGTTGTGACCCACAGGCTGCACACCGCTGCACTAGGGGACCAGCTCTCCTTTTAATTGGACATCGTGCAGTTATTTACATTAGGGATGTAACCAACTAGTCAACCAGAGCCTCTTCCCGACTTACAAACCAGTTACAGACCAAGCAATTGGTCATAACTTGGTTTGTAAGTTGGACCCCATTGAGTTACATGCAATCACACTGTTCATAAGCGCGGATCGCGTTCGTAATTCGGGATCCGCCATTTACGACAGTTTTGGTCGTAACTGCAAACAGTCATAAGTCAACTGTTCACGACTTGGTGACCAAGCATATGCTTATCAGGTAGTTGAGTAGTGGCTCGACTAAACACTCCCCCACCCTTGTTGCCTCTATCTAAGAGAGGCAGCAACGGGGGGCCGCGAGAAGAGAGAGCAGGAGCTGATGCTGGGGGGAGCTAGCTTAAGAGCCAGTTCCCCCCCAGCACCCTCTCAGGGGACAGAGGTGTAGTGGGGGGGGGGGGGGGACCAGACATGGTACCTCTGCTTTTTAAATGTATTAAGAGCACCAGGGGCTCTTAATATATTTAAAAAGGCACAGCTGCAGCAGAGTTAGTTCCTAGGGCTGGGAGCTAACTCTTCTGTGGCTCTGCAGTTTCCCTCTTATTGGTGAATATGGACATACTCAATGGACATACTCAATTAGCTGATTATACGCAATTTAATATTCCTAATTTACGTCTAGGCAAAGCTGGTTCCAGACACCTCTTCTAGTATGTGCAGTAAGGTTCCACACAAGGGGATCAATTTCACAACTGCTTCATGCAGTTAAAAGTGACTAGACTACAAGGTAAAGAATCAAACCCAAAACCCACAGTGAAAAGGGACTTAAATAAACCAAAAAGCCACACAGATACAAGGTTCGTGCTGTTCCACTTTCACGTTTTGCATATCTGCACTAGCAAGCTTCATAACAACTATGAAGTTCCTTTACACAGAAAAGGTCACCATTTGCCCACACTAGCACTTGATACTGGCTTCAGCAATAGCACGGAAGATGTCCTTAATGATCTAAAACTATATTTTTGCCCCTCACTAGACTTGTTGGGCACATTATTTCCTGGCCATTTTCCAAAAAATGTAAGCAAGTGTTTCTCCCGGGAATTAAGATGGCAACCAAAACAAAACAGGTTGTTGGTTCACTTTGTTTTTAGAATAGTTACAGAAGGTCAGAGTGAGTTATGTAAATCAAATGTTGGTCCAAAACTTACAGCCACAATATTTAATTTTTAGTTCTGATCTCCATTAAGTTTCCAACCCCGGAAACTAAAAACTTGATGCTCTGGCATTTCCTAGTTCAGTCATCACCAATCCGTAGACTGGAATGTACTGGTAGATCCTGGAGCCTCCAACAGGTGATCCTGACTGGTTTGGCCAGATGGCTATCAAGTCCCAGCACCTCAGCTCTGCCTTCTCCCACTGTGTGCTGCTCCTGCCCTGCCCCCAGGAACCTCCTATTTGCTGTACAGGGGGAGGAGGGGTGACTGATGTCAAGGGTTTGTCACTGCTGCTACCCCTGTATCCCCATCTCCACAGAGAGGGGAAACACGACAGGGCTCAGGATGGAGGGAGTTGGCTAGCAGCTGCTCCGAGGTCTGAACAAGCTGGCACATCCCCGCAGCCCGAGAGAGGCGGGGCATGGAGTCTCCACACGCTGCCCTTGCCTGCGAGCCGCCATTGGTCGGGAACGGGGAACCATGGCCAACGAGAGGTGTGCGGGCGATGTCTGTGTATGGGGGACAGCGTGTCAAGCCACCTGTCCCTCCCTCCCGGACATGCCAGTCACTTTTTCAGGAGTGCAGCAGGGACAGGGTGAGCCTGCCTTAGTCCCACTGCAACACTGCCCAGGAGCCACCTAAGGGAAACAGTGCCTAGCCAGAAAATGAATCCTGCATCTGCCCTGAGTCACACCTGCAGGCAATCTCCCTTCTAGAGTAGGGATGTAAGAGTAGTCTAGTCCACGAGATACTTGCACCTCTTTAGGATGGGGAGGGGGTAGGGTTAGGGTTTTAAAGCAGGGAGTTGAATGGAAAAGGGAGTTTTAAATTTGGCAGAGAAGCAGCAGAGAATTGAGCAATAAATACAAGAGCAGGGCAAAGGGGACAGATGAGAAAGCCGAAGGATAAGGAATGGGGGAAAAGGAAAGAGATGAGGGAGGCAGCAGGAAAGGTAGGAGGATTAAATGAGAGCAGATATGCATTATATGAAAGTCAGGCTAGGAAGTTTAACATCGAACAATGGTGTATTCACTTAAGACAAGTCTTAACACTGAAGCAACTGTATAGGCACTGGGAAATGAGTCACTCACATATACATCAGTAATCCAATGGGAGGGAGGAAGGTTTCTCTCTAGAGGCATTTATGTGCACCTGCCTAGTTGGGGTCGCAACACAGGATGACCGGGGGAGGACGGGCCACACACGCTATGGGGCCGAATTTGTGCCGTGACGGGGCGTGGGGAAGTGCTGGTGGTGGGAGAACCTGCCGGGGAACGCGGCGGGGAAGCCACGGGAGCAGGGCAGCCGGTCCGGAGCAGTGAAATGGCTGTGGTGGAGGGTCTGGTGCCAGCCGCAGGTGCATTGGACCAGCCAGCCGGCCAGGCAACGCAGCAGGATGTCACCTACTGGTACAGCGCCTGCCACACTAAAAGGTTGGGGACCACTGCTCTAGTTTGTAGAATATCACAATGATTGGTGCAGTATTTATATGAATATACCAGTGGAGCAATCTAGTACAAATTAGGGATGTAATAGTGTAGCCGATAGCCTACAAGCTTCTGTTTCTTGGTTAATGCTATATACTGCACGCATTCCCCCTCCTCCAGTAAGTTTTTTAGCAGGCTGGCCGGTAGCCCAGACCAGTTCTGGCTTGCCACTGGTCTGGGAGCTCAGCCCCAGCCCTGGACAACATCTGTGCCACCCTGCACTGCTGCCTTTGTATCAGAGGCAGCAACGCAAGGTGAAAGGCAACTGGTCCGCAAGAGGAGCTGGGTTTTAAACTGGTTCCCCTCACGGACCAACTTCCACCTGGCACCTCACGCTGCTGCCTCTGATACAGAGCAGCAGCGCAGAGTGGCAGGGTGGCAGGGGGCTCCTCGGGAGTGGGGCCAGAGCTCACTGGCTCCCCCCTCACCCCCGCCTGGGGACTATAGAATAGTCAAGTAACCAATAAGACTTCAAGAGGCTAATCAACTATTCAATTAACTGATATTTAACATCCCTAGTACAAATGTTGTCAGATGTGCACAGCAACTTTTATCTTGGGGGGGGGGGGGGGGGGGGAATCTTCCCTTGTATTGACTGTACAATAATTAGTAGTTATTTAGCAACTAAGCAGAACAACAACAGAGGCAAGGGATCTTACATTTAAGATAATTATGGTAGCCTGTGCTATATCTTGTGAAAACTATTTGGGGACAGAAGTAAACTGACAGAACACAGAGAGACAGTATTTTACTGAATTTGAGACTTCAGACTGAAAGGTCTAAAAAAAATATGATTGATTTAGAGCACTTCTGCCCATGTTAGAGAAGTCCCTGAAAAATCAAAAGATGCCAGTAGACTTGTGACGGGACATCTCCCCCCTACCACAGTGCCAGCAAAATAGGACAGTGATAATGGTGGCGTGGGGACTATTGCTTCCCCCCCCCCTTGCCCAAAGCTCCCCTCTCCTGAGCAACGTGAAACAGGGGATTACTAGGGGGGGGGGGGGGAGAGGGCTGCGCGCCTGTTGCCAGGGAGTCCTTCTTCCCCACCACCCCCTGTACTCACTGTGATGACAGGAACCGGATCTTCTCCTCCACCCTCTCCCAGCCCACTGTCCTCCGCTTTGCTGAAGCAGTGGGAAGCGGAGTGGCCGTAGGCTGGGGTACTCCACTTCCTGCTGCCATGATGAAGCCAAGCGTAATGGGCTGGGGGAGGGCAGGAGGACAGGACGGAGCAGGCTGCTCTGTCTCCTGCCGCTGCGGTGAGGGCCAAGCCCTGCTGCTAATCTGCACCAGGGCCCCTAGTAATCCCCCGGGCCACATCCAAAAGGTGTTTTGGGGGGAGGGGGGGCACAGGGAAGGGCCTGCAGCTTCTCAAAGTGCAGGGCCTAGGGCAGCCACCTTGAACTGTCCTCTATGGAGGGGACAGCTCAGCCTGAGCCCTGTTCCTGCTGAAGTCCTGAGCCCCAGCAAGAAGCCTGAAGTCCCTCGACACCCCACCCTTCCCACTAGGCAGAAGCCCCAAGACTCTGGCCTAGTTTGGTAGGTGGAGAATGGGACACAGTATTGGGGCGAGCATCCTCAGGCTGCTAGATCAGGCTGCAGCGTTGAAGTCCTCTAGGGAAACCGTTTCCAAGCTGTGGGTGATAACCCCCATGTGAGGTTACCGGGGTTGCGGCAATACCAAGTGCGGAGGATGCCATTTTGCTGATGGTGATTCCATGTAGGGCAAGGCCATGCCAGGCAAAGGATGCCATTTTGTCAAGTAAAATGCCACTCCTCGTGCAGCGCGGGATTGCACGAAGCAATCCATCTGAATATAGAGTCATGCAGGGACATCATTTGGGAACTGCTGATGTAGGACTTTCACCACAATTTAGGGATCTACTCCCATCTGTCACTCACTCCCATCTGTGAGCAGCCAAGAAGTCACACTCCCATCCTGTCAGAAAGGGATGTGGCCACATGCCCACGCATGAACACCAAGCTGTGTTACAGTAACTCAAAGCAAAACCACACACCCTGAAACAGTCAGGAGTGAGCAATAATTTTTGACCAGGGGCCACTTCAGAAATTTCTGGAAGGGGCAGGGCTTGGACTTTTCCATGCTTCCCCACCCACAGACCTTGATTGGGGGAGTGTATAAAGTTTTTGCTCCCGCCCCTCCAGAGAGAACTGCCAGGGCCTGTGGATGGCGGGGGGGGGGGGGGGGGGAGTACGCAAAGTCTGCCCCCACCCTGCAAGGGAGCGCCATGCTTAGAGTCACTCAGCAGCTGAGCAGTAGCTGGCGATTGACTCCAAGTGCCAAGCCCATTGCAGGGTGGGAGGAGATTTCATGCACTCCCCCGGCCATGATTAGCCTGGGGGTGGAAGAAGCACAAAGTCTCTAGCTCCCTACCCTCTGGCACACAGCACTTACATCAACCACCAGGGTTAACTAAGCACCACACACTTCCCCGTCCCTACGCCCTGATTGGCCTGGAGGTGGTGGAGTGGCAGGTGCTCCGTGGACTGGATCAATTCCTTTGCCCACCCCTGCTCTAAGCGGCACAAAATGCAGCACCCATTTGCTTAGTGAACACATCACCACCCCACCACTCCCTGCTATACACCAGCAATGGGCTAGTGAGCAGGCTTCAAGATTGTCATAACCTAGATGGGATAGGGCAGTTTAGCTAACTGTGCTTGTGTACCTAGCGAACAGGTCCAATTAAAAACTATAGCAGCGCTTTGTCTGGCTGCAGAGGAAGCACACAGCTCTCAGTCAATCGTGTGTGCAATCTGCATGCATCACATACCCTTGCTTTAAGTGCATGTCATTAGTAATACCTGTAAGGGGAAAAAAAGAAAAAAAAACACCTACAGACAGAAGCCAGCAGAATCTGGTAACCCTGCAGCTGGGCAACAGTAAACAAAACATCTCATAGGCCAAATAAAACCACAAATAAAACCGGCCTCCTGCAGCCCCCAGGCCGGCCCCCACTGCTATATTCTGTGCACTGGCTTCTCATGAAATACAGCGTTCAGTTTAAGGGGTCCAATTCATAGCTACTGGAGAGAGACACTCCAATTATGCAGGCATGTAAGCGGATAGTAAGATACTCAGATACCAAAGCCTTGCTAGTCTATGCTTTGCCGCTCCTGTGCTTCTGTTCTAACATCAACAGTAGCAGTAGTTTTGGCCAGCCCAGCGACAATGCAACAGTGGGAGGTTTTGAGAAAAAGCGTAATCTAGTCAAAACCAGTAAACTGGTGCCAGATGAAGCCCTCCATTATCAGGATCAGTGTTTGGAGAGCCAAGTTCTTTAGGGCATGGATCTCACTTCATTTTCATGTGGGAAGAACTTAACACGCTTTGGTTGCTGTAGAAACAAACAGATCCAGCAGGCCAGTGTTTATAGTGTCCCTGGAATTTCTACCTACTCCTCCCCAGCCTTTGGGTAGTTAGTAGTCTGATTTTTGTCAGTAGTCACTAGTCCAGTTTGCCAGGATCAGGTAGCATGTCCTGACTGCCACAGTAGGCAGCATCTGGCAGCAAACATCTTACTTTGCTGTAGAAATGTTTGTTAGTGACTTGCTTTTTAACATCTCCATTCCACTAAGGAGGCTCAAACTTAGATTTTTTTAGTGTTTCTCAATCTTTTTTTAAATAAAGTACCCCATTTTCAATAAAAAGTTATAAGTACCCCCAGTACGTACAGTTTTTAGACACCCCCCCCCCCACCATTGCAACACATTTGTTTAAACAACTTAATTGTAGCCAGGTGGGTCTTTAAATTTTTGCGTGTAAAAAGTACAAAATTAATAAAGTGCTATAAAACTTAACACAAAAATTCCGTTTTCTCCAAATTTCAGTTGTGTTGATGTAACCCCCCCCCCCCCCCCCCGACTTCTCTCAAGTACCCATAAGGGTCCTCATACCACTGGTTGAGAAACTCTATCTTACTAAGTAAAACCACTGGAAAAGTAATGGGTATAATAAAGTAGGATTGCCTACTTTCTACTGGCACAAAACTGAACACCCTTGCCCTGTCCACTGCTCACTCCATCCCCTCGCCACTTCCAAATCGCTTGCTCTCCCCATCCCTCATTCATTTTCACCAGGCAGCGGGTAGAAGGGGGGGCGCCAGCTCAGGGTGCTGGCTTTGGGTGTGGGGCCAGGGATGAGGGGGGCTCTGGGCTGGGACTGAGTGGTTCAGGGTGCAGACATGAGGGATTTGGGATGCAGGAGGGGGCTCCAGGCTGGGGTTGAGGGTTTTGACGTGCAGGATGGGGCTCTGGACAAGGATAAAGGGTTAGGACAAGGAGGAGTGTGGAGGCTTCTGGCTGGTGGTGCATGCTCTGGGGGTCAGGCTAGGGATGAGAGGTTTGGGGTGCAAGAGCATGTTCTGGGCTAGGATTGGGCCAGGGTGCAGGCTCCAGGTGGTGCTTACTTCAAGCAACTCCCAGAAGCAGTAGCATATCCCCTCTCCAACTCCTACGTGGAAACATAAGCAGGCAGCTCTGACTGCACGCTGCCCTATCCACAGGTACCCGTGCAGCTTCCATTGGTCACTGTTGCTGGCCAATGGGAGCAGCAGAGCCCACCCTTGAGACAGGGACAGCGTGCAGAGCACTCCTCCCCCGGCTTCCCCACCATAGTTGTAATGGCAGTTGAACAAAAAGCCCATCATTTTTGCCTTTAATGTGGTCTTTGTAACTCATTTAATAGCAGAAATACCCCAAACTTCACATTGATACCAGTCCAGCCTTGCAGAAAACTGGTCTTCAGCCAGCCATAAGTGTACGTGAGCTTTTTCTGTGCTTACCGCATGAAACCATGCTACTCATCCATCAGCTAGGTATTAGCTGCCTTTTGTTCCTGTTTATGGGCTAGCATTTACATGCAAATTTAAAAAAAAACAACCCACAGCAATGAATATTTGACTTTTAGAACTTTGCTCCTTCTTTTTCTAGGATGACCTTTTCTAATTGCAAAGTGAAAAAGACTGGTTGGGGTGGAAAGATGATTGCAAAGGATTTGGGCACTTATCCAATTTTGTTATGATACACTACATCACCTAGCATCCAGGGTACTGTAGTCACATGACATGATGTTCTTGCACATGGAAAAAGTCCATTAGGAGCAGAAAGCTCATGGTCCCAATCCACCACTGTTGCATGGCTAACTTAAAAAGTAGCTTCCTACAACCATTTTGCACAACCCTGTAAATAAACTCCAAAATGCAAGTCAGTAGAGAATCAGGCTTTGGGAGTTTAAATTGTCTCGTTTCCTAACCCACTAGCCATATCATTACAAGGAAACCCAACTCTGCTTTTCTACCCTCACCGTTCTATGATGAGCAAGATATCAGACCCTCCAAAAATTCTTATCTGTGGCTGCCTGCCCACGTTTCACTACAGTCACAAGAAAAAAAGCAAGGGCCTCCACCCAGACCCTCCTCCAAGGGACACCCCTTTCTTTCACAGAAGCCTTGCCTCTCACTTGGTGCCTGCCAGCCATTTCACTCAGGATATCACTGAGCAGAGGGGAAAACTGTAGGACATTAGCTCAAATCCGAAGGACCTGTAAGCAGCCTTCCAAGCCTCAGAGACCCAACGCAAATTCGGATTTAAGAGAGATACTCCACAAGGTCACCATTTTCTATTGCCCCAAACCAAGAATTCAAGACTGGGAGATGCTGCCCTGCCCACAACTTTCTGATCCATATCCCCCAAAGAGTGACACACACAAATGCCCTTCCCCCTAATCTGAAGCCAAGAACTTCAAGCCTGGTCCAGAGGTTGGAAACAAGTCGAAATAAGAGATACCATCTGAAGGGGCACCGCCTATTTCTATGCATTTAAAACTCCAGTCTTTGCCATTGTGGCTGCTGCTGAGTTTCAATCAGACTTGCATGCTCTCCCTTGGTGGAAACAGTCCTAACAAGAGTATCGCTGCTCTGGAATGAGACGGGGGGAGGGGGGGGGGGAAGGGAGAGAAGGGGAGAGTGAAACCCTGTAGAAAAATGTATCACTGTTAGGTTCTACTGGCTTTTCCAGTAAGTAGCGTCTCTAGCAAGCCCGCTCGTTCCACACACGGGAGGCTCACCAAGACTTTGCAATCAGGGGAGTAAAAGCCCCCATCGGAATCCGTGGCCAAAAAGCAGCTATAAATCTAGCTCCGGAAACCCGACCAACTGCAGGGAGCAGTCGAGCCTGCTACCGCGTCTAAGCAAATTGCAACCACGTGGCCAGCCTGCTTGCAGTTGTCCCCCTTTTTCCTCCCCTGAAGAAACAAAGGAGGTTACTGTGGGAACGCCGGTGTAGCGACAGAAAGTGAAACTCTCCGTTTTTGGGACCTTTGCAGTTTCTGTCACGCATACATGGAATTCGATGCTATGCTCAGGACTTGCTACCTTTGCTCCTGGTCCATGGGTTGCAAATTCAGAGGGACTGGGGATTCTGGTCGAAAACTCACAATTCGATTCTTGTACCGCATCTTTCCCCACCCCCTACAGTTTGAGGCTGGGCTCCCCTATGCACTAACCTGCCAGTCGAGATGGAGGAGGGTTGGGCTTGGAGCAGAGAGGAGGCTCCAGGTGCCGGTGGCAGGCAGAATAGGAGCACATGAGCTCAGGGATGACGGGGGGGGGGGGGCAGAATGGGATTGAATTGGCACCTCCATAGCATGGTGCCCAGGGGCAACTGACCCCTCCGGCCCCCTCGTTACACCACTGCCCCCTCGCGTGCAGATCTATCCTCTTATGCATGTGCAAGATCTGTGAGAGCCGTCCCATGAATCTGCAGTTAGTGTCTGTGGTGCCTGCTTCTGGGTGGTGTCTCAATGCTGCCACATTCACCTCCAAAGAGGGGGCTTCCCAAAGCAGGCCCTTGCTGCTGACCCCCAAGGCATCCACAGGTCCAGTCTCCTTTCAATGGGCCCACTTCCCTCACTGATCTTGGACCTGGCTTCCATTCCCTCTCCAACCTTTGCAACTGCCCAGAGGTGCTCACCTTCCGCCTTATACGTTCCCACCTCATTCACCCCACAGGGACAGTCTCTGCCTCACTTGTCCTAGGGACTATTCTACCAAGACGTAATACAAAGTTTCCATGTAAAAGGACTCACTACAAAGCTAAAAACTTCAATGAGAGAATGATTAATACAGAGGCGTGTCTACATCTGCTGCAGGGAGACACCTCTGCCTGCCTCCAGCCCTCTCCCCCAGAGTCTACAGCCCCCTTGCAAAGTTGGGGAGGGGAAGAAAAGAGGCTGAGGCCCATCCAACAGGACTGAAGCAGTCATGAGCAAGCCATGCCCAGGAGCCATTATCCGGTCCATTGCTGATGCTGTGTTGCTTCAGGCATGCTGAAAAGCGGTCACCTCTAGGGTGGGCTGGACAGCTGTTTAACACCTGCAGTCTCAGGGCAGGCAGGGGGCAGTGCAGGCTGCCTTCCTGCAGGGTCCCCCCATCAGAATTACTGTGCCCTCCTGGCTTAGGAAAAGAATAAACAGGAGGACTGGAAATTAACCCACCCAGTCGCACATCCCCTAGGCAGGGAATGAGCCATCTATATTAGGCCCCAGCTGGAGTATCATGTCCAGTTCTGGGTGCCACATTTCAGGAAACGTGGAGAAACTGGAGAAAGTCCAAAGAAGATTAACACAAATGATGAAAGGTCTAGAGAACATGAGATATGAGGCAAGGCTGAAGAAATTGGCCTTATTTACCTTGGAAAAGGGAAGACCGAAGAGGGACATGAGAGCAGCTTTCAAGTATCTATGAGTATGTCTACACTAGTCCCCTAATTCGAACTAAGGAGGCTAATGTAGGCATTCGAAGTTGCAAATGAAGCCCAGGATTTAAATATCCCAGGCTTCATTTGCATCTTCCCGGGCGCCGCCATTTTTAAATGTCCCTTAGTCCGAACTCCGTGCCCGTGGCTACACGCGGCACGGAGTCGGTAGTTCGAATTAGGATCTCTAATTCGAACTACCGTTACTCCTCGTGTAATGAGGTGTACCGGTAGTTCGAATTAGAGATTCTAATTCGAACTACCTACTCCGTGACGCGTGTACAATGGTGCCAATGGCACTGTGGCACCAGACCCACCCACACAGCTAGGTCTGGCCCCTCTCCTCCTATCAGGGCTGGCTATTGTGGATGGGGGGGTCCAGGTGTGGGAGAGTAGGTCTCTAGAGGGCCTGGGGGGGTGCAGGGCAGTGATGGGGTGGGAGGTGCTCGGTAGTAGGGAAAGTTTGTTTGTTTTGGGATACTGGGGAGTGAAGGGATCTGTGGGGGGACCTCTGGGTGGGTGGGGGTGTGCTGGGCATAGCAGTCTGTGGGAAGGCACTGGGCCTAGTGATTTGTGGGGGTCTCTGAGTGGTGTGGCACTGGGTGTAGGGGATCAGAGGGGTGCTGGGTGGGGGGTAGGGGTAGCATGGTGCGGCATGGGCCCACCCCCAAGGGGAAGAAGCATGATGGCAGCAGCGCAGGGCCAGGAGGGCCACTGTGTGTCTGGCGGTTGCCAGTTTGTAAACAGTGCCCTTTTACTGGGCTGGGTGGAGCAGGGTTGTCCCTGCGGTGACATGACCCATTGCCCCTGGCCAGCCCCTCACTCTGAGGCAGTAGAGCTGGCCCTCCCTCTGAGAGTCTCCTGCTTTCTCTCCCATTCTTTCTCCACGGAGCAGAGAGGGGGCACGACAAGACTAGGGATGGAGTTTGCTGGCTGCTTTAGGGAGTGGTTCAGGGCCAGGGCACGGGTGAGCCTGCCTTAGCCCCACTGCACCACCCCCCAGGAGCCACCAGCAGTGGCCAAATGGAGCCCACATCCCAAACTCCTACCCCAGTCATGAACCCCTCCTGTACCCAAGCCCTTATCCTAGCCCTGAGCACCCCTGCATCCAAACACCCTCCCAAAGCCTGCACCTAGAACCCCCTCCTATGTCCACCTGCCTGCCCCAAGAGCAGCTCAGAGCCCTTCTCACACTACAGATCCCTTACTCCAAGACCAAAGACTGCACCCCCAACCCTCTGTCCCAGGCTGATGAAAGTGAGTGAGGATGGGCAAGAGAGGGAGGACAGAGGGAGCAGGGGCGGGGCCTTGCAGAAGGGGTAGGAAGGAAACGGGGCCAGGGTATTTATATATGAGGTAGATCTTGGATTGCACTTACATTCAAAAAGTGATCTCGTGCTTAAAAAGGTTGGAGACCCCTGCTCTGAGGACTCTGCCCCATGTCCCCATTAGGGCCCACAAAAGGTTAACCTGTTTGGGGCGCAGGCTCTGGGATGGAGTTTGGGTGCAGGCTAGGGGGAGTTTGGGTGTGGGATGCGGGCTGTGCCCTGGGACGGGGGATTGCCGTACAGGAGGGGGTATGGATGTGGGGGCTCTGGGATGGAGTTTGGGTGCAGGAGGGGTGCAGGCTAGGGGGAGTTTGGGTGTGGGATGCGGGCTCTGCCCTGGGGCAGGGGATTGTGGTACAGGAGGGGGTATGGATGTGGGGGCTCTGGGATGGAGTTTGGGTGCAGGAGAGGTGCAGGCTAGGGGGAGTTTGGGTGCGGGATGCGGGCTGTGCCCTGGGACGGGGGATTGCCGTACAGGAGGGGGTATGGATGTGGGGGCTCTGGGAGGGAGTTTAGCACCTCAGCACAGTACATAAGAGAAAGGAGCTGCAGTGACATATCGACATAGAAACTGAGAAAAGAATCTTAAATACTCCAGACGTGAGAGGCAGAGTTTGAGGCAGGAACTGTCTAGACAATATCACACTTGTATACATTCGGTGTCTAAGCATTGACGTCTAGGAATTGGGAGGCCTGTGCCTTTAAGAACTCAAGCCCAGGAGCTCGCCCCCTACTCGGGGGCACACATGCAGCGTCCAGGGAAGAAGAAAAAAAAACCCTTTGCAACCAGAGATTTACAAGGCCATCAGGTGGCTCGTGCTGCGGGGTAACTGCTCCCCCTCCCTAAACGGGGATTTTGTCCTCGAAAAGGGTCTGGTAGCGTCAGCCCCCCCCCCCGGTCTTAACCCCGGCTACCACTCCCCACCCCCTCGATTTTTCCCCCTCTTCTGACGCTACCTACAGTAGCTTGATCCCTCCAGCCGGTAAATTTCTGCCCCCTGCTCAGACCATGACACCCCCCCCCGCCCCCGCTGCAATATGCCCCCCTTCATCATTTTAAACCCCTCCAAAGAGGAGGAAGCAAATTCTAGGAAGCAGTGAGCAAATTTGGAGAAGTTAGTGGTTCTGTCGTTACACCCGCCCTCTCTCCCAGCTAGATCCACACACACAGAGGCGGGACTGCATTCAAGTCTGGCCGCATGCAACGACCCCAGGTTCCCTTCCCCTTCCTTTTTTTGCCATGCCGCTTTAATGCTTTGTAGTTGGGAGGCGGGATTCTTTTGTCCAGCTCGCTGAACCGGGGGGAGGGAGGGAAGGACCCAGCAGCCTCTACAGGAGAGTGAATGAGTCCCTCTGCTGAGGCGCAACTTGGTGCCTATTTGGAAGGAAGGTTTCAGCAGTAGGCAGATGTTGCAACCTACCCAGCAGCAAAGAAACTCTCTGAGCCGGATTGGCTTGTTGCACGGGGTAAACGTGGGAACAGCAGCTGAAATGTCTTGCAGCAAAAGGAATCAAAAGAGCTAGAAGGCGGAGGAGGATTCGGAGGGGTGGGGAGGAGAGGAAGCGATTTTTCTATTCCACCACTTTGAATGGCCCGGGTCACTGAGGGGCTACGGATTTGCCCCTCCATGAAACAAAAAAAAAAAAATCCACTAGGGAAAAGTTTTCCTGTTGTTGTTGTTTTAGAAGGACGAGCTTAGCTGATCAACAAAAAGAAATAGCTCTCAGCTTGATTAGCTAACTTCAATCTACTATATTATGTCTCTGCTTTAAATACACGAAATAAAGTTCTGGAAGAGATTCGCTCAACATAAGCCAGTTCTGCTCAAAAATAATCCAAGTGGAACGCCGCTGCAATCAGTGTAACATGAGGAAAGAGCACTTTTTAAACCCAGATAGCCACTTAAGAACAAAAAGACTTAATAAAAGGGAGAACCCCTCTTGAATAAGCAAGTTGTAGAAATGACTCCTAGATGGAGCCTTAAAAAAAAAAAAAGAAAAAGAAAAAAAAGTAGCAGGAGTTTAAAGTGATCGTTTAAGTTAAAGAGGCTTGTTTTAAAACAAGGAGCTCAGGGCTCGCTTGAAACAAAAGCTGTATTTAAAAATAAAATCATTTTCATAAACTATGCTAATGTAGAGAGAAAAGAGAGACACTTACCCAACAACGAGTCAGAGACCGTCAATCAACGAAGCTGGATATTAGGATTTTTCCCCCCCTTTTCCAGACAAATCGAAATAAAGCTGACCAGCAAAATTTCGAGCTCCCTACAGTTTAACTATCCACAGCCGGTCTGGCTTATTCCCAGAGATCCAGCCTATAGAATCAGACAGTGAGGTCATTAGCCAATCAGCTTGCATCGGATCGGAAACCGCAAGAATTTAGATGACTAGCTCTTCTAAAACGTTGCCGCTCCAGACTAGAGCTGTGCTTTGCGTGGTGAGACCCTAATTCCATTCCCCATTCTCGTAGAGCCCTGGGTGTTTGCAGTGCTGGCGTTCTCCTGCATGGTGGTGCTCTTTGAACACACTCCTCAGAAGAGGCAGGGAGAAAGAACTCTATACATGTTCCCTTTCGAGATTAAAAACCTATCTGAAAATTAGCATTCCCGGTGTAATTGACCATAAATTAGATCATTTACACGGTAAGACTTTTGATATCAGATTGGTTCCTTGTCATTCGTGGGTGGTTTCTTATTGCATTTCTCTATTAGGCAAGGAAAGCAGATTAATTTATTCTGGCTTTCGGGTACTAGCCTGGTGTTGCAGTGTTTGGGTTGCAAACTGAGAGAGAGGATTGTTTAGAAAAAAAACCATTCACATTCAATATCGTAATAATTTGAAAGAAATAAAGATAAGGCAACATAATACGCCTCTGCTCTTATATCTTGGCATTTTATTACACATCTCACATTACCACAGATTTCCCCTTAAAACGGCTGGCATGATTTTATACAGACAGTTTAACTGTGTCCTAATAAGTCTCAGAAAGGCAACCATGAAAAAACTTTAAAAACAAGACTAGTCTAGCAGCACCTTAGAGACTAACAAACCATGCAGATGGTATCATGAGCTTTAGTGGGCACAACTCACTTCTTCAGATGATTGGACTAAGGGGTTCAGGGTACAAACAAATAGTTGAGAAAGAGAGGGGATGGGGAGGGAAAGAGAAGGCAAAAAAGGGGGAAATATTGTCAATTAGTGTCCATGCTAAATGAGCCTAATAGAGTGGGCTCTAAGTACCTGGTGCTTGGCTTTTTAAGTCATGTGGAATGTAGTAGTCCATCCAGGTCAGGTCTTTCTTCAAACTTTGATTACAAGTGTCAAACTTGTAAATGAAACCAGGCTGGTTTTTGAAATTGCTATAATCACTTTTAGATCCATTAATGAGTGCCATATTAATTTGTGACTTTAAAAATGAGTAGTCCTGTGGCACCTTCGGGTATGTCTACACAGCAGGGCTACGTCTACACTGGCCCCTTTTCCGGAAGGGGCATGTAAATTTCACTAGTCGTCGTAGGGAAATCCGCGGGGGATTTAAATATCCCCCGCGGCATTTAAATAAAAATGTCCGCCGCTTTTTTCCGGCTTTTAAAAAAGCCGGAAAAGAGCGTCTAGACTGGCCCCGATCCTCCGGAAAAAGTGCCCTTTTCCGGAGGATCTTATTCCTACTTTGAAGTAGGAATAAGACCCTCCGGAAAAGGGCACTTTTTCCGGAGGATCGGGGCCAGTCTAGACGCTCTTTTCCGGCTTTTTTAAAAGCCGGAAAAAAGCGGCGGACATTTTTATTTAAATGCCGCGGGGGATTTAAATATCCCCCGCGGCATTTAAATAAAAATGTCCGCCGCTTTTTTCCGGCTTTTAAAAAAGCCGGAAAAGAGCGTCTAGACTGGCCCCGATCCTCCGGAAAAAGTGCCCTTTTCCGGAGGGTCTTATTCCTACTTCAAAGTAGGAATAAGATCCTCCGGAAAAGGGCACTTTTTCCGGAGGATCGGGGCCAGTCTAGACGCTCTTTTCCGGCTTTTTTAAAAGCCGGAAAAAAGCGGCGGACATTTTTATTTAAATGCCGCGGGGGATATTTAAATCCCCCGCGGATTTCCCTACGACGACTAGTGAAATTTACATGCCCCTTCCGGAAAAGGGGCCAGTGTAGACGTAGCCCAGCATTATAACAAACAGCGAGTCTACACTGCAAGCCATTATTTCGAAATACAGGCAGTCCCCGGGTTACGTACAAGATAGGGACTGTAGGTTTGTTCTTAAGTTGAATCTGTATGTAAGTCGGAACTGGCGTCCAGATTCAGCCGCTGCTGAAACTGACCGCCAGTTCTGACTTACATACAGAATCAGCTTAAGAACCCCAAGCGTCCCCAAGTCAGCTGCTGCTGAAACTGATCAGCAGCTGATTCCAGGAAGCCTGGGGCAGAGCAACTCTGACTCAGGCTTCCTGTAGTCCGCGCTGGTCAGTTTCAGCAGAAGCTGACTTGGGGACGCCTGGGGCAGAGCAGCTGGGGTGCTGCTGGGTTGCTCCAGTAGCGCCGCTCCTCGGCACTACTGGAGCAACCCAGCAGCACCCCATCTGCTCTGCCCCAGGTGTCCTGATTCAGCCGCTGCTGAAACTGACCAGCAGCGGCTGAATCAGGACCAGAGCAGCTGGGGTGCTGCTGGGTTGCACCAGTAGCGCCCAGAGCGGCGCTGCGGGACCAACCGGCAGCACCCCAGCTGCTCTGCCACAGGCATCCGGAGAAAAGCCTAGTCTGCTGGGGGGGGGGGGCGTACTAGCTGCGCCCCCCCCCCACCCCAGCAGACCAGGAAGACTCGGGCGGCGGACCGAGATGCACCGCGGTCCCGCCGCCTGGGTCCTCCGCGGCTTTGCTCCCCGTCTCCCTGGTCTGCTGGAGACCAGCAGACCAGGGAGACGGGGAGCGCCTCTGAGGACGCCGGCAGCGGAGCAGCCCAGGCGCGCCTGGGGTGCCCCGCTGCCCTCCCCCCCCTCCCCCCCCCGCGGCTTTGCAAAGCGCGGGGAAGCTGGCGGGGCAGTCCAGGCGCGCCTGGGGTGCCTCGCTGCCCGAGCCTCCCCGCGGCTTTGCAAAGCGCGGGGAAGCCGGCGGTGGGGCAGTCCAGGCGCGCCTGGGGTGCCTCGCTGCCCGAGCCCCCCCCCCCCCGCGGCTTTGCAAAGTGCGGGGAAGCCGGCGGCGGGGCAGTCCAGGCGCGCCTGGGGTGCCTCGCTGCCCGAGTCGTCCCCCCCCCCCCCGCGGCTTTGCAAAGCGCAGGGAAGCCGGCGGCGGGGCAGTCCAGGCGCGCCTGGACTGCCCCGCCGCCGGCTTCCCCGCGCTTTGCAAAGCCGCGCGGGTGGGGAGGGGGGGAGGGAGGGCTCGGGCAGCGGGGCTGCCCCGCTGCCCGAGCCCCTCCGTGGCTTTGCTCTGCGTCTTCCTGGTCTGCAGACCAGGGAGATGCAGAGCAAAGCCCCAGAGTACACGGGCGGCAGGACCGCGAGGTCCCGCAGTCCGTGTACTCTGGGGCAGCCCCGTTCGTAACTGCGGATCCGACATAAGTGGGATCCGCGTAAGTCGGGGACTGCCTGTAATGGTGAGCTGAAGGACTTCTTACTCCAACTCCTGCAACCCTCATTTTATGAGGAGTAGGAGAAGTCAAAAGAAGAGTGCTCTTCCTTCGACTTCCTGCTGTGTAGACCACACCACAAGCCAAATTAAGCTATTTCAACTTAAGATATGTCATTCATGTAGAATAGTGATAGAAATGTAACCGTGTTAGTCTGGTGTAGGTGAAACAAAATACAGGACTATGTAGCACTTTAAAGACTAACAAGATGGTTTTTTAGATGATGAGCTTTCGTGGGCCAGACGCACTTCCTCAGATTATCTTACCCATTACAAAGATAGCTTCCCCAATTATCACCTCTAATATCATTAGCTCACAGACATTTACCTCCCCCCCCATCCTCCTTCTGTTCTGAAATTTGATTTGTCCTTTTCATATGTGTTTATTTTTTTTTAATTGTATCCTTTGGTATATATGGTTGTGACAGTTTTCTTCCACTATTTGATCTGAGGAAGTGGGTCTGGCCCACGAAAGCTCATCATCTAATAAACCATCTTGTTAGTCTTTAAAGTGCTACATAGTCCTGTATGTCATTCATGTAGATCAAGTTGCGTAGCTTAGTTTGACTTTTGCCCTGCTGTGTAGATAGAAGTGCCCTTAGAGACTAACAAAAATATATATAGTATCATCTGAAGAAGTGGGTTTTGCCCACGAAAGCTTATAATACAATATATATTTTTGTTAGTCTCTAAGGTGCCACAGGGTTACTGGCTGTTTCATCCTAATGAGTTTAGTTCCTCTCTGTATTTTTTCTTCATGAGAATATTTGGGTCCAATCTTGTAGTGTCTTTTTGTTTCCTCAACAAAAATCCGTATTATGGCTTTATAAAACTCCACAGCATCTGAAACATGTATATGTGTTTTTCTTTCTTTAAACCCATTAATCCAAATTGATCAAAGTGGTCTTTTTTTGAAAAAACTTCACCTGCGTCTAGACTGCAGCCGCGTTTTTTTCAAAAGTAAATCGAAAGAACGCAGCAGTTTTTCTGATCGCGGTAAACCTCAATTTATGAGGAATAATGCCTTTTTTCAAAAGAACTCTTTCGAAAGAGTGTCTAGACTTTCTTTCGAAAAAGCGGCTCACTTTTTCAAAAAAATCTGCTTGTAGTCTAGATGCTCCCTTTTGAAAGATTCTTTCGAAAAAGCTTCTTTCGAAAGAGGTTTGCAGTCTAGACATAGCCTCCGGGTCAGGAGTTCAGGACTGTATGCGATTGGTTTAACTTTTACCTATAGGAATTAAAAGTGACAACTTCAGGGCAATTTTCATTTAGTTTTTTATAAAACCCAGGGATCGGGGATTTTAATTTCAAAAGTGCTTGGCACATACTGTTACCAGCAGGCGACACTCTTGAAAATGATGCCCAGAAAAGATAAATAGAAATATCTCCAAGTACTTTTAAAATACATGAAAGTGCAGCGATTTAATAGAGAAATTCATACTGGATATAATGATCTTTAGTGCTCATATACTATTTTATAATCATTAACTAATTAATCTCAACCACACTTTTGTGAAATAAATGATATCCTTGTATTACAAACAGATTAACTGAATCCTAGGCTTATCATGCCAAGGACACAGAAAGGCAGGTGATGAACCAGGGTTAGAAACATTAAATAACAGTTGACTGAATAGTCAATTAACCTCATGACTTCTTAGTGGTTACTTAACTATTCTATAGTTCCTGGGGGTGAGGCTAGCAACCAGTGTGCTCTGGCCCCCACTCCCATGGAGTCCCCTGCCAGTCCGCGCTGCTGCCTCTGTATTAGGACCTAAGACTTGGTTCATTTATCTTCTTTAATGGTTTATCAGATTGAGAGATCAGATCTATCACTTCCTCTGCTTGCTTTCACAGTGGAAAGTAGTACTGCTTTGTGATAGATTTCTGAAGAGTCTCAGATCAGTAGTTTTTTCACTTGTGATACCAATTTGTCCTATTTTCACCTTCCATTTAAATAGGTAAACTGAGAAGAAATTAAAACAGCAAGATGTTTTTTTTTAATTTCAACTGTGAAAACAATGTGACTCATTTCTAATTGCTACTTGTAATCCCAACTACAACACTGCATAATAAGACTCCCTTACTATGGGTTGGAAAGGAAGAATATAAAAGTCACTGCAGCAGTCCTATGTCACTAATAAAGGGGGAAAATTTCCACTGGCTGGCAAAGCCCCCTGTTAAGGTTGGTTCTGCACCATGAGGTTAGCAAAGCAATTTAACGGGCCTGAAGATCTGGCAACTGTATGCATGTAATGTGACTACGTTAATGTAGGAACCTAAAGATGTGCATTTCTGGACTTTGTCTCACTGTACTACCTCATCACATTGCATTACTGTAGAAGATCTGTTTTTTTAGAATAGTGGTAGAAATGTAGCCGTGTTAGTCTGGTGCAGCTGAAACAAAAAACCATGTTATATATGGTTGTGACAATTTTCTTCCATTATTTGATCTGAGGAAGTGGGTCTGGCCCACGAAAGCTCATCACCTATTAAACCATCTTGTTAGTCTTTAAAGTGCTACACAGTCCTGTTTTTTGGTTTTTTAGACTGGCAGTTGTGTCATGTTCCTGTTTTGCATCAGTGATTGCAAAGTTGCACTGACAGTTCTGGGAATCCTTCAGTTTAGGTCAGGACCAGTGCCAAAAAAGATCTACTAGGCTACGTCTAGACTGGCATGATTTTCTGCAAATGCTTTTAACGGAAAAGTTTTCTGTTAAACGCATTTGCGGAAAAGAGTGTCTAGATTGGCACGGACGCTGTTTTGCACAAGAAAGCCCCGATCGCCATTTTCACGATCGGGGCTTTTTTGAGCAAAACAATAACGCGTTGTCTACACTGGCCCTCTTGCGCAAAAGCATTTGCGCAAGAGGGCTTTTGCCCGAACGGGAGCAGCATAGCATTTCCGCAAGAAGCACTGATTTCAGACAGTAGGAAGTCAGTGTTCTTGCGGAAATTCAAGCGGCCAGAGTAGACAGCTGGCAAGTTTTAACTTGCCAGTCTAGATGCAGCTGTAGTGTAAAGGACCAATTAAAGCATTCTGCTCTAATGCTTATAATAGTCACTACCAGTTTTTGCAGTATGCTTGGGTAGCTGTCCAGAAAAGTTTCAGGTTCTGCCCAGCTGATTAGCAGAACTCCAACAGCTGCCCACAGCTGACGGCACATGTTTCTATGGGTGGTGCACATCTGCATGTGCCTTGGTGCACATAACAAAGTTTATTCCACATGTGGGTGGAAAAATTAGAGGGGACATTGGTCCACCATAGTGTTCACTAGTAATTTTGTACTGCAGAGAGAAAAGCTAGGATTGAGCCAAAGAAAGCTGAGCCCTCCCTTCTACCTGAAAGAAATGAGATCCCTGTGGAGGGTGGGGGGAAATCTTCCCATCATCCAGATCTGGGAGGATCTGGAGCAATGAGATGTACACTTTAATATAGGACTGATTTGAATCTGGTTAGACTTAAGATGACTTTTCTTGGGGGGAAGGGATGATTAAATGTTGGAGATAGAAGCTTCTGTGTAGAGTCCTAAAAGTTCTGTTTTTATATCTTGTGAAAACCCAGATGCTTGTGAGTAAAAACTTGGAGCCTTAATCTAATGTAAGAAGTGCACTGTGTGCTTTTTTGTATGATCCAAAAATCCATCTTCTTTCATGAGCCAGTGTCAAAGAGCAAAGGAGATACTTTGAAGCCCACAACCAAATGTAGTATATTCAAGACATTGCCTGCTCTCCAAACCCAAAGCTTTGGTATGGAGGGGGAGGGGGTTTCAGATTGACTCCACCATTGGTAACTCTAATTTCAGCCTAATGAGTTAGGGAACCCTTTGAAGTGAAGAAAGTGCTGCAAGTTTGAGAGCTCTTGAGGGAGATAGAGATGGATGTACAATAGCTATGGGATTACATTCTTACTGACATTTCCAAGTCTATTCTGGTGCTTGAGAGGGTGAATTTCCATACACAGAGGAGATGGTAGTATTATTGTTGTTATTATTTTTTTTTTTTTTGTGGGAGCACCCAGAAGGTACTAGATGCTTATTAGGCCACAAAGTCGCTACCCCAAAAAAGTTAACTGTGTGAACAATGGAGGACACTTGACGGTCTCACCATACATGATATTTCTTAGTCAGACCATTTTACCCCCAAAAAATCAGGAGATCCAGAACAATCAGTCACTTTTGCTCTTTACTCTGGAACCCTTTTTCTGTTGGACAATGGGCTTATTTTTAAAACACTTCAGAAATTCCTCCGCCCATCGTTCATGCAAATGTGCAATGTGTAAAGGGACTGTTAGCCCCTTACTAAAACTCTGTGAGAGTTTTTGGTTTGCTAGCTCGCAGTATCAAAAGGGGAAGGGTCCATGAGACTGACAGACCCCAGAGACAATGGAAAGCAGCCAACACTCCAGCTCATCCTGATTGACAGGTTGGACAGGCCAGTGAGGAAAGTGAGAGGCCAGGCCCCGTCCTCCCTGTGAGCTGGGATTGTTCTGGGTCTCTCTGAGCAAGGAGAGAGCTGAGAGACAGCTAAGAGCAGTGCAAGCTGTGTGCAGAAGAAGTCCTGCAGCAACAGAGCCAGGCACAGACAGCCCAAGGAGTGCAAGCTGTGTGGAGAGGCAGTTTTGCAGCAGCAGAGCCAGGCACACACAGCTCAAGGAGCACAGACCCTGTGTTGAGCAGCAGACTGGCAGTGCTCAGAGAGCCAAAAGGGACAGAGAAGCAACGCAAGGAGCTGGAGACTGACAAGGCAGCACAGCCTACAGCTGGGTGTGGTGAGCAGCTGGGACCAGCAAAGTGTGGGGAGAGTCTCTGGGCAGGGAGATATCACCAGCCAAGAGGCCCAGCAGGCCAGACTGGGAGAGGGGTCTGGCCACTTAGAGCTTGAGCCTGTGTGGTCACTGCCAGAGCAAGCGTGTCCAGTCTGCAGCCCCTCTGCAGCACATCCAGGGCCTCTAAGGGGCCTATAAGGAAGAAACTGTGAATTGTCCTTACACTCTGCAGACTGCTGTTTTGATGTCCCTGTGCTACAGAGCAGGACTGTGTGTTCTCATTTAACCATTCTCATTTTTTTCTTATTCTTTTCTCTTTAATCAGTTGATGTTTAATAAATTGTATTTGCTTTGAACCTTATGAAATGATCACTGGGCCAAGAAAGCATGCAGTGTGAAGAGAGCACCTCGGAGTGGGGACACCCTAACTCCTGCCCCCTGGTGACTGCAAGGTCGGGGATTACGCCCAGGAAACCGGGCCCAGCCTTGTTGGGGTTTCGAGGTCTCTGCTACTCAGGAGAGTGGAGAGGGAGCCCTCAGGATCAGGGAAGCCGTGGGGTAAAGGAAGTGGGAGCAGGGACTCAGATCCTTTCGCTGGTGCATTTCACCGGGGTGGTATAGAAGCCAGGAAAGTTCCCCACAATAGCGGGACCATTCCCCCGCTTACATATGGATAAGGTAGGTCCTTGCAGGCTGCATTCCACAGTGTGTCATACAAACTCCAGGGAATCAGGCAATCTGTTTGCAGAAATCACACTGGGAGATTAGGATCAGAACAAAAGAAGTTTATGCTTTAACCTATGTCCCTGAGATGTTTAGGTTTACATGTAAGAGGCAGTTGAGACCTCGCCAAGTACACAGTTCATAGGGTGTGGGATGGCTCATCCACCCACGATCAATAATGCCTATAGAGATGAAGCTCCCTATTGAATTAAATACCATGATTTAAGGAGTTACTCAATAATCAGGGACATACTAGTTTGGGTTGGGAAGAGATGAGCCATCTAATATCGTTAAAATACTGTCTTCCCTTTTCAGAGACTCATCCACTCTATTTCAAACTATTTCTCTTCTCCTTTCAGCTTCAGTGTGTTATTTGTCATGCACCAGTCATAATATTGTTCTCCAGTAAAGCATAATTCACCCAGCCACCAAATGTGCCAGATTTCACTCAGGGTTTTAACTCTGTCAGCCCCGTAAATATCATAGAATCACAGAACTGGAAGGAACCTTGAGAGGCCTTCAAGTCCAGTCCCCTGCACTTGTGGCAACTGTAGTGTTATTGTAGCTGTGTTGATCCCAGGATATGAGAGAGAAAAAATGGAAGAGGTAATTTTTTTTTTTGGACTGGGCCGACATCTATTGGTGAGCGAGACATCCCTGCACGCCTATACAAAGCTCTTCTTCAAGAGCTCTTGACATAGTGTGCAACACACACATACACTCACACAGATCGTCAGCATCCCAGGTCTCCTGACCTTTCCCAGCTGGCCGTAGCTGAGGCACAGTATCTATGTCTGCACTAGCAATTGTTATGAAATCTCTCCTAGACAACAGGGCTAAAGCCGAAATAAGTGACGCAGCTAAAGTCAAAATAGCTTATTTCCACTTTTGGCGAGGTCTACACAGCAGGAAGTCCGAGGAAGAGCACTCCTCCTCTGACTTCCCTTATGTCTCATAAAATGAAGGTTACAAGAGTCGGAGTAAAAAGGCCTCTGGCTCGCCATTATTTCGACATTATGTCGAAATAAAGGCTTGTAGTGTAGACGTGGACTGTGTTATTTCGGAATAATGTCAGTTATTCCGAAATAACACTGCTCTGTAGATGTACCTCTTCTGATGCATCTCTACTGCTGACAGCCACCTTTGGTAAACTAGAGTAGACAGTGTCTAGGCGTTTTTAATTTCATGCTGTATAAATAAAAATACCTGTGACTGCCTAAGTCATGGCACTTCCACAAACTGTACTGCTGGGAGTGTAGAGATTGGAGATGTCTGAAGTGTACACACGTCTTGGGTTAGATCTGCACTCCATCTGAAACTAATAAGTCAGGCTTCCTGGCCTTTGTTCTTTTTTTTCCAGATCCATGATGAACCTTAACTTTGTAGCATACATGGCTTGGTTCAACTGACTTCTAAGTTTAAGAAATCTTCATTCCACTTATACCTTTGGGGCTACGTCTACACTGGCCCCTCTTCCGTAAGGGGCATGTAAATTTCAAGAGTCGTCGTAGGGAAATCCGCGGGGGATTTAAATATCCCCCGCGGCATTTAAATAAAAATGGCCGCCGCTTTTTTCCGGCTTTTAAAAAAGCCGGAAAAGAGCGTCTAGACTGGCCCCGATCCTCCGGAAAAAGCGCCCTTTTCCGGAGGGTCTTATTCTTACTTTGAAGTAAGAATAAGACCCTCCGGAAAAGGGCGCTTTTTCCGGAGGATCGGGGCCAGTCTAGACGCTCTTTTCCGGCTTTTTTAAAAGCCGGAAAAAAGCGGCGGCCATTTTTATTTAAATGCCGCGGGGGATATTTAAATCCCCCGCGATTTCCCTACGACGACTCTTGAAATTTACATGCCCCTTACGGAAGAGGGGCCAGTGTAGACGTAGCCTTGCAGTCTTAACAAAGGATTCCTTTTTCCTCTTTATCTAAGTTTGCTCTTAAATTCTGAGAGCTAAATTCAGGTGATGTGAAAGGTGATAAAATTCTGTGTCAGCAAGTGGATGTTGCTTATGTATGGAAGCTGCTGCAATTTGCATGCCAAGAAAAAGGGATCAGTTAAAGCGAATATTGTAACTACTTCAATGTACAACTTTGTGCTCTCTATTATTAGTTATTTTTTTTACTGCTGCTATGCCCTGTTTTGGGCATGTACATTATACTTTGGGACTCCTTTGACTCTTAGGCTCTGTCTAGACTGCAGGCTTCTTTTGAAAGAAGCTTTTCTGGAAGAGATCTTTCGAAAAAACTTTTTCCGAAAGAGTGTGTCCACACTGCCAAAGCGCATCAAAACAGCGATCTGCTTTTTCGAAAGATAGCATCCAGACTGAATGGACGCTATCTTGCATGTAAGCTGTGATTACATGGGTGGAATGGCCACCAGGACTCCTGTGCTTTTTCCTCTTTCCTCTTCTTGCAAAAGAACTGCATCTTTCCCATCCACACACGCCTTTTTCTGAAAGAGCTCTTTCGGAAAAAGGCTTCTTCCCCATAGAAAGAGGTTTACTAATGTTGGAAAAACCCCTCTGTTCTTTTGATTTTCTTTTGAACGAACACGATCGCAGTGTGGACGTAATTGAAGTTTTTTTTTGAAAAATGGCCGTTTTTCTGAAAAAAAAAATCTCTGTAGTGTAGATGTACTCTTATTGATTATCAAGTCACATTCAAGGATTGGGTCCTTATCTTGTTGGCTCTCAATGTCCTTGGCCCATGGTATCTAAAAGATTGTCTAAAGCTCTGGGATGAAGACTGACAACTCTACTCCTCAGAAACCTTCCACCATGATAATAAATTCCCTCTATGCAGGAGACACAGCTTTCTCAGGGTGTGTCTAGACTACAGGGTTTTTTCGAAAAAAGTAGCCTTTTTTTGAAAAAACTTCACCTGCGTCTAGACTGCAGCCGCATTTCTTTCGAAAGTAAATTGAAAGAATGCGGCAGTTTTTTCAATCGTAGTAAACCTCAATTTACGAGGAATAGCGCCTTTTTTTCGAAAATACTCTTTCAAAAAAAGGCGCTATTGAATGCAAACTGTCCTTTTTTGAAAGAGAGCATCTAGACTCTCTTTCGAAAAAGCGGCTTGCTTTTTCAAAAAATCGGATTGTAGTCTAGATGCTTCCTTTCGAAAGAAGCTTTTTCTTTTTTCTCTAAGGTTATGTTTACACTACATTTTTGTCGGTAAAACTTCTGTCGCTCAGCCCTGAGGGACAAAAGTTTTATTGAGGAAAAGTGCTGGGGTGGACAGCATTTTGCTAGCACGAGAGGCTCTCCCGCTGACAAAGCTACCACCCCTTGTTGAGGGCAGATTTATTTTGTTGGCAGGAAAGTGCTCTTCTCCTGACAAAGAATAGCTACACTGCGTGCCTTATGGCCAGGTGTTAGCAGCGCTGCTGTGAGCTGCGCAGTGTAAAGATAGCTTAATATAAATACAGAGCAGCAGGTACTTAAAAAAAAAAACCTCCCAAAGTCCTATGCGGCGTGCACAATTCTTCTCCCGGAGAGAGGGTGGTAGAGAGGATAAGCCACTTGTTATAGATGTCAGTCACACCTCATTTAATGCAGTATTTCTCAACCTTTTTGATGCCAGGGTTGGCTTAATGCCTTCCTAAGCTGTGTCAGGGAGATCTCAGGAACCAACTCTCATCCACAGATCAGTCATTGAGAAATAAAATGCACTACTGGGAGGTGGTAAACACTGTATAATCAAATTGACGTGAGAACCTCTATGAAGTGGAATAGAACTAGTTCCTCTGATACCGACACCCACTCACTGACATGCCAGCGATGTCATCTTAATCAGTATCTCTGAAGTCTGCCCTGAGTTTGCATTCTAAGAGTGATTAGAGCCTCAACCTGTATGTCAAAGTCATTTCTACTCATGTTGTTAGCTGTACACTCTGTTCCTGGCCCTGTGGTTTTTCTTTTGCTATTTTTTAAACATTTCATATTGTTTAGGGGTTGTTGTGGTGGTTTAACTCCTTCTCCTCTCCCTCTCCCCCACTTCAAGCTTTTTGCTTTTGTCAAAACTCCCTTTTCTTAAAGGGAGCAGTTCTTTAGACTGAACCTCTGTGGAAAATCCCCTCATGCTTCAGTTAGGGCATTTGCTATATAAGAAAACAGCATACTGTGACTACAATGGAATGGAAACATTCACTGGGCGTAACCGGGCAGAAGCATTTATGACAAGTTCACAGTAAATGTGGACAAATTATTGCCATGAACTTCCTGTAGAGCTCTCACATTGAAAACCATCTCAGTCAATTCACTTCTGATTAAAGCACTCACACGCAAAAAAAATGCTTTTAATACACAACTACCCTAAGAATGAGGAACATCTGGGTATGTCTACCCTACAAAGTTTTGTCAACAAAACATATGTCAACAGCCAAAAATCCACAAAGGATGTTGACACTTGCTCCCTCTGTGGAGAGATCATGCCCACACGGGGGACACCATCATCGACAATGTGATCAATGTACTGTGGGTATGTATCCCACAATGCAGTGTTGTGGGAAGGCAGAACTGATCCCTGTGCACAGAGCCGGTCTTAGGGGCAGGGCCTGGGGCCACCATTTTCAAGGGGCTGCCAACAGAGGGGCAGGCTGCGACCGCATTTTGGCCCAACCTCTCGAATCCTCCCTGGTTTCCCTCTGACCCCTCCCCCCCCCCTTTTTTTTGCTCTACAAACTTTCCCCGGTTGCCTAGGGCCGCCAATTGGTTAGGACCGACCCTGCCTGTGCATCCTGGGATTCACTCCAAGTTCTCCCACAGGCTCCTCAGCTGTTTGGAGAGGCATCCTGAGTAGCTTTGTGAGCTCTCCATGCTGTATCCCTCCACCCGCAGCAGCAGTCAGCCTGGCGCTGTGTTCCTAGAACAGGGCAGAACAGGAGCATTCCAATGGTTTGCTCTGTGTTCCCCAAGTGGAGCAGCAAGCTCAGCGGTCAGATAAGTCCAGGAGTTTTGAAAGAGGAAGGGAGCATCTCTGCAGAGCAGCAGAGATCAAAACATGGAGCTCAGCCAGCAGGGCAGGCATTGTGGGATATTCGCACAAGCCAGCTCTGTCAACAAAACAAACAGCAGAGTTCACACTGGCAGGTTGTCAAGGGACGGGGAAAGAAAAAAGCCCTTCATAGGTGTGGATGTATTTTGTCACCAACACTGAGCGTTTTTCCTGACAATAGTGGCATTGCAGCCAACATTCCCTCTAATTTTTTCCATCCTTGTTCAGAATAAATTTTGTTATGTGCACTGAGTAGGAACCTAAGCTGCTGGCTGTGAGCGCTCTGCTAATCTGCTGGGTGATACCTGAATCCCTCCTGGGTGGCCGCCCAAGTTCTCTAATTGCCGTGTGTATGTTGTTTGGTTGCCAGTTTTTGGCGACAAAACCTTATAGAATAGACAAAGCCTCAGACGAACCAGAAAGTTGGTTTTCGTCCTTCATGTAGGCAGGCTCGCTGACGGGTGGGGAGGAGGGCAAAGGGGCCTGGAACAGCTGCCGCAGTGTCTGGAGCCCTGGGCCCCTTTGAATTGCCACCAGGGTGCCGTGCCAGGTGCATCATGTGGTTTGAGGATAGAAGGGTCGGGCCAGCACCATACTCCAGATGGTGCTAAGGGCTGATCGCACCCCTTCCAGGGGTGTAGAGCTGCCCTCTTGCTTATACACATACCTGGCCCACAGGCCCATGGTGGCTGTCCGCCCTGTTGCATGTAGCATCATATTTATGACTCCGAAAGGAAAGGTCTGGTAACCTTAACTATGGATCCAGCACTGTGGTTCAAGACACCAGCCTCCAAGTGTCCTTTGGGCTACTCTGTTCAGAGAGAAGCCAGATCAACTCCTTCAGGGGAAGGGGATGTGTGGATACTGCACTTCTATGGTATTTCCCACCCTGTCCTTTAGCCCCAAGGAAGCTCCTATTCAATTTGGATTTCATAAAACTGGCTCTAAGTGGGAGTTCAGGAGCAGCTGACTGCCAGGGCTGCAAGGTAGCACAGTTCCCGAGAAGGCCATTCAGCCGGGGAGGAACAGGCAACCCAGGCAGTGAGGGAGAGGGCTCAGACTGCTGAATGGATGGCGTACACAGCTTTCACAGGTATTCCAAAAGGTCCAAACGGGAGGCCTCCTGATTGCCGTTCAATCTTTATTTCTGTGCTTCCCAAAAGGAGCAAGTAGGATACTATCCCTGTTGGGAAAAATCCATGTGTTGAAGCCTATTGTGGTTCTGCCCCTCTGTGGTTTTTGCTTGTTTGATGTTTGTTTTGGCACTGTAGGGGTAGGATGACCCAGTGCATAGAGCACTGTGCTGTGTCTTATGAGACCACCTCAACCTGTCTGCACATGAGCTGAGGGCTGCCTTGAAGGAGAGAGGATTCATATGTTGGATCTTCTGCTGACCTTTCCTCAGCAGAGTTAAGGTCATGGCAGTGAGACCTCTTACAAACCTACACAAAGTCCTCCACTACTGTAGTGTGATGTTGCTGGGGGGGTTTCCTGAAGTAGAATGTTTCATAGTTAGCAAGCTATTAAGATGAACGGGGCATGTCTTCTCAGAGCTGTTGATTTAGGCTCAATTTAGACTCTGGAAACATCACTATGTTACATTCAGTTCATTTCAGTTGTGGCTTATTTGTTTGCAACAATAATCACTAGAAACGTTTTGGTCTCCTTTTTATTTTCTTTGCAAAAGCTTAGTGTCTGAAGCCACTTGACCCCCTTGATTTATGCATTAATCTGCATCTATACCCTGAAATGTAGGTATCCAAAATGACTAGACACTCTTGAAAGTCTGGGTAGACAGTTTTCTGCCTTCTAAAATGGGATTTTGTTCATCGATATAGTTTTCCACCCAGCTGATTATCAATGAGAAATGAAGAACTAAATGGTTCATCTTTTTAAAAAATGTTCACATCTTTGTAGAATTTTGTAGGTCTTCTGTGTTTTACAGATTAAACTATGACTGAACTATTTTGTAAAACAATCCTGCATTTATACCATATGCCCCAGTCCTACAAAGGGATCTTCAAACATGGACCTTCAGGCCCACATGGAGGCTGGGTTGAGAGGCATCATGCAGTGAGTATGACAAAGCTTGTGGCTTTGTCAGCCACTCCATCACACGTTCCTGCAGCCCTGCTGGGATCTCTGCCTGTGGTGGGAATGGGGCTGCTCCAATTACCACTCCATGTCTCTCTAGAGGATGCAGGGGCCCCAGGAATGGGGGCAGGGAGACTGTCTCCTTTCTTCTCAGTTCTCCTCCAACAGACACCCAGCCAGCTGGAATGGCCAGCCAAGGGGAGGAAGAAGAAACAGCTGGTTGCACAAAGAGCTAGCTGGAAGGGGAGGGAGGGGAAAAGAGGAGGAGAGGAAGTGGTGTGGTTAAGAGCCCTATAACTGGGAAGCAGGCTAGGGGAATAGAGGACAACATAAGACAGGCAGCAGTAGCACTGCAGAAGATTGGGAAGTCTAGAGAAGGCTGAAGGGGGTAGACTGTGTGGGTAGAGGCAGCAGGGGGTGCGTTGGATCAATTGATTTTTTTATTTAAGGGCATCAATAAAACATTTTGACGGGACAGATGCCAGCATGAGTCAGCACCCCTCTCTTTGAGCTGTGCCTTTTTGTGCCTGTAGATGGGATTGTTCATTTGTTTGTGCTAACGTGGCCTTAATCTTGCTATTTATATAGCTTTTGTGTACAAAAATAGCAACTAGTGATGCTTTAACTAAAGTCACTCTTCTGGCATGGTTTGGGTTTGCTGAATTAGCAATATGTGTCACCGGGTGTGCATATGCACTAGCTTTCTCTTAGAACAATTATTGTTATTTATATTTTATTTCCATAGTCGTAGACATTGTGCTAGGTACTACGCAAACTGAGAATAAGAAGATGAGCCCTTTCTAGCATGTTACTATGAAAGCCTGTTCAGTACAAGCCACCCAACAGGAATCTGTTTGAAGAATACACACAATGGCCCTTTTTACATTATTATAAACACCACTATTTGCAAGAAAAGCATGTCTGATAGGCGTGCTGATAAAGACAACCCACTTTACATGTCAGTTGATTGGGGCTGGTACCCGTCACCTCTGTATCTATAACACCAGTGGTCCATCTTCACTTTAGAAAAATTCAAATCGCTACACACCGACAAAATCAATAATAATTTCTATCTCCAAGCTTCATTGGATTTCTGATCAATCAGTCACTGCTGACTCTCAAAACAGTTTAATCTGCAGTGGCCTGCGCAGAGCAAAAGATGGATCTATCATCTGTAGCTTGCGTTGGCTGCATCTGTGGGAAGTCCTATTGACTTCCTTTCTAGATATCATGATGCCATTCACCAGCCTTGTTTCACCATGGGGATTTTGCTGGCATAAATTCCGGTAACTGTGTGGAATCTCCTGAGCATGGAATCAAAAAGACCAAATGTAACTCACCAAAGGAAGTCAATAAATTGTATCATGTAGCATATGTTATTGTCTCCATTTCCAGTGTAAAGCCAGAAACAGACGGATTGATACACCACGCCCTTCTAGTAGAAATGAACAGCTTTTAGAAAATGGTCTTGAAAAGGTAAAAGGCTTGGTTTTCATATTGACAGTTCATAGAAAAAAGCCATTTCTTGTAGGTTTAAGGGTTGGAACAGCTGTGGCTGCAAGACTGAAGATGATTCATTAAATCTATTTTTATTAACAAGTGTGAGATCATAGACATGAGTATTAAGGAAGTACTTTAGCAACTCCCCCTTTAAAAAAATAAATATCATGGAAATTCCAAACTGGAAGGAACCTCGATAGGTCATCTTGTCCAGTCCTCTGCATTGAGGTGGGACTAAGTATTATTTAGACCATCCCTAGCAGGTATTTGTCTAACCTGTTCTTAAAAACCTCCAGTGAGTGAGCTTCCACAGCCCTTCATAGGTAACTTATTCTAGACTTTAACTACCTTTTCTGTTAGGGTTTTTTTTTTTATTTGTTTTTTTTTTTTTAATGTCTAACTTTATCCTGCTTTGCTACCACTTCTTGTCCTGACCTCAGCGGTTAAGGAAACAATTTATCACCCCCCTCTTTATATCAGCCTTTTACATACTTGCAGATTTGTTACCATATCCCCCTTAGTTTTCTTTTTTCCAGACCAAACGTCTCTCCTCTTTTTTGGCTCTTCTCTGGACTTTCTCCAACTTCTCCACGTTTTTTCCTAAGTGTGGTGCCTAGAATTGGACACTTTCTCAGCTGAAGCCTTATCAATTGCTGAGAAGGGTGGAATAATTATTTCTCCTGTCTTTCTTACAAGATTCTTGCTAATACATCCTAGGATGGTCTTTCTTTCTTTCTTTCTTTCTTTCTTTCTTTCTTTCTTTCTTTCTTTCTTTCTTTCTTTCTTTCTTTCTTTCTTTCTTTCTTTCTTTCTTTCTTTCTTTCTTTCTTTCTTTCTTTCTTTCTTTCTTTCTTTCTTTCTTTCTACAATAGTATTATATTGTTGATTCATGTTAAAAACCAAAAATATTGACTTTTAAAGAAATGAGGCTTTGGCAGCAAGTATCGAAACTGTGACCTGAACAAGTAAGGCTATGTCTACGCTATGGGGTCTGCCACATCCAGAGAACACTTCTGTTCTTCGGCTTTTTTTTTTTGCGGAAGAGCAGACACACTCTTCCAGAAGCCCTGTCTTCCTGCTTCCATGAGGAAGAAGGGCTATTCCGAAAGAGGAGGCTTTTCTGAAATTTGGCCCAGTATAGACAGGCCAAATTTCAGAAAAGCCTCTTCAGAAAAGAACGATTAGAAAAAGAGCAGAGCGCAATTTGTGTACTTTTTTCCAGTAGATTATTGTAGTCTAGACATAGCCTAAGAGTGGGAGATAAAAGAATGAAAGGAATGAAGTCCAGTGCAACAGAAATAGAAATATTTAAAATGAATGTAACCAATGGGATGGAGTTGGGCTGAAGTGGAATACCTATCCCCTTTGGTCCTAAGAATGAATATCCATTCTTTCTCTCAGCTGATCGTCCACAGGTGGATTATTCAAAACCTGAGTACAGACTGAACCTCTCTAGTCCGGGACTCTCTGGTCCAGCAACTTCTATGGTCCAGCATCATTTGGAGACCCTGTGGGTGCTTAGGGGTTGGAGGACTCGAGGGGAAAACCAGCGCAGAAGGACCACAGATGTTGCTGGACTAGAGAGCAAGGCTGGGAGCAGAGCCCTGGTGCCAGAGGCTGGAACTAGGGGCCATTGCCCAACTGGGGCCAGTGGCAGGGAGCTGAGCCATCCAGGGCCGGCAACAGGTTGCTAGGCAGCCAGGAACAGAGCCCCAGGATCGGGGGCAGAAAGGGCCAGAGACCAGGAGCTATGGACCAGGAGCCAGGCCCAGTGGCCAGGGCTGGTATGTGAGGGCTAGTGGCTGGAGCAGAGACTGGAGACCGGTAGAGCAGAGGAGCCAGCACTGACCTTCCCTGGTTTGGGACCAGTCAGGTCCAACCTAGATCTCTTGAGCAGGGCCAAAACCAAGTGGTCTCAGGTTTCCACTTAGGGAGTCAAACTGAACTGAAACCTCACCCTGACATGGGTTCAGAGAGAGATTTTTCAGTGTCCTGGAACGGCAAACTTTGGAGTTTTATTAAACCCAAACTGAAATGAAATCCGAATAACAGGTTCAAAAATCAGGTGGGAGGGGTCTTTTGGGGATGCTGCAAAAGGGTTTATTTCTGTTCCAACCCTAGAGAGAGGGGAACAGAGACTGCATTTCCTGGGAAGTCATTTGACTAAATGGGCAGAGAGGAAGAGAACGGTTCTGGGATTGGTAGTCCTCCCAACACTTTTCTCCCTTCTTTGTCTCTTCTCTGCTCTCACTTCTCCCCAGTGTTTGTTCCTGCTATGCAAGTCAGGGTAGAGTTGGCATTTTTCTGGGCTGAAATTCATTTTCACTTTCGTAGGCAAACATGATTGTTTGTGTATGCAAATAACTTGTTGAAAAATAAATAATTTTTCTACCAGGAAGGAAATATTTCTCTCTGTATTCTTTATAGGAATTATAATGCAAACATAAGAGCATCTACAAGCAATGTCTTTGAACTGGTTAAAAGTGGTTGGACTGGTTACCTTACAAGTTAGTGCTTAAGCTGTAACAGAACCGGAGCGTTAATAAATATTGATTAAATTCAAACTGGAATTGGACCAAGGTTTGACTCCCTGTTTCCAATTGTGAGATGCAAATGCAGTTTAATGAGGTCAAAGTTTTTGCAGAGGGATGTTTTTCTTATGTACAGTTGTTTGGCAAAAAAACAAACATTGGTTTGGTCTTAACTACAGAGGTAGATTGACGTAAGCCATAAGAGGTATAGCGAGTAAGTCTATGTAATTAGGTCGATGAAGTATCAGCGTAAACACTGTTGCTTATATTGATGGTCTCATCCTTTTAGAAACCATCCCACCATACCCCACACTGGCAGTTAAATCAGTGCAAATGCTTCTGGAGAGGACTTGCACTGCCATCATGAGGATGTGTAAAACCGAGTCAATTATTATAGTTGCTGTACATCAATATAACTTTAAAAATTAATCTGATCTTGAAAACTCTTAAGGCTACGTCTACATTGGCAAGATTTTGCGCAAATATATTTAACGCAAGAGTTTTTGTGTTAAAGTATTTGCGCAAGAGAGCGTCTACACTGGCATGTGCCTTTGGACAAGAGCATTCGTGCCAGGGTAGATGCTCTCTTGCGCAAGAAAGCTCCGATGGCCATTTTAGCCATCGGGCTTTCTTGCGCAAGAAATTCATGTTGCCTGTCTACACTGGCCTCTTGCGCAAGAACAGTTGCGCAAGAGGGCTTATTCCTGAGCGGCAAGCACTGATTTCACACATTAGAACGTCAGTGTTCTTGCGCAAGAACTCCCCGCCAATGTAGACACAGCCTTAGTCTTCTGCACAAATGTGGGAAAGAAGAGATTTCAGTTTTTTCAGCTGCTGCATGAGGAAAACTTCTGTTCCACCCAGATAATTGCTTTTTGAAGAAATATTTGGCATTTTCTCCTAATGCTAAAAGTTCATCTCCTAGTTCAAAACCACTGTCCACTGTTTAATGTTCAAGAGACACTTGTGTCATGGATTAGCCTAAATAATCTCCTCCTCAAACAGGGGTAAATGATCTTCATGGCTACCAGAAATTTCATTCAAACTTTGATTTTGGTAGCTTATCATTATAGTCACAAAATACTTCTGAAGATCTTTCTCTGGAACTAATTAACAAATATATATATAGCTGCAACTGAAATTTGAATGAGAACAAATAAACCTCTGTTGTAATTGAATCATGGGTGCCACTTTTTTAAAACTCACAATGCTTTGCCTTTTCCAAAGCAGTTGCCCCATATACAATGCTCTCAAACAACCAGCCAGAGGGAACTGTTTTATATCTCATCATTATCTGACCTAACCAGCAAATAGTTCGGTAATAAGCAGCCACATTAACTATATCACCTGAAAAGAGAATGTGGAGCTACCAAGTCCTTATCCTGATTCTGACACTGTGATCTTGATCAGAGGGGTAGCTGTGTTAGTCTGTAACTGAAATAACTTAAAAAAACAATGAATTGTTCTGCGGCACCTTAGAGACTAACAAAAAATGTAGATAGTATCGTGAGCTTTCGTGGGCACATGTGGCCACGAAAGCTCATGATCTTGATCTGTTTACCTCAGTTTTTTCATCTGTATAATGGCAGTATACATGGGCGGTGAGTGACTCCATGGCTTGGGGAGGGGGGAAGCCCCCCAGCCCCACCCACCTGAGCCCATCCACACTGTGGCCTGCTAGCCCCTTCCCAGCCTCCTCCTCCTGCAATGTGGCTGATGGCCCTTGCCCCCTTCCTACCACAGGATAACACCTCCCCAACCTTCTCCAGCCCTGGAGCTCTGAAGAGACAGTCTCTTGTGGCCCCGGAGCTCTAGAGAGCAAGCAGGCGACACATCCCTGGAGCTCCGGAGAGCTGGCAGGTGGTGTAGCCCCAACCTGCCCCAGCCCCAGAGTTCCAGAGAACTAACGGGTGGCGGGGCCCCAGCCGGCCCCAGAGCGTGGAGCTCCGGAGAGCCCCCAGCAGGTATGGCACGGGGCTGGACATGGGCGGGGCCAGATGAGGCAGTTTAGGAAAGCAGTGTCTTCCCCCTGCCTAGGATACCCACCACCTGTGGTGATACAAATATTTTCTGACTATCTAAACCAGATACAGCACAATGATAGATGAGCATTTAGTAATTAATTAAAGTCGGGGGGGAATGGATATTGAAAGTCCTGCCTATTGTCTTTAAATATCTATTATGCTGAATACCACAGTAAAGCTTTCCTTGGCCCTATTATGTAAGCCACACATTCATGCTTGCCTACTTAATCTATGCTTTCATGTAAAAAACTGAGAGATGATGAAAGGTCATTTCAAGTGTTGTTGCCCTATATGCCCTGTTCTGGCAATGTCTGGATCCTGACACTTTAAGTATTTAATACCTAAAGCTAAGGTGAGGGGGAGGGGGTTTTCATAAACATTCAGTTTTGGCCTAACTGTGCTCCCACTTTTCATCTTCAAATTGCACATATTTACGACTGACCAATGGTCTTCCCCATGCATGCTGATGCTCTACCTATCTGCTTCTTGAGGGCTGAGGACCAGGCAGCTCTAACGCAACCAGATCTTGCAAATGGGGCCGTTGAGACAAAGTGAAGTTAAGAAACCTGTCCAAGATTACAAAGGGCCTCAGTGTCAGAGCTGGGAATAAAATGTGTGTGTTCCTGACCCCAGTGGAGTTAAGTTCAACTTGCAGATCTCTTGGTCCTCTGGTTCCCAAAGTGGCTAGGGTGCGTTGTACAGGGAAATTAACAAAGTAAGAACTCCCATGTATATGGCTATTCTTTAGCTCTCTGCTGAAGCACATAATGTCTCTCTCCTTGTTTTCGTTGGTTCAAGCCCTTAGATGACACCTCTACTAACAAACTTTCCTAAGTAAATTGACTGGGTCATCTGTCCTTTGAATAAACAACAAGAATTTCCCAAATCCTCCATTTGGAACTTCACCTTGTTCAAGTTTCCAGAGCTTATTTGTATGTAGTGGGGCTAGCACAATCAGGGAACGTCTATACTACAGTGAAAGGTTGGAAAAAGATATGCAAATTGTGAACTTCAATTTGCATATCTTTTTCCGCTTTTTTTGCGAAAGGGGCTTTTCCAACCTTCGGCCCATCTACACGGGCCAAATGTCAGGGGACATTTGCTCTTTCAGAACATCCCTTCTTCTTCGTAGAATGAGGTTTACGGGGAAGCCGAAAAAAAGCAGATGCATTCCTTGGATGTGGCAGAGCTTTTCCGGGACACCTGGTATCCCAGAAAAGCTCTGCAGTGTAGACATAACCTCGGTGTCAAATTCTGTATCCATATAAGTAGGTGGTAAAGCATGTAGCCTTTGAGTCCAGTCTGCTGACAACCGATGGAACCTTTCAATAGCAAAAGAGAGAAACCATCAGCCCTGTTTAATCCTGCTTACCGCTGTTCTGGTGACAGAAAACACTGTATGTATATGGCAAACATTCTAGAACAAACATTCCGTGAGTGCATGACTTATTTCAATGGACCCACCTTGTTAGAGAAGTAGGGAAAGAACAGGTTTCTTTAATAAAAGAATTGCAAGGTGACTTTGCTGTTTTCTGGGGACCTGCCTTGTAAATAAATCCAAGTGCACACTGCAAAGCCACTTGTCACAGACTCTTTCCCTGACAGGTTCCCACCATGCCCCTGTTTGAGGATGGATTTATCTTTCAGGCTGAAATTAGTATGGACTTTCCAGCTGATTACACCAGAGAGTGTACCCACTGGATTAATTTACTTTTAAAATACGGGAATGCCCTCGGTGCTCAGGTGTGATTCAGACACACGCCTATTTGTTCCAGCTAATGAAAACTAACACATTCTCCTTTAATGTGGCTTGAAGAAGCCATGAGTGAACTCTCTTAAATTGTATAGTGAGAGAGGATGGTCTCAACATAAGATTTATTTACAACTCATCAGGGAAGAAATAACAGAAGAATGTAAGTGAAAGGAACCAATGAGGAGTTGTTTGGCTTTACGCAGTTCTTACTTTTGAAGAAATAATCCAAAGTATACACAGAGTAAAACATCAGGGTTAGGCCACCTTGAGACCACTTTCTTTTTATTTTTTAGTAGTTCATGTTTAACACAGTAATATGCTGTATTTGCTCCCTTTTTTTCGTCTGTTGTTGCCCGATTTCATACTTCTGGTTCCAAATGAGGTGCATGGTTAACTGCACAGTTTGTAATTGTGATGTTTATAACTCTGCCATTCTGCTGTTAATAATGGTGAGTTCTAAATTAGCTGTTTCCAATCAAGAAAGAGATCTTGGAATTAAGCATGGCTAGTTCTCTGAAAACTTCAGTTCAAAGTGCAGTGGCTGTCAAAAATGTTAACAGAATGCTAGGAAGAATTATGAAAGTTATATTGTAAGCCCTCTCCTTGAGTACTTTATCCAGTTTTGATTTCTTCCTCTTGAAAAGGATATAGTGGAACTGGAAAAGATTCAGAGAAGGGAAAAAAATGATCAAAAGTATGAAATGGCTTATGTAGGAGGAGAAATTGAAAAGATTTGGACTGTTCAGTTTAGAAAAGAGGTAATTTAAGGCCGGTTATGATAGCGGTCTATAAAATCATGAGTGGCGTGGGAAATGTGAATAGAAAAGTGTTTTTTACCCTTTCCCAAAAAGCCAAAACCAGGGTCATCTGATAAAATTAATAGGAAGCAGGTTTAATATAAATGAGGAAGTATTTTTACATAGTGTATAATTAACCTTTGGAACTCATTGCCATGGGGAAGCTGTGAAGGCTAGGACTATAGCAGAGTTTAAAGAGAAGCTAGATAATTTCATGAAGGTTAGGTCCATAAAAGGCTATTAGCCAGGGGATAAAATGGTGTCCTTGGCCTCTGTTTGTCAGAGGCTGGAGAGAGATGGCAGGAGACAAATCGCTTGATCATTGGCTTCGGTCCACCCTCTCTGGGGCACCTGGTGCTGGCCACTGTTGGCAGACAGGATACTGGGCTAGAAGGACCTTTGGTCTGACCAAGTACGGCCGTTCTTATGTTCTTATGGGGGTTGTAATGGCCAAATGTACTAGACAAATTCAGGAAAATAGGTCTATCAGCTCTGGTCTACACTAGGGAGTTATTTTGAAATAACTCCCCTTATTCTGAAATAATAACTGAAGCATCCACACTATCAAACCCATTATTTCAAAATAAGGTACTGGTTGTTTTGAAATAATAACTCCTGCTTTACACGAGTAATAACATTTATTTTGAAATATAGTGGTAGTGTGGACACATCACTGCTACTATTTCGAAATAACTACTCCCCAGAGACATTCACAATAGTTACTCCCCAGTGCTTCCTGGGGCTCTAAGTCAAGGTAGCATGTTTACATGAAGGGAGCCTGCTTCGGACTAATTTCAAGGCTTCCCTATAGAGCTGATAAACTCTTTGTAAACTATGATCCAGAAAAGAGTGAAGCTTTTCAAAGCTTCATCTTATGGTTAACCATTTATAGATAGTCAGGCAACATGTTTGTTAGACTCTAATTTATGCCTTTTAAAAGCACCCTACTCTTGTTTGTCTTTGGCAGTTACTAGGAAACCAGCAGACAGAGAATTTCACTGCAAGCAGTATGCAAATGCATACAGTTCATCTGGAATGACTTTATCTAGCACATTGATGCAGTCATCTCTTTAAATAGTACAACAATTCTTTAAAAAAATCTACATTGTGAATATTAAATAAAGCCCCTGACGTACCCAATGTTGCTGCAGAGATCCAGTGCTTGATTCTCTCTCTACCATGCAGTGACTTTTTATTCTATTTTTAGGTCTTCCCTAAAAGAAAGAGAGAGAGAAGTGGAGAGAGCTAAAGGTTTCTTTATAATGAGTTAGTCTTCTAAATGGATTAAAAAATGATTTTTCAAAAATTTGATTTGTGGGGACATGTTTCAAAACTTGAGTTCAACTTCTACTCTCAAAAGTCCACCAAAAGAAACTTGGCATAATTCTGCTGACTTTATGAAGTTAGTCTAGATGTACAAAAATGTTAAGTAAGAACAGTCCATGGATCTTGGCCTGTAAAGTGTGTCCAGAAAAAAAAAAACATATTCGTGTGTGGGCCTAGATGTGCAAACCCCCACAATTGTGAGTACGAAGTGTGTGAGTGTGCATTATAGGAGGAGTTTGCATATGTAAGCACCGTTTTGCTCATACAAATATAGGGTTTGTACATGCATTTAGCCATGTACATGATGTGTGTGTGCACTTTTCCCAGGCCATAATATCAGTTCAGTCTTCATGGAAAAATTAAGCCTTAGCCTCAGATGGCAAATGTGATGCTGTCCAGTATGAACTAAACAGGGACCACCCAACTCCTTTCAAATAGGCGACCAAGCAGCTATCAAATGCTAACAACTTTTAGCTAACAGTGACGGATCTTAGGTTAATTTTAACTTGTCCTTTGAGACTCATAATTTATATTAATTAGACTTAGTAGCCCATGATGTGGACCTGTCTTTAATGATTGTCTCCAGGAACTATCCATATGCTGTCTTCATTATTTCTTTCTAATTTTACTATAATTTGCAACGTTAAAAAGCTAGTAAAACACCAAGGTGAATTTGCGTCTGGATAGCACAGCCGTTGAAAGGAAGACCAGTATAACCAGAAACAGCTGTATTTCTTGCAATTTGGTAAGTAAAGCAAGTCACTCTGTATTCTTAAAGCACTTCTTGGGCTAAATATCACACTCAGTGCTCTGTGTGTAACCCATGCACCTACTGGGTGAAGTTCACTGTCCCATGTAGTGGCACTTACACAGAGAAAGACTGAGTTTACTCTACAGTCTTAGCTGAGTGCCAGCTGGCTTTTAGCTCCAGTGGTCCCAGGTTTGGTTCTGCCTGTCAGCATTACTTGTGAATGTCCCTTTGAAGTCCAGCAGAGTTGCACATGTATATCTTGAGACAACAGTTGGCGCTGAAACCTGGCACAGAGTCCATAGCTCAAGTCTAAATCTATGGGCAATCAGGAAAAGATGCTTGGAATCCTTTATAAACAATTACTGCCAGATTCTGCAGTAATTATTCAAAAGAGTGGCATACCTCTAGTCTAAGAAAGGGTGTTTTATACTATCACTGCAATGCAATGATATTTCGACTGAGGCTTGTGAGTGGCAAGTGGCTCTTTAATGCGTCTCCTGCAATTCTTTGCAGCACATGATATGAAAACACCGTGTGATTTAATTATTAACCGATCAGGATGGTTTTTATTGTATTATTTACAACTTGCAGTCGATAAAATAGGAATACTTGGTTAGTTGTTTTGCTGAGAGAATAATATATATACATTAAATATTTCCCCATTATACAGTTTAAATCTGAATATATAGCACTATAGTGAATGAAACAATACATTTGCTCACCGGTGGGTCTTTTGGGTTGTGTTGATTTGCTAGTTTTGTTCCTGAACCACTAACATCTGAGTGTCATTTCTCTAGCACATCTCTATAAGAAAGGGATGGAATTTGAACTCCAGCATGGAGCCAGTGATGAATTGCCCTATAGCCACTATCACAGGCACTGAACGAGATTAGAAGAGCTAGCTCATTACTTCCCATCTACTGTGGCCAAATCATCCACACCACGGGTGGTGGGCGAAGGTAGGGCTGGGGGAGACAAGCCCCTAGTCCTGCCCCAGCCCTGTCCATTTTGCCCCAACTCCCACCCTCCACAGGAGCTAAGTGCCCCCTCCCCAGCTGTGGAGCAAAAGGAGGGCGGGCAATGCACCGTCTCAGCCCCCCCCAGACCCAGAGCGTGGGGAGGGTATGCCCTCGAGGGCAGCAACACTCCGCCCCCAATACACCTACAGTAGGTATTCTGGGAGGGGGAGTATGGGTTGGGTGGTTTGGGAAGGCAATGACTTCCCCCAGCTCTTATACTCGCCACCCAGGATCCACACGGTGTGTAGAAGATCAAGTGGCTCCGTTCCCAATTCCCAGCCTCTGCTCTGTTGAGCTCTGCTGAACTCCATTGCAGTGTTGTTGGGGTTTTTTTTTTTTTTTTTTTAAGAGAGCTTTTTATTAATGCCAGCACTAGCAAACAAGATACACGGTAACCTAATTCAGGAACACCTATTGTATGGACCTTGGCTGGGGAGCAGTGGTGGATGTGGAGCCATCCCTGCACCCCTCCCTTATACTCTCCCTGGCCTGGTCAAATCTTTAGTCCGGCAAATCCTGTTTCCCAGGGTTGCCGGATTGAAGCGGTTCAAGTCTACTACCAAATATAGGATGGCACTACAGGCACTGCAGCATTAAAGGTGGCATGAGAGTACAGCATAGCTGTCATGGCTTGCCCAATATATCAGAAGAGGTAATAAACCTAGAAACAGCGAACACTTTCGGCACCGAAGCAGAAGTCAGAAGAGATGTGCATAGTTTCCAAGGGTGTCTGATCAGGTGTGAGGAAAGAGCTCAGGATCTGGTATATTGGGCATTTGCTACAGCGACACCTTGGGCCATGCCCCAGTTCCCTTAGCCACAGCAATAAAGCTATTCAGGGGAGCCAAGAGCTACACTGGGTCCCTGGGCAATGTGGCTGTGTCTAGACTGGCCAGTTTTTCCGGAAAATCAGCCGCTTTTCCGGAAAAACTTGCCAGCTGTCTACACTGGCCGCTTGAAAGAAATCAGTGCTTCTTGCGGAAATACTTTGCTGTTCCTGTTCGGGCAAAAGTCTTTTTCCGCAAAACTTTTGCGCAAAAGGGCCAGTGTAGACAGCTCAGCTTTGTTTTCCGCAAAAAAAGCCCCGATGGCGAAAATGGCAATCGGGGCTTTTTTGCAGAAAAGCGCGTCTAGATTGGCACAGACGCTTTTCCGCAAAAAGTGCTTTTGCCAATCTAGATGCTCTGTTCCGAAAATGCTTTTAACGGAAAACTTTTCCGTTAAAAGCATTTCCGGAAAATCATGCCAGTCTAGACGTGTGTGTGGGATGGATCCTGATTTGTGGAATGGATGGAGCCTCAGGCAGAAGGGGCGGTGCAGGCAGCCCTCAGCACCTCCTGGAGCGTGCCACGCCAGTCCCCCCAGCCCTTAGTGCTGCCTGGAGCACACTGTGCGGCACTCTGGTGGCAATTTAAAGGGACCAGGACCCTTTAGAATTGCCAGAGCCTGGAGCAGCTGCTCCCTTTGGCCCTCCCCCCACATTGGCAAGTCAGAAGCTATAACATATCGGGAGTTGCTCAGAGAGAGCTGGTCATCCACATGTTGGGTCTCAAACCTGGGTCTTCAGGAGCAGCCATGGTCCTACCCTTTATCTAGCAGCCTGTTGATGCTGGCTTACCTAGGACCCATGAAACTTAGCCCCAGTTTGAGGCTCCACCCTTGCAGCCCTATTGGTCGAGTGCGGAGAAGCTGGTTGGCCGGCTGGCCCTAGGTAAGCCATCAGCAGAAAGAGGCAGCTCTCTGAACAACTGGGCTCCACCCTGTTCTGGTTTGTGTGTTGTGGGCTTCTTGCTCCCGCTGCTTGATTTCCAGGTGTGATTCCTGGCATCTGAGCTGTGGATTCTGACCTCCAGTTTGTCCTCTGACCCAGACCTCCTGGCGTAGGTGCCGACGCCACCCACCAACCGCCAGCTCCCCCTGTCGATTAACTCCTCTTCTGACTGCCACGATTAGCTGTTCTGCAGCACACAGGAGGCATTGGGGGAGAGAACAAGGAGTGCGGACAGAGCCCTCAGGGGAGGGGGTGGAATTGGGCCAGGAAGAGGAGGGCCACGGGCAAGAAGAGGCAGAGCAGGGGTGGGGCTTTGGGGGAAGGTGTGTAGTGGCATCAGGGCCTGGGGCTGAGTGGGGGATAAGCACCCCTGGGAAAAGGAGGAAGATGGCACCTCTGCCTCCTGGTATCCAGACCCAGCTAACTCCAGTCTTGTGACTGCAGACGCTCACTCTGACTACTAGGTCTGGTTGCTCAAGCCCTGAGTATGATGACATGGGTTTATTTGGGAGAAAAATCTAGTTATGCTTTGTTAACAACCTGAGTGACAGTCCCAGTATAGTTTGTATTTTATTTCCACAGATATTGGTGCACCCCCTTATAAACCATGTCTTTACTGGTGAAATGTGGCAAAAAGAGTCCCAATATTGCTCGCGCTAGTTCAGCCCCACTAGTGTTCTCAGCCTTAGGCCCACACAACCGTCTGTCCTGAGCAACACCACAGATTTCCCAGAACAACGAGGTGTAGATGGGCCACCATCATTTCAAGCATTGTGATCTAATCACTGCAGAGAAGGTGAAATTAGATCTTCCCCTTTTTTTGAAGTAGTGATTCTGGGAAATCTGTACAGTTGCACAGTACAGACTGGCAGCGGTCCGGTTGTGTGGCTCAGGGTTATTCTAGAGGTTCTGTTTCGTTTTGTTGTTTAATAAGCCAGAGATGGCAACACAAGGTCAAATCAACACACAGGCAGCCAGCAGCATATGTACTCTAGGTTAGGGGTATGTCTTCATTGGGACGGGAGGAAAAGGTGGTCTTTACTGTAGGATATCGAACTTCTGTTTGCAGTATCTCTGCTCTGGTCTACACTAATTCCCCTTATTTCAAAATAAAAAGCAAAGCGTCCACATTACCAAGCTCGTTATTTTGAAATACGGGACTGGTTATTTTGAAATAACAACTCCTGCTTTCCACAAGGAATAGTGCTTATTTAGAAATAGTTATTTCGAAATAGCGGTAGTGCGCCACTGCTGCCATTTCGAAATAACTAATCCCCAGAATCATTCAAAGTAATTACTCCTCAGTGCTTCCTGGGGGCTCTAAGTTGAGGTAGTGTGTCCACATTACCAGAGCCTGCTTTGGGCTAATTTAGAGGCTTCCCTGTAGTGTGCACACACTATTTCAAAACAGTTATTTCAGGAGTTATTATTTTAAAATACGTTATTTTGAAATAATTTCCTAGTGTAGACATGCCCTCTGAAAAAACAGAAAAAGGCAAGATCAGCCCTGGCTGGTGAAAGGGGTAAGTTAATTCCACAAGTGCCTTTTCTTCATTGAAGCCATGTTTACATTACAAACGTATGTTGATGTGATTGTTTCCATGTGCCATGAGGGAAAAAATATAATTTGTTCCCCTTCTTATTTTATAACAAGGAAACAAAACAGAATTTAAACGAGTCTGACCTAGGAAAATAAAGTTCTCTGTCTTAGTGCCTGCTAATACGTAAGAACTAAAACTTCAGAGGGAATCTATTTCCTCTGCCCCCCCCCCCCTCCCCCACTTCACACCAGAACAACCTCCAGGTGACCCAGCTAGATCTAAAATTGATGGAAATAATGAAGGTGTATTTTAAACAGCAGAGAAAATAAAACGGAATTGGAGAATATAGTACCCCAAGGAGGTTCTTGGCCCTTCTAACTATATCTGCCACGTCTAGTGTTAAAGAGTGAGGGTAGGCTATTGGTACCATAAATTATTTGTGGGTAATCCTGAGGTGGTGATATAAAAGGAGCAGATATTTTGCATGTTATAACATTGATAACTGTTATAATATGCTCTCTCTTTTTCTCTCACTTTTTCTTTTAGCCACATAATAAATGAACTTATAGAAACAGAGCGGGTTTATGTAGAAGAACTTCAAAGTATAATAGAGGTAAGGTGAATGCTTCTGTACCAACGTTCAATATTTATCTTTTGAGTTATTTATGACTAACTCCCATTCCTTGTTTATACGTCACAGGTTTTCCATTATAAGACACATCAGCCAAAAAGGTGAAGAATTAAGGCAATTCTACATATTTTACTTTCATGAGTTAGGTGAAGGGGGCAATCACAGTGCCCTGTTCAAGTTCTACCCCCAAAACTAGGGAGAAGAATGTTTCTCATTGAGGTTACGTCTAGACTGCAGAGTTTTTGTGCGAAAACTCGCGGAGCATCCACACTGCAAGCCCATTTTTGCGCTAGTAAATTTACAGTAAATCAGAATCAGAGAGGGAGTTTGCACAATAGTTATTTCTCTTTCTATGAGAAATAAGCTTTTTTGCACAAGAGTTCTTGTGCAAAAACCTGTGTGTGGACAGGAAACAGGGCAGTTTTGTGCAAAAAACAGCCTTTCCAAAGAAGCACAGGTGCTGTGGTGGCCATTCTGTTAATGGCAATCAGAGCTTTCTTGCGAGAGAGCGTTCATGCAGTCTGGACGCTGTCTTGTGCAAAAGCACATTGCTTTTCCAACGTGCTTTTGCAGTGTGGATGCGCTCTTGCACAAGAAGTTTTTGCAGAAGATCTTCTGCAAAAAGCTTCTTGCGCAAGAAGCCTGCAGTCTAGACATAGCCAAAGGAATCAGCAGTGAAGTAGTTAACAATATTAGCTTGGAAACATCATAATCGGGCTTCAAAGTCTACATCCTGGTTTTAGAGTCCAGTGCCTGAAGGAAGTGTGATTATCACTTCTGATCTTCCACAGAGCTAAACTTGGCAGAATTTCATTTTTTAAATTAATTTTGATGGATAATATTGGTGCTTTATTTTTAAGAATTGTTTAGATTTGTATCTATTTAAATGTTCACAGTTATATTAAATTATGTGGTTCAGGCAGTTATTTAATGACAGTTGACTGTGACATTAAAAAAATAATGTCTTATAAAACATAAACTGTCACTATCATATCAAAATATACAAAGTACATTCCTTAAATCAACAAATTGTACATTAAAAAAAAATTTCATTTGGTGGTCTGTTTGTACCAAGCCCAATTCAAAAGTCTAACTCTCTGGATTTTGAGTCTAATAAATTCTCAAGCAACATTTTTCTTACTTTGCATATCTGTACATTTTGATTATTATTAATGGATTTTTTTGGGGTCTCTGGATTGTGAAGTCAATGTTTACTGATAAAAAAATCAAATCCTCAGAACCCTATGTATATAAAACATAGGCTATAGAGCTTTCCCAAAATAATTCCTGGTGAATTACAGCTTCTCATTTAAAAACTGTCTTTATTGAGATAAACTGGGGTGATTCACATCTCTCTTAGGACAAACACTAAACATAATTTGCACCCAGCTTTAGAAAATGAGCTTTGTGCAGAGGATCTAAGTATGGATGAAGGGGAATGGGATGGAAATCTTGCCCCCAATCCAGTATCTAAGCACAAAGCAGCTGTATAGCCATTCTGGTGCTAATACATGACATGGATCCCAGCTATTATTAAAGCCTCTGTGTGGGGCTTGGGTCAATGTGTTATCTGCTTAGACGAAGCACACGAGATCTTTTATAGGGGAAAAGGAAGTACGGCGCATTTATTGAGATGCTTTTCAATCACTCACACACACAAATACCATGCATACACAGTCCCGCCAGATGATGTCATACTTACCAGTCCAGATTCTGTATCAGTCTAGTGGCCAGCTAGATTGAACACAGAGGGAGAGCAGGGATTTTGTTGGTCGATCGATCCGATGCTCCTCTGGAGTTGGTGGCAAGACGAACCCAAAGTTCCATAGCAAGGCACCCTGCTTTTATAATCCTCTTCTCTATGGATTTCACTGTGTCAGTCTGTGACTGGTTACTGTTATCTTGTTGATGTTAATCATTCCCAAAACTTCTCAAAAGGCTCATTCTGTCCTGGATTGCTCATCAGTTGTTTTTAGAGATGCCTTCACCTTTAGAGCCTTCAGTCTGCCAATCTGATCAATTCTTGACCGTGGGTACGCACTGATGGTTTCTCTGACGCCGATATGTCTCTTAGCAGTCAGTCTTTTACAGTTTGTCTTCACCCCGCATTCTCCCCCTTCTCTCTTGACCATCTGGCTCTAACGATGACCATCATACCGTATCTCATTCATACAAACAGTCTTTCATAGAGTTACAAACAGCAAAGTTTTATATTAAACAAAAGCAAGCAGCATTGGAAATTGCCTTACTAAAATTTGTAATTAAAACAATTCACACTGAAGGCTTGGGCCTTCAACACTCCTCTAATCTCATTGACACAGACACAATATGAGATCCTGTCTCTTTACTTACTAAACTTTATATATATATATATATATATATAATCTTACTAAAGGGCTTAATTTAAATGTAATAATATGTTACCTTACATTGCTACATTATTAAACCTAAAAATACAAATATAAAAAGGATAAAACTTTCAGTCCTAACAAGTGGAATCACATATAGTGGCAGATCTACATACTGAGTGCTTCACAACTGGGCAGCTGATTGGCTGTTGTCTTCTCAGGTCTTGGACTCTAGCTCATTTGGAACTCAATTCTGCATTAGGTCTGGAACAGTTTGAATGGTTGGTGACCTTTAGAGCCCACTGAGAGGCCTACTGTTCTCCCTGGTCTGTGAGGAGATGGGTTCTGGGTAGGCCTGGTGTTTGTGCTGGGATTCGCTAACTTCTTTCATACCTATGTTGTCTTTTCATTATTCAATTTGAGCTGGGGGAATTGACGCGTCTCTTTATGAGTTGATTAGTATATCTTTAAAGGCATGAGAAGCGCTCCCAGACTCTCTTATAGTTGGTAAAACTCCAGATGAACCCCAACAAATGTAACCCTACTGTGTGGAGATCTACAAGGAACCTGCTGTGTTCAAGGCCTTCCTGCCCCACAGGGGAGGGTCAACTTTTGACTCTTAGGTTATGTTTTGAGCTGGAGGCAATGTCCAGCTCAAGGAGACATACCTTTGCTAGTTTTGATTGAACTAGCATGCTAAAAATCGAAGTGAGGCATGGTGATGACAGTGGGAGGAGGGGATAGCTGCCCAGATACATACCTAGCATCTTGGATGGGATCACATTCAGGTGGCTAGCCCTTTCTGCTGCTCCCATTGATGCAGCTACACGTCTGTTTTAGTGCACTATACGTTGAACCTCTCTAGTTCAGTTGTCTGGTCCCACAACATCCCTGGTCTGGTATGATTTTAGTTAGCTAGATTTCCACTTACCAAGAGGGCAGCCAAGTTTCCTGTGGTCCCATAAAGTTTGTTTGCTGCCACCAGTCCTGGCTCTCAGTGTTCTGTGCTGTTATTTCACTCTAATTTGCCTCTAAGTGTCTTCTAAGAGCCCAGCAAGCCGTAGAAGTGTTGGTAATGCTGGTAGACAGTATTGACCTTCCAAGGTTTGGCAAATTCTCTGGTTTGGCACCAGTCAGGGCCTGAGGGTGCTGCACTAGAAAGGTTCAACGTGTAGCAAGATCAGGAAATTATACATCCAGCTCAAAGCACAGATGTCCCCTCAGAACTGTTATTTCTTTGGGTGGATCTACACAGCACCTGAAACGCAAAATAAGACACACATTGCGTATCTTATTTCAAAACTATTTTGAAATTTGAAAAAGCTCAAATAATATGCTATTTCGAGCCATCCCTTATCCCTCGTGAAATGAGGTTTACTGAGATGGCGAAATAGCGCTCCTGTTATTTAAAAAAATATTTCAAAATAATGGGTGGCTTGTGTAGACGCGGGGTAGCTATATTGGGACACATCCAGTATCCCGAAATAGCCATGCAGTGTAGATGTGTCCTTTCTGTCCTATAGACTCAGTCCCAACTCTGTTGGAACAGCATCATCACAACTAGCTACTTAATGGAAGCTTAAAATCGACAGGAACTGTCAGGCCACTAGAGAAGTGCTTGGTATGGGAAGCCACGATGAACCAGCTATATTTGACTCCTGCCGTACTTAGAGAACAAAGTACAAATAGGAATTGGGTCAGACTGTGCAATTAGGAGCAGTACATAGCCACAGTATCACCATATTAAATGTCTCTGTGAATCAAGCACCGTATTAATTTTTCCTGATGATTTTTTTTTCACTTCTATAGGGCTATGCTTCAGAAATGGACAATCCTGACTTAATTCATCTGATCCCGTCGGCTCTTCAGAACAAAAAGGAAATTCTTTTTGGCAACCTCCCAGAAATCTATGAATTCCACAACAGGCACGTGCCTAGTGTTTAGTAATCTGCACTTGAATGTACTACAGCAGTGAATAAGCTATTACATACCATGTTCTCTCTCTTCCACAAATAAGCAAACAAGAAATGTAGTCTTTACTTTACCTGTGTAGGCACCTCACTATAAAATCATGCACAATGTAAAAGACCCATTGGGTCATCTAATCCATCTCTTTGTTGTACCTTGTTGTACATGTACTAATGATTTATCTTGAATTCAGTGGTTTTAAATGTCCCTAATCCCTAGGGGTATGTCTACACTACCCTCCTAGTTCGAACTAGGAGGGTAATGTGGCATACCGCACTTGCAAATGAAGCCCGGGATTTGAATTTCCCGGGCCACATTTGCATAAGCAGGGCGCCGCCATTTTTAAAACCCCGCTGGTTCGAACCCCGTGCAGCGCGGCTACACGGGGCACGAACTAGGTAGTTCGAACTAGGCTTCCTAGTTCGAACTACCGTTACTCCTCATTCCACGAGGAGTAACGGTAGTTCGAACTAGGAAGCCTAGTTCGAACTACCTAGTTCGTGCCCCGTGTAGCCGCGCTGCATGGCGTTCGAACCAGCGGGGTTTTAAAAATGGCGGCGCCCCGCTTATGCAAATGAAGCCCGGGAAATTCAAATCCCGGGCTTCATTTGCAAGTGCGGTATGCCTACATTACCCCGCTAGTTCGAACTAGCGGAGTAGTGTAGACATACCCTAGGTCATATATCCCTTTCCTTGGGACACTAAATAGCTGTTGTGGAACCAAATCCTGCAGAATTTTATCAGAAAATATTCTAATTTTCTTCGGCTATCAGGAAGTTTTTCCTAATAGCCAAATTGTTCCTGTCTTTATGTCATCCCATTACTGGTAGCTCTAATCCCTTTTGTTGCACTCCTTGCTTGGTGTTTACATCTGTCAAATGTTCATCTACAATGCCCCCTTTAAAATCCTCTCAGAAATCCTTGTTGACATTGGAAATATACCTGTTGCTCAAATCTGTCGCCAGCAATCAGTGCAGCTGAATTCATGCTGAAAACACTCATTTAATGGACAAGGTTAAAGTAAGTTCAAGGTCATTTCAGTCCTTACTAAAAATTTCCCAATGTTGCTAACCCCCGTGCATCAGAATTGACATGAGCATCAGTGGGGATTGCAAAATTCCCTTGTATGGAGGAGGCATGTGGAAGGTATAACAACTGGATGAGCAAAACAAGAAAAGTCCTTCCCCTTTTCCAAGATAAAATAATTATCTCAATAAAACTCCTAGGGTACGTCTACACTGGCATGAATTTCTGAAAATGCTTTTAACGGAAAAGTTTTCCATTAAAAGCATTTTCGGAAAAGCACGTCTAGATTGGCAGCATGCTTTTCCGCAAAAGCACTTTTTGCGGAAAAGCGTCCGTGGCCAATCTAGACACGGTTTTCCGCAAAAAAGCCCCGATCGCCTTTTTCGCGATCGGGGCTTTTTTGCGGAAAACAGAACTATGCTGTCTACACTGGCCCTTTTGCGCAAAGGTCGTTTGGAGAAACACTTTTGCCCAAACGGGAGCAGCATAGTTTTTCCGGAAAAGCACTGATGATTTTACATGAGATCGTCAGTGCTTTTCCGGAAATTCAAGTGGCCAGTGTAGACAGCTGGCAAGTTTTTCCGGAAAAGCAGATGATTTTCCAGAAAAACGTGCCAGTCTAGACACAGCCCTACTGTTTTCCAGTTTGATCCAGCATTCTTTAAAATAAATGAATAAATGTTCTTCCCCTTCTGAGGTTCAAGCAGGAAGGAGACATTCAGCCATCTCCTAAGCCTTGTCTCTCCCCTTACGTAAAGGCCTGATTTAAAGTCGGCACTCTTTTGAACTCCCCCTGTCTGCTCCTACACCCCATTAGAACTGAAAAACAGAAGGCAGCCACGCAACTGGAATTGGACCCTCAATGTCTATGGGGTCCATACAGGTCATAACTCTGTTCCTAGCAGATTAAATCATGGTCTGATTCGTGCACTAAACTCCAAAGGAGGCTCCAGTTCTCCCAAGGGCCTCTCCCCGCCTGTATTGCCTCTAATTTTTCCCATACGTGTGTGGAATGAATTTTTGTAATGTGCGCCAGTATGGAAGTGATGTGTCCATATTGGTGCACGTAACGTAATTCATGTGGTAGGCGTGGGGATGAGGGGTTTAGAGTGTGGGAGAGCTCAGAGCTGGGGTTGGGATGCGTGGCAGTAGTGAGCTCTAGAGTGTGGCCAGAGATGAGGGACTCAGGGCTGAGACAGAGAGTTGGGGTGTGGGGGAGTCAGGTCTTTAGTTGGACTTGCAGGCTCTGAGGTGAGGGGTTCAAGGTGCAGGCTGCCTCAGGGTTATGGCTGGTAGAGAGGACTCCCCCCTCACTGCCCCACGGCGGCACCTGAGCTGGGGCAGAGAAGTGTCTCTCCATGTTGTGGTAGCTCCGTGGTTGGGGACACCGGATAGGCACCTCTCCAGCACACCACGGCAGGGCTGGGCTGGCACTGGATTGAGACCAGGAGAGGGGCACCACTCCCCCAGTCACTGCAGGTCCAGGGCGGGGATGGTTCCAGCAGGAAGAGATGCCATTTTTTTCATACTCTCAATTCATGTGCCTGAGAAGACGCTGACTCTAACATGGAGTCCAGCATCCCATGTCCTGACACCTTGCTTAGTCATGCAGTTAAACAGTCCTCAAAGTGTTATGCTTCAGCAACTGTCTTGTATTGAACAGTAAACCTCTTGTTTACAATTCCCTGAATGATTGATTGTCCATGGTCACTGAACACCCGTCTGAATGTGGGCCAGCTTCCTTGTGGCCACTGGAGAGCTAGCTATGGGTGTCTCCTAGACACACCGCTTATTTCAATGACGACCATACAGCATTAGCTCATATGTAGGGATGATACACACATGCTGACAAGCCGTGAGTTTCAGCGAATCGTAACTTTTCAAACGCCACCTCACAACACACAAAACATAGCCCACTCCTATCCCAGGGGTGCAGATGAGGGCTCCAGAGTGTCAGATCCCCCATACAGGGTAAAGGTATTGATCTTTCTGAAATGCCTTTCCTCTCTCCCCCTCAGAATTTTCCTGAAGGAGCTGGAAAATTGCATTGAGAACCCTGAGCTGCTTGGACGGTGCTTTTTAAAACGAGTAAGTAAACAGTGGGTTGGTGTAAAACCGCGAGCGTGGGCCTGCTTGTGTGAATGAGGCACGCTCACAGGAGTGGACGCTGCCAGATTATGCCGGGGTCTAGAAAAAACGGATGCTGTTAATTAGTGTCGTTATTTTTTAACTGGAGACTTTTGGTTGCCATAGTGACAGGAAGGGACCTGACACTGGCCCCATGGGACTCCGTGGTCACAGTACCCTTGTGCACCCCAAACACAACCCCACTGTGGATAAGAGACTGGCCCAGCAGCAGATCCTCAGGCCCTGCCTACACCCTATCTCGTCAAGCTCCACAATGTACAGGAAGCTCAGTCCCCTATGACGTGCTGCAGTGTTCCCTCTAATTTTTTCCATCCATGGGCGGAATAAATTTTATGCATACCAAGACGTGCGGATGTACACCACCAGTAGAAACATATGCTGCCAGATTTGGGCAGCTGAGGGTGCTCTGTTAATCAGCTGCGTGGTACCTGATTCTCTCCTGGGCAGGTGCCCAAGTGTTCAGTTTACAGAAAGCACTGCCCCCCTGGAATCCAGCCTCTTCCCCCTCCCTGGTGTTTAACCCTCGGGTGTTTTTATGCAGAGCAACCGTAATCCCTCCCGGTCTTTGTTGCGCTAGGCTTAACAAGCCAATCTCTTTTCAGGTATGTCTATGCTGCAGTTAAAACCACATGGTTGGCCCCTGCCAGCTGATCAGGCTTGTAGGGCTTGGGATACTACGGTGTGGTTTCCCTGCGGTGTAGATATTCCAGCTCCAGCTGCAGTGGGAGCTCTGGGGCCCTGCCACTCAGGGGTGACTGGTTGGAAAAAATGCAGGGGGGACACTGGCCATGTGGCCAATCCCCCTCCACGTGGCTCCTCCCCGCGCCACTGGGGGAGGTCCCGGACAACACTCCCTCCATGCCAGGCCCCCCCTCACCTTTCTCCCCAACCCACCTCCCCTGAGCAATGTGGCCTGGGGGGTCCTGGTGCTAGCAGCAGGAGTTGGGCCCCTCACACTCACCAGCAGTGGGGGCGGGGGGGGGGGGAAGCGGAGCAATGTGGCTCCACCCCTACAACTGCTGGCCCTGTCGCTGTGCTTCCTGCCGGTGTGTGAGAGGGGCCCCTGCCCCTCCCATGATTGATGTGGCTAGTAGCTGCTGCATTGCTCTGCTTCCCCCCATCGCAGCCAGCAAGTGTGGGGGCCCCGACCCCTCTGAAAATCCCCAGGACCACCCCGATTCCCTTGTCCCTCCTGCCCACAGAGGGGAGTGTGGCCCCTCGTCCGCAAGTGCTTCCACCTCACAGGATCGTACAGCCGGGGGGGGGGGAGGGGGGGAGGGAAAGGGCCAACCTGAGCTCAGAAATCTTCACCACAATGAAACAACTCTGCAGCCCGAGCCCTGTGAGCCTGAGTCAGTGGGGACAGGCCAGCTGTGGCTTTTTAATGGCAGAGTAGACGTATGCATAGGCTCTCCATTGCCCTCACCCTTCCACTAGCCCTTCTCCACCCCTCTTCCAGTTTGAATGCCTCCCTCTTGAACACGGATGACTGGAAGGGTACACACTAGTCCAGATGCATCAGCAAGGAATCTACCCATCAGCAAGGGTCTCCTGTACTTCTATATTGTGACTAGCAGACTTATCCGGCATTGACCGGGTCCTTCAGGGCAGGGTCTTTGGCATGTGTGTGGGGGGGAGGAGTGCAGGAGGCAGGGGGCCAGAAGTGTGTTCTCTTTGCCCCCCCCATGTCTCCCCTGCTTACCAGTGGTGTGTTCTCTCCCACTCAAGCCCCCTTCTGCCCATCAGGGGGATGTGTTTGCTCCCCCCCACAGGAGCCTCTGCCTGCCAGGGGCCTGTTCTTTCCCTCCCCTCCCCCTCACTTGCCCTCCCTCAGCCACCAGATGTCTTTTTTCTCCACTTACCGACTTCTTATAAACTTAAAAATCAACAAGTTTATCCTGTGCAAACTAACTCGGCTACCCCCTGAAGCTTTTAAACATGCAACGACTTTTTATAGTCAGTGTTAATTGTAATGAATGAAAACAACCACTAAAGCATAAAACAATCTATAGTGTAAGGAGAATATTGAGGTTCTTAACTGGGCAAAACTCCTCCTCAGGTCAATATCAAAAAATGAAAGAAATCCAAACCTCAGGTCCAAACAGGCAAGTGTTCAAAAACCAGCAAATAATCCAAAGTTTGCAAATCTCGGGGTTTATATATATTTGTCCAGAGCAAAAACTCTGATCTGAAGACCCACAAAGCACAAAATCTGGATTTAAATTTTGGGGAATGGAGCTCCTCCCTGTAAACAATAAGACTTTGGGCTTGATTCCTCTCTCATAAATCAGTGATAAGCCAGTGATGTTAATGGGGTTACCTAGTGAACTTGGTGTGAAGGGAAAAGAAAATCAGACTGTTTTGTCTCTTCTGTCCATTAGCTTCTATGAACCAATTTAATAAAACTATTCAATCTTTTTCTCCCCATAATTCAAATCCCTCACTAAGAGCAAAAGCCTCAACTCAGGACCTCCTTTGTAACACAGTAACTCTTCTGATTCAAGGACTTTCCTTGGTGTTGGGCTGTTTTTAGAAGCCACATCAGCTCCAAGAAAATTGGTCTGCCCTTGGGCAGGAAGCACATACAGAAGCGGGGTTGTGTGTTTATGTTCCCTGCAATTTGGCAGCTTTCTGCTTCTTCCCAGTGAGAGAAGGCTTTATGGCTTGCTCCTGTAGTTACAGACACATTTGCTTTGGCTCAGAGTAAAATTCGAAAGGGCTGCTATTGAATGTGAAGCTCCTTCTGAATAGAAACAAGCCTTGTTCTTAGCCATATGTGAAGCAATACAGAAGGCCTGATCCTGCATCTACGAAAGTCAATGGTAAAACTCACAATGCTTTCAAAGTGAGCAGGATTGGGGGCAGTGTTCCCTGTAAGCTGAGTGCTTGGGCGACCACCCATGAGCGATTCAATTGCTGTCCAGTTGATAAGCAGAACGCCCACAGCGGCAGCATGCATTTCTACTGGTGGTTCACATCCTCACATGCCCAGGTGCATGTAACAAAACGTATCCTGCACATGGTTGAAAAAACTTAGAGGGAACGTTGATTGGGGCCCAAATTATGTGCAGTTAGTGTATGTTAATGAACTAAGATTTCAGTCAATTAAAGAAGAGTTCATTAGATTTATTCAATGAGCCAGCTACCATTCTTTATTCCCTCCTAAATCATACTTACATAACTGTGGGGATTTGCACAGAATTTTACAGACAAATAAAACACAACACATGCTGACCAGAAAGTGTTGATTGCAGATTATTGAGATTGTAAATAGCCAAGGCCAGTAAACCATGTGCTGACTCACTAGTGATTTACTGCAGATTTACACTAGTGAAACCCCATGAGGAGTGGAGCGATCGCTGGAGCCAAACACTAGCAAATCAAGTCTGATGAGCAGATGATTTTCTTTTTTTGACTAGTGCAGTTTGAAGAATGCTCCCTGTGGCCCTGCCTGAACACGACACCTTTTAACTTGATTTTATAACTAGTTAAAGGCTGGATCACTTTGTAACATGGCTGAGTTGACTACTGGGCTGCATTTGCATCAAGGGTGATGAGAAAACATGGTCCCACAATAGGCCAGCCTGGAGGAGAATGCACAGGGACATGCACCTGGCCAGTGCTCACCACTCTGTCCTGGACGTAGCAAAGCATTAAGCATGAGATGGAGATTCTCAGATGCTTAGAGTTAAGCAAGTACCGGAGTGCTTTGCTGGGTCAGGACCAACGTGCTTAACATCTCGAAGGGTTGATCCCACAGAGCAGCATGAATGGCACACAGGACAGTGAACGCTGAGAGGTCTGTTGAAGTCAGGGCTAAGGGTTTGCTTACCCTATTGCTACGTCTACACTGGCATGATTTTCCGGAAATGCTTTTAACGGAAAAGTTTTCCATTAAAAGCATTTTCGGAAAAGCACGTCTAGATTGGCAGGACGCTTTTCCGCAAAAGCACTTTTTGCGGAAAAGCATCCGTGGCTAATCTAGACCCGCTTTTCCGCAAAAAAGCCCCGATCGCCATTTTCGTGATCGGGGCTTTTTTGCAGAAAACAAATCTCTGCTGTCTACACTGGCCCTTCTGCGCAAAAGTTTTTCGGAAAAAGACTTTTGCCCTAACGGGAGCAGCATAGTATTTCCGCAAAAGCACTGACAATCTTACATGAGATCGTCAGTGCTTTTGCGGAAATTCAAGCGGCCAGTGTAGACAGCTGGCAAGTTTTTCCGCAAAAGCAGATGATTTTGCGGAAAAACTTGCCAGTCTAGACACAGCCTATGAGAGATGTCCTACCAGCAGGCGAGAAGGGAGCATGGAGGGATTCCCGAGACACAGACATGGGGAGCGTTCCGTCCGTACTGCCAAACAAACAAACAAACCAAAAGCACGTGGCTATTCAGAATCCAGTGCCAGCCAGCATCTCTGGAAAGGGCGGAACACAAGCAACTGCTGTTGAGTTAGTAACGAATGGTAACCATGTTTGGAAACATTTAGAGCCGGCTAGTGCACTACTTTGTTACAGACACATGACTAAAAGGATTAGTGCTGGTTAATCCTTAGAGCCTGTCCTTAGGGAAATCAAGTGGAAATGGAGGACATGCAGCAATTGGCAGGAGATGCCCAGAGCTTGGTGTGAGTGTGTCCTTACTGACAGCATTACCCACCCTAGAAAGAGGAGGATTTGATACAGAGGTGAGGAACCCGCAGCCTGGGGACTGCAGTGCGGCCCATCGGGGTTCTATGTGTGGCCCACAAGCCATTTTGTATACTGTTGCCCAGGTGCACGGTTGCCACATTCTTCAGGTTTCCATCTGCATAGGGTTTTTCCCCCCCATTACTGGTTTTTACTGAAGTGACACACACCTAAAGCAAGGGCATGTGAAGCGAGGTGCGTGTTGATTGCACACAACGTTGGCCACAAAAGATGTGTGCTCCAAAGGGCTGCTACGGTTTAATGGCCACCCCCTGCAAATTCTAAATACGCAAGCACGGTTAGCAAATCTACCCCATCCTAGGAGGCCATCTTGGTTATAAAAGTCTTGCAGCCCACTGAGATGAAGGAGGGCCGCTCATGCGGCTCGCTCACTAGCCTCAGTTGCCCATTGCTGATTTAACAGGAACCAGCAGTTGCAGTCGGCAGGTGGTCGTCTCATTTGGGAGAAGAAGCACCTATAAAATGAAGGTGTGTGTGAGAGGTTTTTGTCAGCTGCAGAACCTCCAGGGACTCACGAGGGATATATGAAGAGCCAAATTCCTACCTCACATAGAGGCACTCGTCACCTGCCAATAAAGTTAACTGGAGCTGTGCATGCATGCCCTGAACTAAAGACTGTTTGTAAAGCACGTTGAGATCCTTGGGTAGGAAGCACCAGAGAAGAGCAGAGACAACAGTGGTGAGCATGATAGAAATATAAAGGCAGAACTAGAGTCGGAAATGCTGGAACTGAGCATTCTTGAGCTTCAGATCTGGTTCTGAATCGATACTCCCAGTCCCTAATTATTCCCCTGTGGAATCCTCTGTCTCTGACAATGAGACTTTATCCATCCTTGCCATAATGAAAGGCTCATTTTAAGTCAGGATGATCATTTTAAGTCAGCTGCCGCTGTTATCTTGTGACTCATTTTTTGCCGAAGTTCATTCACTAGGCTCTTGCCATTTTGATGCCGGACTATCAGGAGTGCCGGACTATTGGATGTCGGACTATTGGAGTTTTACTGTAGTCCGTGGGCTGGATGTAGGGGCCATTGGTGTTGTATTTAGTGCACATCCACTGATACAGCCACTTACTGCCCCTGCTGGTCATGGACCACCATTCCCAGCCAATGGGAGTGGTGGGAAGCGGTGTCCCAATCCAGGCAGCTTCCTGCAGCTCCCATTGGCCAGGAATAATGATCCCTGGTCCATGGGGGCTGCGAGTGGCCGTGTCTGTGCATGCACAGGTAAATAAAGCATCTGGCAGCCCATTGGGGCTAACCCTAGCAAACCGCATCCAGCCTACAAGGCCACTTAATGCGCAGCCCTGTTGTAAGGACACAGAACGTTTGTGATGCTGCCTTGATTTGTACAGCGCTGTACACGATGTTCACAAAGAGGGCTGCTCAACCAGGACTGATCGGTTAATAATTGTTTTCCCTTCTTTCTCCATTTTGAACACAGATTTTTTTTTTTTTACTGTCCCTTTGCTGCAGCCTGTGAATTGGCCCATTGCCGTCTCCCTCACTGAAGCATGTCTGTTTTCTTTAGGCAAGGGGCAAAGTAGTCATACTTGATTACCCCTTTTTGTTCCTGTGTTCTCTACCCACTGCCACTTTCTCACCATGGCAACATACATAAACAAAGCATTCAGGCCAAGGAAGTTTTGCATGTCCCTTCGCAATTGCACCACTCCCTTGCTTTACTTCCAATTGTATAATCGAGGGAACACAGTGAAGGGCGGCATGATCCTTCCTTGCCGCATCACATCCCTTTGTATCTCATCCTAATCAGTGATCTCAGCTTTGTGCTACAGGGGAAGGGGACAATCCCACAACATCCCTGCCAAAAAGCTGTTCCTTAGAGAGGAAATCCTTGCCAGCCCCAAAGAGGCAGCATTGCTGAGTGGGCTAATCATGGGTCACTGCCCCAGGAATTCCTGCATTTTACTCCTGTTTCTGCCCCTGATTCCCAGTAGTCTGAACTACACTTGGAAAGGAAGGTTGCCGTAAGCCACCTAGTTGGCTTAGCTGTGCCCGTCTCTACACTGGCATTTGTCTCCCACCGAAGGACAATGGCTCTCCATTAAACTGATGTAGGGACATCCCCTCCCCAAGCAGCTTTGAGCCCTGGTCCATGTTCTCAGGTTAATGCAGCATGGATGTAAACAATGAGTTGCCTATATTGACCCTAATGGTTCTCCCCATGGGCAGCAAGTGAAGGCTTAACTGGGGAAGACAAGTCCCAGCCCCCCCTTCCACCAGAGGCCCCACCTGACCCCAGACTGATCCTTCTTGGCCACCCCAGCCTATCCTGACAGCCAGGGAGCATAGGCAGTTTTGGGAAGGCAATGCCTTTCCTTGCCTACATTACCTGCCGCCCATGGTTCTCCAGCAGCTGCCCTAGAATGCCCTATACTGACTGCTATGGGCAGAAGTGTGAACTCCACTGCCTAGGGGTCATAGAGACCAGAAGCCTCCTCCCCCACCTTTAAAACCCTGTGACTTTTTGAAATGCCTTTTTCTGATTGTCCACTCTAGCAGCCGTCCGTTGCTGCGTGCAACACATGATGCCCCGTTGGCCATGCTGGTTACCATACACACTCCAGATGTGCTCTGGCCTGGCATAGGCAGGAGCTATTGGATCTCTTGGGCCTGTGGAGAGATGAGGCTGTGCAAGGATAGACCCAGACCAGCCATAGGAATGTGGGCGCCTCTGAGGAGATTGTACAGGAGAAGGGGCGCCCCAGGGATTAGTGGCAGTACTGCATGAAAGCCCAAGAACTGCGGCAGGCCTATCAGAAGTCATTCCTGAGCTGCAGACCTGCCATACTTAGAGGAGACCTCACCACCATCCTACAGCCCCCCCACCAATGTGTGCGAAACCATAGAAACGTTGCCTTTCTAGTTGGTGGGACTCTGTGGAAAGGTGGGCCAGAGCCAAAATAGGGATGTTCCCGTCGACTATTGCCTCACCATGGGTCAGGAACCCTATTGCTGCAAATCCATCCACTGTGCAAGGGATGGGCAATTTCGTTCTACGCAATTTCACTTGGGTTAGTTCTTCCGGTTGAGACATCAAAAGCCAAGCTCTTGTCTGCACTAAGTAGTTATGACAAACCCCACATCATTTTTTGTAAGAGATGAGATTTGTCCTACCACCTTTGTCATAACCTAGCAGGCCACCACTCCGGGAACGGCAAACTCCGGCCAGCAGGAGCTGAAAGTGGCTGTCCCTGTGGTTGCACAGGTAAATCACGTGTCTGGCGGCCAGCCAGGGGCTATCCCTCTTGAACTGCATCCAGCCTGTGGGCTGCTTATTACTCACCACGGCAACATGCCCTGTATGTTGCAAGGAATTACAGTCCTGCAGAGTAATGGCCAGGAACACCTGCATGACACTGGGCCCCAGGGTGGATGTGCCAAATGATTTCCCACTGACACGTAACCATGCGGCATTGCAAGTTTCCACAGTGTGATCACCACTTGCTGCACTGCAATCAGAGCTCTCATTTTGGTGTTCCTGCACCAAGGGGCTGGACCACACTTGACACACAGATCCAGGAACGCAGCCTTAGTCCTCGGAATGTTCTTTAGCCACTGCTCATCATGCCAAGACTGCATTATGTGGCGCCCACCAGTTAGTGCTTGTTCTTCGGCTCAGAAGTAGCACTTTGCCGTTTGAGACAGCTGCTCCATGGATGCCAGTAAAAACCTTGTATTTGTTCCCACTATGTGCTACTGCAGTCTCCACTCCAGGAGCAGGTCCTGTTCCCCACTGATCTGGTGGTTCTTGCAGATGGCCAATACTGCAGGATTGCACACCATGTGCTTGCAATGCCCATGACAGTAACACAGAGCTCTACGGGCCCCATCTTTCTGTTAGGGTGTGTCTACACAGCAACGTTATTTCGAAATTACAGCCATTATTTTGAAATAACTTTCCTAGCGTCTACACAAGCCAACGTCTATTGTGAAATTAATTCTAAATAGAGGAGGGCTTATTCTGAAATTGGTAAACCTCATTCCATGAGGAATAGCAGCAATTTCGAAATTGCTATTTTGAAATAAGCGCTGTGTAGACGCTTATTTTGAAATAGGGGGCCTCCAGCTCTTCCCAGGGTGCCCTACTGGCCGCCCTGGCACAAGGTAACTTCTGACCTCATGCCCTGCCGGAACCAGTTCCAGCTGGCCTTAAATGAGATTCAGCATCCAATCAGTGTGGACGCGCTATTTCGAAATAGCAAAAAGCTATTTTGAAATGCATTTGGTGTGTAGACGCGTTATTTCGAAATAAGGTATTTCAAAATAACTATTTCAAAATTAGATATTTCGAAATAAAGCTGTAATGTAGACATACCCTTAGAGATGGCAGGTAGTGACGAGTCTCTCAAGGGTTTGTGGGATCTTAACAATAGGAGCAAAGATTATGGGGCAGAGATGGCATTATGGGGTAGAGAAAGTTTGCAAGGTGAGAACTTGACTCTGCAGTCCCAGTCACCTCTGCTTGACTCATTTCTGCCCCATCATGCATTGCTAAAACTTTCTAAAAGAGAGAGCACTGGACAGTGGAGAGTTGCATACGGGGATACCTAGCTATGGTGCACTACGCTGTGCATTAAAACAAGCACGCCTCACGAGTATATGTGCAGTGCTAACCCACAGAGCCACATTTGCATGTTCCCAAACGATATACAGGTTGAACCTCTCTAGTTCAGAACTCTTTGGTCCGGAAACATCCATCATCCAGAATGATTTTAGTTAGCTGGATGTCCACTTTTCATGGTTGTGACTGTCCCATAAAGTTTGCTTACATCCACCAGTCCTGGCTTTCAGTCTTCTGTGCTGTTATTTATCTCTAATTTACCCCTAAATTTCATCTAACAGCCCAATAAGCAGTGGAAGTGTTGGTAATATGCTAGAAAATATTGACCTCCTGTGGTCTGGAAAATTCTCTGTTTCAGAACCGGTCCGGTCCTGAAGATTTCGGACTAGAGAGATTCAACCTCTACTAACTACAATTGTTTTATGCAAATGTAACTTTCAATGGCAAAAGTTTGTCCTGTAGACATGGCCTGTGTGACATTTGGAAAGAATGACCTACCTCATTGAGTTGAGTAGGGGGTCTGCTGCTGACTTCACTGAGAATAGGACTGGGCCCAGTAATGTTTTGAATTCTTAAATCCCTACATAACTACTATGTATTATTATGTGCCAGTCTATTTAACTACATGCCTCCTAACTATCCATCTTTTCCCCTGTTAAATCCCAGAAGGATGGATTCTTCAGCACCTAAAAATTGAGAAAGCCAAATTTAGTTGCCACTTGAGAAAATATGGACCCACTTGGCTTGCCCAAAGTCACACCGAGTCTGTTGAAGAGCCGGGAATCAAACTGACATTTCTCAGCTCCCAGACTTGTATTCTAAGCACTCATGTACCCATCCCTCATGCTGTAGCTTCCTCCTCTCAAGCAATCCACCCAAGCTAATCTTGCCAGTGTCATGAAATCTGAAAGAGTAAAAATAATGTATACAATAACCTTTTCCACAGAGACTTATTACCAGGGACTGGGTCAGTCTCATGAATTTGAAATGGAAGACAGAGAAGATCTGGGTAATGCTCTATGTTCCATGACTTGTTTCTTTCTGAGTTACTTTAACTTTTCTGTCTGTTACAGAAAGAGGATCTCCAAGTATATGAAAAATACTGTCAGAACAAGCTGAGATCTGAGGCCCTCTGGAGACAATGTGGAGACAGCCTCTTCTTTCAGGTAGAGAGAGTTTAGTTACAGACTAGCAATGCAAGTCTATTCAAATCTCTTTTCCCATCCATCTCTCTTTAGAAAGTTTCTGTACTGTATTCGTGCCCATTTTTAAAAGTAGTAGGGGGAAATATATCTGTGTACACACTTTATAATTCTGGGAGGCACTTGGCAATCATGTCAATGAATGTTGTATCAGAGATTCAATAGACTGGTAGATGAAATCCCTGGAGATGAAGAGCTTTATCACCCAATTACAGAGGGAGACAGCTGAACTAGAGTACAGTACACAATGCTTTCTTTTCCTCTGTCTTCACGGACAAGGTCAGCTCCCAGACAAATGCACTAGACAACGCAGTATGGGAAGGAGGTGGACAGCCCGTGGTGTGGAAAGAACAAGTTAGGAACTATTTAGAAAAGCTAAACATACACAAATCCATGGGCCTGGATTTAATGCATCTGAGGGTACTGAGGGAGTTGGCAAATGTCATTGAGGAGCCTTTGGCCATTATCTTTGAAAAGTCGTGGATATCGGGAGAGATCCCGGATGATTGGAAAAAGGCAAATGTAGTGCCCATCTTTAAAAAAGGGAAGAAGGACAATCCAATCAGCCTTACCTCAGTCCCCGGAAAAATCATGGAGGGAATCCTCAAGGAATCCATTCTGAAACACTTGGAAGAGGGCAAAGTGATCAGGAATAGTCAGCATGGATTCATGAAGGGCAGGTCATGCCTCACCAATCTGATTAGCTTCTATGATGAAGTAACTACCTCTGTGGATGTGGGAAAGTCAGTGGATGTGATATACCTTGACTTTAGCAAAGCTTTTGATACGGTCTCCCACAATATTCTTGCCAGCAAGTTAAGGGAGTATGAATTGGATAAATGGACTGTAAGATGGATAGAAAGCTGGCTAGACTGTCGGGCTCAATGGGTAGTGATCAACTGCTCAATGCCAGGTTGGTGGTCGGTTTCTAGCGGAGTGCCCCAAGGATCAGTTCTTGGACCGATTTTGTTCAACATCTTTATTAATGATCTGGATGAGGGGATGGATTGCACCCTCAGCAAATTCGCAGATGACACTAAGCTAGGGAGAGAGGTAGATATGCTGGAGGGCAGAGATAGGGTCCAGAGTGACCGAGACAGATTAGAGGATTGGGCCAAAAGAAATCTGGTGAGGTTCAATAAGGAGAAGTGTAGAGTCCTGCACTTGGGACGGAAGAATCCCAAACATTGTTATAGGCTGGGAACCAACTAGCGAAGGAGCAGTTCAGCAGAAAAGGACCTGGGGATTACAGTGGATGAGAAGCTGGATATGAGTCAACAGTGTGCCCTTGTAGCCAAGAAGACTAATGGCATATTAGGGTGCATTAGGAGGAGCATTGCCAGCAGATCCAGAGAAGGTATTATTCCCCTTTATTCGGCTCTGGTGAGGCCATATCTGGAATATTGTGTCCAGTTCTGGGCCCCCCACTATAGAAAGGATGTGGACGCATTGGAGAGGGTCCAGCAGAGGGTGACCAAAATGATTAGGGGGCTGGAGCGCATGACCTATGAGGAGAGACTGAGGGATTTGGGTTTGTTTAGTCTGCAGAAGAGAAGAGTGAGGGGGGATTTGATAGCAGCCTTCAACTTCCTAAAGGAAGGTTCCAAAGAGGATGGAGAAAGGCTGTTCACGGTAGTGACAGAAGGCAGAACAAGGAGCAATGGTCTCAAGTTACGGTGGGCGAGGTCTAGGTCGGATATTGGGAAAAACTATTTCATTAGGAGGGTGGTGAAGCACTGGAATGGGTTCCCTAGGGAGGTGGTGGAATCTCCATCCCTAGAGGTATTTAAGTCTTGGCTTGACAAAGCCCTAGCTGGGTTGATTTAGTTGGGATTGGTCCTGCCTTACGGAGGAGGCTGGACTTGATGACCTCCTGAAGTCTCTTCCAGCTCTATGATTCTATGATTCACAAATTTAATACTATTTCTTAACTGGTTAACACTACAAAGACAAATTCCCCTCTTTTAATATTCGCATCTCCACATCAAATGCTGTGATTAACACACAGCCAAACAGATTTAAGTAGCCTCATTAGCACAGGTCCTACAATTGAAAATGTAACTTCTTTTGCTAATATACATAACCCAGATTCTGTAATTTCCACTCCAACTCTGATGAAATGAGTTTGTGGAAGAGTCCCCGCTCAGGTCCCTTGGTCTGGGACACCTTCTGGTCCACAAATCAGCCAGAGAGCCTTCTGGTGCAGTCACCAGTGCTTTTATTGTCAGTTTCCACCACCTTCTATTTACAAAGTTTACAGTCAAGTCAGCCAACTCCTCTGTCTGCCCAGCTGCACCTGCATCCTAGCGCCTTGCCCGCTCTCTTGGCTTCCTTCCTCTGCCTTATATAGCCCTCTGCTCATGAAGCCCACAGCTGTTTCTAACAGCCCTTCAGGCCTGGGCTTGCTCAGCTGTTTCCCCTCAGCCTCTTTAGCTAGGCTACAGTGACAGAGTTCTGGCTTAGCCAGCTGTCTGTCACAGGGTTTTACCCATGAAAGCTCATGACTTAATACATTTGTTAGTCTCCAAGGGTGCGTCTACACAGCACCAAATTTTGAAATAACTCACTGTTCCAACATTCTCTTTAACCCTTGTGGAACCAGGGTAACTGGGATGTCAGAACATGCCTCCTGTTATTTCCAAATCTATTTTGAAATAACGGGCTGCTTCAGTAGATGTGGAATAGCTATTTTGGGATACTTCCAGTGTCCCGAAATAGCTCTGCAGTGTAGGCGTACCCTAAGGTGCCACAGGACTCCTTGCTGTCTCTTTGGTTTTGGTTCCAGGTCAGCTCTAGTACCAGAATGGGGCTTTTTCACAGAACCTGACTAATTGAAATCTTGCAGGAAGGTCTTGTAGCCTATCGAGACCATCTAATTTGAATTCAGAACTTGGCTCTCATTCAGAGATGTTTATATTATACCCAGAATGGCAGGAGAAATCCCTTTGTAAATTGGCTAGTGAAATCCGGAGTATGAGGAACTGAATATATGTCTTGTTTAATCAACAGACATTTCAGTTTCAAATTATCTTAAGCCTTAGTTCCAGGCTTGTCCCCTGTTTTATTTGCAGTATGATTTCCTCATTTTTTTTCTTCTACAGGAATGCCAGCGTAAACTGGATCATAAACTCTCCCTAGATGCTTATCTCTTAAAGCCAGTCCAGAGGATCACTAAGTACCAGTTGCTTTTAAAGGTAAATAAATCTCAAGGACATTCTCTCTGATAAGTGTAGATTGTTGTTGCACTTGACTCTCCATTCGATTGATTATCTCTTTTGTTACATAGCAGTACCCATTTAAAAATTACACCTTAAATAAATTAGATCTACTTTTGCAATGTTAATGTAGTTGATCAGGTAGATGAACACTCATATTTAAAGGAAGGACTCTTTACTGAACTGAAATAAGAACTGAATCTTGAGACGTCCACATGCTGTTGGGCTACCTTCTTAGGCCACATCTCCACTTGCCGCGCCAGAGATTGATCTTCTGGCATTCAATTTAGTGGGTCTAGTAAAGACCTGTTAAATCGAACACCGAGGGCACCCTTGGCCACCAACAGTATTCCTCACAGTCACGAGGAGCAAGGGAAGAGCTCCCATCATCCTCCCACTGTGAAGTTGGCACCAAGATCAACTTAAGGTATGTCGACTCCAATTACGTTATTTATGTGGCTGGAGGTCACGTACCTTAAGCTCACCTTCCGGGTCTAGTAATGATCTGGCCTTACTAAAGTCAGAGACAGTTAAGGGAACGTTACGGGACTGTGCTCTAGAAACAGGTATTAAAGACCATTAAACCAGCGCTTTCATCGTGCACCATGATCCTGGATTCAGCACTATTTCACTATAAACAATGAAGTCACTTTTCAATTTTCCATAACAGAAAATAAATTACCTAGTTCTTTTCTTTAAAGTTTAGAGAAGCTGTTAGCTGGCAAGAAGTAAGGTATAGCTGCCTGAGTATAGGTCTTCACTGGACTCTCCTGAATTCTATCAGTGGCAAAACTCTCTTTGACTTGAGTGTGGTCAGGATTTCACACTTCCTGCACTTCCCCTCTGGCTGTGAATAAATTACTCCAATCAAAATTCCCCAAGGGATGTCGTTTTGGGTGTTTCCCCTTTTCCAGGGCCCAACTTGGGGTAGATTGGCCCTAATTATCAGACACGCTAACCATCCACAGCTCATATTTGACTTCAGTTAAAGTTGTGGGTACTTCACATGTTTGACATTCATGTCCAAACCAAGCAAACAAAATTGAAGCACCAAAACCAGTGGCCCCCTTTGAAAATGTTGGTCTTAATTTCTGTTTCCAATGCCACATCCCTAAAATGGGGATATTATTTTCATAGTTGGTGCAAATGGACATAGCTCCATTAAAGTCAATGAAGTGCAGGGGGGCATCAGGCTTGCTGGGCCCCATGGAAAGTTGAAGGGGGCAGCTCCAGGAAGGGGCAGGACCTTGGGTGGAAAGGGCAGGGATGTGAGCAGCCAGCCCTCAGAACCACCCGGAGTGTGCCACACCTACCGTCAACTCCCATCCCTCACAGCCACCTGGAGCACACCATGTGGCGATTTAAACGGTCTGGATCTCTGACCCCTGCACTCCTGAGATAGCGGCAGCAGCAACAGTTGAGAGCGCCAGGCCCTTTTGAACCACAAGGCCTCAGGGCAATTGCCACCTTTGCTCCTTCCTCTCCCTCCCGCATCGGCAGACCTGGTAAAGTGACGCCAGTTTGTTATCTGAATATCTGGCCAATTATATTTATCTATTGAGTGCCTAAATGTCAAGGGCATGGGCTACATAGGAAACCCTAGGATAGTTAGGTTGAAGAATCCTCCAATCGATCAAATTTCATCGTGGTGCAACTTCATTAATTCTTACAGAGTTGCATCTCTTGGTAGATTCCCTTTATGTGCTTCCAGCAACCGCCATAGCATAAGGGAGAGAGAGAGTTCAAAGGAAGCATTCAAGGCCTACAGTTGAGCAATAATAAACTGTGCTTGCTTTTTACTTGGAAAGGTGCAAACAAACAACAGTGATATTAGATCATGGAGTACGATTCTGAAGCAGAACAGGCACAGCCATTCAGATCAAATCAGTTCTGACCAGTTCTGAACACATCTCCCAGTATGTTTGGAAGGACGCTTCACACAAAAAGAATTCTGAGAGCACCATAGAAGCTATGCCCCATTGGGAAGGGCTTCTATGAAGTTGGGGGAGTGGCAGGTGATTCCAGAGAACCTTTCACAATTAGAAATGGATCGGAAGGAAGAGGCAATGCATAGGTCTTGGTGAGCTATGGGCAGATCAGCTTTCAGCTCTTGGATCAGTTAAAAAAAATTCTATTTGGTTTCAATCAGTTCAGCTAGTTTTAGATGGCAGCCTCCTAACTAAATGGCAGTCATAGACAGTGTTCCTTCTAATCTTTTCAATCCATGTGCGGATGTTTTTCATTCACGTGCAGAATAAATTTTGTTACATGCACCAAGGCACTGGTGCACCACCAGTAGAAACAAAACCCTAGCTCTGGGTGCTCTGCTAATCAATGGGTGGCATTTGAATCTCTGTTGGGTGGCCACACAATCACCCAGCTTACAGGGAACACTGGACTGTGGTGGGGATTTCACCACAAGTAGCGTAAAATGCATTTGCTCTTCCTCTCTGAGGCATGGGCAGCTACGTATTTAAAGGCAGCACTTTATATGGTAAGAGCAGGATGGGATTTGTGTGAATCCCTTTTCTTCAGTTTCCTTTTCACCTGGATACAAGCCCCTGGAGCTTTGTCTCTGAGCAGTTTCAGCTGCCTTTTGCTCCAAATTTGGAAAACAGCCATAAGCCTGAGCCAAAAATCACAGATCTGAGTTTTAGAGGGACTCCAGTCCAAGTCTTTGCATTGGTGGCATATCTCTGCTGAGTTTTGAATCAAAGCCAGGTAAAACAACTTGACCGTTGTGTGGTTTCCATCTACCATGTATTACGCACAACTTTACTGCTGCACACCCGAGACTGGGCCCACATTGGCTGAACTTGGACCCTGTTTTGTCAAAAAGTTCCCAAGAATAGCCTGAGTTTCAGGTTTGTGACAAAACCAGATGAAGGTTCACACCACTCTGGTGAGGGAATCCATCTCCTGCCATAGTAAACAGAAATGAGCAGGGAGGAAGTGAATTTTCAGAAGTAGCCATGAGGTTTTGATTTCCCTGTGGCATGTCCGCTCTCAGCAGCTGTGAAGAACAATGAAATGAACCAGTATCTTTATTCCCAATTTCTTTGGTAGATGCAGTGCCCAGACTGTACTGTTGCTGGCTGTGTAGCTGGCAAGTTGGCAGACAAAACCAAGCTAATTGGAAGTGTTGTTTGTTTACTAGTATGATATTTAGTTCAGACACTGCAGTTCTGTCATTCCATTGTGCTGAATTGCTATTTGTGCTAGAAGCCTACAATTACCCAATCAAACACTCATGCCATAGTGATAATAAATTCATAGCTGACCTATAAATGGTTACCAAACAGGAACTTGCCTGAGCTTGTTGAGTCACCAGACATAAGGTGAGTAACCGAAACTTTTGTGTTATCACTTGGTAACCAAAATACATAGTCCTGGGAGCCAATGGGTTAATAAGTGAATTCCCCCAAGCAGTATGGGATCCAACAATTAGGCTTTATAAGCTCGATCCTAGGGGCTTCTGAGCGGCTGCTGCAGACCCTCAGTGGTGTTAAGGGCTAGAACCTCAGAGGTTCAATACTTCCAGACTGACCCTGACTTTATTTTTAAAAACTTTTTAAATGCTCCATCTATTCAACTTTTTCTTTCTTAAGCACTTTGAGTGAAGGGAGCAGGGGGCTGGCTCTGATCTCAGTTGGGTGTAAATCAGGAACAACCCAATTACACTGGTGCAAAACTGGGATAAATGAGGTCAGCATCAGGGCTACCACTTCCAGATGTGCAGGAGCAAGGGGTTGATATGGGGAAAGGCTGAATTTAAATTAAAAAGGCCTGAGTCTCCCTCTGTTTTTACAGAGGTGTGACTTCAGTAAGGAAGTGAGAAGAGAATTAGTCCCCAAACTTTCCTTAGAACTTTTCAGGGATAACCAAGGAAGAGTATCAGAGGGGTGGCCGTGTTAGTCTGAATCTGCAAAAGCGGCGAGGAGTCCTGTGGCACCTGATAGACTAACAGAAGTGTTGGAGCATAAGCTTTCATGGGCAAAGACCCACATGCATCTGACAAAGTGGGTCTTTGCCCACGAAAGCTTATGCTCCCACACTTCTGTTAGTCTAAGGTGCCACAGGACTCCTCGTCAACCAAGGAAGAGTTATTGGTTGATGAAAATGAAAGACAGGAGTGAGTAGAAAAGTGCTTGTATGGGACCCTGTGAGCATTGTGTACCTAGATATTTGGAGCCCAAAGCAGAAGATTGATACTTGGAGAGACTGCACAGTTTGGCCTTTTCATTGTTTTATTTTTGTTTTTCTGTGCTTTGGCCTTCTGTTCCTCAACAGGCCTGTGACTTTGCCTCTCATTGCCCATGCTGGGGACATACAAAGGGCAGATCTCTGATCTCAGAGAATGACCCCATTTTAAAAGTACAAGTTTAGTGCTTTTTTTATTGGAGTTTAACATTGTCCTTTGAAGTGATCATCCTTTAAAAAGACATTATAAAAGTGGGTTGGTAAATAGTTGGCTTTGCGGTACGATTTAAGTGAACTGGAAGATTTCTCTGTCTCTTCCCTGCTCCTATTAAAAAATCAACATCTGGAAAATAAACCTTTCAGAAAGAGACTCAAGAAGCTCAATCTACAGTGTATCAAGAAGATGAAGAGGTGATTTAATCATGGTCTGCCAGTACACTGATGGAAGAGATTACTGATAATAGAGGGCTCCTTATGGCAGCCGATGGAGGCCTAACAAGATCCAGAGTCTGGAAGCTGAAGTTAGACAATTTCAGACTAGACACTAGATGCACACTTTTCATACCGGCGGTTACAATCTACCTAGGGCAGTGGTTCTCAAAGTGTGGTCCGCAGACGACTAGTGGTCTGTGACCATTTTGCAGTTGGGCCACAGGCTTGGGGCTCGCCCCCCCTTGCAGTGGGGAGCCTCCATGCCAGCCCCATGCCACCCCCTCTTGCGAGGTTGTCTTCCCTCTGCAGGATGGAGCCCCAATCCTCATTGGCTGGATCCAGCTCAAAGGGGGAGGCGCAGCTCCCCAAGCTGCCAATCCCCTCTCCCCCATCTGGGGAAACAGGAAACTGCTCATTTGGAGGCTTTGCCTGCTGTTACCATTGGCTGGAATCCTGGCCAGACTCCCACCCTCAGCCTTCACCCTGCATCCCATCCTGCATCCATTTTGTCATCATGGCTGGCTGGCTGGTGGTCCACAGAAAGGTTTGTGTTGAACAGGGTGGGCCATGGGCCAACAAGTTTGCGAACCACTGACCTAGGACTGTGGCGGATTTTCCATTGCCTGTTGTCTTTAAATCCAGACCAGATGTGTCTCTCAAAGAAAAGCTGTAGCTCCAGCAGAAGTTATGGGCTTAATGCAGGAACCATGTAGGGGAAGTCTGTGGTTTGTGTTACAGCTGGAGAACAGACTAGATTAACTCACTGGGGCCCGGGTTTGGGTCATAAATGAACTTGTGAAACTTAAAAATGTCCAAAAGCTTAAAAAATCAATTTCTGGTGATAGTTAAAGAGACTTTCCTACCACGCCGATAGCTGCACTCTTCTGTGTGTACAGCACATGTAGTGGTCTCATCATAACTCCCTGATCATGGCTATGGATGTTTGAGATGTGGCTAATATGGATGCCTTTATGGTTTAAATAGGAAATGCTGAAATGCAGCAAGAATTCCGAAGGCACTGCAGAACTGGAAGAGGCACTGGCCACGGTGCTTGATATCATCAAGTCGGTGAATGATTCCATGCATCAAATAGCCATCACGGGATATGAGGTATTATTATTATTTATTATCTGCACTCTAGTCACAGATCAGGCAATATTCCAGCAGGCTCCGATCATGACACACACACCCCACTATTGCATGTTGCTTACTTACTCACAGCCTACCCAGGTAACAGGTTTCTGACAGAAAGACACAGGATGAGACGTAGCAGTGATCAAACATTCAGGACAAAGTTTCGCCTGAGCAAATTTTGCGGGGGTGGGAGCGAGTGGATGTGATAGCAGGACGCAGCTGACGTTTGTAAATAGGAAGATGAGTGATCCAGAATAAGGCATGTCCGTCGACGGAGCCATGTAGATTAGTTTACTAGACATAGGAAAATGAAGCGGCGATTTAAATAATCGCCGCTTCATTTACATCGAAATGGCTGCCGCGCTGTGCCGATCAGCTGTTTGGCGGCACAGCGCAGTAGTGTGGATGCTCCGTGGTTGATAAGGGAAGCCCTTGTCGACCACCCCAGTAAACCTCATTCCACGAGGCATAACGGAGCCATGTAGTCTAGATATACCCTATATGACCCCAGTACAGACCCACAAAATTCCAAGGCACTAGGTATGGATCAGGAAAAGCTGGTTGACATATGAAAAGGTCAGTAGAAACCTACACCTACAGCTGGAGGCCCTATTGCTTCAAATATATTGATGACAACAACAATAGTAACAGTCTATATCAATGATAACTACAATGAAGTAACTCAGTCTACAAAGAGTCACTGATTAAGAGGTAGGGGTGATTACCACATGAGAAAAGAATGACTTTAAGTAACACTGAGGGGATGTACTCACCATTTTGAAATATCAGAAGGATGTAAACACTAAGGAAGAATTTATTTGGTTTGGTTCAAGCCATTTTAAGTAGGAATAATGGGATTGGCATTAAGGTAAAATGTAGGCTGAATATCTGGAAAAACAAGAAGCTTTGTTGGGTTGCAGAATAGTCTCCAAAAGAAGGTTGTGGAAAGTCTACTAGTCTTGTGTATAACAGGAGAAAACACTGAAGAATATGCTGTAATGTCTGGATAGGAAAAGTAATCTCTCTTTGTGCAAGGGGATGAACTAGATTCCTCACATACCATTTCTAGGATTCTGGGATTCATATATCATCAATTATATATGTATCCGAGCACCAGCTGCTATTGTAATGAATTAGCTAGGAGGTTCTCAGACTAAAGGTCATGACCTTCAGGAGGTTGCAAGGTTATTATGTGGGAGGTTGTGAGCTGTGAACCTCCACCCCCAAACCTGGCTATTTATAATAGTGTTAAATTTAAAAAATGCATTTTTATCCTAAAATGGGGAGGATGGGTCACACACAGAGACTTGCTGTGTGAAAGGGGGGGGGGGTTACCAATGCAAACGTTTGAGAATTGCTATGTACAAAACACCACCGACAATGCTGCTCCTGAAAGGATGGAATTATATCTGCTCAGTTGTGTGTCCTAGATATACTATCCTGTAAGCACCTAATGGAGATGCTCCTTTAGCTCATGCAGCAGAGCAAATGTTTGGGGAGCAGGAGGATTTGAGTGCTAGCGCCAGGGTTGCAAAGACATCCATGATATGTAAAAGATGGTGCAACAATAGTCAAGTTCTGGGTTGCAATGGATCTGTTACAATAGTGGCACACATACGTGCTTTGTAAAAATGTCTCTTCAAAGGGTCAAATTCCACCACTGGACGAAGAACCAACACAAAGCCTATTCACGATTTGAGTCCCACATAAGCCCACACAGCCTGAAATACTTCAATGGTGACCTGTGAATTTCACCCAATATCAGGCCAGGTCTACACCACATGAGACAGTTGACCAAAGATACACAACTCCAGCCACAAGAATAGTTAGCTGGAATTGACTTGCCTTAGATCCAATTTCTGTGGCATCCCCACTACAGGAGGTTGATGGGAGAAACTCTCCCATCAAGTTCCCTTACTCCTTCTGACCCAGTGGAGTACCGAGGTCGATGGAGGTGCCATCAGTGGTCAATTTAGCGGGTCTTTATTAGACATGCTAAATCAAACCCCGGGGGATCAATCTCCAGATTGTTGATCTTGGGGTAAGTGAAAACAGGCCGTTTGTAGAGTAACAGATCTAGGCATATTGCTGAGCAATTAGAATAGGAATAGTTTCTAATTACTGTACAGGCAGTCCCCGGGTTACATGGCTCCGACTTACATTGGATCCCTACTTACAAACGGGGTGAGGCAACCCTGCACTAGCTGCTTCCCCCCAGCAGACCAGGGAGACGCGAAGCTAGCGCCCTCCCCACCACCCAGCAGACCAGGGAGACGCGGAGCGGCTTTTCTCAGCAGACACCTCAGCTTGAGAATAAAGGACTGAGGGAAGTGAGGTGTGGGAGAATAAAACTGAGCTCTGGAGAAATGTTTGGCTAGAGTTTCCCCTACAATATGTACCAGTTCCAACTTACATACAAATTCAACTTAAGAACAAACCTACAGTCCCTATCTTGTACGTAACCCGGGGACTGCCTGTCTTGTAGTTTGCATCTTTGGGCTGAAAAACAACATTGACACGAAAAACATTGTGGGAATTTCCTCTCCTGCTCTATATAGGAGAAGGCCACAATATAGCTATACAAGTTTTGTGTTGACAACATTTCTGAGATGGCTTGTGCGTGTTTATTTATTGGAACAAAGATGTGGAATAAATTGCGCTCAATAAATTCATTCTCAATAGGTCCTTTTCAGATTGTAGGCTATGATGACTAGTGAGTATTGCAAGGCAAGCACCTCCCACCTCTAAGCAATCTATTCAAGCAAACGTGTGGAAGACAGGACTAGCTGGTCTGGCCTGATGTGCTTTTTGAGGGTGGCAATATCCCAAGAGGGCAACAGATTGGAGCCCTTGACTTATGTAGGCCATGCTACTTTTTGGTGACATACACGTGCAGAGCTGAGGGGCAGAACTCCTGCGTAAGATGCTGCCGGGGCCTAAACATGCTGCTAGGAAACCATCCTAGAGCGATTGCAGCTCCTATTGGCTGTGGATCGCTGTTCTCGGCAAATGGGAGAGGCGAGAAGTGGTGTGGACCGGGACGCTGCTTCCCATCGCTCTCATTGGCTAGAAACAGCGATTTTCAGCCAACAGGAGCTGCAATTTTCCATACCTGCGGAGATGCAGGTAAATATAGCAGTAGCGGCCTGCCAGGGGCTAACTCTGGCAGACCAAATCTGGCCCACAGGCCGGTATTTGCCCACCCCTGGCATAGGTCCAACTCCTGAAGCGTTCTGTCTCCTGCACACTCATGTTTCCATGTTGGCATCAGTGTCACTGTTCCAGGGCAATGTTACTGCTGTGGGTGGTCATGGGTGCAAAGAGAGGCGATATCTGAGACCTTTTGGGGCAGTCCCACTGAGAGCTTTGAATATCCAGTCAGATGCCTTGAACTCTGTGTCTTCAAAGGGGAGCCAATGCAGAGAGGGGAGCAGAGGGCAAAGTGTTCATGGGCTCAGCAGATGGACTCTAGCATTTTGTGCCCAATGGAGCTTATTTGGGGTGTGCTGCTACATTCTGAAATGCAATTATTTCCTGATATTACGGGACATTGTTTCTCTTGTTTAAGGAAGGCTGGAGAGACGGTTGAACTACCGGTGCATCTCACTGCCATTCACCATTTTATTGCCCATCCCTGAGCTAGGTTGTAGACTCACGGCAATAAGACATAACAACACCACAGAGGCACATTTAGAATTATGTGCAAGGTTCATCGCTTCAGTTTAGCTTTCCCTTTCTATGTTTTTATACACACAGACACACAAACAATACTCAATTTGTGTGTTTGTACACACACGCTCACACATGCACAACACATACACTCATGCACAAGAACATACACAAACTCAAGCCTATAAATTAATCAAGCTGTTTCTCTTCTAGGAAGGAAAGGAAGGGGAAAAGAGTAAAATTGTTACATGATATATTTTACTATTGTTATTCTATTTATTCTTCTGAGCATCTCAGATACTGTGCTGATATGGGATTTAGAAGTACCTACACGGGACCAGATCCTGCAGTTGAATCCATGTGTGAGGGGAAAACTTGTGTAGACACCTCAGTATAGCCAAAAATTAAGCACTTCCATTGCAAATCAAGGCCTCAATTCTGAAATTATCTCCATGTACAAATTTTAGGATTGGGGCCAAAACCTACTCTTGTGAATGTAATCATTGCTTGCTCCATAATCCTGTATCACAGATACAAGTTATTTCTTATACAATACTTTGCAGGTGTCACTGTGTTCATCTATATTTCTTATTGTCCATTAACACATAGTTTTGACACTCCTTTCACTCATTTTACTCCGACATTCTTTAGTACTAAAATATTTTATACATGTTTTGTGCTTTTGGGGTCTGACCAAAGTCAATTAAAGTTGAATCTTCCCCATTGACATCAGAGGGCTTTGGATCAGGCTTTTAAAGCAGAAGGTCGGATGCTTATTCTCTCTCTCTCTCTGGTATGTCTCCTGCACCCATCCCCATAGTGTCTGAATGCCTCGCAATCATAAGAACATCCAGACTGGGTCAGACCACAGGACAGTCAAGCCCAGTATCCTGTCTGCCCACAGTGGCCAATGCCAGGTGTCCCAGAGGGAATGAACAAAACAAGGACTCATCAAGTGATCCATCCCCTGTCGCTTGTTCCCAGCTTCTGGCAAACAGAGGCTAGGGACACCATGCCTGTCCAACCTGGCTAATAGCCATTGATGGACCTAATGTCCATGAATTTATCTAGCTCTTTTTTGAACCCTGTTATAGTCTATGCCAGGGATGGCCAACCCATTAAACAGAGAGCCGAAACAGCGGCAGACAAAATGCGAAGAGCCACGTGCAACATTTTTTTTTTTTTTTTTTTTTGCAATTTTGTGTTGAGCAAACAAAAAAAAAAAAAAAAAAAAAGGAAGAGCTCTCCACCAGACCCCCCAGAGTTGTTGAGCAAAAAAAATAAAAGATGCTGCCCCTTTACAAGGCCTCATCAGGTCCTGTCAGCTGCCGCCATCTTGGCAAAGCCATTTTGAATCAACACACCGGATGACTACCTTGCCCTGGTGTCAGCACAGGGAGCTGGGGGTTGGAGACCATTTCTAGGGGCACAAGGGTGGCTTCACAAGCTGTGGGGGAGGCTTTGCGAGCCGCACTTTAAGGGGGGAAGAGCCGCATGCAGCTCACGAGCTGAGGGTTAACCATCCCTGATCTAGGCCTTCACCACTTCCTCTGGCAAGGTGTTCCACAGGGTTGACTATGCATTGCGTGAAGAAATACTTCCTTTGGTTTGTTTTAAACCTACCTCACAAACCTCTTTGAAATGGGGTGTGGCTTTTATCCCCATGGCACCGATGGGGAACTGAGGCAGAGAGAGACTAAAGACCAGACTTTTTGGAAAGGATTTAGGTGCCTAGACATGCAGATAGGCAGGTGAAAACCTTTACAAATCTAGCCCTACCTGACGTGCCTAAGGCCAGCCTGAATGTCTGTAGTAGAGCAGAAATTGGGCCTCTGTCTCCCACAGCCCAGCCTTGTGCTCAAATTACTGGTCACTAAGGCTACCTCTGTACTGCCCAGATTATAGGTAAGAATAGTTGAATGCGCCAAAATGCGGCACTGTGACTCCCCTGTGTGGGTGTGTTGGGCGTGGACTGACAGGTTCCTGCTTGGTGTTAACAGTCCTCTTCAAACAAGGTGAGAGTCACATATGCTAGAAGCCTCTTAGTTTGCACCTGCAGTTTCCACAGCATTTGGGTGCACGCTGCTGTTCAAACCCATGATGGTCCACCCTGTAGGATAGTGCAGACAAACCCTAAAGATCCCGAATGCTGCTCTTGAGGGACAGGCTGTGGAAGCCCAGGTTGTCAAGGTTTTGGTAGAGGCAGCTTCTCCCTCCCATAAAAGTTCCTGTGGGTATCAGACAGGACCCTTGCCTGGCAGATCAGACAGAATCCCTCAGACAGGCTGGACAGCTGACTGTCTTAACTGGGAATGTTCAACATAAGTGTTGTGGGCATGGAAAATGGCAGGGTGAGAAAGGATAAGCGAGGGAACTTGTAAACTGATTTTGGGGGAGTCTTTTCAGGGGCCCCAGCTTTCTCCTGCCTGCTCTCCTTTCATGCAGTTGGACCAGTCTTTAAATTCTTAACCTCATTTGAGTCTATCATCCCTAAAGCTCCAGGCTTGCAGGCCTCTTTTGTCCTGGTATCAGTGTTTTAGGGGCAGTCTGACCGGGGCTCTTGCCACTCTGCTGTCCCTCCCTTTCTGTTCCCCAGTCTGCACAGCCAGTCTTGTTTTCTTCATTGGTCACAGCTGCAGGTGCATGTCTCCAGGATCGGCTGTTCTGGCAGCACTGTTGGGGTGTGGTCAGCCTGGTTGCCTGTAAGCAGTGAAGATGTCCTGTCCTTTCCATCTATGCCCAGTATTGGGCTTGTGAACCCCATTACCAGCTACGGACATTACAACTGGGGAGTAGAACTGGGCAGTAAAACACCCAGCTGCCCCCTAGGCTTAGGCTACATGCTGGTTCACAGCACCCTACGTAGCTCAGTGCCATGGCCACTCTGAGCATCTTTGGCTCCCAAATCACACCCCTCAGTCCTTTGGGGGAAATGAGTGCCCTGGGTTTTGCTGCTCTGAATGTCACCCACCCTTCTCTTCCCCACCCTTGTCTGACAGGGAGATGTGCATGAGCTCGGTAAGCTGCTGATGCAGGGCTCCTTCAACGTCTGGACTGATCACAAGAAGGGCCACAGTAAGGTGAAAGACTTGGCACGGTTCAAGCCAATGCAGAGGCACCTCTTTCTCTACACAAAGATCCTGCTCTTCTGCAAGAAACGGGATGAAAACACGGACGGACACGAGAAGTCTCCTTCATACAGCTTTAAGAATTCTTTAAAGGTAACGGGCATGGTAGAGGACAAGAGGAGTTGTATATATTCACTAGAGAAGCAGGTTTAAAATAGCACAGAGGTGAGCCTTTTCAAGGCAAGATTAGACATTTGAAAGACCTTTTCTATGGAAGCAAGCTGAACACTGCAGAAGCCCTGGGAACAATCTTGTTTTTGAATAGGGTGAAACTCCTGCTGGAGATGAAACAAAAAACAGGACTATGTAGCACTTTAAAGACTAACAAGATGGTTTATTAGATGATGAGCTTTCGTGGGCCAGACCCACTTCCTCAGCTCAAATAGTGGAAGAAAATAGTCACAACCATATACAGTACAATTCCAATAGTCCGGCATCTAATAGTCCGGCACTCCTGATAGTTCGGCATCAAAATGGCAAGAGCCTAGTGAGTGAGCTTCGGCAAAAAATAAGTCACAAGGTAACAGCGGCAGCAGCTGAACTGAGCAAAAAGGGTAAAAAAGGCTTAAAAAAACTAAAACATTACAATATACTGTATATAGTATGTACAATAAAAAGGGTTAAGAACACTTTATATACAGTATATAATGTATACAGTATATATATAACCATCTTATAGTACCTTCTGATAGTCCGGCATATCTGATAATCCGGCACCACCTAAATCCCATAGGTTCCGGATTATCGGAAGTCTACTGTATACCAAAGGATACAATTAAAAAAATGAACACATATGAAAAGGACAAATCAAATTTCAGAACAGGTCTGGCCCACGAAAGCTCATCATCTAATAAACCACCTTGTTAGTCTTTAAAGTGCTACATAGTCCTGTATTTTGTTTCAGCTACCCCAGACTAACACGGCTGCATTTCTATCACTATTCTGCTGGAGATGGGCCAAGAAACCCTGGAATGTCAGGTGTCTTTGAAATCCTGGATCTGAATTTGTTTAACTGGCCACTCTCTTAATGATTTGGTGAATCTCCCACAAACCTGGAAGCTTTTGAAATCTGGATCTGAATTTCCACTCAAACTCCTTACGTCTATTGCTGAAAGGGCCCCTAATTCCAAGGGACATTAGTTAGCTCAGTACAGAGTGTTCTGCACTGGCTATGTCCTATTGGTTCCAAAGAGGATGGGAGAGAGACTGTTCTCAGTAATGACAGATGGCAGAACAAGGAGCAATGGTCTCAAGTTACAGTGGGAGAGGTCTAGGTTGGATATTAGGAAAAACTATTTCACTAGGAGAGTGGTGAAGCACTGGAATGGGTTCCCTGGGGAGGTGGTGGACTCTCCATCACTAAAGGTTTTTAAGTCTCGGCTTGACAAAGCCCTGGCTGGGCTGATTTAGTTGGGATTGGTCCTGCTTTGGGCAGGGGTCTGGATTCGATGACCTCCTGAGGTCTCTTCCAGCCCTATGATTCTATGATTTTCTAATTCTATAGTGAGTAGCAGAGATAAGCAGTTTGGGGTTCATCTCATTGTTCCAGACAGAGATAATGTCTCTATGATCGGCTGTTCTGGCAGCAGTGTTGGGGTGTGGTCAGCCTTATTGCCTATAAGCAGTGAAGATGTCCTGTTCCTTCTGTCTATGCCCAGTATTTGGCTTGTGAACACCATTACGTGCCACAGACGTTATGGCTGGGGAGTAGAGCTGGACAGTGAAACACCCAGCTGAGTCCATGGCTTTGACTACATGTAGGTCCACAGCACCCTAGCAATGAGCAACTTTGGTTCCCTAATCACACCCATCGATCCTTTGATTTGAACAGTGAGGAAAACAAGTCTGCCCTGGGGTTTATTGCTTTGAACATCACCATGTGAAAACCTTTCTCCTTTCCTCCTTATCTGACAGTGAGATGTACATGAGCATGATACTCTAGTTTTAGGCACGTGGTGTTTTTCTATTAATGTCAGTGGAATAGGATGAAGCTTTGAGAACTACAACCTATGTTCTGTTACAAAAATGTCTACAAATGACTCACAAAAAAGTTGATTCTTGAAATGTTCCAGCCCCATAATCCTGATACTGTTAACATTAGTTACACTACTGGGGACAAATTCTTCCATCAAATACCACAGTGTGATCCTTTGGCAACATTTGAAGCAACATTTGGCTCAGTGTGTGTAGGGTTGCAATACACTAGCCATTAATAGTGTCTGTTTATGAAGGCATGAACTGTTCAAAAACATAGGAGTATAAAGTATCTGTTTATTGTATGCTTCAGAGGGGTAGCCGAGTTAATCTGTAACTGGAAAAGTTTAAAAAATAACAAATAATCTAGCAGCACTTTAAAGACTAACAAAACGTGTAGATGGTATCATGAGTTTTCGTGGGTACAACTCACTTCTTCAGATGACTGGAGTATTACAAGTCCAGATCCATGAATAAATAAGGGAAGGGAGGAGCGGGGGGGAGAAGGAAGGGGGAAGAGAAAAAAGGAGTGAATTAGATTATTCAAGTTACAAGAGGCTGATAAGAACAATTTGCACCTCTATAAGTACCCATTGGTTGGTTGGTTGGTTAAGTCATTAGGAAGTGGCAGGTAGTGTGGGAGACAGCCAATATCTTTTCATTCCTCTCTGATAGGAATCAAACGTGTAAATGAATTTAAGTTCCAACCCTTCCCTTGTGGAATTAGCCTGAAACAGTACCGTGACTTAGAGATCCATTAATGAGTGCCCAGGAAGGTTAAAGAGTTCTCCAACAGGTTTCTGTGTGTTGCCTTTTTAGATATCTGATTTGTGTCCATTAATTCTTACTGTTTACAAGGTTGGATAAGAATTCTAATTTGTCTTCTCTCATAGTATGTGAGCAAGCTTATGCTCTTTGGATGCATTTGTTCTTAATTTTTTATCTATTTCATTTTTTCTGTTGCTCAAAATTGGGGGGAAAGCTAATAATTATGTCATGATAATAGAAATTGAGATTCAAAAGTTAAAACTTTGTAACCATTAAAACACAAATTGTCCTTCGTCACATATCAAAGTCGACATCCTTAAATCAAATACCAATGGCTTGTCAGGCGAAGTTCGAAAAAAAATGCTGTTGATCTGTAAATTTCAGTGATCGTTGATGGAAATGGTTTTCGGTGGTTTGGTTGTGGATGGTGAAATTTATGTTTACCGACACTTATGATTAAAAATGGAATCCTTCCAAGCCTACCTATATGGGATGGAGAGCCACCATTTTTGCTATATATAAGCTGTAAAATAAAACCACCCACTCCTGCAGCCCTTCTTTTTGTTAGTCGGGTCACGCAAGTGGGCTCTTACTTACTAGGCAATAGTCTAGTTAAGATTGTGCAACCAAGCACTCAGAAGTTAACTGATGCAGAATTAAAGCTGAGCACCCAACTTTAGTCCTGTGTATATATTTTAAAACTAGAAGATTAACCCAGTGTTGCTTGGGTCCTAAATTCAAATAAGTTTTGTTTTTCTTCATTTAAATCATTGTTTTGGGGTGGTGCTGCGGTTGAGGGATTCAGAATGCAGGCTGCCCAGGGGAGGGAGCACAACTTCAGTCCTTTCTTACTGCGGCAGCTTGGAGCCAGATGAAAAGTGCCTGTCCATAGCTGCTGCAGCTACAGCAGGCACAGCTGGGGGGAGAGATGAATGTCCCCTATCTGTGGGACAGACAGACAGAGAGACACACAACCAAACAAACTCTCTGAAATATACAGTAGATAGCTATCCCTTTCTCCACTCCTGTCCCCTGCTGGCCCAATAGGATTATAGCTGTCCCATTCCCCCTATCTGGCCCCTTGTTACCTCTGTCCCTCCTATCACACCCCTCCCTTTCCATTTTCTGAGAAACAATTGAATTTCAGGCACATCCCATTGTCCTGGCACAATCAAGCCCTGACCTTGCTCTAAGTTATGATAATAGTACGCTGGCTACCAAATTTGGTGGTTGGGCCTAGCTCTTACCGTTTAGGAGTTCTTAAACATATGGACTCATGGACAAACAGACAGACACACATTTCTAAAATAAATAGTAAGATATGGCCTCCTTTCTATGATTGCATTTGACGTGACCCAATAATACAATCTGGGCAAGTGTTCAAATTGAAATTTCTGATGCAACCTTGTATTAAGAACACCCACAACATGTATTTACCTGGCAGCATTAGAGCTGTCTGAAATACCGTCTCTATCTAACCTGATTACCTAAGAGATGAGAATACAATATAAGAGTTGATAGAATTACAGGCCTTAGCATTGTTGTGTTGTTGTTTTCAGTCTCTTGTCCTCATGTGTTTGGAAACTCAAAAGGATTGCAGTTTTGCCCTAACTCCTGGTTTTGGCCTGCAGATTCTTATGTGATATGACTTGCCAAGATGCAGCCTTAGGGCTTGATTCATGGAGATACTGAACACAGAAGAAAATGGGAGTTATAGGTGTTCAGCACTTTTGTCCTTACCATGAGCACCTTAGACCCCTGTTCTCCAATAAACTTTGTGTGGGCAGAGCCATGCAATAGCATGGAACACCCTGAAGTTAAAAGGTCTGCGCATAGAAAGAGAGTTCATTTCAAAGGGTCTTGGGGTGTAATCCTGCAGGGTCCTGGTCCAGCAAAGCACTTAAATTTGATGATGGAATTGATGGGACGATTCATATGCTTCGGTTCTTTGCTGGATTGGGATCATAGTACAGTAATCAGTATCTCAAAGGGTCAACATTTGAATTTAACAAATGTGCTGCTACTAATTGCTCTCTATAATCTGTTAGAGAGAAACACTGACAGCTAAAAGGATGCAGAGATGAACTTTATGTTGATTCCAAAAAAAAAATTGGAATACATCATGCACTCTCTAAAGTTATCCAGAATAGGACACGTCCTTTTTATAGTGTCCTTCAGAAGAGATATCATGTAAAAATAAGTTAACATAAAGTTCCAAGTTTTTCTTTTTTTATTTTGAAACAGATGAGTACTGTTGGCATCACAGAAAACGTAAAGGGTGATAACAAGAAGTTTGAGATCTGGTATAATGGTCGAGAAGAAGTCTATATCATCCAGGTACAGACAATGTTTTTTATGTAAGGGAATTCACTTCCTGCCAGCTGTTTCCTTTAACAAGGCTGTTATTTCCTTGTCTGCTCTATTCTGGGTGCTACTGATTCTGTAGTGGGGGAGATAGAGACACTATGAATGAAACTAGTTTTTGATGTTAATGTTACTCCCCATTCTCATAATAAACACATTATGAAAGTGTACCTCAGAGAAGCAGTGATTCTTAGAGCTGCTAATGAAATACTAACCCTGCCTATATCATTAAGGAAACTAGTGTGGCTGTGCTATGGGTGAACTTTTAGACCCAGTGTAAATTGTTATTTTGTAAAGTTCCCTTTGGTCCCAGTTCTGGTCATAGCGGTTTATCACAAGGAAGGGCTAAAAGCAAATTTTAGATTAAAGCGTCCCTAGAGTTGAACTCTATCTGCTTATATTTGCTTTGCACCTTTCCTATGTTTACAGGCATCTTCTGTTGAGCTGAAAAACATCTGGGTTTCTGAGATTAGAAAAGTCCTGACAGGACAACTGGAAGCATGTAGAGGTAGGACACCGTGTGTGAGCTTTGTGATGTTGTATTGACTCTGTATCTGACAGTCCAACAGCTAAAATGGGTTATTGAACGGGTATGTGCTGCCAAATACAATCAGCAAGAGCAGACCCAATATGTGGAAAATCAACATAATTGCAAGCGAAACACATGACTGAAGGTTGACCCTTATTCAACTAGTGAGCACTAGTCTTTTGTCTTGCTCATAAAACATGACGCTGAGGGTACGTCTAGACTGTGGGGGTTTTCTGGGATACCAGAGGTATATACTGTAAACACATTATGAAAGTGTACCTTAGAGTAGCAGCGATTCTTAGAGCTGCTCATGAAATACGAACCCTGCCTATATCTTTCAGGAAACTATTGTGGCCATGGTATGGATGAAAAAGAAAACACAATGATGAGAAATGATGTGGGAGTCCAGTTAGAAAAATAAGAGGAACTTTTAGACCCAGAGGTATCCCAGAAAAACTCCGCCGCGTCCAGGGAATGCGTTTGTTCTTCCGCTTTTTTGTGGAAGAGCAAACATGCTCTTTTGAGGAGCCCTGTATACCTCGTTCTACGAGGAATAAGGGCTCTTCTAAGAGAGGAGGCTTTTCTGCCATTTGGCCCCGTCTAAATGGGCCCAAATGGCGGAAAAGCCTCTTTCAGAAAAGCAGTCGGAAAAAGCTAGACAATTTACATAGCTTTTTCTGAAAAAAAGCTATAGTGTAGACCTAGCCTGAGAAGGAGGGTAGTTTCGTGGCTACAGTGTTAGCCTCAGACTCTGGAAATAGTAGTTCAATTTCCTACTCCACCATAGACTTCCTGTGTCACTTTGGGTGAATCACTTAATTTCCCCAGGTGTTTTTCCATCTCTTAAGTGGAGGAAGTACCACTTCCTTGCCTCACAGGGTGTTGTGAGGGTGAATGCAGGAAACCATGTTAGGTGCCCTAATTCCATACTAATGGCCTATCGAGGGACCAAAAATATGTATGAAAAAACATTGAATGAGGCCTTGTGATGCTGGGCTATACAGTGGGGTCCTTATAGTTCTTCCTTGCAAACTATTGGCTTTTACCTGTAGTGCTGGAACAATTTGCATAGCGGGACTGCTATGGCATTGACACCAACTGTAAATCCTATATAAGATGCCCTTTCTCTGGCCTTTGCAGCCTTGCATGTCCCAAATCCTCACCATCCTACCTACCTATTTCCCTCACCACACCCCACTGCCCCTCTATATACTCCCTATTTCCTCAAGGCCACCACGCATCTTATATATGAGAATCCAGAGTGAGGCATCTAATTAGTGGAGCCATGCCTGTGGGCCACTAATTAGGTGGGCAGCTCTTCATTCTCTTGTAAACCTGAGCAGCCACACACACCTTAGAGAGAACTATTCACAGACCATCTGAATGCGGGTTGCGGACCACTGGTGATCCACAGACCAGAGTCTGAGAACCTTTGCCAGAAGATACAGTACAGGAAACCTGGGCTGAGTCATACATAGCTAGTGTAATGGTATATCTGTGTCACTGAGCTACCCTTCCTGCCTGTTGTATCGAAATTTCCTTAAGTTAAAATGATTCATCAAGGTCAGCAGAATCTCACTGGTTCTCTAACTTGTTAGTGAAGCTGAAGCTCCAAAACTATATGTTTTGACTTGAAGATTTTCACCTGAGCAGCACATGTGACATTTCAGGTGGTGGTGGTGGTATTTTCCATATTCTCTTATGTCTCTACAGAAAAGAAATGACCAGTGTCGTTTGAAGCTATTTTTTTTTCTTTTTCTAACAGAAGCGAGCCAGCTACACCAAAGAATCACCGAAAGTGTGTACCATGCACCAATGAATTCCTCCAACTCAACGAGGTAAGCACAGTCTTAATGGTGAATCATAGAATATTAGAACTGGAAGGGACCTCAAGAGATCATGAAGTCCAGTCCCCTACCATCATGGCAGAACCAAGCATGATCTACATAATTCCTGATAAATGTCTGTCTAACCCTGCTCTTAAATATCTTCAGCGATGGAGATTCCACAACCTCCCTAGGCAGTTTATTCCAGCATTTAACCACCCTGACAATTAGGAAGTTTTTTTCTAATGTCCAACCTAAACCTCCCTTGCTGCAGTTTAAGCCCATTGCTTCTTGTCCTATCCTCAGAGGCCATGGACAACAATTTCCCCCCTTCTCTCTTTGACCCCCTTTTAGATACCTGAAAACCTCTCTCATGTCCCCTCTGTCTTCTCTTTTCCAAACTAAACAAACCCAATTCCTTCAGCCTTGCCGCATAGCTTATGTTTTCTAGACCTTTAATCATTTTTGTTGCTCTTCTCTGGACTTTCTCCAATTTCTCCACATCTTTCTTGAAATGTGGTACCCAGAACTTGACACAATACTCCAACTGAGGCCTCCAGTTGAGGCCTAATCAGCGCAGAGTAGAGTGGAAGAATGTCTTCTTGTGTATTGCTCACAACACTCCTGTTAATGCATCCCACAATCATGATCCCTTTCTGCAGTACTCCTTCTTAGACAGTCATTTCCCATTCTGTATGTGTGAAACGGATTGTTCCTTCCTAAGTGGAGCACTTTGCATTTGTCCTTATTAAACTTCATCCTATTTACCTCAGACCAGTTCTCCAGTTTGTCTATATCATTTTGAATTATGACCCTATCCTCCAAAGCACTTGCAACCCCTCCCAGCTTGGTATCATCTGCAAACTTAATAAGCATACTCTCTATGCCACCATCTAAATCTTTGATGAAGAGATTGGACAGAACCAGTCCCAAAACAACCCCTGCAGAACCCCACTTGTCATGTTCTTCCAGCATGACTGTGAACCATTAATAACTACTCTCTGAGAATGGTTGTCCAGCCAGTTATGCACCCACCGTACAGTAGCCTCGTCTAAGTTTTATTTGCCTAGTTTATTGATAATGTCATGCGAGACCATTCAAATGCCTTACTAAAGTCTAGGCATACCACATCCACCACTTCTCCCTTATCCACAAGACTTGTTGTCCTATCAAAGAAAGCTATCAGATTGGTTGGACATGATTTGTTTTTTGCAAATCCATGCTGACTGTTACCTATCTCCTTATTTTCTTCCAGATGTTTGCAGATGAATTCCTTAATTAGCTGCTCCATTATCTTTCCTGGCACAGAAGTTAGACTGACTGGTCTGTAGTTTCCTGGGTTGTTCTTATTTCCTCTTTTAAACATGAGCACAATATTTGCCCTTTTCCAGTCTTCTAGAATCTCTCCCGACTTTCATGATTTTTCAAAGATGATAGCTAATGGCTCAGATTCCTCCTCTATCTGTTCCTTGAGTATTGTAGGATGCATTTCATCAGGCCCTGGTGACTTGAAGACATCTAACTTTTCTAAGTAATTTTTAACTTGTTCTTTTTTTATTTTAACTTCTAAACCTGCCCCATTTCCACTAGCATTCACTATGTTAGGTATCCCTTCATCATCAAACTTCTTGGTGAAGACTGAAACAAAGAAGTCATTAAGCCACCTCTGCCATTTCCAAGTTTCCTGTTATCGTTTCTCCCTCCTCACTAAGCAATGGGTCTACCCAGTCCTTGGTCTTCCTCTTGCTTCTAATATATTTAGAGAATGTCTTCTTGTTACCCTTTATGTCTCTAGCTAGATTGAGCTCATTTTGTGCCTTTGCCTTTCTAATCTTGCCCCTGCATACGTGTGTTGTTTGCTTTTATTCATCCTTTGACCTAGTTTCCACTTTTTATATGACTCCTTTTTGATTTTTAGATCATACAAGATCTACTGGTTAAGGCTGCAAGCCAAGGCAGTTTTTTGCCAAATGATGAGTAACGTTAGTTTGAACCAAAGGGTTTGGTTTGAACTAATGTGTCCCGGCATGCACATTCACTTTCGAAACAGCTGTTGATCGGAGTAACGCACCGGCGAGATCATGCTAATGTAGCGCGGGATATTTAAATCCCCGCTTCCTTGACTATTTCGAATGCCTACATTTGCATCCCTAGTTTGAACTAGGGTGCAAGTGTAGACATACCCTGAATTTACTTAAATTCTGCCTTCCTGAAATCCATTGTCTGTATTTTGCTGTTCTTCCTTCTACCATTCCTTAGTATAATGAATGCTATGAATTCATGATCACTTTCACCCAAGTTGCCTTCCACTTTCAAATTTTCAACTAGTTTCCTATTTGCTAAAATCAAATCAAGAACAGCTTTCCCCCCAGTAGCTTTCTCAAGCTGCTGAAATAAAAAATAATTGTCTCCAATGCAGTTCAAGTACTTACTGGATAATCTGTGCCCTGCTGTGTTAGTTTCCCAACATCTGTCCGAATAGTTGAAATCCCCCATCACCACCAAAGCACTGATATCAGAATATCTTTTACCTGGTGCAATCTTAGTATCTTTTGGTGCCAATGAATTATGAATCTGTTAAGTTACTTCTCAGGCATACCATTGTCTTCAATATCTTCACCCCGCATAAAGTCAGACAAAGATTTTGCCATAATCTCAAAGAAAAATGCACTCAATACACTGGAATTTGCTTTTGCAAAGGAACCAGGGGCATCTATGAATTTTTACTGGAATCAACTGAAATTGGGCCAAACATAATTGAAAATGATCGTGGACTTCAATGAGGCCATCAGCAAATATGGCCTGCATTTAAAAAGGACATGCTGGCCTGATGTTCTGTGGGTAGGGTTGGGGATATTCTTTTGAACATTTCCTGCAGCTTTTGATTGTGTTTAACTTTATCAACCAAACCTAAAGGTCGTGTGGGACACAGCCAGCCTGTTGGCTGCTTGTGCTCTGCAGTACCATTTCAGAGACTATCACTGGAAATGACTTTGTCTGAAAACCTTGGAATGTTCCAGAAATGGTGCTTTATTTGCCTGAAATGTAACCACAATGAAGATCTCTGGGTGAACATGTCCAGAGCACAGAAAGAGGAAGGAATTCCAATGGAAAGTAAATTGCAATCAGAAAAATTTACCAAACCAAGCTAGATATGTAACCCTGTACCATGGCAATTTTCAGTGACAGAACTTCTGAAGCAGAAGCACTAGGTTTAATACTTCAGCCAACAGTTAAGTAACTTGAGGAGACACTGGCTATATATGTTAGTTTAATCTCCAACAGATGAAACAGAAGGAAAAATAAAGAGCTTACTCTCTTGACTTCCTGGGGAAAGAGAATTGCCCTTTATCCAAACTGTCACAATAGTGCAAGACCTGTGCATGGTGATTGCTCATATGGGCTGTGAGGAGAGGCCCTTTATGAAGGAACAATGATACTATTTGCCCCGCCTGCTATCCTAACAAGGGCGAGCCTGGGGCCTATCTGGTGTGTTGACTAGTAGGATTAGAGACACAAGAATCTGGGTACAAAATATCTTAAACCAACAGAGGAGAAGGAGTGTCACCAGCCTTTTGCTGAGTTTTCTGACATCCATAAATAGCCATTCTGCACAATTGGAGTTCACTGGATTTTCACGGGTGGAGCCAGAGGAATGGAGGTGTGTGTTCAAAGGACAGCTACACCCTGTGACATGCTCCTGCAGAGAGGATGATCTTCCTATGACTGTGACAAACCTGTGATTGGAAAGGATGCACAGGTTCAACCAAACTCAGCAGCAGTATTGTTCGATGAGCAACCTATATCATTAGTGCTCCAGCTGCGTCTAGAAAGTAATTAATTAATTAGACTGTATTACAGTCAGTGGATATGCAATCCATCCTGGGTTGCTCAGATACAAAAGGTACCAGACCACAAAAGGTCGTGTTGTTCACAATGATACTGTAAACCTTCCTTGCAACATCAGAGAAGTCTGATGGGATGAACCCATCTCTGTGTCGCTATGCAGTGTGCTTTCTTTCCTCCAGTCATATGCAGACACCCCCTCTTTGTGCTGCAAGTCCACAAGATAAAGCAGAGCTGGGCTGCATAGCTATGTCTAGACTGGCATGATTTTCCACAAATGCTTTTAGCGGAAAAGTTTTCCGTTAAAAGCATTTGCGGAAAAGAGCATCTAGATTGGCATGGGCACTTTTCCACAAAAGCACTTTTTGTGGAAAAGCGTCCGTGCCAATCTAGACGCGCTTTTGCGCAAAAAAGCCCCGATCACCATTTTCGCGATCAGGGCTTTTTTGCGCAAAACAAATATGAGCTGTCTACACTGGCCCTTTTGCGCAAAAGCTTTTGCGCAAATGGACTTTTGCCCAAACGGGAGCAGCATAGTATTTCCGCAAGAAGCACTGATTTCAGACAGTGGGAAATCAGTGTTCTTGCGGAAATTCAAGCGGCCAGTGTAGACATCTGGGAAGTTTTTCCGCAAAAGCAGCTGCTTTTGTGGAAAAACTTGCCAGTCTAGACATAGCCCATCAGTATTTAGAGTGGACACCTGATAGAAAAATCCAGAGTTCAGCAGGGAGTAATCAAAATCAGAGTTCCCCAAGCCAGGGGCTCATTGGGCTGACCAGAGGTGAAAGAAAGGGATGCACCCCGGTGCACCGCTCTGGCAAGAGCCAGCAGGGAGCTATGTAAAGAGCCATTAAAGGAGGTATTTAAAGAGCTAGGGAGCTATTTACAGGTCGTCTCTCACACTGCTGCTGGTTTCCTTACAGCAGTATCCCTACATTGACTGCCCACAGCTCCCTTGTGGCCAGGTAAGGATACCTGGCCCCACACTCCCCCCCGCCCCCATATTCTCCCTCCAGGGGACTCCAGATAAGGGATGTAAGCAACTAGTCAACTATCTGATAAGCATAAGTCGGAAAGTCAACTAGTGATGCAACTAGTCACGTCTCCCTCCCTTGCTGCCCCACTGGGACTCTTGTACATTTCAAAGGCTGAGGCGCCACAGGGAGCGTGGGGCCTGTTCAAAGGCAGAGGTGCCCTTATAGACTAATCGAATAGTAAATGGAAATCCAATCGACTATTTGATTAATTATTTAATCTAAATTTAACATCCCTACTCCAGATCAAGGAAGGATGTGAGGTTGACCTGATCCTATTTTCCCCCCGTCTGACCTTCATGTTTCTCTTCCCCAGTCTATGCCCACAACTGTTCTCCCTTCCCTTATTTCTCATTCCCATTTATCCCCCTTCCCTCACTGCAGTCCCAGTTCCTCCCCGCATATTCCTCTGCTCCCTTCTCAGCAAGTGTTTGCATGTGTGATTGTTATTTTCTTTAAAAAAAATTGTTTTAGGGCTTTCTGAGACCTCCTTCCCCAGAGCCACACCCTGGCTATGAGTAAGGCTGGCTTTTGGTCCTCTTTGGCTCTTTCTCTGTACATGCTCACTCTAATCCAGTGGCTTTCAACCTGTGGTCTGCAGACCCTGGTGGAACTGCAGACTATGCCTACGATTTCCAAAGGGGTCTGCGTCTCCAGGCAGAATGTTTAGGGGTCCTGGAAAGGAAAGAGAGACTGAAAACCACTGGTGTAATCCATTCAGCATCATGAGCCGTAGGCACAAGGCTAACTGAAGAAGTGAAGTATTTTGCCAATAGCAAAGGGAGAGTGGGTGCCATGCACTTGCTGAGGGCAAACCTCAAGTGGGTAAGACCCTTGTATTATGATCAAAGCCAGAGTTTGATCCCCAGGTCTGGGCAAAAAAAATTGGTCGACGAGGTCACGTAAGAAAAGTTTTTGGTTTTTCCCCCTAGGGGCTATATTTAGGCAACTCTTTACTTAAATTACCCCAGATTTGGAATACTAACCATACCCACCCCTAGCTCCCAGCCCTGACTCCTGCACCTTGCACTCACACCCATCCCCCTATCCTGAGCCTCCTGAATCCCCACACTGTGCCCTAAGCTCCACCTCCACATCCAGCCGCCTGCCTTGAGCCTCCTGCAGCCCCACCTTCTGTCCTGAACCCCCCTCCACACCCAGCCCCCTGCCCTGAGTCCCCCACCCCCTGCCCTAAGCCTCCTGGACTCCCAGACCCCTGTCCTATACTTCCCCATACCTGCATACATGCCAGTGGAAACGAAACTGCATTAATAACAGAAAACCAGAGTTATTGCTTTAATTACATATATTTTACATTCAGAATATTTTACATTACAAATCCTCTTCAGGTTTCAGGTTTCACTCCTTGCCAGGTGGAATATATTCACTTCTGGTTTCATGTGATGTAACCGCACTGTCTGGGACAGTAAAGGCGGATCCAGTTTTATATTCAGTATATAAACAGAGATTGGGACAACCCCACCCTTATTCGATGAGTCTCTTGTGTCAGGTGCACAATTTACAGTAGAAAGAAAGTGGAAAAAAATGCCTTCTAAGAATGTGAGGGAGGGGCAGGTTGCAATAGGACAGAACCTGTAAGAAAATTAAGTTACTTTCATCCCTGGGGCTGATATGTCATTTTCATAGCCACCAATACACAAGAGAGCAACCTAGCCAGTATCCCTGCCTCTGACTGACCTAACAGGATAGACCAGCTACCTATATTGCATGTGGAGGCAAACTCTCAGGCTACGTCTACAATGCAAAGGTTTTGCGCAAAAACATCTGTTTTTGCACAAAAATTCATGGAGTGTCCACACATCAAGCATGTTTTTTCACAAGAAAATTTACAGTGAATCGACGGAACAGAGGGGTTTTTGTGGTATAGGTGTTCCTCTTTTTACATTCAGAATAACTTATTTTTGCACAAGAGTTATTGCGCAAAAAGATGTGTGTGGATGGGCAGCAGGGTTTTTTTGCACAAAAACAGTCTATCAAAACAAGCACAGGTACCCTGGTGGCCATTCTGTTAATGTCAATCACAGCTTTCTTGCGAGAGAGCATCCAAGAAAAAGCGCATCACTTTTCCAATGCACTTTTGCAGGGTGGATGCGTTCTTGCGCAAGAAGCTTGCAGTGTAGACGTAGCCTCAATGTAAGAATCAAACCAGCAACCTTCAGGATTATAATTAAATGCCCTAACCGCTCCTGCAGAAGAGAGGTGTGCAAAAGCACCAGCATATTTAATAACATCTTGTGCCTTCTCTGTGGGTATTAAAGCACAGCAATTTGGGAAGCACTATATGTTTCCCAAAGGCCCTGTAAAGTGGGTAATTATTATTATCCCCATTTCGTGAAGGAAGTTGAGGCACACAGATAGCATATGACATTGTTGCTAGACATCATTTGGACAAAGCCCTTAGTAGGATTACAAAAGCATAGCTACGTGTAAGGATGATGAGAATATCCACAGTCACGTTGGGTGGGATAAAACATATAAACCTAGATTTACCCGGTGTGCCTGAGGTCATTAACTCAAATAAGTTTTGTTTTTCTTCATTTAAATCATTGTTCTGGGCATGAGGAGTTCAGTATGCAGGCTGCCCCAGGAAGAGATGACAGCCCCAGCCCTCTGCCACTGTAGCAGCTGGGGGATGGGTGCATGTCCCCTGGCTGGGGGACAGACAGACACACACACTCTCTGAAATATAGGATACATCTAGAGTATGGAGTTTTTTCAGGATAACAGAGATATTCCGAAAAAACTCTGCCGCGTCCAGGGAACACGTCTGCTCTTTCGCCTTTTTTTTTTTTTTTGCACTCTTTTGGAAGTCCTATCTTCCTCCTTCCATGAGGACGAAGGGATCTTCCGAAAGAGGAGGATTTTCCAAAATTTGGCCCAGTGTAGATGGGCCAAATTTCGGAAGGGCCTCTTCCAAAAAAACTATCGGAGTGCCATTGTGTACCTTTTCCCGATAGATCAGTATAGTCTAGACATAGCCATATAGTAGATAGCATCCCTTTCTCTACCCCTGCCGGCCTAATGCAGTTATAGCTGTCCCAGTCCCTATCTCTAGCCCCTTGCTGCCCTCCTGTGATCATTCTGCAGTATAACTCCCTCCTGCCAGACCCCCCAACCCCACCTTTCCATTTTATGAGAAACAATAAAATTCTAGGCACATCCCATTGTCCTGGCACAGCCAAACCCCGACCTTGCCTTACGTTATTATAAGAAGGAAGCTGCATTCCAAATTTGGTGGGCCTAGCTCCTACCAATTAGGAGGAGTTCTTGAACAAACAGACTCACAGACAAACAGACAGATTCAGAGACAGATGCACATCTCTAAAATATATAGTAATATGGTATAATCCCTCATACATCACAGTGTAAGCCAACATTGTTCTGATGTGGTTATTTCGAAATTTTCCTAGCCTAGTTTATTCCAGACTTGTGCACTCTTAGGTCATGGCACCATCCTCCCAAGCAGGTGGAACTAGCCATGGTCAGGATGGAAAGTGTCCTAACAGAGCATAGTGTAGAGCGGGGACTGTTTTGTATCCAAACACTCTGGTCTTCCAATAGAATTCTCATTCTGCTATTCATAAGAACTCTTAAAAGTCATAGCCTCTGGTGTCACCTGCAGAAGCTAAGTGGGCAACAAGGGGTGATTTGGATCCAGATCTGGATTAGGTTTGGTCTGGTATTCAGGGTTTGGGTTCATAGGTCAAATCAGAGTCTGAGCTTCCAGTCACTGGCATCAGAATCTCCCAAGCTGCTTTTGATGAAATTCTGACCTGGAATTCTGGAAATCTCACAAGCTCTCCTGGGATTTCCCACCATTTTGTGACAAAATCTATCAAGAACAATTCTGGTCCTATCTGTACCAGAAATGAGACTCTCTAAAAGCATACGGGTGGGTTTGAACATAGAGATTTATATCCAAACAAAAACCCTCCCCTCACATTTGAATGGGTTCTGATCTGAGGTTTTCTGATTAATTTTTCTCACCACCCGGGTTTAATATGAAAGGCTTGGCGTCAGTGTTCAGATTATTTGTGTGGGCAAAAGAGGGATGGAATTGTTGGTTATGCCATCGTTCCAACACCATGGTAAACAGTTGAGGATTGTATCAACCTAAAAGTGCACCTTGAATCACTGTGTGATATAATAATCTGACTATTGTTTTGTTTCCTTTGTCCAAAGGTATAGCAGGAAGTCATCAAGTTTGTATGAAAATAAATCTGAGCCAACAAGCCTGGAAACATCTAATAACAGGAACAGAACCTCCAGTCCCAGCACGAGACAAAAGAGAGGTAGGAGGTCTGGGCAGTGTGGAATGTTTCCTCCTGGGGGGTGATATTTACATCTCCGCACACCCTGCTCTGGATTCTTCAAAGGGACGCTGCTGGGTTGAATCAAGCCTAACATGAAAAACAAGGTTTTACAAAACTTAATGTCAGAACTTAATCAATCATGTCCATAGTTATTTTTCAAAATCCCAATGTCGGTTAAAGAAAACTTCAGAAGATAAGCGGCTGCTTATTTAGCTGGTGACTGTCAGCTAACCAGGGTCGGACAATTGTTTGATAAGTGTCTAATAAGTCCTCAAGCTGCATTTTTCTTTCTTTACCTAACTGTACATCTTAATTATTATCAATGGCAATATTTATTCATTGGTCAACATTTACCAACGCTTACTGCTAAAAATCAAATCTTTTCCACCTCGGTGTTGGGCATAGACTTGATTTTTAAATCAGTCATCTGTGCTATTGCATGTGCAATTTGTTCATGCAGTCTCTCTCTCGCTGTAACCCAAATGACTACAGCAGCCAAAAAGGCCAGCATCCACTGGACAAGAGGCTGTATTCAGTATAGAAACTCACTATGGGCATGTCTGCATAGCAGGGCAAAAGTCGAATTAAAGTACTTGAACTTCAGCTATGTCAATTGCGTAGCTGAAGTCAAAATAGCTTAATTAGGCTTTTGGCGTGATCTACACAGCAGGAAGTCGAAGGAAGATCACTATTTCTTTGACTTCCCTTACTCCTCTGGAGATGAGGGTTATAGGAGTTGGAGTAAGAAGTCCTCCAGCTCAACATTATTTCAAAATAAGGACTTGCTGTGTAGATGCGAAATAACGTTAGTGATGCTGAAATAATTCTGCTGTGTAGACGTACCCTATGGCTCCTGCAGAAAATGATTGTCCTGAGGCAACTCAAGGTGGTACAGCATGTAGAAGCCCAACTTCTAAGCAACATAGGACATTGGAAAACAATGGGGATGTGTGATCAAAATGTCCTCGTTCACCCATTTGTGCGGACATCTGACTTGAAGTGTTTAATTTCTTTCTCCTTTTCCCCATGTGAACAAACACATCAAAATTAGGGTGAAACCCCCAGACATACCCACGTCTTATAATTTTCCTTGTGACTCCTTAGTGACTAAAAGCCATGAGCAAATGTCCCATTCTTTAAAAGGATGAAATGTGTATAAACCTTATTTTCCCTGTTTTTGGCATCTTTAGAGTTACTTCCTTTTATTTTCCTTGCAAAATGCTGTTCAAAACACACACACACACGATTGTTGTCTTTGTATAGCAGCTTGTCTGCTAAGTAGGAAGTGATGGGATGTGCTTCTCTTTGGAATCACAGTGCGTCTGTGGCTTGTCAGTCTGGATAGTATCTGGATGCATTGTCTCTTTATGTTTCCCTGGTACTTCGTCTCCATTTATGTCTCCTTTGTGATAATCAATTGGCAGTGAAACAGTGTCCATGTAAGGCAGAGGGGCCGGGCATGTATACACAAGTGGCCAAAACACAGAGTCTGAGGGCAGAAAACCTGTCTTACAGTCTTTCCTCTGGCATAGACTTTCCTGGGTGACCTACCCATCATAGAGCTAGAAAACAGCTTGGCAGCTGAGTTTGGACCTGGGGTCTTGATTCAGTTAATTTATTTTATTAATATAAATGTGGGTGAGTGCGTGTCTGCTAGTCTTGGAAGCCCAGAGTCACGGAATCTAGCTCCAACTGTGACTTCTCCCAGTAGATGTCATGATCAGGGAGCATGGCTGTGTATCCAGTTAGGAGACTGGTTTGTTTGTGTTAGTGGCATGTGAATGCACAGAAGACATGTGCATTCACATGCTAACCAAAAGATACAATGCATTATTGTATGCCAGCTGAATTGCATGCCGGCTGTTGGAGAGAAGCCAGCAGGTAAGGCATAAATCATGCCAAGCATATGAATAGCTGATATAGATTTCAAAGTGACATATCACAACCATGGCCTAGTGTGTTGAGGCTACAAATACTCATTGTCTTTATTTTTCCCACACGATAATGCTTCACCTCTTATTTCCCACCGGAGCCATGAGCTGCTGCCTATTAAAATCACACAGTGACACTTTTTCAAGGGACCAGGCGCCAGGTTATGTGTTTAATTAGCTTGCTGCTAAACTGCATTTATTTTACTTTTCAAATAGCTGCATTCCTCCCCAGTTTTCTTTATTTGTACTCGCCATGGAAACTCAGCGAGCCAAAATCATCCCTGGTGTAATGCATTGGTTTATACTAGGGATCCGCTTGTTCAGTTTACCTGGCTTCATGTCACCTTTTCAGCTGTTGCACAAGCTTGGACTTAATCTAAAGGATTTTTCTGTTGTTGTTGTCATCCAGCTCTGGCCTTTCCTTTCCCATAAGCTGAAAGGTGACCCTTCCTGCCTTATTTCTTTTCCCTCTGCCTCTCTCTCCTAGCTGATGCTTCCACCAGCCTTAACCTTGAGTGCTCAGCTCTTGCTAGAAAGCGATTCACATTACAAGGTCTTTCCAACCGCAGAGCTCCACCTAAAGGTAAAATCACCCCATGCAGCGTTTAATCTCCAGCCATCTGTCTCCTGCATACAAATCACATGATGCTCTGTCCATTCCATGGCGCCATCCATCACAAGCTCCTAAGATGATGCTGCATCCCATCCAAACGCACGCACATGCTACTCTGCTCAAAGCCTTTTTTTTTTTTTAAACAAAATTGCTCCCATGAGAGTACTGACAAAGTTTGTGTCTTTATTGTGGTGATGGAAAGCATACCCAACTAGGCAGGAAACATTCATTTTAGCTTCCAAGCCTCTTACAGGAACCTAATTGTGAAACAAAATACAGGACTATGTAGCACTTTAAAGACTAACAAGATGGTTTATTAGATGATGAGCTGTCGTGGGCCAGACCCACTTCCTCAGATCAAATAGTGGAAGAAAATTGTCACAACCATATATACCAAAGGATACAATTAAAAAAATGAACACATATGAAAAGGACAAATCAAATTTCAGAACAGACGGGGGATTGGGGGGGAAGGTAAATGTCTGTGAGCTAATGATATTAGAGGTGATAATTGGGGAAGCTATCTTTGTAATGGGTAAGATAACTAGATCCTTTGTTGAGACTCAGGTGTAAAGTGTCGAATTTTAGCACGAATAACAGTTCAGAGGAAAGATTCTATTAAACCATTCTTCCCACCCCACCCCCACCCTAATAATTTTTTCAACTGTTTCTTGATGGGGTGGGGGAAACAACCAGCTACCCTGCAGTATTCTGCTTTCTGGTGCAATGTGTCCCATTTTCTTTTGTGGGATCACATAGGCTGTAAGAAAATGAAGTTACTGGTTAAGGAAGCCTGGTCTAGTAGGGGTTATGTCAGAGACTGGGAATCAGAAGATCTGGGAATTATTCCTGACTTTGCTGCAGACTGGCCTTAAGCATATCATTTCAACTCTCTGTTCTTCCATTTTGTCATCTGTGAAATGGGGTGTTGTGAGTCTTGACTCATGCGTGTTTGGAAAGCGTTTTAAGACCCCCAGAAGGAAAGTGCTGCACACTTCCGACCCCATTATGCCAGCAGTGAAAGAGGAAGTAATTTGTGAAAACAGGCACCCCAATTTACCAGCAGTTTTCTTTAATGACTCATCGGCTTTAAAATGAGAAGGGAGCAGCATGATCATGTCATCTGACCTCCTGCGTATTGCAGGCCACAGAGCTGCTGATTAATATGCTTTTTGCTTTTCTCCTGTTCTGTTCAGTGACATTTTCTTTCCAAATGCACCACCAGGCTGAAGGTCAGTGTAGGATAATGGAGAGTGGATGCATCAAAGGACAGTATCAAGGAAGAGAACGAGGCAAAGTGGCCGCGGTATACTTAGAAAGTGACTTAGCGGATAACCTATAACCAAAGCAGCCCCAGAGTCCTTTTGGCTAAGATAAGGCAGCCCTAAAGAGAGAGGGTCTGGCTAGAACGCTAGGCTCACTGGATAGTGATCAATGGCTCGATGTCTAGTTGGCAGCTGGTATCAGAGTGCCTCAGGGGGTCAGTCCTGGAGCTAGTTTTGTTCAACATCTTCATTAAATGATCTGTCTGATGAGATGGTTTGCACCCTCCAGAAGATCACGAATGACATTAAGCTAAGGGAGAAGGTAGATGCATTGGAGGGTAGGGATAGGGTCCAGAGTGACCCAAACAAATTAGATCAGTGGTCCCCAACCTTTCGTGGCTGCCGGACCCCTGGGGGCGGGGCCGCTCATGCACCGGGCATTTGGGGGCAGAGCCGCTCACGCGCCGCACTTCCAGGAGTGGGGCCACGCATGCTCTGCGCACCCAGGGGCTGCCCACACGCCACGTGCCTCGGATCGGCGCCACGCGCCCGGGGCCAGCACCATGCACGTGCCACGCGCCGGGGAGGGCAAGCCCAGATGTTTTGGTGGGTGCACATAAATGCCCCAGTAGGCGCCAGGCGCCCGCGGGCACCACGTTGGGGACCACTGAATTAGATGATTGGGCAAAAAGAAATCTGATAAGGTTCAACAAGGACAAGTGCAGAGTCCTGCTCATAGAATGGAAGAATCCCAAGTACTGAGACATGCGGGGGATGGACTGACTAAGCAACAGTTCAGCAGAAAAGGACCTGGGGGTTACAGTGGATGAGAAGCTGGATATGAGTCAACAGTGTGCCCTGTTGCTAAGAAGGCTAACGGCATATTGGGCTGCATTAGTAGGAGCATTGTCAGCAGATTTAGGGAAGTGATCATTCCCCTCTGTTCAACATTAGTGAGGCCACGTCTGGAGTACTGTGTCTAGTTTGGGGGCCCCTACTACTGAAAGGATGTGAACAAATTGGAGAGTCCAGCAGAGGGCAATGAAAATTATTAGGGGACTAGGGCACATGACTTAGGATGAGAGACTGAGGGATTCGGGCTTGTTTAGTCTGCAGAAGAGAAGAGTGAGGGGGGATTTAATAGCAGCCTTCAACTTCCTGAAGGGAGGCTCCAAAGAGGATGGAGAGAGGCTGTTTTCAGTGGTGACAGATGGCAGAACAAAGAGCAGTGGTCTCAGGTTGCAGTGGGGGAGGTCTAGGTTGGATATTAGGAAAAACTATTTCCCTAGGAGGGTGGTGAAGCACTGGAATGGGTTAGCTAGGGATAGGGTGACCATCTGTCCCACATTTACCAGGACTGTCCCATATTTAAGCTGTCTTCCAGGTGTCTGGACTTTTTTTTTTTTTTTAAAGGGGGCAAAATGTCCCATATTTGGACGCCCCCTGCTGGTGTTTGAGTTCCCTGGTCAGCACAGCCGTAGCAGCCTTCTATTTGTGGCTGGCAGTAAAGCAGGCACCAGCCCGTGGTATCTAGAGTCAGGCAGGGAGCGGAGGGAGAAACACAGAAAGAAACCAGGTAGGAGTGTCTTTCCGCTCTGTGCACCCTAAAGAAGGGGGGAAGTCTGCCAGCCTTTCCAACACATGGGGCTAAAGCCCCGACCACTGACGCCCCTCTCCCAGGGCTGCAGCCCCGTTTCCATGTGGTCCTCGCCGCGGAGCCCCCGCCCCATCCCATTACCCCTACTCACCCCCTTTCCCCTCCCCCGATGCAGGGCTGAAGCTCTGAGCGCTGGTGGCTCCCCCTCTCCCCACTGTGGGGCTGAAGCCCTGAGTGGCAGCAGCCCCCCGCCCCTTTGGGGTAAAACCGCGAGCGATGACAGCCCCGATCTTGGTGTCCGGTATTGGGCATAGGGAAATATGGTCACCCTACCTCGGGCCTTGGTAGAATCTCCATCCTTAGAGGTTTTTAAGGCTCTGGCTGGGATGAGTGAGTTGGGGTTGATTCTGCTTTGAGCAGGGGGGTTAGACTAGGGGTACGTGTACACAGCAGCATTATTTTGGCATACCATCGAGTATTCTGAAATCCCATAGTGCGCGTCTACACTACAAGCCATTATTTTGAAATAATGTCAAGCTGGAGGACTTCTTACTCTGACTCACGGTAACCTTCATTTCACAAGCAATAAGGGAAGTCGGAGGAAGAGTGTTCTTCCTTCGACTTCCTGCTGTGTCGACAGCGCCAAAAGCCAAGTTAAGCTATTTCGACTTAGGCTGTGTGATTGAAGTAGCTTAATTTGACTTTAACCCTGCTGTGTAGACATACCCTCGATGACCTCCTGATATCTCTTCCAACTGTTAACCTTGAATGCTCAGGTTAACCTCAGCTGCAAAATCCAGTCTAGGATTTTGAACCTAGAGAGTGATACTTTTCAGATTTGGTTTGGTCATTTACAGAAACATTTGTAAAAATCAAAATCAGATTCAGGTTCAGACTTAAAACAGCCCAAAACTGAATTAACATTTGGTTTTGGTTTGGGCCTTTTTCTTTCCTCTGTCTGCACTCATCACAGTTCTCATGGGATCTGTTTTCTCTTTCTGTTCTCTTTCTGGGCAAAAGAGAATACTGAAGTGCTTGTGCTACTATCCCTATTAAGCACGGAGACATTATTCAAACTACTGCTGATTTAGGGTTCACTCCTTCTAAATGTGAAGCATCCTCAAATGGTTGGTTTACAGGATCAGGTTCTTACTTCTGATTCTTTTGGTACATGTAAAACAGGAACATCGTGCATGTGTTTATTGATCTCGGTTGTTCTGTTCTGTGCACTCAGGGGTCATTTCCCAGAGTTGTGATGGTTTATTTTGCTGCTGCTAATATTATAAAGACTAGCTCATCAAGGTACAGTGCACATTAGAAGAGGGAGGGTTGATCAATAACAGTGACAAGACAGTTTGTGTTGCTCAGTGGATTTGACCTGAACAAAGCAAGCAGTGCTGCTTCTCTACGGACACCTTTGCGAGCAACTCGCACCAGGTTGCATGGCTCAGAGAAGAAAAAGTCCCATTTACAAGCAAGTAGGTGTCTTGGCATTGACCTTTCTAGGGGTACGTCTACACTGCAAGGCCATTTCAGGTTTAAACAAGCCACCGATTATTTCAGAATGTTTTTCAAAATAACGGGCACACTATTTCACCATCCCATTAAACCTCATTGCACGAGGGATAAGGGATGGCTCGAAATAGCGCTTTATTTCGAGTTTCAAGTTCAGTATAGACGCACCCTTGGTCTCAGTTCCGCTTGCCTGCCACACTCAACACTGCCCCTGAAGTTAGTGCTCTCCCAGCAGGTATCTGCAGAGACACTGGAATCTGGATGGGAGAAAAATCACCATCAAGTATTCTGAAAAAAGGAAACACTAAAGAAAAACTAAGAGCATGAATGAAAAGTGGAATTTTAATTGCACCTGCTCATATTAAATATTGGGTCCAATTCTATTCTCAGTTACAGCAGCATAAATTTGGAGTCATTCAATTAAAATCATGTGTTGCAACTGGGAGCAACACAGCGATTTGGCCTGATGTGTTTTCTTCCGAACTATAAGTGGGTATACAAAGGTGTACACACCTGCCGCAGAACAGAGTATTTGTGCTTGTACAAGGAAATTCATGTCCTAATCTCAGCATAAAATTGATCATAATATTACAAAGGGATCAGTAGCAACTCCATAGTTAAGGCTGAATTAAGCTTTTTACTGAGTAACTATGATGTCTTCCAATGAGAGGGTGTCCCAACTAAGATGTTATGGCATGAGAACACGCTACAGAAGCTGTAGTTGTTAAAAGCTGTCATGCTAATTTCTGCCCCAGTAGAAAGATGCAGGGAGAAGTGATGTTTGTCAAATAGAAATGAGGAAATGTTTAAAAAAAAAGAAACCCTTGCATGTCTGACCACTGAAATGGGCAAATACAAAGGAAAGAAAGGAATCTGAAAGATTTTTGTTTGTTTTTTGAAGTGGCATTACTGTAGGTCTGCCCAGCACACTAAGTTTTTAAATCAGAAACCACCATCAAGTATACACACCCCAAGGTTCTACTGCATTTAGCTAGTCATAGGAGAGCTAAAAGTAGGATAGCACCAGAAAAGTCAGGAACGCCTTCTGTTTCCATCCTCAGAAAATCTGGAGTACAGTTTTCCTCAGTCTCTGAGACTGGAACAAATAAGTCCCTGAAATACAGTTGTAAGTCTGTGAACACTTAGGCCATGATGGTATCCTGAGAATCCATGAAAAAATTCAGAACCAGTGAAGGTTTTGTTTTCATTTACATTTTCGTTTGGGGTGGTGACAAAAATCAGAAAACAACAAATGTTCAGGGTTTGGATGCAAACAGATTAAAAAATAAAAACTCTCATGGAGAAAAATTCTAATAGAACATTTTAGCCCTGTGCTAATGCTGAGTCCCTTGGAGGCCATGTGCCAGTGAAGTAAATGGGACTACTCATCTGAGTCAAGTTACTCATGTGCTGCTGATGGGTGCCTAGGGACCGGATCCAGAAACACACACAAATAAGCAACATTTTTCACAAGTGATATCCTACTGAAGTCAGTGTTGCTTGTAATAGGATGCTGCGGGTTTTCAATAAGTTGAAAAATGCCACCTGCCTTCTGGAGCTGACGGTTGTTAACATATTTTTCTATGCGTGTCACTTACTAGATTATATATTTCTTGGCAACCAACCTTACCCTCTTCCAACTGCTGCTTTGCTTTGGACCTATATAACCTTCACTGCTTATTAACCTTTAACTCTGCCTTGCACTGCATCTCTCTGTTCTCCCAGATCCCGAATCTAAAGAGAAAGAAGTTACCCGTCGCTTTTCCCTAGCCTCCTCCATCAACACCACAGTCACCACATCTGCCCTAACCAAAGGTACTGTCATGCTGCCTGCTAAGCTCCCCTCTTTACCCTTCATGCTAATTGTGATACCTCTAATGCCAAGCACTTATGTTTAAAGGATACATCTGCACATTAGGCTCAAGTCTGATATATGCAGAGGGTGGCAGTGGGAAAGGGATCAGGGCCAGAATATGTAATCTGCAGAGAGAGGCCCATTTGATATGCATTTGAACACATACACATCTACAGGGCTTGATCCCCTTTCAATTTTAATCAATGGGAGTTTTGTTGTTGACTTCACAATTGATCTGGGGAGTTCAAACAAGCCCCACAAATATTCACAGAAATTAAATTTGCTTTGCCTAAATCTGCCCCCATTTTGAGCTTTCTTCCTGTGAACAGTCTATGAGGGTATGTCTACACTACCACCCTAGTTCGAACTAGGGTGGTAATGTAGGCAACCGGAGTTGCAAATGAAGCCCGGGATTTGAATTTCCCGGGCTTCATTTGCATGTTGCCGGGCGCTGCCATTTTTAAATGTCCGCTAGTTCAGACTCAGTGCCCGCGGCTACACGCCGCACGAACTAGGTAGTTCGGATTAGGCTTCCACGAGGAGTACAGGTAGTTCGGAATAGGAAGCCTAATCCGAACTACCTAGTTCGTGCGGCGTGTAGCCGCGGGCACGGAGTCCGAACTAGCGGACATTTAAAAATGGCAGCGTCCGGCAACATGCAAATGAAGCCCGGGAAATTCAAATCCCGGGCTTCATTTGCAACTCCGGTTGCCTACATTACCACCCTAGTTCAAAGTAGGGTGGTAGTGTAGACATACCCTGAGAGAGGTTCACTGGTGCATGGAAACAGCAGAAGTGGATAATAGAAAATATAGCTGGAAGTAGTCGGTTTTGAGTTCACAGATGCAAGGGGTTCACACTAGAAACATGTGAGAGTCGTTTATCCAACAGTGAAGAAACTGAAGCCTATCACCAAAAGACCTGTGTGAGCATTCAGGTCACCTAGTCTGCACCACAAATCACTCCAGAACCATTTATAGGCCAAGAGCCACTTGCGGAATGTATTCAGAGCTGCTAAAGAAAAAACTGGAAACGATTGCAAGCTGTTGGGGGCCCTTCACAAACAGAAAAAGTAGCTACGTGAATTTAGTAAAATTCTTTGCTACACGTTACTTGCTTAACTCTAAATGGTATCAAGTCCCTTATTCTTAGCACAAGGGACTTCACCTTTATTGAAGACTATGAGCTATGCCATTGACTGTGTCAAGAGTTTATGAGCTCCTGAGACCTGGGTTAGTGATGCCCTAGAAATAATGGGCATGGCATGAGGAAAGAGCTTTTCATCTGTTGTTCTCATTCTACCTGTGGCTCTGGCGAGAAATGCTTGACTGCCCTTTCGACTGTGGGTAGGCTGGGACGCGGTACAGTGTGTCTGCGTAAGAAGAGAGGAAATGGGATGCCTCAGCTGCCCAGAGGAACAGCGAGGGGACATTCTTTGTACCCCCTCTGTTGTTTTGTGCATTGGCTGATTGAGGGAAACGTGTGTACACGATGATGTAGTGTTGTCTTCAAGTCGTCCTTGTCAAGTCTAAGTCGAGTCTCAAGTCACTACAGTTCAAGTCTCAAGTCCCTAAAGTCACTTTCGAGTCAAGTCCCGAGTCAAGTGCCAAGTCAAGTCTCAAGTCTTAATTTAAAAAATGTCGTCAAGTCACTTTTGTACAAGCCATCAATATCGATAAATAACAATAATCACTATCTGTTTTTATTTATTAACATAAATCGTGCTTGCCATACTTGCTAACTACTAGTAGTCCAGCTGGGAGGCGGGGCCACGATCGCCACTGTGAGTGGCTTGTTACTAACAATAGTGGCATTTTCGGACAATTTTTTCACCAAGTCGATTTAACAAAATTAGCAAGTCTCAAGTCAAGTCTCAAGTCACAAATAATGAACCCGAGTCGAGTCTCAAGTCGAGACACCTAGGCGACTTAAGTCCGACTCGAGTTCAAGTCGTGGGACTCGAGTCAACAACTCTGCGATGATGGAATATCAGTTGCCACGTTTTAAATCCAAGGAAAGATTTTGGGTGACATGCCCAAAGCATAAACTTTGCCTTGCCCAAGTACAGAGCCAGTCACGATTTTCACCTGCTCGTTCGAGGGCCACCATTTGCCACTGTTCCCTTATCCACCACTCCCGCCAACAGAATGGGCTCATCGTATCACGCCACCTTGGGCACATGAAGCAAGACACAGCATGAGTCTCAATAAATCAGTTTGCAATCCAGTATTCAACAGCATCCTCTCTTATTCAAGAGTATACCTGTGGTACATTCAGTGATCCAAGGCAGAGCCATGCTGAGGCGGTTCTCAAAGCGGAGTCTTCCCGGAGATATTTGAATGACCTACCGCCACCTGCTGGACCAAGAGGAGATGGAAGTCTATGAAAGCTGGGGCTGGTTACCTTTTCTCAAATTTACTTACAACTAACTGTAAATGATCAAAGCCGCAAGAGGGGGTTCGTCTCTCAATGCAGAGAACAAAAGGTTTTTTTCTTCCTCTTTTACAGAATTTTTTCGTGGGTTGTTCTCGGTTTTTGGATTTGTTTGGTAAATATATTATCCTAAGCTCTTTTTGCTGGTTAATTCCAGATCGCATTTCTCGCAAACAGATAATGGGAAAATAAGTTGTACCTCTAACTATATTTACAATCTTGTGCATCTGCAAACTTCACACAGGTCCCCTGAGTTCTGCAGTTAAAGTCAAGAGACATGAAATAAAGAGTGATCCAACTCCCCTGGGGTTTGAAGGTACGAGTATTGGCATCATGCATGGAATTCTTCTCCATAGTTCTTTGATACCATTCATGGAATGCATCTTTCTTCATCACTGGTGGTAGATTACATTAAAATCCATGAGGCGTTATGAGTTTGATGTCGCTGTTTATGCCTGTCACCTCCTTGCTTGTGCACTTGTGTCTCATTTAGGAATGGGCCTGAATCATTAGGGACAGGCCTGAATCAAAGCCCCAAATCCAAATTCCCTTGAGGTGGAGGTGAAATTCCAGAATCTGGACCCCATGCCAAATCTGGATTTTTGTGGCTGCTCCCTTTCTCTGTAATGCTCAGAGGTGCTGGGAGGAGTTATTCAAAATCAGAATCTGGATTCCATGTGGGTCCTTCTTCATCTCAACAATCCAGAGTAGGGGAAATTTAACTGCAGGGCTGCCTAGGTGAGATTCCTGTTGACAGTGTATCAAGGGAGTGGCACTCAATTGGCATTAAGTGGGGTCAATGGCAGTCTGTTTTAGCTTTACTATAAAGTCTCACTGAGCTGCATCTTCCAATTAAGAGAAGAGCAGCACCAACAGCATTAGACAGACCCTGCGCTGCATTTGATTTGCAAGCCCTGTGCCTTTCCACTCTCCCCAGACATCACACTCATAATGGCAGCAGGGGGTATGTGCACAATACATAGAGAGAAGACTAGACTTAGGAATTTTTGTCCAATAAGGTGCAGTGTTTCATTTCATTCAAGCAGAGTTTAAGGGGATTACTTGCAGCGCATTCTGCCATTGGCGAGAGACAGATCTGAACTGAACAAAGGACGCTAACATGTTCACCAATCAGGTGGTGATTAGTCACCATGTATTTGGAACAACACATGCTCACACGGCACAGTGTAAAGGCTGGCTGTGACAGAGCTACATCAGAGTCAGGGTATTGGGAGGACTCATGAGCAATGTTCCCTCTAATCTTTTTCATCCATGTGCAGAATAAATTTTGTTATATGCAGCGAGGCATGTGCACCACCAGTAGAAACACATGCTGCCGGCTGTGGTGCACATCAGCTGGGTGGCATTTGAATCTCTCCTAGGTGGCTGCCCACATTCACTGTGTCCAGGGAACCCTGCTCATGAGCCAGGACTATCCAGGCAGAGGTGAACTGCAGAACATGGCCTTCATCTGCACTGCTCTGCAGAAATCAGGGTAAGCAAGGGGTGTGTGGCTGGTTCAGTGTTGAAACCAACACGATATTTGGGCCAGCTGCTGTATGTACCCCCGCTGAGGAAGCTGGGCTTTAGGGGACAGAAGAAACAGTCCAGAGTACAGTCATGGGGCTGTAGTTCAGGGCACAGATGAAAAAGGGACTGGTCAGTTTCCTTCTTCCTGGCCAGTCCAGCTTCTGAGTCCAGGATCAGCTTGATTCCCTAGTAGGCTACATACCCTGTCACACTGAGTCTCTCTGAACATGGAATAGTGATCATTGTCACGTCTTCACTCGTGGCTGCCGCTGCTTCCAAAGCTCCTAGTGAGATACAGAGAGTAACATTAAGAGACTGAGTTTGCTGTGGAAACCCTTAAACCTCCCAGTGGCCCAGGAAGAGTTTTAAAAGTGGGGATGCTGAGCCCCCTGCCCCAACCACACACCCCCAGCTAAGGCCAAGAGTAAATCCCAGCAGATGGGACCAACAGACGGGACCCAGGTGTTGAGTTCTTGGCTGCCACCCCACGGGCTGGAGGCTCTGCTGTCCCATAGAACTCTAAGAGGGACCCCAGCATATGGGGCTGCCAGCAGCGCCTTTGGCATACAGGGCAGCAGCAGAGCCTCCAGCATGTGGGGCAGCAGCCAAAAATCCAATGCGCAGGGGTAGCAGCCAAGAACCCAGTGTGTCAAGTGGTAGCAGGGACCCCACGGGCTAGGCCAGGAGCCATGCCCGTGCTGCAGCACCCCCCACACCACTAGTTCCCACGCCTATGAAACCTCCCCAATCAAACAGTATTGATTAGGAATTCCTTCATTTGCTCTTGATAGGGAGAAACGATGTATGGGTTTTATTAGACTATTTGATAATGGTTGCCATTTGGATGGTCATTAAAGGCACACAACAAACTTGAGGAGCAATAAAAGTATTGTAAATCCTGCAAGGACTCTGTGTTAAGGGGGATGTAAGGAAACTCTGGAGGAATAGAATTCTGCACCATGCATCTGATGATTATTTTTCTGTGACTAAGTGACAACCACATTTCTCCTTGCTTTATTGTTTGCTCTCTGCACATCTCATATTGCATCCGTGTTTTAGAGGAATGCTGATGTGATTGCTGTGTTTGCATGAAAGAGATTAAACATGTTTTTGTTGGCAGTAAAGGAATACACTTGGTTGTGGGTCCATGTTCAGTTTTTCACTTTTAAGAAGAACCTCAGTAAGTGACAAAATTCTACTTCCTGTCATAGATGCTTTTGAGAACACCATATTAGCGCAGACTAAATGTAATGCCAGTTCCATCACGAGACCAGTTCCTAGATCTGCTTCACAGACAGGTAAATGGGATTACAATATTCACTATGGTTCATGTAAATCTGATGGTATTTACGACTGTGTTGAACTCTTCTATTAAGCTAATTCCTCATTAGCGCCTCAATTTTTTTTAAGGAAACATTTTTTTTCCTTTGAAAGAAATGTAATCACAAGACTAGGTCACTGCAGAGCATGGAAACAAGGACCAGATTCTGATTTAGTGGAGTCAGAATAACCAGTCTGAATTAATTCTGGTAAAATCAGAATCCGGCCTGTGTTGTTTTACAGCATCTCTGCAGCATATGAAAATCTGCCGAACATGTGCAGTCTCTGAAATCCTATCACTGCAATGAAAATTAGTAGGGAAAAAGATGCAGAAGGTGATGGAGTTATTGTAGGAATCGTTATTGCTGGGAAGTCTTTAAGTATTACACTGAACATCTTGACTCTTGCCTGTGAATGATAACAGGTCACTAAGGGTGTGTCTGCTCAGGAAAGCTTTTTTCTGTGTGTAGCTATAATCTAAGGTAGGGATGGGTAATAAAACAGCATTGGTTCACCATCATTAGCCCCAGGTGGCCACTCAGGTACGGGCCATCTCAGCTCCCATTGGCCAGGAATGGCAATCCGCAGCCAGTGGTGCTGTGATTCTCCCTACCTACAGAGATGCAGGTGACCACGGCGATGTGGGGTCCCACCAGGGGCTAACCCTGCCAGACCAGATCCAGCCTGCATGCCACTACTTGCCCACCTATCTAAGGCATGAAATTAAATCAATACAGTTTAGTTGATATAGTTCAGGAAGGGGTTTAAGCTAAAGCAAAGAAGCCACTCTTATATTGGTAGAAGATAGGGGTGTTAATGGGTAACCAGGTAACCTTACCCGGTAAGTATCACCCATTAATGGCTAACCAGTACCTGGGAGCAGTCTCCTGTCCATGGCCTGCTGCGGGCAGAGGGCTGCTCTAGCCCTGCCGGGTCCCTGTAGGAGACTGCCAGCATCCAGCCTGCCTGGGTTAGGAGCCAGCAGCTCTGCAAGGGGCTGGAAGCAGACAAGCTGGAGCAGTCCCTGGCTGTGGCAGAGGAACTGCTCCATCGTAGCCATGGTGAGCAGGAGGGCCCCTCTGCCTGCTCCTGTTTGATCAGTTAACCAATTTAATTAGTTAACTGGTTAAACGTTAAGTTTAACGGGCTTTGACATCCCTAGTAGAAGTGTGTCCACCAGGGCTTTAGCTTGGTACACTGGTGAAAGTAACTTAACAATTCTTACAGGTGCTGTCCTATTACAACCCCGGTCCCTGCCAGCTCTTTCAATAGCTCCCTGCTGGCTTTTGCCACAGATCAGCCGGCTCTTGCCAGAGCTGCGCACCAGGGCTCCCCGCTTACTGTCACCTCTGGACTGGTGTAACTATATCGATATCACTAGTAAAACTTCTCCATGTCACCAAGGCCTCAATCTCTGTTGTATCTCCCTGAATTATTGAGTCAGACCACTCCCCATTTTAAGTTATCCCTCTAAGCTTGGTTCTCCAGAGCAGAAGCTTGGCACAGCGCTTTGGCTGACCTGGCAGTTAACGAGCCAGGAGGATGAGGGACTGGAGAAACATGTGAAAAGATTTGGTCTAAGGTTTGTTTTTTTTTAAGCAATCTTTGATTAACTCCTAGCAGCTGGAAACTGTGCTATCACCCTGTTTTGCCCTCCCATTCCTTTACCATTCTGTTCTTTCGCCTTCCCCTTCTTCTGCCACCTATTTGGTGGGGGAGGGGGAGTTCAGTAACATCTAACTACAAAACCCTCTGGTTCTGGTTTTGCATTGATTTAAGCCAGCTTTTGCTATGGAGTGTGCATTTATGGCTGGGACATACATAGGTATATTGTGAGAGCATCTGACTTTGCATCTTGTCTTTACCTCAGGACTCATTTGTGTTCCGTGGGAGCAACGACCCACATGCTGTAAAATGTTTGAATCAGCCTCTGGGCTACTGCACCTCTTGGATCCATTCACATGAAGCCAATGTCTGCTGGGCCTGTGTGGGTACATAAATGGGGAAGATGTGCAGTCCTTCCACCTCTCTCCCAGCATGCACCTGTTCAGGGGCTGCCCAGTGCCCTTGTGAAGAATAGTGCCCCAGCTTCTTCCTGGGAAACACTCGACACCTGTCAGAGAGGGTGGCTATGGCCACACCCACTCCTCTGCACCAGCCTCCACAGTTGGCCAATCAGGGAGCACGTTACATCCTGTCCCAGAAAGGCAGATTTGCATGTCATCCCAAGAGCTTTCTGGGAAGAGGGAGGGCGATTTTATTGGTGGCTGAGCCAGGATTCCTCTTGGGCTATGAAAATAAGCGGATGCCATGGTGCCCTTTCACTTGTCTGAGGGTACTAAGATGAGATGTTCTGTCTGGGCTGGAAATCTGACATGTTAATTCCCTGGTTTCTTGCTATGGCAGTGCTGGAGGGAGCATAAAAGAATCCCATGTAGCAGGATCAGGTGATTTCTGCTTCCAGGGGTGCATGGCAATGAACAGCAGAGAGAAAGGTGAAGCAGTTTCAGGAAAGAGTCATTCAATCCATGTTCAAGATTTGGGTAAAGGCTGAGGCAGAGGGGAAGGAGAGGCAGTAAATCTGCATGTGTTCATACTGTAATTCTCATGAATGTTAGCTGGCTGTTTCTTAGATCCCTATAAACCCATCATTGTACTTCTCTAGGTCTCTCCCTTTGCAATGGAAAGCAAGTCTCTCAGGAGAGAACTTTGTAATCATAAAAAAAATTGCTGCATGCTGGTGCTTTCCACATCAGTCTTCACTTTCCTGGTGCAGCATCTTGTCCTTTGTGAGTGTGGCACTAGAAAGCATTAGAATGGCTCAGATGTATGTCATAGATTCTGTACTGGTAACAGAGATTCTCCTTTATCTGAACTATTAGTTACCTGCACTTTCACACCAAGAAGATCTGAGTCCAGTCCTCACCAAAGCTTTGAGATTCCAAGTGGCCATGTGCCCTGTAATGACAGAAGTAAAATCCAAGGTAGCTACAGATTTGTGGCTGTGACAACAGCACAGCTCTCTTTTAGTATATACAGGTTGTACCTCCCTTAACCGGGACTCCCATGCTGGATCATGGATGTCCCTGGATCATAAAGCCGAGGAAGAGAGGGGGGAGGGGTCTGGCATTGTGGCAGAAGTGCTGTAAGGGGCACCGGTGACTCATCTAGGAGCCCAGAGCGCGTGTGTGTCGTGGGGAGAGAACAAACAGCATGATGCGGAGTTCTGGCCCCAATGTAGTTCCCTGGCCCCAGCGGCTGGGGAGCTCTAGCCTGGCTGTGGGCATGGACCGGTCCTGGCCAGGGAGCTCTGACCTCAATGGCAGCCAGGGATCTCTGGCTCCATCCCCAGTCGTGGAGTTCTGGCCACATTCTGGCTCCAGTGGCCAGGCAAATCCAGCCACAGTGGCAACCAGGGAGCTCTGGCCCCATCCTTCAACCCCAGCCGCAGAACCAGGTGGATGTGGAGCTCTAGCCCTGGCAGTAGCGGGGCCGAGGAGAGCTCCAGTGGGCTCAGGCAGCAGTGGGGGCAAGCTGGAGCCCTACCCCTATGGCAGCACAGCCATGAGGGGAGGGACATGCTCTGGTCCAGCAAATCCCCTCATTCAGGACCCGTCAGGTCTCAACAGTGCCGGACAAGCAAGGTCCAACCTGTAGTATATTTCCTGCCATGTAGAACAGCAGGAGGAACCTTTCAACTGATGTTGCCTTATATCAGCTATCCACTACCCTGACCAGGCAAAAAAGGTGTATTTATATTAGGCATGGAAATCTTCTTGACACCTTACTTCAGTTTGTCACAGTCCTGTGTCAAAGGACCTGTGCTCCTTTTCATTCTGACTCCTTTAAGTTGTCATGGGATAAGAGGGAAGGGCCTCTTGTGGATTGGTAAATGATTAAAAGACAGGAAACAAATGTCCAGTTTTCAGACTGGAGAAAAGTAACTAGTGGTATCCCCCAGAGGTTCGTCCTTAGACCAGTCCTATTTAACCAGTTTATAAATGATCTGGAGAAAGGGGTAAACAGTGAGATGGCAAGATTTGCAGAAGATACTAAACTGCTCAAGATAGTTGAGACCAAAGCAGACTGTGAAAAGCTTCAGAAGAATCTCACAAAACTAGGTGACTGGGCAACAAAGTGGCAAATGAAATGTAATGTTGATAAATGCAAAGTAAAGCACATTGGAAAAAATAATCCCAACTCTATATACACAATATGATGGGGACTAATTTAGCTATAACCACTCACATGAGAGATCTTGGAGTCATTATGGATAGTTCTCTGAAAACATCCAGTCCACGTGCAGTGGCAGTCAAAAAAGCAAACAGAATGTTAGGTATCGTTTAAAAAGGGATAGAGAATAAGGAAGAGAATATCTTATTGCCTCTATATAAATCCATGGTAAGCCCACATCTTGAATACTGCGTACAGCAGTGGTCATCTCATCTCATCTCAAAAAAGATATATTGGCACTGGAAAAGGTTCAGAAAAGGGCAACAAAAATGATTAGGGGTTTTGAACGGGTGCCATATGAAGAGAGATTAAAAAGACTGGGACTTTTCAATTTAGAAGAGAAGAGACTAAGGGGGAATATGATAGAGGTCTATAAAATCATGACTGGTGTGGAAAAAGTGAAAAAAGGAAAAGTTATTTACTTGTTTCCATAACATAAGAACTAGGGGTCACCAAATGAAATTAATAGGTAGCAGATTTAAAACAAACAAAAGGAAGTTTTTCTTCACTCAGCGCACAGTCAACCTGTGGAACTCCTTGCCAGAGGATGTTGTAAAGAGCAGGACTTTAACAGCATTCAAAAAAAGAACTAAATAAGTTCATGAAGGATACGTCCATCAATACTTATTAGCCAGTATAGCAAGGAATGGTATCTAGCCTCTGTTTGTCAGAGGCTGGAAATAGATGACAGGAGAGGGATCAATTGATGATTGATTATCTGTTCTGTTCTCTCCCTCTGGAGCATCTGGCATTGGCCACCGTTGAAGACAAAATACTGGGCTAGATGGACCTTTGGTCTGACCCAGTATGACTGTTCTTATGTTCCTTTCCCTCCCCTACAACTTCCTTCTTTGGCATAGCTGCCGGGTTTTGGAAGCTGATGGGGCATAAGATCAGCTGGATATTATGGCTGAGTGGCCTCCATACTAGACATACTGTGCAGTGAGCTAGAGGCTTGAAAACTGAAACCAACATAGCTGCCATTCTGAAATGGTGCCCGAAAAACCCACTGTAGCTTTGCAAAGCCACAATTCTCTGTTCGGTTGAAATATTCCTCGTCCTCTACATTTGGTGATTCTGGAACAGAAGCTCTTTAGCAATACTTAACATATGTAATAGGAGGAAATATGCCTATTTAAATGTTTTAGTTCTCTAAGTGCGGGTGCACTGAAGTAGAATCCTATTGTTTCATTGCCTTTGCAAAGGTTGGCCCAGCCGGCAGATGCCATCACTAGACACCTTTGAGGATTTTGAAGCCATCCCATCCAGCACTGATGAACTCTCCAACTCTTCGGACATGGATGAAGACGCCAATCCTAACAATGTAATTCTTTTCACAACCACCTACTTGTCAGCCTAGCACAGAATGGGCATAAACAGCCGGGCTTTGGAGCCATGCATGTCCAAAGTATAGGAATGTTTTAATTAGGGGATCGGGATGGTTGTAAGGTAAATGCAAAAGTTCAGAACTGGAGCAGTGGGGAGATTTCTCTGAAGTTCGGGATAGTTCACACATTCCTGGTTCTGAGTATCAGAGGGGTAGCCAGGTTAGTTTGTATCCTCAAAAACAAGGAGTCCTGTGACACCTTAAAGACTCAGGGTATGGCTACACTAGCCACCCTAGTTCAAACTGCAATGAGGTGTAACGGTAGTTCGAATTAAGAGTGGTAATTCAAAGTACCTAGCCCGTGCCGCGTGTAGCCGCGGGCAGGTAGTTCGAGCTACCAGGCATTTAAAAATGGTGGCGCCCAGGAAGATGCAAATGAAGCCCAGGATATTTAAATACCGGGCTTCATTTGCAAGTTCAAATGACTACATTAGCCGCCCTACTTTGAACTAGGGTAACCATACCCTAACAGATTTGGTTTCAGAGGGGTAGGTGTGTTAGCCTGAAACTTTAAAAACAGGTAGTCCTGTGGCACCTTAAAGACTAACAAAAATACTTGTTACTATTGTAGCAGGTTCACTCACTTTTACACACGGGTTCTTACCTCAGGGTGGCTTGTGGGGAAGTCACTGGCTGCTCCAACACCAACACGCCCCCTTTGGGTGAGGTGTTCGCTTCGGCAATGACCACTCCACTCTTGGTCCACGCCCCCTTCCTGGGGGGAATCCTTGTTCTTCCTTTGGTCCTCCTCCAGGGTCTTCCCTGGGACCCCTAGTTCTTCCTGGGAACGCCCAACCCCCTCCTGGAACCCACAGTTCCACTGCACCCTCCTGGCCTCAGTGACCCACTGCCAGTCCCTCTCTAGCCCCTGCAGGCAGACTGCAGTTTCTCCAGGCCCCTCCTCCCTGGCCACGGGCACGCCTCTGCCGCTCAGTTGCCTCCTTCAACCCTGCCTTGCAGTCTTATGACCTGGGGCTTCCCTGGCTCAAACTCCCCCAGCCTTCTGCAGCTGCCTCCGTGCACATCACGGCTGCCTCCTTGCAGCCCAGCTTTTTAGGGCTGCCTCCATGCGAGCCCCGGCTGCAACTGCCTCCTTGCAGCTCTGGGCCTCACACTGGGTAGTCTGGGTTTGTTAGGCTGAAGCCTCTCTCATTGCAGGCCAGCAGGCTGATCCCTCTCGTCCTTCCAGGAGCTGCTCTTATAGCCCTCAGCTGGGCCCTCCTTATCTGCCTCAGCTGGGCTTCCCTCACTTCAGCGCCCAGCCCCTTAAAGGGCCAGTGCAAGGCAACACCCTGCCACAGTATCATAAGTTTTCGTGGGCAAAACCAACTTCCTCGGATGATGAGCAGAGATGTCTCTAGCAAAGTAGGGTTTTGCCCACCAACACTTATGTCCAAATTAATCTGTTCATCTTTAAAGTGCCACAGGATTCCTGGTGTTGCTTTGAGATCATCTTAGATTTTCAAGAACATTAGGATCTAAGGGTACTTAACTCCATCATAACTGCAGGTAGGTATAAGATCTAGCAGTGTCCAGAAGGCCCACAGTATCTCACAGCACTAGAGCTCTTAAACATGCTGACATTTCCTGGCATTGCTTTGAGATGCATTGCGTTCTTCCCTAGGTTGTTTTGCCAGCCAGAGTTATTGAAAGTCTCCCTCACTTTTAACTTCTTGATTTAAATTATGTTTAGATACGTAAAATTAAAAAACTGGGGGAAATAGCATGAGCCCTTTTCTCCACCCCAACACCTTCCTTGGTTCCCAAAATTCAGAAGGTTCTAAAATAAATAGGTATTTTGCTTTTCTCCGAAATGGGAAAGCATCCCAATGAATGAAACAATACATTGTCATTAATATTACCCCCATGCTCAGATATTGTCAGTTTCATCCTAGTGTGAACTGTCCCAGTGCCTGCTATAGACCCCGTAAGGTGCTGTTTCCATACTTTCTGATATCAATTTTGCACTGGTGCATTGACATCAGTGGGGCTTATTCCTGATTTACACCAGTGTCACTGAGAGCAGAAGCAAGCCCACGAATGGAGGAAGGAGCTCCTAACTGTAGTACAAGTTTATTTTGTCATCTGGGCTCTTATGCAGCACCTTTTTCTGCAGCATCTGGGAATTTCACATTCCCTATAAAAATAAGTAAATTCATACAGCTCCGGCTCACCCAAACTGATGACTCAGTAAAAGCAAAACTCAATCCCATTCTCAGTGTGATGGCTGATTTATTAATCACAGTGCGTGAATGGTCCAGTGAGTGCTGCACTAGCATCTGAATATCACTAATCTCAGGTGCAGACTAAAAATAAAAGAATGAAAAAGCTACAGCATTTCCCCCAATAATAAATCTCTGCAATGCCTAGCTCCATAACTTAACCAAAAAATCTGTCTCTTTTGTTTCCTCTCTTCACAGTAACTGTATGCTTATTGTTTCATTTGTTTTAGGGGTCTAATCACGTACGGGTGGAAGGCAGTTTTGAAACATGTTTCCCAGAGTCTATTGCTCTAGGGGATGGCGATTTAGTGCATTTTGTACAGGAAGGAGAAAATGGACCATGGTAAGTACAAAAGAGACGACAGCAGCCAGGACAGCTGTCATCATGTGCAGGAGGTGGAAAAACTAATTAGAAGGCCCTGAAAACATCTTCAGAAACAAAACCCAAAGGGGGAGAGAACCTATAGAAAATAAAGAGACCTTCCCATTGTAAGGTCTGTGGCAGATTCTAACGTGACCTAAAGATGAGTTAATCTGTACAAGTGTTATATTCTCTCTATGATACATGCACGTAACCCATTTGCACCAATAAGATACATTGGGGCCATTGTACACATGCACCATTGCAAGCCTAGTACCTGTAATGCCAGTTGAAGTCAGGAATTTTTGCTCAGCACCTCTCTAGATCAGCTGTATGTATATTGACAACATGTAAAAGAGTAACATTCAATTGAAAAAGTTACTGTATCAGATGTGAAGTCTAAATCCAACCACCCAAATATGAAACAGAGGACTTCTAGTCCTGCTTTCCGTGTGAAAGGGGACAGTTTAGCAAGGGTTGTGGTGGATTCCTCATCGCTAGCAATTCTTACATCAGCGTTGGATGTTTTTCTAGAAGCTCTGCTCTCGGGATTCTTTGGGGCAAGTTCTCTGGCCGGTGACACGCGGGAGGTCAGACTAGAGGATCACAGTGGTCGCTTCTGGCCTCGGAATCTGTTAATGGAAGCCCAGCTGGTCCTACCTCGTCCTCTTTGGCCAACAGTAGCTGTGACATGAAGCTCGGTGGAGACAGACTTGAAAATGTGAAGGACGGGGAGTAGTTGGGTCTCTGGCAGGGGTGAGGAGCATCCTTGGGAAAGGAAAAAATATGCTAGCGGTTGCATCCTGCCCTCACATGGCTCCCACGGGGTGGTACCAGAGTAACTGACAGCTCTCTTTGCCACCAGTGGAGCAAGCAGTCCAGGGTGAGGTGCAAGGTGGGATAATTAGACTCCCTTGCTATCGCTGAGCCCGCATCTGCATTACGAGCTACGGGCGTGATTCCCAGCTCACACAGACATGCTCGCCCTACCTCTCCTCAAGGCAGGATGCTAAAAATACTAGAGTACTACTCTGATAGCATTGGCAGTGACCGTGGAAGCACAGCTACTGCCCTGAGTATCAACCCTCCTGAACCCCATTGACAAATATTTGGGGTGTCTGGCCCACACTGCTGTGACGACATGATTATTTTTGGCATGCCAGTGCATTGAGAATTGGCTGCTGACCCCCCCCCCCCCCACACACACACACACACACACAACAGGGGGGTCAGTAGCATTGCTGGGCCCCGGGGCAAGGTGGGGAGTGGTGGCTCCGTGCTCCCAGAAGGGGCGGGGCTGTGAGCAAAAGGGGTGGGGCCACATACAACCAGCCTTCAATGCCCCTTGAACCATGTCGTGCTCCTCGCCCCAGCCAGCTCAACTGCCCTGCATGTGGCTCCGGCGGTGATTTAAAGGGCCTGGGATGCCAGCCATTGTTGCAGTAGAGGCGGCAGTCCCCAGTCCTGTTTTTATCGCCAGGCCCTGGGGCTGTGGGCAGGCCTGCTACACAAGCTGGGGATTACATCGCTAGCTCACTGGGCAACATTCAGAAGTGATGTGCAGGTGAGGAGGTGGGAGTAAGTGTTATGCTGGAAAGCAAGTGTGGCTCTAAGGAAATACAGCTGAAAGGGGCTTAGTCACTACCATAAGCACTGACTCCCTGGGTGCTCTGAGCGCCCACTGACAGCCCCTCTATCAGCTCCTTCCCCCTACCCTCCGCCTTGCCGCCTACCCACCAGTGGACCCTACAAATCAGCACCCCCTTCTCCCTCCCCAGCATTTGGGAGGCTGCGAGGGAGGAGCGAGGATCTGGCACACTCTGGGGAGTGGGAAGTGGCAGGCAGTGTGTAAAGTGGGGGTGGGGCTTTGGTGGAGGGGGCAGAGCCTGAGGCAGAGCTGGGGGTTGGGGGGTTGAGCACCCCTTGGCTTTTCAAAGTTGGCACTTGTGGTCACTAGCTATCAACACCTCCTACCCTGCTGCTCTTTGGTTGGAGCTGAGGAACAAGCCCTGCAATGTGCATTTTCATGAAGGACTGTACTGGTGAGAAAGAAGGCGGGGAAATGCTTTGATTGTTCTCTCTCAGGTTAGTAAAGAAGCTGGTTTCCGAGAAAAGTGATTGGGATCCTTCCGGTGAGTTGCAGCCCGCAGAAGGTGATAGCAACAGTGTCCTTAGGAAGAATAATGCAGGTAACAAAGACAGTTTCTAATAGTCTAAAAACTCTTTGATTATCCTTTTTTTTTTTTTTAATCTAATGAAAAGAGACTCTGGCATCTCATCGAACATGCACATGACAGGACAAAATGTATCCAGTCTAACTCCTCCACTAGAGTAGGGCTAGAGGAAGCATTTCAATCTCAGCAGGAGTTCCAGGTTCAAACTCTCAACCAGAGCTACCTACTGTTCAAGTTTGGGTTTGATACCAAAATCTCATGAGCTGTTGTCACAGATCAGGCGCTCTCACAATCGTCCCGCCATCTTGGACTAAGCAGAGCTGTCTGGTGAGATTTCAGTCAGACCAGAACTAGAAAAAGTCCTTTTCTAGTTTTGGGGCTGATCCAAAACCCAAACCATGAGCAGTGATTGGATTTGGATAGTGGCATCTGAGTCCTCTTGGAAGATCAAAGGGGTAAAGCTTATAGTTTTGGCCCATCTGTATAAATATCAGGCTGAATTCTGTGCTCAATTGCCTCTTCCTTTGGAAACAAGATATAACAAGATCCATTTACTTGAGATCTAAAAATGAGAGCCAGTGATGGTTTTGTGGCTGTTTTGTTTTTCAATTTGCTCAGATTTAGGAAAACGCTTTTGAAAATTAACAAGGATTTTTTGCTGTTGCTTAAGACACACACGGGGTAACTAATGCTGGATGCTAATGAATCCATGTTCCATGGAGACCAATGTCCTGTCATTGCCACTGCCTTATTGATGTTCCAGAAGAAAACCAAAACCATATGGTGCACCACGCCAGTTGTTCAAGGGAATTCCTTACTGACTCTTCCTGATCATGCATGAAGCATGAAGGTTGCAATTAGATTTTTTAAGTTTTATTTTGCTTTTGTGTACTCTGTGATGTTAATACCAAATCTCCAAATTGTAGCTTAAAAGTCCTTGGGATGTTACTGTCTGGGCAATGTGTGTCTTTGTTTTTCAGACATGTACTATGATACGTGCAGCACAGCCCTGGCAGAGACTGAAATGAAGGAAAGTGAGCTGGCCAGAAACTTCACAGCAGAACAGAGAGCTGGAAGTTGAACTGCCAGGACAGGGTTTTCCTCAGGACTCTTTCCTCTTCTTTATTTGTTTTGGTGGATGCTGGATCAAGTCACCTTCCCCACAAGCTCGGAGCTTCAGAATTCATTCCATTGACATGAAAGCTGCTGGGCCAGCTGCATGAGCTGAAAAAACTGAAGGAGCATTAAAAATGTAAATGGCATCAAAATCATCTTCAGTCCTGAACCGAAAAAAAGAGTGCTTCTTGCATTGTTTACTGAACCGTTTGAGAGGATGTGGCCTAAATTAGGTCGACAGCAGAGTGAAAAGTTACTATGCACTCGCCGTGTGGCAACATTTCTTGGATGTTGGGTTTCCTCAGAAGAACGGGGTTACCAGTTACTGCTCCACTATGGGAATGTCCCGGAATTGTTCCATTCATTTGGCTCTGCTGCTGTGCCTTCTGCTGCCTCCCATAATTCCCCTGGATAGAAAATGAAGTATTCAGTCATTTCTAACTGATCATGAACAGGAACAGAAAACTGCAGTCTGGGGGATGGGCGAAGTATAAGTAAAGAATCAGTGAAGCTTAGCACTGCAATGGTGTGGCGGCTTCCTCAATGGCTCAGTGAATGACCTGTTTACTAGATCTTTGGAGGCTACAGACTGGCACCTTCTGACTAAGAGGTGGAGAGTCAGGGCTAGGAAGGAAGTCAGATGTGGCAAGTGCTGTGACATTTTGAGGTCTGTTTGCAGTATAAACAGATTCCAGCCTTTCCCCCAGCCTGTGGCTTTTGGATCACACCCCTTCATATTTGGTGCTGGTAATTCTGCCGAATGCCATTTCATGTTCTGTATTTGAGTAGACTGCATGCTGAACGCTTTTACTGTGTGCTGGATTATGGAGTGAGTACGGTTCATCCCCATATGGTATCAGATTATACTTAGGCATTTGCAAAGGGGCAGGTGGAATTTAGAAGCACGGATGAGTAGATTAAGTGTTATCATTAAATACTTCTTTCCAGGAAATTTTATTAAGGAATGTACCAAATCTCTACTGCATAAGTATGGAACGTAGAAGAATGTAGACCTGTGACAGATACTAAAATTCCTACACAAATCATTAGCTCGTTCACAGCAGGTCTGATGGCATTTGCGTGGAGGCATTTTGATGCAAACGGGAGTTATAGATCCCTCAAAGCTGCTAGTACCTTAATTTTTGTAAAGATAAACATTGACCTAGGACTGTGCAAACAGAAAACGACTGGCCTGAAAGAAATTAAACCAGAGAGCTCAAAAATTAGTGATTGGTTTTGACCAAATGAGATCTTTTTTGTCCCATTATTAGCGGTGCTCTGTGTAAATAAACGGCTATCACACCAAAAAGGGAGAAAAGGCCAAACCAAAAGCACTTGTTATGAATTGTTCCATCTGCAAGATCATATGATGAATTAAGCATGTTTTGTGGTTCCACTGTAGGGATGCAAGTGTTTTTCTTTGTATTGTGACATTTTGGAGGGTTTGCTGGCACAGATGCCATGAGACAGAAAAGCACTGAAGCACGTGAATAGTTTCAGCAAAGACAAAAGTTAAGAGATGTGTTTAATTATACCCTTTTAAACTGGAGCCCTAACGTATGTCTACATTTGCATCTCTTGTTCGAACTAGGGATGCAAATGTAGCGTCCTGAAATAGCTATTGAAGCGAGGATTTAAATTTCCCGCGCTTCATTAGCAAGATCTCTTTCGGCGCACTAGTCCTAATCACTGCTGATTCGAACCAGGAAGTGCGCACCGGGACACGGTAGTTCGAACCAAAGCCCTTGGTTCGAACTAACATTATTCCTCATTTTTTGAGGAGTAACGTTAGTTCGAACCAAGGGCTTTGGTTCGAACTACCACGTCCCGGCGCGCACTTCCTGGCTCAATTCAGCTGTGATTCGGACTAGCGCGCCAGGCGAGATCTTGCTAATGAAGCGCGGGATATTTAAATCCCCGCTTCAATAGCTATTTCGGGACACTACATTTGGATCACTAGTCCGAACTAGACATAACCCTGGAGAGTTTATTGGTTTAATGATGAGTAGCAAACAGAATGGAATGTGACTTTGAACACCAACTCTTTCATCCATCTTTCAAATACCTAATTCCTTTGATTTGTGCTTCATTCTGTTTTGCTGGATCACGTCTAGCAGAAACACAGTCCAGCAGGCCTGGGCCTTCCCTCATTTTTTGAAGTCAGTGCTTTTGCATTGAGGGAAGAATTTGGCCCATGTAGGTCTCATTTACACTAAATGATAATCAGGCCCAATGTTGCCCTTAGAAATACACACACACAACTCCTGCTGGAGTCAGATGAGGGACTTGAGGGCATAGCTGAATCCCTTCAGTCCCGTACAGTGAAATCCTCTTAGAGTGACGTCATTTTTTCCCCTACAAAATAGCTTCACTGTGACGTCCTTGTTATTGTCAGTAGTTTATACACTGTCCCCTCACAATGCTTATCTCTTACCCCTGCCTCTCCCCAAACTGTGGGGGTAGAGAGTTTTTATTGCACATTCCTATGGAAGGGGTTATATGAAATTGCCAAACCTAAGATTTATTTGTACTGATACTCTTGATTTATGGAAAGGTCAAAATTGCACTTTGGAATCTCTTCTATGTGGATATTGTAGTTAATAAAATGTCTGTCTCCCAAGAGGAGGAGCTGATGGGCTCTAACTTTTAGAGGATAGGAAATCAGGAATCCTTTGGGTTCTCTTCCTGCCTCAGACTTTCACAGTGCTAATTTGGGCCAAGTCACTAAACCCCTCAGTGCCTCAGTTTCCCACCTGCAAAATCGGGTAACGACATTTTGTCATATGCAGGTGTCCGCTTACACTCCCCTTTCACCCAGACTTGCAACCGGGTGCCAGCAGGTACACATAAGGTGAGGAACCCTTGTCCCTACACCCCGTCTGGAAACCTGTTCCTTCTTGGGCAGCGAAACATTATCATACAGGTTTGATAGCTGTATCCCCTTATCCACGCATCTTTATGTTCAGGGAGAACTCGCAAGATATGCAGACTTCCTGGATTCTACTTGAACACCGTGGGGCAAGTAGGGGAAGAGGTTCCTACATCATCAAGGCAACAACAGCTGAAAAAATATAGTTTGGGGTTCCCCCCCAGAGACTTTAAAAAAAAAACAGTTTCTTCAAATTTCTGACACTTTTTCTCTGTTTTAACAAAATTTCAAACTTTGACCAAGGTCTGTCGGTCACTCTGATACCAGGAATGAACTGAAGAGAGAGAAAGAACGGACTAGTAATTTGCTGTGTGAATTGGAGACAGCACTCAGGAGTCAGTCATGTTTGGGGACTGGTTGCAACACAGCTGGCCACAGATACAACTTCTGTGCTTGATGTGCTTGCTGTGCAGAAAGCCATCAACAGTGTTTTAGCTGTGTCTGTGAACCTGTTGTACAGTCCTGTCCTACCTACACCACACGTTCAGGCTACCTTTTACCCATTTTGACCACTGCTATGCTGTAGCTGGATACCCTGGTTTTTACATTGTAGTATCAACTTTAGACTTAGTTCCATATTGCTGGGTTTTTATAATAAAATTCAAATGCTTTTACTTGGCGAGGAGTCAAAGTTTACACTGGGGATAACTCTGCTGACAAAAAGAACTGACAGGGAAAGGCTAGCTTTTGGCTCTGAGGCCATGACAAAACAGGGTTCAGTGACAGTAATATTCTTTTTTACACTTGCCAGGACAATCTTTTAATGCGGAGAGGGAGGAGTGTTCTCTTGTGGCAAACGAAGTGTTATTGACGTCAGCTATGTTTCACAGGAGGTCTGGAGCGTGACGTGGGAACAAAATTAAAATTCACCAAGACTAACACGTGTTAAGCTGTTTTTTGTAACCAGATCCTCCAACATGGTCATTTTTGTTGAATAGATGAGTCCTAAACAGGCTTGCCGGTGATGGGGATGGGGGACACGACAAAGGGGGGCAGTTGCCCTAGGGCCCAGTAATTCAAAGGGGCCCTTTAAATCATCACCCAGAGTGCCAGACATAAGAGCACAGCATGGGGGGTGCTGCACTCCAAGTGACATGGAGGGCTGGCTGCCCCCAGTCCTGCTTCTTCCATATGGGGCCCTACCCTTTCTCGGAGCGTGGAGCTCCTCCTCCCCCATGGACACCTTGCCCGAGGGCCCGCAGAGGCTGTTGGCACCCCTAGCGCTAAATCACAGTCTCAGTGACACTGTTTGGAGAAGGTGTGGTAGCTTCCAGAATGTTTTCAAATGGTGGTTGCTAACACACTTCAACCAGTGCTTAATTTGTAATGAAAGAGGGGTCGGAGCTCAACCAATTGTTTTATATTCATAACCCATGCAGCAAGCTCAGAGGTTCTAGGGCTCTAGAAGCCTAGAAGTGCCAGGACTTAAGCACTAGCTTCAGTTTCAAGGCCTCAGGCCCAGTCTATGCTATAAAAATAACTAAGCTAGAGCCTCCATTCATGTTATGGAGTAGAGATGTGGGCCCACAGTCTTTATGCACAGTAGTAAATTATTGTTGCCCCGCCACGTTCGATGTCTAACGCTAGCTTTCATTGCCGGCGGGAATTGAGATTTGTGTGTTCGGTGCTCTGATTGTGTAGATGAGAAAAGCCATTTTAATAGCCAGCCTTATTTTCAATGCTCAGTTCAAACAGGCTTGGGTGGCAGAAAGTCAGGAGCTTCCTTTAAAAAAAAAATGCTTCATGTCTAATCTTCTGTTAGATAGAAGTATGTAAAACAGCCAAACTGTATTTCCACCAGCTGCTGGGAGCTGAAAGTCGCAACTCGGATTTCTTCTGCTCAGCTGAGACTTGATATGATTTGTAATTCGTACATATTTTCCATGTGTTTGTATATTGTGATTGATGAGAGATAATCAGACAGGGAAAAAGCACAGAACTCTCTTGAAAAATTGCCTGTCTCTTCCTTCCTCCCCCAGCCAGGACAGAATGTATGAATTTATAACAACAAAGTGTGTGAATCTGGAATTTCTGTAAATAGGCCGTTCTGTGTAAAACCAGATTTTGTTTGGTCTTTATAAAAATTATAAATACTGTAGTACAAAGTAGTCGGCGTAGCTGGTGTTTCTGTGTGATGCAAGGAGAACAATGAGCTTTCTATTCATCTGAAAGGAGAAGGGTTTAGTAAGAGCCCATCTTCACAGCTGAAAAATTCATGCTTACATTCAAGTTAGCCTCAGTTATGGCCATCAGCTATTTGACCACAAAAGACATGAAACCATTTTTCCTTTACAGATCTGTCTTAATCATGTCCCTGAATCGTGTTAAATCCAGAGAAAAAGTTGAAAGCTTTACCCAGGGTTCAACAGCATGGTTAAATCTCATGTATGTTAAGACTATAACCAGATTGTGGAATGAACCCATATTGTAAGTGGTTTCCCCAACATATTTATAAACAGGCCCTAAGTGATACATTTGCAGTGTATATTTTGGATTTTAATGGTGTGTTTGCAAATTATCTGCACAACCTGAACCAACAGCCTGGGGTAACTCTGCAAAGGACAGGCAAGTAAAATGTACAAACTGGCATAATGTTTTAAATAAACTAACCCTAGAATGTGTTTTGCCATATCTGCCATATATGTTTGGAGGGTCACAGCACATCCCTATGGTATGAGTCAAACATTTCACACCAGTTTTACATCAGTGTAACTCCATCATGTGACATTTGGGGTTACCCAGGCCTATACGGGTTCAGTCAGTTACTCTGACTGGTAACCACAGGTGTTCTGTGGCTGCACAGCTTTGGTCCAGAACTCTGAGCCGCTGACCCCAGCTCCCTACCGGCAGCCCATAAGCCTTACCCTAGCCTTGCCCAACTTGGTTATGCCTCGCAGGCCAATCTTGATACAGGGACCAGTCCTTCTCACAGAAGAAGTGTAAGGTCTGCTGCCTCTACAGAGCCAGTGAAACATTCCAAGCTATCGGATAACTAGGAGCACGCGCTTTAGCACTGACCTTACCTGGCACTGATGTTTTATAATGAAAGCAAATAAAGCGGTCATAGTTCCAAAATGGCTACCTCACTGATTCTGGGCCTGTCTGCGTGCATCTTCTCAGGCCTCATGGCTTTGCTCTCCTAGGGTGTAATCAAGCATTTCCGCCACTTGATAAGAGAGTGCGCCCAGGGCTGTTGTACTTTATTTGTGCTCTGGACTTACCCAGCCAATCTGACTAGGTGAGTTACCCTGGTTCTTCCCTTTGGGAGTTGGTGGCCAGGGGAGCATGGAGTGACCAGACAGCCGTCTCTGACCAAGGTATTGTTTATTCCTAACAATAGGAACAAAGGATAGCACAGGAGCAAAGAATTTTAAAACAACTCACAATCAAGAGGCATGTCTGACTTATCTAGAGTCTAACCACCCTCCCGGTGAGGACCCCCATAAGTCTAACTTCTCCCAGAACTAGCTCTGGATTCTTAGTCTCAAAAACCCTAATGGGAATTTGTGTCTCCTTAAATGTTTCTGAATCTTTTGATTTCTATGCTTCAGAGGAAAACTGATGGTAATCCCAGCAAGGGGTCACACCAAAGTAGCAAAGCAGCGGGCTTTAGCATCCTCCCTCAAGTGTTTGCTGTGCAGCATATGTCTGGATGCATTTCCCCTTCCTGGTACACTCTTTGGCAATCCTGCTATTGAATTCCATCAATTACAGCAAAACACAACAACGGACAGGCCAACACGCATGAGCCATAAATTATCACAAGCAACTCCATGTCCCTCACACTCTGTTTTCTATTTTTCTCTTCCCTTTGCGCATCTATTTTCCTCCTTGCCCTTTTCCTAGCGTGTGTGAAGTTTTGTGGCTTCCTCTCCCTATATCCCCCACTTCCCACAGGGAAGTATGTATTGCTCAGGGTAGGGAGAGCAAGTTCAGTGCTAGCTATATGGTTTGTTTTTACCCTGGTTCTGAAAAATCTCTCCTGGCAGCTCCATATCTACACACGAGTGTGAGTCACAATCTACACTGCAACACTATTTCGAGATACTGGAGTATCCCAAAATAGCTATCCTACATTTTTACAGCAAGCTCGTTATTTTGAAATATAATGAGCTCGCTAGGCTGATGTCCCTGTAAACCTTATTCCCAGAAGAGCAGGTTATTTCGAAATATGGCACTGTGTAGACAGCACCAAATTATGAAATAAGATACGCAATTTGCATAGCTCAGAGGGTGTATCTTATTTCGAGCTACGGTGCCGTGTAGATGCATAGTGAATAGGCTAATTATCTTTCGAGCTACAGTGCCGTGTAGATGCATAGTGATTATCTTTCACCCTGTGCTCCAACCTGACACAAGTTCAATGGAGGAGTCTCTGCCATCAGACCATACACATGCACATTGCAGGAGCAGAGACAGAGTTCCCAGTGAAACCTCGCCCCACCCATTTTGCTTTCATTTTGGGCCCAAAGAGCTTTTGGGAAGGGACATCTCTCTCTTCAAAGGACTGTCTGGAGGCGCAGCATAGGGTAAGGGAGCCAACAGTAAAGAACATACTGAGCTGTATTTTGTGATGAGTTTTCCTGGGTTGATATTTGTCAGCAAATTATGCTATGTTGTTTAAAACTTTTGACCACATGCCCAGAGAGTATGTAACTGGTTGTTGTTATAAAGCTGAATTCAAATGAATAGGTAAAAAGATGTATGAGAGCAGTGTAAACATCAATAAACAAACCAAGAAATGCTAACCGCTTTCAGCGAATGGGCCTTCTGTAATATAGTCCATAACCCACTAGAGGGAGGCAGCTCTCTTGTTAACATTACACTAGGGCTGTGTCTGCATTGCCACCCTTTTCCGGAAAAGGGATGCTAATGAGACCAGTCGGAATTGCAAATGCCCCGGGGATTTAAATTTTCCCCGCGGCATTTGCATGAACATGGCTGCCGCTTTTTTCCGGCTCGGGGCTTTGCCAGAGAAAAGCGCCAGTCTAGACAGGTATCTTTCAGAAAATAAACCCTTTTCCGGAAGATCCCTTATTCCTGATTTTAAGAGGAATAAGGGATCTTCCGGAAAAGGGTTTATTTTCCAAAAGATCCTGTCTAGACTGGCACTTTTTTCCAGCAAAACCCCAAGCCGGAAAAAAGCGGCAGCCATGTTCATGCAAATACCGCGGGGAAAATTTAAATCCCCGGGGCATTTGCAATTCCGACTGGTCTCATTAGCATCCCTTTTCCGGAAAAGGGTGCCAATGTAGACACAGCCTAGGAGCGGGAACAGGTATTTTCTGTGTCTCTGAACTGAACCATTTGTGGGGTTCATATTGCTGAAGTACATGCAGTTTATAAGCACATCGACGGGGACATTATCGTAACACCTGATGCAAATGTTGATAGTTAAAGTCTCCTATAATATACTGAAGGCCCTAATTCTCCTCTGAGCTATGCCATTATAAATCAGGAGTAACCAAGGAGTTACACCAATGTAACAAACCGGGCCCTGAAGGCTGCAGCTACAAATCTGGCAAAAGCATTTCCTAGTGCAATGAAACAGAGAATTAGTACTTTATTAAAATGTGTTCTGTTAATGATTTTGTGTTGTCAACTGCTTACACAAAAAACTAGAAACCAAAAAGCTAATCCCATGTCAGCCTTTGACTGGCTGATTTTCAACAAGTCCCTTTGTGCCTGGAAATTCTCTTAGGGTATGTCTACACTGCGGGATAAAGTAGAGTTAAGATAGGCAACTTCAGCTACGTTAATTGCAGAGCTCAAGTTGAAGTACCTTAACTCGACTTTTGGTGCTGTCTGCACAGCAGGAAGTCAAAGGAAGAACACTCTCCCTTCGACTTCCCTTTCCCCTCTGTGAAATGGGGGTTACGGAACTCAGAGTCAGAAGCCCATTATTTTGAAATTATTTCAAAATAACGGGCTGGTCATGTAGACATGCACTCTGTCATTTCAAAATGAGGGTGCAGTGTAGACACAGCCTTGCAGCTTCTGCTTTCACACTCTGCTCCCAGTGTTTCTAAAAGCAGAGCCCATTAGAATGTAAATAGCTGCACGTGTGTATGGGGATGAAACACTTTTTGCTTTGCTGCACTTTTCCCAGTACTGACGTTTTGCTCTGTGCAATGACACATCTTCTGAGAAGAGTTATTCTCCATCCCCAGTTCTGGCAGAGATTTGGGGAACATACCAGCACTGCTTTGGAATTGAGACCACTGCTGTACATTTTGGTCCTGTTCGTTCTGGGCGACTGTATTTGAAAAGGGTTAGCTGCCAAGAGACCGCTGTGTTCCCTGAGTGCTAGTGAGAGGGTGTGGTGCTAGGGACATCAGGTTGTGTATTAGAAAGCAGTCCCCCTGCATTGAGCAGATCCGGTCATATGCTTCAGGCATGTGCCTCAGCCATTACTGGAGGAGTATGATGTATCACACCCCTTATCCTGCTGAGGAAAGATGCAGCAGGCACCACTCCAAGCAGATGGCGTGTGTAGAACCTTGTGGAAATAAATGCAGATATGCCCAGGTACGGGGTGCTCTGATCTGCAAAACTCCAGCAGTCTGTTCCTCATTCTAGCAGCTTGTGTACCAGCCAATGGTGCGCTTGTCAGAATATAATATTAGTATCAACTTAATCTCTCGACATGCCATTGCCATGTGCGGAAGGGTGCAGTTGCACCTAGCCGTGCTCTTGACCCCATTAACAATGTCCCACCCAGGTGAGCTCACCTCCCAGAGATCATGAACTGGGTTATCCGTAGAATTTATGGGGCCTCTGCAGTATTATTAAACTGGTGCCCCCATGCCTGCTGGCAGCAGGGGGTGTGCGGTTTTTTAGAGATGCGATTTTATAATCTTCAGCCACACACGAATGAAATCGTTCTAAAGCAACTTTTAACCGAAGGCCGGATAGACTAACACAGCACATTCAGAAACCGACGGCATAGACCTGGGGTTGGCAAATGCCTGTTAAATGGCTTCATTACCACTGGAATGGCTCTTCTACAGGTTCCATGTTCTGCTAACAGCTCTGGCAGGCTTTGTCATTTTTAAATTAACTAGATCCAGTCCTGAGGAAGCAGAATCACAGAATAGGGATCAGAGGAGGCGGGTGGGTGGACAGTAAGACCCAGTGATGCCCCAAATGTTTGGGTGCCCTACATAACCGCATATTCTGCGTATGGGTAAGGACAGCCCTGATCACGAAGCAGGCTAGTCAGCATTGCCCGTAGTGTTCAAGAACCGCTAGCCAGGCCTCTGGCTTTGCTTGCCCTGCTCATTTGATCTGGGCTCAGGATGAAGGTGGAGAGAACTGGCTTCTGGCACCTGCCCCCACTTGGCAGTGCAAGGTCCGTGTGCACCCCTCTGATTCTTTCAGCACTACCTTTAAATAAAGAATTGGGGGGGGGGGAACCCACAATTTTTAAACATGGGGACAATGTCATGTTCTCTGTGCCCCGTGTTGTGCTTTGTATTTTCAGTCCTTAACACAGCAGCCTTCCAAGAGAGACATCAAATTGCCATAACTAGAAGCTGGAAACTTTGGCACAGCATGAAGCCCCTCTGTCTCATCAGCCTCTTGATGGGCTGCAGGGAGGGAATGAAACACCTGGCTCAGAACACCAGTCTTTGTTCCTGTTTTCAGTTTCCAGCCAGCATCAGCCTCCCCCCCCCCCCCCCCCCTGGCGGCTGAACACTGAGCAGGATTGGCTCCCCCTGCACCCCCCCCCCTGCTGTTCATGTGATTTTGTGGTGTCTGCACAGTTTGAAATGTAGCTGCCTTTGGGCCGGCGTTTGTTCCTCACCTTTCAGCTCTACAGAGAGGAAAGGCAGCACCTTACTCCACCCCTGCAGCTAGTCTCGACCCTGCCTTCGCCATGGGCAGGCGTGTTCCGGAGGTGCTGCTGCTATCCGCGGCTTGGGGTGAGTGACAGCACTTTATAACACTACCTGGTCACTGCACATTTGTGTTTCTTTGCATTGAAGTTACTCTGCATAGCTGAATAACACGTGGCAAACATATTTGTGCCTATAAATAATGATGCCATGAATACGTTCCCATGGGTCAGAAAAGATGCTAGTAAAGATGACTGTGCCTTAACTTTCGGGGCACCACTGTTATGAATTTTTGCTTTAGATAATTTCCTTTGCATTGTGTGTTGAAAGTAACCTGAGCTTAGGGTAGATGGGCTTAAAGGCATTCATAAGAAGCAGGTGATTTGAATTAAAGAGATCCTCAAACAAATCCACAGAGCTCACAGAAAGTATTGACTTTTCGGGGATGCAGGAACAATTTTTACATTTGGGGGAGCTGAGCACCACTGACCTAAAATGCAAAAGCCAGTAAATAATGGAAACAAGCCAGGGGGTGCTGCAGCACCCTCCACACCCCTAGTTTCGGCACCTATGCTGAGTTTGATAAAGACAATACCGGGCACCTAACACGGCGAATGCACAGTTAATAGAAAGTCTCTCCTCTGTATGGTGCCAAGACAGGAACGAGAGCAAAAGAGAGGCGAAAACGTACATGGGATTAATTGCAACAAAAACGGAAATAAAAGTGAAAGGGCTTGAGCCTGAACTAGAAAATCAGCATCACTCCACGGACGTCAGTGGAGCTCCATAGATTTACACCAAAATATTAAGCCATCTCTTAAAACCTGCATTAACTAAGATATATCAGTTGAGGAAACAGATGAAGCTACCTTGCCTTTTAATGATGGCAAAATACCTGGGCTTGATGGCTCCGCTGTGTCATTCTGTGCTGAGTAATAGCACCTGATGTGCAGGAAGCTTGTCAGAATACAGTCAAAAATCGTTCCCAGAGCAGCATTAGCCGAGCAGGAGACACATCAGCTTGATTGTATGATCGGCAACTTCACTAAGAGACAAGGGAAAATTTTTGTTTCTGCTGTCCTGGGGTTCACCTGGAGTGTGAGGGAGCTGCTCTGAATTTACATTGCCGTAAAGGAGAATGGAATGAGACGGAGGAAGGGGGAATGAAATGAACCGACAGTGCTGTGCTGGCTTTGATCAGAGTGATGCTGTTTCCTAGGATCTTTGTCTGTTGTGGATTCTCCCTTTTAGAAATTCTGCATTTTTGAAAAACCTACTGAGCAACATTTCTAAGTGTGTGGTTAGGGGGAGGGGAAGCCTAGAGTCAAGGGCTGTGGGCCTGAAAGGCTTCCACTGGATCTGGCCCTTCCTTAAATAACCAAATCAGGGGGATTCCCACTTTTAGAAGGCCTTGATCCAAAGCCAGCTGGAGCCAATAGGGACAGTTCCACTGGCTGCAGTAGAGGCTGGATCAGGCCTCAGGTTTATACCTATTGCCAATTTTGTCATGCTTTTGGTACCGGGAAAATGCTGAGTGGCCACTGAACAGTTAGTGTCTATGCGTAAAGCCGGGCACAGGGATTTATTGCCTCCTCCAATAGCTTTTATTATTAATCAAGTTGATTATGGTAGTGCCTAAGAGTCAAGCAAGACCAGGGCCTCATTGTACCCGGCACTGTGCAGAGTCTCAGCTGCACAGATCTGACAATCTTTCTAAATGGACAGCCAGGCACAAGGTGGGGGGAGGGAGAGAACACACCAGCAGTGCGTGGCTAGGTCTACACTATAGCTTTTTCCAATTGCTTTTCCGAAAGAGGAAGAGGCTTTTCCACCATTTGGCCTAGATGGAATCCCGGAAAACCCCTGCAGTCTAGACATACCCTGTGATGGCAGCGAATCTCATGGTAGTTCCATGCTTTGGAGGGGGCATTATTTAGGAAGAGCTATGTTAAGCAGAGAGCTCATGGTCTAATATATTTGTTAGTCACCGAGGTACCAGAGGACTACTAGTTTTTAAAGATACAATACTAAAGACTAATACAGCTGCCCTTCTGAGAGAGCGAAGGGAGAGGAAGGCAGATAAAGGGGAACGGGCAGGGGAGAAGAGAGCAGAAGGGGCTCAGATGACTCTAAAAATGTGGAATAGTGTCTTAAAGGAACAAGGGCTTCAGATGCATGCTCCCCATTAATGTTCATGAAAATTGGGTGTCCTCTGGTGGCAGTGACAATCTCAGGCTGAATCAGCGGCCATGTCCTCAGCCATCAGCGCATGAAAACGGAGATTTCAGACACAGATTAGTAAAAGGGGAATTTGAATCCTGCCCAGTTCCTTCAATTTCAGATTCACTCATGAACACTATTAAATCTGAAAAGGGGAGAAAAGGCAGCTCTCCAGGCCTGCCACATTCACGCACTGACTCCTATGTCAGCCAAGGCAGAAAGAGAGGCTTTGAAAAAGTGAAGTGTTCTCGAAAATCAAACAGCTGGGGTGCTGAGTATTGCAAGGAGCAGTAGGGAGGGTTCTATAAAGCTCTGAGGCATTCTGACACAAAAATGAGGTGGGGGCTGTGGCAGGCAGACAGAACTAAGATAAACAACTATAGGTTGAATTAACTTACATTGGAGTGAATTAGTTTGATTACCTTTGTAGTACATTGTATTAAAAATGCAGCTGTGGCTGTTATTGTGGCATTGTATATAACTCCTCTAGCAGGAGTGGAACGGTAACATACTTCCTCCATTATTGGCCCATTGAAACCACCCTGCCGAAAGGGACACAAAGACGAGCACAAACTGGATTCTCCAGAGACCAACAGACAAAGAAAAGAATTTGAGATATGAATGGGCTGATTTTACACAGGCTCAGGACCTCCTTTCTGAGCCGGCCAATGGACAGGATCCCTGTGTTCATGGAGGGCTCCAATCCTTAGAGAAGGGTTGGAAGGATTGGGCCGACCAAGGCCTATAAGACTGGGTGCTTGTTCTGAGCTGGAGTTGTGATGAACTGTGACCACTAGGAATCCCCTAGCTTGGGGGGTTGAAGGATTGCTCCTGCCAGTGTGTCCACCTTAGAGTGAACTCTGATGGCCTTGTTAGCATATGTCTGGGTGCTTTTATTGTGTATAGGAGGTTTGCTCTGTCCCGTGTTGTACTTGAAGGCTGCGTCTAGACTGGCATGATTTTGCGGAACTACTTTTAACGGAAAAGTTTTTCCATTAAAAGGATTTCCGCAAAAGCGCGTCTAGATTGGCACGGATGCTTTTGCGCAAAAAGTGCTTTTGTGCAAAAGCATCCATGGCCAGTCTAGACACGATTTTGTGCAAGAAAGCCCCAATCGCCATTTTAGCCATTGGGGCTTTTTTACACAAAACAGTTCTTCCCTGTCTACACTGGCTCTCTTGTGCAAGTATTCTTGCGCAAGAGGGCTTTTTCCCGAGCGGGAGCACGAAAGTATTTGCGCAAGAAGCACTGATTTTGTACATTACAAAGTCAGTGCTCTTGCGCAAATTCAAGCGGCCAGTGTAGACACCTGGCAAGTTTTTGCGCAAAATCTTGCCAGTGTAGACGCACCCGAAGAGTTAAGAAGGATTGCTGAGAAAGACCTGTGTGGTAACTTATAGCTGCAGCAATTACGCCTGTTAACTGTCTCTGAAAAGAAAGCAAGAGGGCCTACCTCTGCAGCCTGGCTGTGCTGGGACTCACCCTGGGAAGGCAGGGAACAATACAGCTGGAGATAACCTCGTAGAGTCTCTTTCTGACTAGGCCTCTACTTAAGAAAGTAACAGAGGGGTAGCCGTGTTAGTCTGAATCTGCAAAAGCGGCGAGGAGTCACTGACGAAGTCATGCATCTGACGAAGTGGGTCTTTGCCCACGAAAGCTTATGCTCCAACACTTCAGTTAGTCTATAAGGTGCCACAGGACTCCTCGCCGCTTTTACTTAAGAAAGGTAGCTGGGAAGCTGGAAACCTAAGAGTGGTTACCCTGGCTGGACCAGTGAGGGGAAATACAGTTTCAGATGCCCTGAACTGTTGCAGAGCAATGGAAAGAGACATAGGCCTGTCTCCTCATTGATTGCACAGTGGCTTCTTGGGCAAGTCTAGCTGACACAGGGATTCTAGAGCAGCTGTAAGTTTTCCTGGTTAAGCAGCATCTTATTGATCAGCTTTGCCTCCTCCACACAGGAGCCCCTGGAGAAGGGGTGTAACAAAACCATCTCTGAGGCAGGCTCGGGCTCAGAGAAGAGGTGGACAGGCATCCCTATGCTTGGCCCTTTTCACTTCTGCAGTGGACATCCAGTGAATGCCACCTTCCAAAGGCTTTACTGGGCATTGGAACAGGCCCAGGGAATGCTGTGAAACCCACATCCAGAGAAGAATCCCCGCAAGCAATGGGACATTCTCTGGGATGAAGCTCGCTCGGCCACACGTCTTTTCAGAAGATGGAGCAAGTCACGCAAATGGTGCAAGAGTGACAATGCGAAAAAACTTGGCCCATTGTGGACTGGCTATGGACATTAGGCTGGTGGAGAGATTTAGGGCAGAGGGTTGCTAATGACCAGGAGTGGCTATGTAGAGACCCAGCAAGCAGTGGCTTCACTCTTGCTTTTCTAACCTAACAATCTCACTAGTAGAGCTGGCTGAAATTTTTCAAAGGAAATATTTCTCATCAAAATGACGCTTTTATGAGAGAGAGTTTTTTTGGTGAAAGATTTCCTGATTCTTAATATTTAACTGAATTTTAAATTGAAATGTTACCAACATGGTTACTGAAATTGTTTGTACACCAAAAGCTGAGCAGAATAGAACTCTTTGTGGGTCTTTGCTACCTACATTAATTTAAATGTAAGGTTGTTTCACAGCCTTCAAGAAAACGAGTTAATTTACAGCTTCCTCTTTTCTATTTTTGTTGGGCTAATGCACCAAACCACAACCATGGGTAGCTAGAACAAAGCAACTGCATTTGCTCTTCATACATTGTGGTCAATATGACCATAAGCAAGAGGATAAGACACTGCTGTGGGATCAACTAAATTAAAGTTTGGGAGAGTTTGAACTGGGAGGATGAGTTCAAATATGCCTATAAAAGCATATTGGCATAATTAGATCCCTACTGATAATAAATATTTGTCATCTGAGATGTCAGTCATGCTAACCAGATGTGGCCTTCTATTTCATTGAAATGTTTTTGTTTTTGTTTGTCTTCAGGTTATATTAATAGCTAGAAATAAAGTGAAGTATATTCCTTGCACCACTGAAACAAAAATGGGCCAAGATTAAAGGCCAGGCTGATCTGGAGCATATAATCCACAACCCTCAGCTCTCTGCACAATTATATTTTGGAGGACAGTGGTGGGGTTAGAATCAGACATATATATGTGGATCCACTCAATGGTTTTGGTTCCAGACTGGATCCAATCCGAAAATGGTCAAAATGCTGTGAGATGAGATGTTCTGCCATGGGGGCGGGGAGCATGAGAACAGGTTATGAGATTCCAGCAGCACTGAATCTGAACCGTCCTCGAGGCCCGATTTAACCTAGAATCTGAATCTCCAATCCCAGGCTTTGGGTGCAGATTTTTTTATAGCCCCCTTCAGATTGACTAAGTTAAAATAAACTTCTCTGCTAATTTAGTGAAGAGCTTCACTCAGAGGCAATGTGGCTGGCCTGGAATATGAATCCTTTTGCACCGAAGGGTACCTACTCTCTGAGTACTGTAATGGGGATATAATTTCCACTTGGCAATTTCAGCTAACCAAGGAAGGAAAACGCTTGACCTACTCCCTGCCACTTGTTACACGTCAAGGAATCTATAAGTGGGCAAGACTTCTGACTTCTCTTAACTTGGCTTTCTTTTCCCCACCCCTCCACACATACACACACAGTAAGAGTCACAAACTGTTTGTATTTCAGAATCTATTTTTCAATGTCTTGTTTCTATTTAGGAACTGGTGATCTTTCTTTGGTGCCTGGCGGCGGTGTGCAAGTGCTGAGATTGTAGCGAACTCAAAGGTTCCACCAGAGGCAAAAGATAAACTTTCTGTAAATGTTGCAAAAACGGAAGCCTGATCCCACGAGAAAAATTGTTGTTCCTTTGAATCATTTTAGATATTTACGAAAAAGCAACAGAACATTAGACTTTGAACCTGGTTTCTCTTTAAGGAGAGCTACTTCAGAGGCCTAGTCCTCCTTGCTTGGGACTTTTCCCTTGGGTACATTCAGTGCATCGCTTCCCTTTTTGAGAGTTGGCTGTGTTAGGCACAAGACTGGTCATCCTTTGCTCTCATTCTTCACGACTTTTGTCCTTCATGGACATTCCACCTGATGCACTGGAGTTGTGCCCCGCCCTAGCCTGTGAAGCCAGTGTTTTTCAACCTTTTTTAGTAAAGTACCGCTTAAAAAAAATTTATAAGTACTCCCAGAACCTACAGTTTTCAGCTGCAAAATTTTCTACTATTGCAACACATTTGTTTAAACAACTTAATCATAGCCGAGCAGGCGATTAAATTTTTGGGTGTGAAAAGTACAAAAATAATAAAGCGCTGTAAAACTTAAAACAAAAATTCAGTTTTCTCCACATTTCAGTTGTGTTGATGTAACCCCCCCAGACTTCTCTTGAGTATCCCTAAGGCTACGTCTACACTGCAGGCTTCTTGCGCAAGAACTATTTTGTGCAAGGGTTCTTGTGCAAAAGGTCTTCCACAAGAGCGTGTCCACACTGCCATGTGCTTTTGCGCAAGAGATGTGCTCTTGAATTTTCGCAAGAAAGCTCTGATGGCCATTTTAGCCATAGGGGTTTCTTGTGCAAGAAATTCATGTTGCCTATCTACACTGCCTTCTTGTGGAAGAGCTCTTGCACAAGAGGGCTTATTCCTTGTGGAGAGAGGAATAACTCTTCCGGAAGAAGCCCTATTTTCCAACTCTGTACTGTAAATTTACTTGTGCAAGAACGCGTGTGCAATGTAGACGCTCTGCAAGTTTTGGCACAAGAACAGCCGTTCTTCCGCAAAAAGCCTGCAGTGTAGATGTAGCCTTTAAGGGTACTCATACCACTGGTTGAGAAACACTGTGTTAAACAGTTCAACAACAACAACAAAAATGGGGAAAGGGGGACAAAGGGAGCAGTGAGGGATTGGGACTAGAGAGTTCTCCAGAGCCAAACCTTTAGTAGTCTGTCTGCTGGACCCCTACGCTGGTTGCTATGCGGCTGAGTATTAAGATGTCACCTCTGATCCTGCCACACGCCTCCTAAAGTGAGCCCTGGTCAGAGGTGGGAGTGCCACATTGATGACATGAACCTTTGCTGTTGCCTTGGGCCAACTTAAAAAAAAGAAAACCTGCCGACACAACTTGTTCCATCTAGGACTGACACAGTCCTTGTCCCCAGTGTACTCTATAGGCTGCTTTCGGCGCTGATGAGAGAAGGGAGGAGGTGTGGTAAGAACTGTTAGTGAACCAACTTCTGTTGGTGAGAGAGACAAGCTTTTGAGCTACCCTGGGCTCTTCTTCATGTCTGAGAAAGTAAGGCCTTATCGACACAGGGTGGCTCACAGAATTGCCTGGCCTCCTGGGCAAAGAGGGGCAGGGCCTGGCTCCACACTCCCGGAAGGGGTGGGGCCTCAGACGGAAGGGTGAGGATGGAGCTGTGCCTACCCCCCTTAGCTGTCCGGTAGTGCTGCTCAGGACTCCAGCGGCGATTTAAAAGGCCCGGGGCACTAGTAGCAATTCAAAGGGATCTAGGGCTCCGGCTGCCACCATTGCTGCACTAGCAGGCGCTGGAGGCGCTGGGAGCCCTGGACGCTTTTGAAGCACTTGGCCCTAGTGGCAGGTACCCCCTTTATCCTCCCAGCCCCAAATGGTCTGGTCTATGCTACGTCGGCAAAACGTTTGTCACTCAGGAACGTGAATATTCAGCTCTCCTGAGAGACATAAATTATGCCAGCATAAGTGGGGGGGGGGGGTGACAAACCTCCTCCCCGCCCCTGCCATGCAATAGAAAATTGTCTTATGTATACAAGTATGCATAACTCAAAAATGCTTTGGACAAAATACCTCATGTAACTGATCCATTTTAATGTCCATGCCTGCCGGGTCTTATTTTGGTGCATGTATCACTCCTGTGTGTGAAGTCAGAGATCTGGGGTAGGGAATGGTTTCTGGTTTTAAATGTGCAAATGAAAGCCATCAAGGGTGTTTCCAGAGCTGGGACACCTCAGTGTCTGAGTAATCACTTGTAAACGGCCTCCTTTGTCCTTTAAGTCTAAACAGTGGTTAGTTTTAGGAAGACGTGTGATCACTCCCACTGGTAGGGTCTGACCAGTTAATTTTTCCATAGAAGGGGGAATGCCAAAACAGAATTCTTACCCAAAAGAGAGTCTAGTTTTTAGGCTCTTTGGCTAGCATGACGCCCAAGGGAATAACCAGAGACTCTGAGGGAACAAAGATCTTCCCTGACTTAGAGGTTTAGCTGAAATAAGAACAAATTTAGAGTAAGCTTGCAATAAGCTTTAGTATGTTAGAACAAGCTATGCATTTATTGTTATTTTAAATTTGTAATTTACTTTGTTCTGTTTTTACTTGCAATACTTAAACTCTACTGTTTGAACTTAATAACATTATTTTTATTTGTAAATAAGCACACTGGGAAGCAGCCCAAGGGGGTCTTCTGTGACTGCATCCCGTCACAGGGAGTATGCACAAGACTACATCCTAGCTTTTGGGAGGGTGATGTTATAATTAAGCAGCTGGTCAAGCTCTCTCTCTCTATGTTGGCATAGAGCGGCCATATGAGTAATCTTACAGCGGCCCAGCTGCATCAGTGTAGACACAGCCGAACTCATACCAAATCTACAGAGAAAGCTTGGAATTACAATACATATACAAATTCAATTCACATGCCAATGGGCTCAATCGAGATACAGGACGGTGGAGTCTTTATCACTGAAGGTGCTAACAGCTTTCTGAATGGTATCCTTCCTGCCTTAGCAATCTATCGACTGACTTTGATTTTTATCTGCTCAGGTTTAGCATCCTTTGTCCAGATACTTTAAGAAAAAAGGAGGGGAAAATGGGGGGGGAGACAGAGCATCTTTCTTTCCCCCAGTCCCCCCCCATTCTCCTATTTATTTCGAGTTTTCATAACCCCTACTCATAACTCCAGTCATCTGAAGAAGTGGGCTGTGTCCACGAAAGCTCATGATACCATCTATATGTTTTGTTAGTCTATAAAGTGCTACCAGACCATTTGTTGTTTTTTTTCTGTAACAGACTAACTCAGCTACCCCCTGAAGCTGCTAAATACAAGGTTTAGCATACATGGTTATGCTGCTTACAGTACTGCTAAATACAGATTGTTTAGCATAATAGTTAACACAGATTTCCAGGAACTATTCAAGGCCCATTAATACCCCACCAGTCATAGGGAGCAGAGTAAGGGTGGAGGGGAAGAAAGCTGAAGTGTGTGGGTGGAGGGAGGGGTGCTTGTTACAGGGTTATAGACTGTTGTAATAAGCCATAAATCCAGTGTCTCTAGTCAATCCATGATGTTTAGTATCTAGCAGCGATATGAATTTAAGCAGTCAGGCTCAGCTTTGGAAAGCATTGTGCGGGTTTCCTTTGAGAATGAGGATTGATAGGCCAGATATACAGTGAGCGCTCTGTGGAAAGTGTACACCTATGGGAGATACGGTGTTTTTGTCCTTTACCGTTTTCCTGCGTGAGCTCATTTGAGTGTGTGACAATTGTCTGGTTTCACCCACAAAGTTCTTAGTGGGGCATTGAGCACACTGGATGAAGTACGCCGCACAGTGTGAGAGGCGTGTGTAGGATCCATGGCACTAGCAAGGTTGCTGGGGGGAGCGAGGTATTGATCATTGTAGCAGCAGAGATGTTTGCTGGTTTTGCATCTGTTGTTCTGGCAAGGTCTGGTGCTGCTTTGTGTTGAGGTGTCCTGGTCTGTGGCGAGCTTGCAGCTTGAAAAGTTTGGGGGATTGTGTGAGGGCCTTAAGAGAGGGATTCAGGAAAGATTTCTCTCAGGATGGAGTCCTCATCTTATGTGGGTTGTAGTCAGTCAATATCTCATATCCAGTGTGAGGTGGTAGGTGACAACTACAGGAGTGAGGTCAGAGGGGGGGTTATTTCTGTATTGAAGCACGTTCTCTCAGGGGTACTTAACAGTGTGGGTTGATAAGTGACAACAAGAGTGTCCGGTTGGATCCTATTTATGCCTATCACACCATGTGGTTTACCTCATCCAGTGCAGGCACTGTGTCATCAGATAGATGAATTGTCATGAACATACTAGAATTAGAATTCACGTCGCTTTGCCACTGCGTACAAAGCCACACAAAGCATGTGTCTCCTTGGGGCTCGGTCTCCATAGGATACAGTGTAGCTGCCCAAGGATAAAGTGGCCATCCCCACACAACAGCTGAGAGCCTTCCAGCCCAACACAATCCTGTAGAGTAAGACAAGAGGTACCTGCCTGAGGCACCCGCCTCAGTGGCCTCCCCATCCCCCTCCCAGATGGAGAGCGCCTGAAAAGGGAGGACCACGGAAATCTCACACCCCCAGGATCCTTCCCCCGATCAGTCAGTAAGAGCAACAACCAAGCTTCTTCCAGTCCTCACTGGGTCCAAAGGGAGCAGCTGGTACAGTGGAGCAAATGGCCTTCCCTCACCCTCCCCACACTAATCGGGCTACACAAATAATAACCCCAGCTGTCAAAATGTTATGGGATGGTTGAGCACCTGTGAAAATCTGCACCTTCTCCAGATTCCATCCCTCCTCCTTGTTCAAAAGGGTTTCCAAACCGAATCCCCCTGAAAAATACCTTTATTTTCTTTTCTTTCCCCCATGTTACTGATTCAGCTAAATCTATCACTTCCTAATAGAAAAAGGCTGCATGGAGGATAAAAATCCCAGATCCTCATCACTCAGCAAACCCATAGTGCTGCAAGTTAGTCTTGTGACCATTTTAATGATCTTACTGTGTTCCCCATTTCATGCTTCAGAATGAAACTTCCCAATGTGCCAAGCTGCATAACTCTCCCATTAGCAACAATATAGCAGACTAAAGTATTGTTGTAAAAGGGGGTGGGGACCAAGGACCCCCACATGCTGAATCCCTGTGTCCTTGGTCCCTACTCTCCAGCCCACTTTAATGGGAGTTGTTCTACAGGATGCTACCTGTTTCTTGCATTATAAACAGGGCAATAGGAGGAATCAATATATATCAGACTCTTTGTTTATTACAAAACCAAAGGGATACTGTAGATTGCAACTGGTTATATGGAACTAAGGTTACCAGTTAACGACCTATTTACTCCTTTGCAGCATTTTTATCCTGCTATGCTGATTTGACGAATGATGAGATGGAGCTCAAACCAACCCCACAGTCAACTTCATTCCTACAAAGAACTACTACTGCCCAGTCAGTTTCCCCATATCAGATAACTTCTTCCAGCCACGCAGTCACCGCACTTTTCTCCAGCAGGACAAGTAAGATTCTAACCACCCCATTACACCAAAGAACATCTGTATTCACTGCCACCCAAACAACAAACCATCATGCGGTAACAACAGCATTGGACCCTAACATGACAACCCAAGCAAGAGTAAAGACCACACAGCTGACCAACCAGACAACCCATGTAATATTAACAACTACAGCAGCAGGTAAGAAAACAACTGCAAAGACTCCACTGCCGACCAATGAAACAACAACAACTACAGCTCAAACAGGTAAAAAGACAACCATCCAGAAAACTGAGAAAACCACACTGCCAACCAACCATACAACCCATTCAAGTGTGGCGAATACAACTGCCTCCATGAAGACAACTTCAAAGCCCACATCACCAACCAATCGAACTACAACCCTTGCAGAAACAACAATACTAACAACCAAGAAGACCACTGTAAAGACCACCACGCAGCCAACTAACCATACAACTCATATAACAGCAAAAACTACAGGCAGAAGAACCAACACAACAACCGTTCATCCAGGGACTCCGACAACCACACCTTCCACGACAGCCACCATGGGGCCCACCCTCGCACCAGATTCATCACCTGCTACTGGAACCTACAATGTTTCCAGTGGAAATGTGACCTGCATTAAAGCATCAATGGGATTGAAGCTGATTGTTCAAAATTCTAAAATGGTGAGATGCAATATTCATTAGCATTAGGGAGCTACATAATCTGAGGCTTACACCAATCTTTCTTCATTAGTTTGACTTTATCCTGCCTCCTTCAAGGCAATTCCCATCAATTGCCATATGCCGCAAAATTAGACATCAGTGTAAGTAGTGTGCCTGCTTCCCAGAATTGTTAGTTACAGTCTTTGATTGGGGCTCTTTGCTATTTTAGGATCATAAGAACTGCCAGGAACAGATCAGTGGTCCAGGCCATATGCTTCAAAAGGAGGTGCGAGAAACCCCAAACTAGTTGATTACAGAATAATCTGCCCATAGAGAAAAAGTTGCCCTAACTTCCATTAGTTAGACATCTGGATTATACTTTAAAGCATTGGAATTTATATCCTTTCCAAAGCAATTGGTTTCTTGCTTTGTTTCCGTAATCCTTGCCATTGTAAATCTCATGTTCCCATTTTGATTCTAAATGTTGATTAAATGTGATGACTGTTAAGTGTGGATGAAAATACACAATACTCACTATGGTTTAAAGCTAAGCATATACCTTACACCACTAAAGGGCCTTGTTTCTAAACTGCAGAACTTTTCTGCGTTGGAGAATCTTCTCACCAGATGCATTGTTTTATGATGGAGAAAGCCTCAGAGATGTTTAGATTGAACTCTATTCTCAGCTTTGAAGAGCCCAAACCAGACTAGAGTCCAGGTCTGCAGAAATTATGTTAGAGACAAACTGCATAAACTGCAGTGCTAAGCATGAGATCAGACTGGATAACGTAGTTTAAGGCCTCTAGCAAGGTAGTCTATTGATCCAGACCCATAGATTCAATTTCAGAAAGCTCATAAGTATCTGAGAATTTCTTTTTTATTGTTGTTTTTGTTTTCTCTCTAATTGACCTATGCTGTATTTTTTTCCTCCCCAGAAGGAGAAGGGTTATTTCAATATTAATCCCAGTACCACACAAACATCTGGAAGCTGTGGAAACCTGCAATCAAATCTGAACATAACTTTTAACGGCGGTTTTATAAGCTTTACCTTTGTAAAGGTAAGTGTTGCCCTCTTGTTTTTTGCAGTAAGGCAGAGGTCAGTGCTGGGATTCAGAATTCTTTGGTTCTATTCCCAGCACACTCACTGACCATGGCAAGTCATTTCATCTCCCTGTTCCTCCCTTTCTGCATCTGTAAGGACTTCACAGGTGCTCAATAACTTAATGTCAGTCAAGTGTTCTGAGATCCCCTGATTGCAGGCACTAGAGAAGGGCAAAGTATTGATATCAGAACAGGGTCTGACTCAAAACCTGCATCTGGCAAAGTAGGTTTTACCCATGAAAGCTTACGCTCTAATAAATGTGTGAGTCTTTAAGGTGCCACAGGATGCCTCATTGTTATTACTCCAAACCTGAATGCAGATTTCACATAGCTCAAAATATGTGGCTTTTATATCTGAATTTTTTACTTGATCCATTATCAGGTGACAAAAGATTCACAAATTCCAATTCAGATTTCCACCACCAAAAAACTTCAGAAGTGTTTGGCTCCAAGTTTAATTCTGGGCCACCTCTAATCAAAACATCTGTATAGAATACAGTAACTATGTTATTCTGAATCTTTGTGCGTGTCGGAAACCTGGCAATAGGCCCTAAATTAAAGAGACAAAAGTTTCTGGTTTATATGGGACACCCAACGCCTAATATTTTGGTGTGTTGAGGGAATAAATTCTATGGCAGCTAACTGGAATTATGCTGTGACTCTAGCAGTGTGACACAGAAAAGTTTATACTATGAATGGAACGGACAAGGCAGTGGGCCTTTAAAATTGAAAAGAGACTGGAATAAAATCAAAAGACCACCACCTTTGTGATATAATCTCACAAACACACAAGACGGACCCAAATCTGAATACACCTGAATTTTGGAAACATTTGGGTTTGGGTCTGAGCTTCCCAGCTGAACCTTTTCTTTTCAATGGGTCAGTTCTATCAGTGGCTGGAAATACTGGAGCGAGCAATGACGGTTTATATCACCTGAGTGCCTGGCCCAAAGTTGTTAATGTTTGGTTCATGTGGAACATGAGATTCTGGTCAATAACCATTTGTCTTAGTTACTGGAGACAGATTTCTAAAACTGTAGAGGAAAGAGGAACAAAAATAAAGCAAAGGAAAATATGCGAAGGAAATGTTGGAAAACAAAGAACCATTTAATATTTTGTGTGTTTGTTTTGGATGTGTGCTCCTTGCACTTAGAGAACAGCATTCCTACACTGGAATGGTCCTTAGATCAAATCCTGTGAGTCAAGTACATTTAAGCAGCAGCTGGAGCAGCAGCAGCAAGCAGACTGATATGAAACTTTAGGTGCTGTGCCTGCACTCATCCCCCAGAACAAAGAAATGAATGACACAGCATTGCACAATCTATCCTTCACCTCAACATAAGCTTCAGGAGAGTGAGCTTTGAAATGTGAGCTGTTAAGAGCTCGGTTTGCTACTGTTTCAGTCTGGTATAGTCAACTTTCAGATTCTGAAGGACTGAGTCTGGTCACAGGCAAAACAGGTTTTACATGTGTGTAGCTCCCTTAGTTCCAGTGGAGTCCCTCCTGATTTGCACCAGTGTAACTGGGAACAGAATCTTGTTCCTTGTGAGCTGTGCACTTTTGTGGCTGCTCAGGAGAGATTCAGAAGCCACCCATCTGATTAACAGAGCGCCCGCAGCTAGGTTTTTGTTTCTACTGATGGTGCATATTCACATGTGCCTCAGTGCACATAAAAATGTATTCTGCACATAGATGGAAAAAATCCGCACATGGATAGAAAAGATTAGAGGGAATATTGAATCTGACCCTCAGTCACTTGCCTGCAGTGCTGAAATATGATGGCTGATAAATGAGTAGCGGCTTCTATGAGCCCACATGCAGGACTTGAAAACAGGAAACCCTGTAATGAACCCACTCTATGCTCGGTAAAACAGATGTTTTATTCCTCAGAGTAGAATTATTCATCTGTCTGAACAGGATGCAAGGTTGCTAATGGAGATGGCAACTTTTTTGTGATAGGGACACTTGTCTGTCAGGAACCGCACTGACAATTCATTCTCAGTGGAGCAAAGTGGTTAGAGAGGGACTCTGCTGTGTGATCTTGTGCACATCCTTAGCCTGCTTGTGCCTTGGTTTAGCTATCTGTAAAATAGGCATTCTACTATTTCCCTCACAAAAGTCTTAGGAGGTGTGAATGACATCTGTAAAGAGCTTGAAATCTTCAGTGCTATAGAAAGTCCAGAGTAGAATTATAAAATCTTCTTGCCTCTTTTTCTGACAATGGAACACACATTTTCTATTAGTGTTGTTGAAACCTGTGAGCCCTAAAACTTTCCTGACTTAGGCTATGTCTAGACTGCAGGCTTCTTTCGAAAGAGGCTCTTTCGAAAGCATCTTTCGAAAGAGCCTCTTTCGAAAGATCGCGTCTAGACTGCAGGCGGATCTTTCGATAGAGGAAATCCGCTTTTTCGAAAGAGAGCACCCAGCGAGTCTGGATGCTCTCTTTCGAAGACGGCCTCTTTACATTGTAGAACGCCTTCTTTCGAAAGAGGAACTTTCGAAAGAAGGCGTTCTTCCTCGTGAAACGAGGTTTACCGCCATCGAAAGAAAAGCCGCGTTCTTTCGAAATAATTTCGAAAGAACGCGGCTTGAGTCTGGACGCAGGGGAAGTTTTTTCGGGAAAAGGCTACTTTTCCCGAAAAAAACCCTGAGTCTGGACACGGCCTTAGAGAAAAGGAGAAGTATAAGAGGACGATAGCTGCCAGCTGGCAATTATCCAAGGGTGTCTAGAATGCATCCCTCTGTCGGCAGAGGGATGCAGATTAGGCAGGTCGACATTGCAAATGAGGCAGGGATTTAAATATCCTGCACCTAATTTGCATAAAAATGGCCACCACGTTTTGCCAATTCAGCACTTTGTCGGCAAAAAGTGGCAGTCTAGAGGGAGGTTTACAGGATCTGTCAAAAAAGGCTTTCTTTCTCAACAGATCCCCCTCTAGACTGCCACTTTTTGCCAACAAAGTGCTGAGTCGGCAATACACGGCAGCCATTTTATGCAAATTAGGCACGGATATTTAAATCCCTGCCTCATTTGCAATGTCGACCTGCCTAATCTGCATCCCTCTGCCGACAGAGGGATGCAGTCTAGACATACCCCAGTCCTTCCATACAGAGAGCTATAGCCAGGCCCACCGATGGGGATGGGGGGCAAAGAGGACAATTGTCCTGGGGCCCAGCAATTCTAAAGGGCCCAGGGCTCTGGTCACCATCACTAGTGCGGCAACGGCACACCAGGAGCCCCGGGCCCTTTAAATCACCACCAGAGCACTGCAGGCCACCACTCCTGGATTGTTGCCCTCACCCCGCCCCTTCTGCCTGAGGCCCCGCCCCTTCCATTTATTTTTAATGACCCTCATAGGTTGGGTCAAATTTGAATCATAAACTCCAGACTCTCAATTGCTAAAAATCAGCACAGCTCTGCTGACATCAAGAGAACTGAAATGATGCCAAACGATAACGTGGCCCTTTGACGTATTGCTTTTGTAAAGCATCTGGAAGATTAATAAATCATCTCAACACTCCACTCCTCCACAGGGTAATGGAAGTTAGCTTTCTTCCACAAATCACCTGCATTGCTTAGTGAGACAATAACTATTCATTCACGTATCCTTTATCAGTTCATTTTGCTGGGTTTGTTTTCACTGCCCCACATTATTATATTTCACAAACATTAAGGCAGAATGGCTGCTAAAGATATGAATTTGTTATTTTGCAGAAAGTTACCATATATTATATCAGTAAAGTGGAGGCCAGCCTCACGGTACCCTCAGCAGGTAAGTGTTTGTGTATTTTACAGTTACTGTGCTAATTTCATTTCCAAACCATTCTTGGTTCAGTTTTGTCATGATTATTTTTTCTTATCAGTTATTTTCAGTTTTCTACATAGCTGGGCTTTACATATCTAAAGGTGTACTTAGGCTGCCTCAGCTTAAAAGTTGTGATTTTTCTGCTGGGTTACTGTCTTTCAGTCACTCTTTCAAATTAGCCCCCACCTAAACTTTTAGGCTGTGTCTAGACTGGCAAGTTTTTCCGCAAAAGCAGCTGCTTTTGCGGAAAAGCTTGCCAGCTGTCTACACTGGCCACTTGAATTTCCGCAAGAACACTGACGATCTCATGTAAGAAATCAGTGCTTCTTGCGGAAATACTATGCTGCTCCCGTTCGGGCAAAAGTCCTTTTGCACAAAGCTTTTGCACAAAAGGGCCAGTGTAGACAGCTCAGATTTGTTTTCCGCAAAAAAGCCCCGATCACGAAAATGGCAATCGGGGCTTTTTTGCGGAAAAGCGCGTCTAGATTGGCACGGACGTTTTTCCGCAAAAAGTGCTTTTGCGGAAAAGCGTCTGTACCAATCTAGACGCTCTTTTCCGCAAATGCTTTTAACGGAAATCTTTTCCGTTAAAAGCGTTTGCGGAAAATCATGCCAGTCTAGACGTAGCCTTAAAGTTTAAAAATCAAAGATTTGCATCTGATGTGACTAAGATGTGACTAGTTGCATCTTTTTTATTTATACACTGGCAAGCTGTGTCACCTAAAAGGTTTTTGGCAACAAAACTTGCCAATGTAAACATGCCCTAAATTGCACTTAACTGATCACAAGTTTATTTTCTCCTTGCATCTCCAACTCATTTCAACATAACATAAGAACATAAGAGCAGCCACACTGGGTCAGACCAAAGGTCCATCTAGCCCAGGATCCTGTCTTCTGACAGTAGCCAACACTAACCAATTGCTCTGTTGAATGAATGGGTAAGGGTACGTCTAGACTACATGCCTCTGTCGCCAGAGGCATGTAGATTAGGCTACCTGACATAGTAAAAATTTACATGGCTCATTTACATGGTTTACCTGGGTGGTCGACAAATACCTTTGATGTCGACACCCGCGCGTCCAGACTATCGCGCTGAGCTGACAAACAGCTGATCAGCTGTTTGTCGGCTCAGCGCGGCAGCCATGTAAATTTAAATGAAGCGGCGATTATTTAAATCGCCGCTTCATTTTACTATGTCGGGTAGCCTAATCTACATGCCTCTGGCGACAGAGGCATGTAGTCTAGACGTACCCTTATTCATTCAACAGAGCAATTAATTACAGAGTGGGGGGAAGAAAGTGGGGGGAAGATCTTATTCTACTCCTAGCAAAAAGACATTTTTACCACTAACTATATACCCAGTTTTCTAAAAGTTTTCTATATAGGGTTCTAATACAAAGATACAAGGTTATACGGATTCGGGTTCTAATACAAAGTTACAAGGTTATATGGATAGGCACAATGCCAAGTCATACGAAATAATATACTTAATACATAGATTTATCTACATCTTGATAGGTATTTTGGTGTTTATTTAAATGGGAATTACATTCCAAATGCCATTCAGGATCTGAGTGTGTGGGCCCGATTATTTTCTGACTTCCAAGAATTCCATTGCCTTTAATGGAGCTACATCTGATTAATGATGGCGAAAAGGAAAGAAGGAGCAGGCCCAAAGGACATGGCTAGTTGGGGCTGCCCTCAGTGCCAGTTTTCATAGAGTTTCCTAGGGTCAGGCAAAAAAAGATCCATTCAGCACATGAGAACTACAGATAGGCCAATCATGTGGTAAAGCGTGAGAATCAGTCATGCCTGCCATATCACTCTCTCCTTGAATTAAACTGGGGCCAAACCTTTTCATAAGGTTCTGCAGTGCTGGGAAATGTTTTATCCAGAAGCCAGCACCAGAAACGCCAGAATCGATTGCCCTATATGACTAGAAGTGGCAGGCCTGGAGATCTGCCAGACAGGCCAGTTCTTGTGAATTTTTCAGCCCCGCCTTACAGACTCAAGAAGTTCATGAAAGGGTTGAAGAAGCATGTGAATTGTGGCGTGCTTTTCCAAGCCCATTCCAAACTCTGATCTTCCCAAGGTGTGCCCATTAAAGCAGCCATTACAAAAAATCTTTGGGGCTGATACAACAGTCGTGACACAACGACAGTTCCAATACGGGCCCACGGAAGTGGCTACTGCCTGCCCTCCCAAAGCCTTGTGGAACAAAGGCTCTTCAGAGCCAGCTACTACTCAAGCTGGGAAATGTTTTCATTTCAATAGAGCTATTGTCTATTCCCATTTGTGTCTCTTTCTCTCTGTGGCCTCCAGGTACCTGGCACAATGTTACAAGCAAGCAGCTGTTTACAGCCAGGATGGGACATTCCTTTAAGTGTCTCAGCCAACAGATGGTGAACCTGGCAGACAACTTCCAGCTGCTCACCGTTAACACCCAACTCCAAGCCTTTGCCATTGATGGGAACCAGTTTGGGAAAGGTACGTTAGAGCAGTGGTCCCCAACCTTTTGGGGCTGCTGGGCACCCGGGGGCGGGGCCACACATGCGCTGCACGTCCGGGGGCGGGGCCGCTTATGTGCCGCATGCCTGGGGGCAGTCCGCGCATGCAACATGCGCCCGGGGCCGGCACCACGCATGCGCCACGCGCCTGGGGCGCAAGAATGGCTTGGGCTGGCCCTGGTCACTTGGCGGGCACACATAAATGCCCCGTGGGCACCACGTTGGGGGCCACTGCGTTAGAGAGTTAGCTCATCCAGGCTTGGTTTATGGCTCCTGGAGCTAAGGATTTGCAGCTGGACAGCATTGCAATGCTCTTCATGTGGCAAGGAGGCTTTTCTCACTGCGGGTGGGCAAACTGGAAATGGGGTGGGTCTCTTAAATATGTGCCAAATCGAGGTAAAGTAATGGCTTCTCTAAGGCAAACTGCTTCCCGAGTACTTCCATCTGTCAGCTGCTGATGTTCTGGATTCCTCCCACTCATAGTTCAGGCCAGGGCATGAAGCAGAAAACTTCTCCATCACTTTTAGCTCCTTTCCCTTAGGTCTAAAAACATGCGCCTTCCTCTCATCCTTAAAAACTCACACTCTTTGACTCTACCTGTCTCTCCAGGACTGTTCTATCCACCCCCCTCTTCTTGCTTTTTCAGTGCTACTGGAAGTGTATTTACAACCATTGCATTGGCTTCCTGTCCTCTTACCCATTGTATGCAGTCTAGTCCAGTTCAAGGTCTCTGCTGTCAAAACTACCCCTGAGACTAGCGACCTGTGAGAGCATCTGCCCCTTTAGAACCAAGATCTCCCACAACAGCTACGCTTCCCTGCAATAATGAAACTGCCCTCCAGTAGGGAACACGTGGCATGCGGGAGATGGAACTTGTAGGGTTCTTGGCCTAGAGGCAGTGGAACTCACTATTACGAAAGGTCCAGTAAGAATGGCCACCAGCCTGCCTCTGTTCAAGTTATCAAGCTTATCTCTTCATGTTGGCTTTCCTCAAACAAATTCCTCTTGCTTACAGACAGGCAAACACAAGCCAGTCAAGTAGCTTAGTTCCACCCACTCAGAAGAAAGAGGTTGATCAATATTGTCTTTTGCCTTTAAAGTGCTCATATTCTATAGTGCTGGCACCATACCAGAACCTAAGTAGTCAAGTGGATTTTTCATTTCTCCTGCCATTTACACACATTAAAAGAAAAAGAGCACAGCTCTTCCTTTGCCCTGGGACTGTCTACTAAGTTTTTTAAAATAATTTCCTTGATCTCCCTTGCCTCTCTAATTCTCTCCTTTGAGTGTTAAAACTAAATTGTTGCTCTTCCTTTGTTAGTTCAGCATTTAAGCACTTCCTCCTCCAGGCAAACTAGTACTTCTCATTATGCATGGAAGGTAAAAGTATCACAGTGTGTTTCTCTGTATTACTGCTTCCTGGCTCTATAGACCATGGAGAGCTTTGGTCACGCTCACAATGTGTTTACCTCCCCTTCTGTCAAGGGCTTATTTTTGGATGTCTTTCCAGACGCATTTAGTCAGTGTGTCTTCCATCATCCTAACAACATGCCTTGTCCAATGAAGTGATTGGAATTTCACTACATTTGCAATACTTGGTTCTCCATAAACCTCCTGCAGTTCCCACTAGTGTCCCCTGTAAACCTAGTGCTTGGGCAGCTGCCCAGGAGAGATTCAGATGTGGCCCATCTGATTAGCAGAGCGCCCTCAGCACCCACAACTGGCAGCATGTGTTTCTCTGGTGATGTACGTCCGCACATGCCTTGGTGCACATAACAAAATTTATTCCACACACGGATGGAAAAAATTAGCTGTCTATGACATAATTTTTTTTTGCATTCCCCCCCCCCCCACATATTTTTAAAAGTTCTTAAATCTAGCAAATTCAACATAGATTTTAGTTGCCATTTGTTTTAATATACATACATATTCTAACAAATGCTGATGTGGGCTCATAGGATCATAGTTGGTCTCCAAATTCAGATCTGAACTTCCCAAAATAATGGGTTTATTCAGACCTGGCATTTCAGTATGGCCCCATCTCCGGTGGTAACAGATAGAGAAGGCCTATTAGCTCACAGAGTCTGTCTCCCTTAAGATATAGCCTGCTAATCAAAATGATGTTATATTGGATCTCAGTCAAAAGGGTAGAAGGCAGTGAACTTTATTTAAAAGAATTTCCCTCAGTGGTCACGGAACCTTTATAAGAAAGTTACATACTGTTTGTTCTGTATGCAGATGATGAACAAAAAATCCCCACTGAAAGCTGGTTCTATAAAGTAAGCCACACAAACGGCCTTCTTATGTCATGTCTCTGAGACAGTGGTTTCACTTCCATTGCACCAGATTTGCTTATTAAAAAAAAAAAAAAAAAAAGAAGGAAGGAAGGAAGAAAAAAGAAAGAAAACATCAGAAGCAGTGACAGTGAGTTTCAAGATACTTATGATTTTGTATAAGCCACATCAAGGAGTTTGGCCTGTTGTAGTCTGTTTGGAAACCCCTCAAAGTTACTTTTGAATCACACTTCCATATACTGCAAATAGTTCTCAGTGTTCACCACCCACAGTTGGGCCCAAACCTATATCCTGATCCAGTCATCTGTAGACTTTTGGAAAGTTTGAATGCAGATCACAGAAGCTCTGCAGCTTTAATACTGTTCTGAATTCACCAAAGGCTTACTTAAAAAAAAAAAAAAAGCAGCACTTGTATCAAATGAAACCTCAGAATAAGTCCACCGACCGGATCGGGTAAGAACTGGATCGGGATCAGAATAGGCAGGGTAGTAGTTTTGGAGTTATAGATGACATGTTATACTCCAGAATAGGCTCCAGATTAAGTGCTGCTGGTGTAAAGATTCTCTCTGCTGAGAGAAGACTAAACCTCACCACAGTCTGTAGCAATACAAGACACTATTACCAGGAGGTTAAAAAGAATTGAAGGTAAGATTAACATCAGGAAAAGGAATCATACAGTTTTACTAATACGTTATGATTTAGTGTTGTATGTCACAGACATGGAGAGACTTTATCCGTTTGCTAGAGTTTGATCATATGGAAAGGATTTAATTGATCAGAGGAAATTACCCTACTCAAAGCATCCTACAAGAGGCTCTGTAGCACTGAGTGAAGCTTGTGTATTAAGATCAGGTAGCTCTATGATCAGTTTCCTGCTGCTGCTAGGATTGTAAAGTGAACATAGTCTGTGCTTCAGCACTGCTGGACTATGGTGAAGCACAAACTATCCTTTCATATCTAATGTTATCCTCACTGTAGCACAAGTTTACATGTGCCAGATCCTTATGTCTTATTAAAATAAATGTCCTGGATCTCGCAGTCCTTATTCTGGTCTTGCTCAGACCAACCTCCCATTGAGCCTAATTCCAAAGTCCTTAGTCAGGCAAAGTTTTCAGGTCATGTCTACGCTACATGGAAGATCAACGCTGCTGCAGTCCCTTTTCTAGGGTTCAATTTATCGGATCTAGTGAAGACCCGCTAAATTGAACTCAGAGGGCACCCCTTTCAGCGCCAATACTCCTGCTTCTTGTGTCCGCTGTGTGGACAGTGTGGAAACATGATTTATATGTTGATTCCAGCTATATAATTTACCCCCAGTACCTACAGTTTTTCAGACACACACATTTTTTTTCTACCATTGCAACACATTTGTTTAAACAACTTAATTGTAGCCGGGCCGGCAATGACATTTTTGGGTGCAAAAAGTACAAAAATAATAAAGCTCTGTAAAACTTAAAACAAAAATTCAGTTTTCTCCACATTTCAGTTGTGTTGACGTACCTCCCCAGACTTCTCTCGAGTATCCCTAAGGGTACTCGTACCACTGGTTGAGAAAACTGATCTTAGAGCTTGATTCTGCAACTCCTTGTATGACTGGGGCAGTTGTGCTCTAGCCCCAATCACACAGTAGATGCTATTTATGATGCCAAGTAAGAATCAGCCTTAGATATCATCCTCTGTCCCAAGTCTAAGACTTTCACCCCACAATCTCCTCACTCTCAAGTGCTCAGAGTTAAATATGGGATGGTGAGACTGAAAGACTAGTAGGCTTAAAGAGATATGAAGTTAGGTGTGATCCTTACCATGCTAACAAAGTGCTTGGCTGTGGATTCACTTCTGTGTCCATATTCCCGTTATGAGGCAGGAGTAATTGAAAGCTGCACAGCAGAGGTTCTTCATGTTGGATACTAGTCTTGCTCATTATTTTTAATCTTTCATAAGAACATAAGAACGGCCGTACTGGGTCAGACCAAGGGTCCATCTAGCCCAGTATCCTGTCTACCGACAGTGGCCAGCACCAGGTGCCCCAGAGAGGGTGGACCGAAGACAATGATCAAGCGATTTGTCTCCTGCCATCCCTCTCCAGCCTCTGACAAACAGAGGCCAAGGACAGCATTTTATCCCCTGGCTAATAGCCTTTTATGGACCTAACCTCCATGAATTTATCCAGCTTCTCTTTAAACTCTATTATAGTCCTAGCCTTCACAGCCTCCTCTGGCAAGGAGTTCCACAGGTTGACAACACGCTGTGTGAAGAAGAACTTCCTTTTATTAGTTTTAAACCTGCTACCCATTAATTTCATTTGGTGTCCTCTAGTTCTTCTATTATGGGAACTAATAAATAACTTTTCTTTATCAGCCCTCTCCACACCACTCATGATTTTATAGACCTCTATCATATCCCCCTTCAGTCTCCTCTTTTCTAAACTGAAAAGTCCCAGTCTCTTTAGCCTTTCCTCATATGGGACCCGTTCCAAACCCCTAATCATTTTAGTTGCCCTTTTCTGAACCCTTTCCAAGGCCAAAATATCTTTTTTGAGGTGAGGAGACCACATCTGTACACAGTATTCAAGATGTGGGCGTACCATAGTTTTATACAGGGGCAGTAAGATATTCTGGGTCTTATTTTCTATCCCTTTCCTAATAATTCCTAGCATCCTATTTGCCTTTTTGACCGCCGCTGCACTCTGAGTGGAAGTTTTCAGAGAACTGTCTACGATAACTCCAAGATCTCTTCCTGATTTGTTGTAGCCAAATTAGCCCCCATCATACTGTACGTATAGTTGGGGTTATTTTTCCCAATGTGCATTACTTTACACTTATCCACATTACATTTCATTTGCCATTTTGTTGCCCAATCACTCAGTTTGGTGAGATCTTTTTGGAGTCCCTCACAGTCTGCTTCTGTCTTGACTATCCTAAACAGTTTGGTATCATCTGCAAACTTTACCACCTCACTGCTTACCCCTTTTTCCAGATCATTTATGAATAAGTTGAAAAGGATTGGTCCCAGGACTGACCCTTGGGGTACACCACTAGTTACCCCTCTCCAATCTGAAAATGTACCATTTATTCCTACCCTTTGTTTCCTGTCTTTTAACCAGTTCTCAATCCAAGAAAGGACCTTCCCTCTTATCCCATGGCCATGTAATTTACACAAGAGCCTTTGGTGAGGGACCTTGTCAAAGGCTTTCTGAAAATCCAAGTATACTATATCTACTGGATCCCCCTTGTCCGCATGTTTGTTAACCCCTTCAAAGAACTCTAATAGATTAGTAAGACAGGATTTTCCTTTACAGAAACCATGTTGACTTTTGTCCAACAAATTATGTTCTTCTACATGCTTCACAATTTTATTCTTTACTATTGTTTCGACTAATTTGCCCGGTACTGAAGTTAGACTTACCGGTCTGTAATTGCCAGGATCGCCTCTAGAGCCCTTTTTAAATATTGGTGTCACGTTGGCTACCTTCCAGTCATTAGGTACGGAAGCCGATTTAAAGGATAGGTTACAAACCACAGATAATAGCTCAGCAATTTCCCATTTAAGTTCTTTTAGAACCCTTGGATGAATGCCATCCGGTCCCGGAGATTTGTTAACATTAAGTTTTTCTATTTGTTCCAAAACCTCCTCTAATGACACTTCAATCCGGGACAGTTCCTCAGATTCATCACCCACAAAGGACAGTGCAGATTCGGGAATCTCCCCAACGTCCTCAGCCGTGAAGACTGAAGCAAAGAAATCATTTAGTTTCTCCGCAATGGCTTTATCATCCTTGATTGCTCCTTTTATAGCTCAATCATCTAGGGGACCCACAGGCTTTTTAGCAGGCTTCCTGCTTCTAATGTACTTAAAAAACATCTTGTTATTTCTTTTTGAGTTTTTGGCTAGCTGTTCCTCAAAATCTTTTTTTGCTTTTCTTATTACATGTTTACACTTGATTTGACAGTGTTTATGTTCCTTTCTATTTATCTCACTAGGATTGGATTTCCACTTCTTAAAAGATACCTTTTTGTCCCTTTCACTGTATGCATGCAACGCTCCACAGGTTCAAGCCCTAAATGAGTGTCAACATGATTTGTGTGTGCATGTGTGCATGTAAGAAAGCAGGAAAATTCTCCATGAGGAATATAACTATAACTATTTCCATGTAAGCAAGTACATTTTAATGAGGTGTGATCCCTTCATAAAGAAAAACCTTTTGGCTACGTCTAGATTGCATCCCTTTTTCGGAAAAGGGATGCAAATTAGACGTATCGCAATTGATAATGAAGCGTGGATTTAAATCTCCCCCGCTTCATTAGCATAAAAATGGCTGCCGCTTTTTTTCTGCACGGAGCTTTACCGAAGCTTATTTTAAGAGGGATAAGGGATCTTTCTGAAAAGGCTTTATTTTCCGAAAGATCCGCGTCTAGACTGGCGCTTTTTTCCGGCAAAGGTCCGTGCCGAAAAAAAGCGGCAGCCATTTTTATGCTAATGAAGCGGGAGAGATTTAAATCCCCGCTTCATTAGCAATTGCGATACGTCTAATTTGCATCCATTTTCCGAAAAAGGGATTCACTCTAGACGTAGCCATTGAGTTCAGCATTGACATAGAATTCCGGGTTGTCCTCAGTAGCTATGTTCTATAAAGTACCTACATCGGCATATGTACTAGAAGTGTGCTGTATTGGCTTAATGCATACTCTGTATTTTAACTTTAATTGCAGAGGAAGAATGTTTTCTTGACAGAAACAGGAGAACAATCCCTATTGTTTGTCATTGTGCTTTGTGGGATTGTTTGTCATTGTGCTTATTCTCTGGCTAATTTCCAGAAGAAAGCCAAATAGAGGATATGAACACATCTGAATTGCTCACATTCTTCAAAATGTGCATAGCAAGTTTAGAGGCCTTGGAAATCTTGGGGTTCCAGTTGTCAAACCTGTAGTCAAAGTCATTTTTAAATGGGATAAGGCCATGCATTTAAAGCTAGCATGCACTTGTGCACATATTAATATGGTCAAGAGGTAACTCTTAAGATCTACTGTGTGCCTGAAAAAGAGTGATGAGTACTTAGAGGATGGAACAAGTGATCAATGGATGAATCTAGGGCTATGGATCAATTAGAGTCTAAGCAGACGGTCACCTATTAGGCATGCAAAGACTAAGATCTAATTCTATATTCTCACAGGACTAAATCTATATTCACATGAGATTCTGTAGAACCAGTGCTCAGGCAAGGATTATTATAGGAAGCCTTGTGCCCTGGGATGAGTATCATCATGGCTGGACAACTTCCCTCCACAACGATGTGTACATTCAGCCTAAGAGAGCTAGGGTTATACTAGTCTCTGCTCTTTTTTCTACTAATTCCATTGGCGACACGGAGTGGTAGGTCCCGTGATCGGAAGGTGACATACGTAATAGTGCTATAGCACTTTCACAGACAGATCAGGCTGCTTTGGTGCCCACCTCAGAGGCAGATTTTAAATGTTGGATAATTTTCTATTTTTCTTGGTAGCTTTATTTCAATTTTTAAAAAAAAGTGTAATAAGGAAAAAGAAATATACCTAAGACAGCGGATTTCATTCAAAATGTCTTCTCCATAGAATGAGCCATCTGTGACTATAAAAAGCATGTCCGTATTAACCCCAGGTGTTGCAACACAGCATAGAGAGATCTAATATAAGAGGGCAGAAAACGTGGTCATGGGACTTCACTGTGCAGGTTGAGGCAGGGTGAGTTCAGGGCGGGTTCAGGGAGCCAGTGAGACCCATATGTAAGATGTTGTCTGCTGGAACCTATAGGTAAATTCTCTTCCTAGACAGAATAGTTACAGTGATTGCTACAAAACTCAACCTTTGCTTGCAGAGATGATGATGATGATATTGTGCTTTCTCCTATTCTAAGTATAGAAAGCATCTAGGGTATTAAAAACACACCATCAATGAACAGTTGATATTAAATGGTGTCAACTGCAGAGGGCTCACAAAGGTTTATAAGTAGGATTGCCAATGCTGACCAACTATGCTGGGAGATTTTTTCCCCCTCCAACATGATGTAATGTCATTTTCTTAAAATATCCTATTAAAATCTCCCAAATTGCTTTCACTAGTCAGCAGAGGATTGATGACGCTTCCGGGAGTACTCCAGGCCACTCCTGGAGAGTTAGCAACCTTGCCTGTGGACAAATGAAAACTCATTTAAGTTATACAGTACTTCCTCATTTAACACTATAGATATGTTTCAGAAAATGATTGTGTTAAGTGAAAACATGTTATGCGGGGTCAATTTTCCCATTGAAAATAATGGAAAAGGTGGGGGTTGCGTTTCAAGCGGTGGTGTCTGTTGGGACCAGGACATAAGGTTGGGGGAGAAAGGAGACTGGGTTACAGCAGGGAGGGGAGGTGTTTGGCTCTGGGGAAGGGAAGGGGAGGAGAGGGGAGGGGGATTGGGTTGGGAGTGTGCCCCGTGACGGGTCTGCCAGGACCCGCACTGCGTCCGGCAAGGGGGGGGGGTCACCGGGGAACGGTGCTGTGAGCGGTGAACCCCCCACTGCTTTGCAGGGAGGTGGGGGAAGCTCCGCGCAGCTGCCGGCAGTGGGCCGGCTGGGGAAATCGTGTTATTCCGGGGACGGTCATGTAATTCAAAAAAGTCTCCCCCCTCCCCCCAAAAAAATCATGCTATCGCGAAAACGTGTTAAGCAGGCACGTGTTAAATGAGGAATTACTGTATTGTGAAGGAACCTGTGGGATTTAAATGGTGCATAGGCCCACAGCACAAGGATGAATTTCGTGCCTGTAAACTGAGGTGCTGGATCAACACAAGGAGATAATTTAGATTAACTTTAAAGCACACAGTATGTAATGCTTTGGTTTCTATTTTCCTCTAATCAGGTGATTGAGAGAGATATACAAGAACTGATTTTGAGATTACTTTAAAGGGGTGTGTGTGTCTTGGTTGATTTAATTCTTCATTGTACAGAAGATTTACAAAGTTAAAAAGACAAACATATCCCCCCCCCCAAAAAAAAACCTCAACCCTGACCCACTGTGACAAAACACAAAGCAAGGAGACATTAACTATGAAAATATTTTAAAATGAGAAAATAGTATAAAATAAGAGAACAATGAAAATCCTCCCTATCAATAATGGTAATGAGCTCAGTTTTATGGAGAGAAAGAGAGTTTTTCCTTGATAAAAACTGCAGGAAGGGAGCCTAGAAAAATGTGCAGTATAAGGAATTCCCCATGACTTTGTTTAGGGCACGTCTTCACTCAACATGCTAGAGATCGACGTTCTGGTGTTTGATGTAGCGGGTCTAGCATAGACCTCTAAATCAAACGTTGAGGGCAGCTCCAGATGGCGTCTGTACTCTTCGTAGCTGGGTAAGGGAAGCTGATAGGAGTGTTTGCTCCCGTTGGCCTCCCGCAGTGGAGACGGTGCCAAGCTCAGCTTAAGGTAAGCTGACTCCAGCTTTGTATTCTGTGTAGCTGGAGTTGCGTACCGCAAGCTGATCTCCCACATTTAGTGTAGACCAGACCTTAGTTTGAAAAACATACAATAATACATAAATAACATTGGGCCAAAATTTTATATCGCGTCACTCTAGATTTTCACCAAGGTAACTCAAATCGATTTCTGGCCCGTTTTATTTATTTAATCTTAAATTTAAAAATAGTTTTGATATTTTACTACGGGTTAGTTAAACCATTAGTTGCTTACTCACTTAGGGTATGTCTACACTACCCCGCTAGTTCGAACTAGCGGGGTAATGTATGCATACCGCACTTGCTAATGAAGCCCGGGATTTGAATTTCCCGGGCTTCATTAGCATAAGCGGGGAGCCGCCATTTTTAAATCCCCGCTGCTTCGAACCCCGTGTAGCGCGGCTACACGGGGCTCGAACTAGGTAGTTCGGACTAGGGTGCCTATTCCGAACTACCGGTACACCTCGTTTCACGAGGAGTAACGGTAGTTCAGAATAGGACCCTAGTCCGAACTACCTAGTTCGAGCCCCGTGTAGCCGCGCTACACGGGGTTCGAAGCAGCGGGGATTTAAAAATGGCGGCTCCCCGCTTATGCTAATGAAGCCCGGGAAATTCAAATCCCGGGCTTCATTAGCAAGTGCGGTATGCATACATTACCCCGCTAGTTCGAACTAGCGGGGTAGTGTAGACATACCCTTACACAGGAGGGGAGAAAAATTCCCTCCTCAGGGATGCTGTGATATGGTGCTGGCCGGTGTCATTCCGGAGGTCAGGAAGGGCTTCCTAACCTTATTCTTTTCTGAAGTCCCCTCCCCCCCCATCCAATTACAACTCCATGGTGCCCTCGTGCTACAACTGTTTTTCTGCATATAAAAGCCAAAACTACTGTTAGGGGGTAGCAAGCAAGGCAACTGCACGGGCCCCCATGTTGCAGAGGGCTGTTGAAATTTAGCCCAGGATGGCAGGGAATGTTGTCCCCAACTTCAGCCTCATAGGACTTCAACTTTTTGCCCTGGACCCCAGAAAGTCAAATCCTGACCCTGCTAGGTGGACCCCCTGAAACCTGCTCATAACCTCCTGGGAGAGGGGAGGTTTCCATATCCCTGGTTGACTGGATGATCATAAGGATTCATTCTGGCCTTAAAAATCTATCTACAAAAGTAAATGCATTACCAGAAATGGTCTCTCAGTTTGCTTATAAAAGCAGCAAAGGAAGAGGTACTTGGGTACTGTTGTAAAGTAGTGTAAGAAGCAGAAAGGGCATGGTCCTTTCAAACAGCTGATCAAATGATTCTAATACTCCTGTATTTGAAGATCAAGGCTGAAAGAGACAGTCAGTGTTGGCATCATTCAACTTTACCCATCGTATTTTTTCCCCTTCTAGTGGAGGAGTGCTCAGCTGACTTCAACATCATTTTTCCTGCAGTCGCTATATTCGTGGTCGTTATTGCCGGCATCTTGGCACTCATCCTCTATCAAGTCCACCTTAAGCGTAAATCATCTGCATACCAGAGAATCTAGTGGATCAAAATAACTTCATATAAGTGACAAGAAACATTAGATGAAAAGATTTTTGGAATTTCAAGCCTGCCATAATTTTCCTTATAATACCATCAGAACAATGTAACGTGCCAGAGTATGTGTGTCTAGTTATAAAATTAAGTACATGATTATTTTATTGAGCTACTTGCAACTAAGATGAAGAGGAACAGTTTTTAATACAATTCATTTGTGTTTCACGAGAGGATTTTTAATGGTCTCTTTAAAATTCAGGGTTTTTTTTACAACATACTTTATGTATCATCTGTAGGAAATGGGTTAATATAAGGAAGAGCATATCTTTGAAAAACGAATTTACAAAAACATACAATATAACTATTGTCTGAGCATATCACTGGCATTGTAAGGGCATAATTCTGAGGCATGTTGAAGGAGCAAAGCACCTCACAAGATCAGGCTGTAAACTTTTCTGACTGGGTCCTTCTAAAGTTTTTCACATATAAAATATGTTTGTTTTATCACTGTTAAGGCTTTGAATAGCCGCAGTCCAACATATTTAACTGATCTTCTGTTTAGCCATTTGTTAGAATCTCAGATAATGTGTTTCCTCATCTATCCAGTTTTTAGTCATGTATCAGTAGGAACCTTAGCATTTTCTTGTTATGTTTGTTGTCTGGGAAGCTCAGTTACTATTCAGTCTTTTAACACTTGATACCCAGCTGAGGAGAGATCTATTTACTCTTGCTTTAACTGTTCTTAATTACCAATCATTTAACTGTGTTTAATTGTGCAGCGCCCTGTTCCATATTTATGCATGATGTGAAATAAATACAAGTCTAGTCCAAAATATGAAATAGAATGTAAGTCAAACTGTTAGTGGCAAATAATGTTTGAATTCATATTTATCTTGGGTTTTTTTCCTGACGTATATGGGGGATCTTTATTTTTTTCTAAGTTAAATGCAATCCTTTTCCATTCTCTATACTGGACATGCTGTCATATTAATACAGTAAAACTCCAATTGTCCGGCATCCAGTAGTCCAGCACTCTCAATAGTCCGGCACCACCTGGAACCCGGAAGTGCTCTGGCCAACTGGACAATTGGAGCTGCTCCGCGCCACTTTCTCAAGTCCGCTGCTGCTGCTACTGAAACTGACCAGCTGCGGACCTGGGGAAGCGGTGCGGAGCAGAGCAGCTGGAGTGCTGCCGGGTTGGTCCCGCAGCGCCGCCCCTCACTCCCCTGCTCGGCGCCCGGCAGCACCCCAGCTGCTCTGCCCCACAGCTTCCCCAAGTTCGCCGCTGCTGAAACTGACCCGTGGCAGACTTGGGGAAGCCCTGGGGCAGAGCAGCTGGGGTGCTGCCGGGTTGGTCCCGCAGTGCGGCTCAGGTGAGGGGCGGTGCTGCGGGACCAACCCGGTAGCACCCCAGCTGCTCTGCCCGCCCTTCCCCAAGTCCACCACAGGTCAGTTTCTGCAGCGGCGGACTTGGGGAAGCCATGGGGCAGAGCATCTGGGGTACTGCTGGGTTGGTCCCACAGCACTGCCCTTCACCAGCACCTGGTTTGCCCCACGCCGCGCTGATCCCCGCCCGACCCGTCACAGCCCCCCTGCTGGAGTACCTCCTGATACTCCGGCATATCCGATAAGCCAGCACCCCCTGGGTCCCAAAGGTGCCAGATTATTGGAAGTCTGCTGTACCACTATTAACATCCATTACTTCTACTATTTGTCTTGTGTCTATATAGATCATCAATGTTGACAATACTACCGAACCTAATAGCCCTCTCCTCCCTGCCATAGTTCTTCCTTGCCAAAATTTGACAATTGTCCAACATCTCTCACAGAATTTAGAATCACAAAAACCAGGAAGAAAAGAGATTTTGCCTTGCTCAAATCTCTAACTCCCTAGGCATCACTGAAAATTCCAGCCTAGATCATGTAATACATCCTTCTGAAAATGCAAGATCTAACCTAACAAGAAAGGGCATATCACATATTATAACAGTTCCATATTGTCCTTAGCCAAAAGGCCTGCAAGCTTATAATGCAAAGTTTTGTTTCCTTCTGTCACTTATTCTCCACAAAGGGCAAATAAAGCCCAATATAAAAATTGACTGCTAAGTGCTGGGAGATATAAATGCACTGCTTGAGAATACAGATCCCAATTAGTTTATTGACTTATCTCCTTCCCTGTTAACCTAACATTATATCTCTGAAATAACCTGAAATAGCTCTCTTATGAAGAGAGATTAAAGTCTTGGACTTTTCAATTTAGAAAAGAGGAGACTAAGGGGGGATATGTTAGAGGTCTATAAAATCACGACTGGTATGGAAAAAGTGAATAAGGAAAAGTTATTTACTTATTCCTATAATATAAGAACTAGGGGTCACCAAATTTAATTAATACGCAGCTGGTTTAAAACAAACAAAAGGAAGTTTTTCTTCACTCAGCGCACATTCAACCTGTGGAACTCCTTGCCAGAGGATGCAGTGAGGGCTAGAACTTTAACAGCTCAAAAAAGAGCTAGATAGATTCATGGAGATTAGGTCCATCAATGGTTATTAGCCGAGATGATTAGGAATGGTGTCCCTACCCTTTGTTTCTCTGGAAGTGGAAGACAGGGGAGGGATCACATGAGGATTACCTATTGTGATCCCTCCCTCTGGGGCATCTGGTATTGGCCACTGTCGGCAGACAGGTTACTGGGCTAGATGGACCTTTGGTCTGACCCAGGATGGCTGTTCTTATGTTCTTATTGTAAATGGGTCCTAGTGTAACTACTTAGTTATTAAAATTATGTGTGCTCTGTACTTTTCTACTGTTGGAGTTTCTTGGCAATAAAGATTGTTTTCAGACATTTTAATGTGTGTGTTTTAATGTGTGAATTTGTTGCGTCTGTTGAGTGCTGTGTTACATTGTGACGGGTCACACAGATCCCTCTCTTAGGGTATGTCTACACTACAAAGTTAATTCGAACTAACAGCCATTAGTTCGAATTAACTTTAATAGGCGCTACACATGCAAACCGCTAGTTCGAACTTAATTCGAACTAGCGGAGCACTTAATTCGAACTAGGTAAACCTCATTCTACGAGGACTAACGCCTAGTTCGAATTAAGTAGTTTGAATTAGTGCTGTAGTGTAGACATACCCTAAGACTGAAGGGGTAATGAGGCAGTATTGTGAGTATTGTAAAGTGAGTGCCATAAACTTCAATGTTGGAGTTAGTGCTGGATGAAGGAACCTAAGGAGGAGGAAGAGAGGTAACTTCCATCATCAATAAATCAGCCAGAACCATTAGTGCTTGATTGTTGGTGCCTGCTCCAATATCCACATTGCCATTGACAAATCTGTACTGGATGCAGAGACCAGAATACAGGGCTTTTCAGTGCTGAGCCAGAAGTTGAACCAATGGCAAGTACCTCTGTAGTAAGAGAGCACTTTGTGCTCAGTTCTTTGAAGGAAAATTAAGGTGAATAGCTTTTCATAAGCTTCTTAACTTTCCCTTTTTTAGGGGAGGAAGATTGGTGCCAGTAAACAAATATGATCTAATGCACTGATCTACTTTGTCATTTCATGCTGAGCTGTCTTTGGTGGCTGCTTCATGGCCTGTAGGTGCCAGATCAGACTTCTTATTGGGATTGGTTTTGGGAGTTACTTCTCAGCAGCTGAGGATGCTGATAGATTGGGATTTAGAGGTAGAAGTTCTCTTCTCAGAGATTGATACCTGTTCTTCTGAGTGTTAAATATCTCCTTTAGGGTTGCTCCAGATGATGTTAGCCAGAGCTCTCCAGATTTTCCTCATTTTAAGGAAAACAAATGGCAGATGGGGCAAGAGTCAGGCACATGGCTCTCACTGAGATGAATAAACAGTGGCTATAGTCATCTGTAAGCAGGATGAGGCTGTCACAAAGCAGACCGGAGGGAGCCCAAATGCTTTAAATCTATCATTTAAGAGCTTTTGGTGCCAAGTGCTAAAAGAGAAGAAAAGTAAGGGGAGGTGGGGTTTTTGTTTGTTTTTGTTTTTGGTTAAAAGGGGGAAAAAGTAAGGGGAAGGGGAATCTCGCAATTTACCCAACTAGATAAAACTAGTTTTAGAGAATGTGTTAAGGGTAGTAAGCAGACATAGCCTGGTTCTGTCTTGCTGATGCGTGGTTTAGCCCAAGGGTGGGCAATAATCTTTGCAGGGGGGCCTCTGAATGAATTTTGGTCATGGTCTGGCTCAACCCCAGAAGGGGCAGAGCCTGGGTTGGAAGGGGCAGGGCTGGGGACTAGACACCCCCAGAGTTGTCTGCTAAAAACAAAAGGCAGCCCTTTGTTGGCTAGCAGCCCTCCAGGTTTGCTGTGGCTATTTAAAGGGCTCACGGCTCTGGCCCCTACCAGGATAGCACTGTGACTGGGAGCCATAAGCCATTTAAATAGGATCCTGCTGCCTGAGCCGAGAAATTCAGTGGCATGGGCAGCAGGCTATAAATAGAAAGTGGCCAGATGCAGTCCGCAGGACAGATCAAAGTGTTAGGCAGGCCAGATCCAGCCCCCAGGCCGCATCTTGCCCAGCCCTGGTTAAAGCTGTCGGCTGGGGAGGGGAGACATGCAGAACATGGGTCTGATAGACACAGCTATTCAAAGATTTCAATCTCATGCGCACAGTGTGCATGCATGCGCATGCTGGGAGCCACACAGCTGAATACTTGAAGAATGGATTTGTATTTAAGCATGTAACAAAAAAAACAGACATGCTACTGTACAAGAAATATGGTCTATGTCAGCATTTCCCAAACTATGGGCCGCAGCCCGATAACGGGCCGCAGGAAAAAAATACCAAGCCTCAGCGTGGCTGCTGGGAGGGAAGGGGAGGGGAGCAGGACGGGCTGGGAGGAGGTGTGTGTGTGTGGGGGGGAACCGGCCGCCAGGAAGCAGGGTTGGGGGCAGCGGGGCTATCCGGCAGAGATGGGGGAGGGCAGGCAGGCAGTGGAAGCAGGGCTGGATGGGGGGCAGGGACAGGGGGGCCGGGGAGGCTGGCCAGGGGAGATTGGGAGAAGGAGGACGGAAGAACCAGCCTCCAGAAGCAGGGCTGGACAGGGGCAGCGGGGCTGTCTAGCGGAGATGAAGAGGGTGGGGAAGGGGGGGCAGGCAGTGGAAGCAGGGCTGGATGGGGGGCGGGGATGGGGGGGCTGGCCAGGGGAGATGGGGAGAAGGAGGACAGGAGAACCAGCTTCCAGAAGCAGGGCTGGATGGGGGCAGCGGGGCTGGAAGAGGGAGATCGGGAGGAGGAGGACGAGAGAACCAGCTGCCGGAAGCAGGGCTGGGCGGGAGCAGCAGGGCAGACCAGGGGAGATCGGGAGGAGAAGCGGGGGAGAACCAACCTGCTGGGAGGGGGTTGGGGAGAGCGGGGATGGCTGGGGGGGTCGTCGGGGGGGGGTGGCGCTGTCCAGGGGAGATCGGTGGGGGGCGGGGCGGAACCGGCCGCCGGAAGCATGGCTGAACGGGGGAGATCGGGAGGGGAAGCGGGGGGGGGGGGAGCAAATTGGCCGGCAGGAAGCAGGACTGACCCGGGCACATGCAGACTCAGGCACACGAGTGAGCCGGCCCAGGGGATTCTGTTTTGCCCCACACCCACATACCCTGCCTCCAGTAGTTGCAACCTGCCTGACTGATAGACACACTCATGCAGCGTGAGCACATCTACTGGCCAGGCAGTTCGCAGCTACGGACTGATACACCTAATAATAATAAAACTTACCTAATTAGAAAATACCAGACATTTTATATGTCTAGTATTTTCTCAATTTGTTTCCCGGACAGAACCCTCAAATACTGTACTGTCCGGTACAAAACCGGACACCTGGCAACCCTATCCTTCTTTGCACCCTCCCTCCTAGCCAGATACCCTACCCCCAATCTGCTCCTGCTCCCGCCTCCTGGAGTGCCCATGTGGCGCCGAGTCCCCCAAGCTCTGGCCCAGGCTGGGCGGAGGATGCAGCTGGTGAAACACAGAAAATTTATTCATTTTTAATTCTTTTTTTTAATGCGTTTATATTTTTGGGCTGCAAAAAACAGTACTGAAAAAAAATGGGTTCCAACTAAAGTAAAAAGTTTGGGAAACCCATGTCTAGCCAGCTTTCTATCCATCTTACAGTCCATTTATCCAATCCATATTCCCTTAACTTGCTGTCAAGAATATTGTGGGTGACCATATCAAAAGCTTTGCTAACGCTGGCACTGGGGGCTTTGGGAGGATCAGAAATGACTTATTGGAATATTCATCCATTTGCTTAATGAATATGCAGATATGCAAATGAATGTTACCAGTCCTCCAAAAGCTCGTGAATGGATTTACTGGTCCCTGTGTCAAAAAGTTTGGGAACCCCTAGTCTATGTCAAAAGAGATTATATAAATGATTTCTTGCATGTCCCCCACCCTCTTACTCTCAGCCTTCCTAGAGTCAATGGTCTCTCCAGATAATTGCCAGAGATGCAGTGAAGTGCTTTTGCTGCAGGCATGTTAGCCCCAGGAATAACCCTGTTGTCGGGCCACAGGAGTAACCCTGTTGGTGGCAGTGCTTTCCCAGCCAGCCACAAAATACCCAACAGCCCACACTTCTCTTTCTCTAGTGGTCATTCTTTCATCATTCCCCATATAACTTCCTGATCTTTAAACCTGAGCTATCTAAAATACGTTATTGTCTCTCTCATCTGTTCAGATGCTTACTTCACTGTTTATTCAAAATGTAAGAAAATGAATAGTTTTTGCATTTTACTCTCCTCTCTTTCACAAAGAACAATATAAGGTTGTGGAAAAACAGGAAGCTGTTAACATGAGAATCAGAGCCCATACAGATCAGGGACACCGAAATGCGGTTTTGGCACACATTTTTGCAACGACTTCCCTAGTTCCCTTAAATTTCTAATGTATAATGAACATCAGGCTGACCAATATTTAATGGCTCTTAATACTGTCTAGTCTGTCATTACATGACAAGTTTTAATAGTGTTCTTCTTTCTAAGGAAAATGTATCAAAGTGATTATGCTGCTTATAGTCTACACATGGATATGTGCTTGAGAAGAGGGGACCAGTGTTTGAACTAACCTTATTATTAATAAACTTCAGAGGGGTAGCCAAGTTAGTCTGTAACAGGAAAAATTTAAAAAACAACAAATAGCCTAGTAGCATTCTAAAGACTAACAAAACATGTAGATGGTATCATGAGCTTTTGTGGGCACAGCAGACTTCTTCGAGTGAAGTGGGCTGTGCCCACGAAAGCTCATGATACCATCTACATGTTTTGTTAGTCTTTAGAATGCTACCAGACTATTTGTTGTTTTTAAAGTTTTTCTTACTAATCTCACCCAACTCTCTATGTATGTTAAATTCCCCCACCCTCTTAATTCTCCCAATTCTATCTAGAATATAAAGCCTTTGGTTCTGCAGACATGTCCTTACCTGTGTCATATACAGTGCTAAACACAAAATGGGTGTTTAAAAATATTTACATTGTAATTTTACTATTTTCCACGTGCAATTTCAGTACATACACAATTTCTTGGGGTCACATGGAGATTGTCTCCTTTAAGGAAAACTGGGGTCTGCCACAAAGGTGTCATAATTAATTAGCTGCTTCTATCCTGAGGTGGTAGGACTAAGAAGGGTCTGGTTACAGCTTAATGACACTTTAAACTATTAATGAGGGCAGCTTGGAGTATCTAGTCTTGTAACTCATTGAGAGACAATTCTTGGTTTAGTCCTAAATTGTGCATAGAGCTAGTCCAAGAGGTGAAAAGAGCTGAACCACTCAGTAATAGAGACCATAATGTAATTACATTTAACATCCATGTGGGGGAGGGAAATACCAGAGACCTACCATAGTAGCATTTAATTTCTAAAAGGGGAACAACACAAAAATGGGGATACTAGTTAAATGGAAATTAAAAGAACCGTGACAAGAGTGAATTGCTTGCAAGCTGCATGGATACAACCCCATGTTCTGGAGCTACGTCTACACTGCTGGTTTTGCAGGCAGTGAGTATGCACTACTTTTTTTTCCCGCAAAAACCCTTTGCACAAAAATGGTGCACATAAATTATGCAAATGAGGCACAGTGATATGCTAATCCACACCTCATTTGCATACTCACTGCTGGCAAAACCGGCCGTGTAGAATGTCTCTAAACTTCTGTTTGGTAAAAGCTGGGACTGGATGACAAAGGGGTAGATCACTTGATAAACTGCCATGTTCTGTTCACTCCATCTGAAGCTTCTGCCACCAGCTGCTGTCAGAAAATAGGATATTAAGTAGGATGGACCACTGGTCTGACCCAATATGGCCATTCTTATGTCCTGACATGGGTCTTTTAAAAGAACTGAAAGAGATCAGTTTGGGTGTGGAACTACAGGGAGTAGGTAGCCTCCTATGAAAGCTCCTGAGCCAGGGTTTACAGGAGGCTAGTTATGCCTGGGGACCAAGGACTCTATGCCAGAGCAGGGGACTTTCAAGGCAGTCCAATGGCACTAAATAGCGCACAGAAGGGCAAGCTGAAGAAAAGCCCCTTGAGAATAGGGCACTGAAAGCAAGCTGAAGAAAAGCCCCAAAGGAACTTTTTTGATTGCTTGGGACTCCTCAGACGGATTTTTGCTACCCTGGAAGTTTATCACATGGCCAGAGGATTAAACCACGTCAACAGCACAAACCAGTTGTCTGAAATCAACTTCAGGGAAGGAAACTGCAGCAAGTTGTGCCAGCAGTAGGTGTGAGGAGGCAGCCATACCTCATAATACTTGGCTTCACTTGATTGTTATAACTTAAAACATGCTGAGATGATGTATTAATTAATCCATGCAGCAAAGAAGTGCAAAATAAACTAGCCTGCCATTGACATTTTTATGAATAAAAATATATACTTCACCCATCTATAACTTGAGCTCTGTAATACATAAACTGAATAAAATGCTGCCCTCTAGTGTTCAGAAGCGAATTAAAAACCCATAGAAAGATCTGTTTTAAAAAGAATAAAATAAATGTATGGTCAAATTAACAACCTTGATAAATGGTTTGGTTAAATAATCCCAGCTACATAGCAAGTGCTCTGGCCCTCCTTGGATCCTGTCTGAAGGGGCATCAAAATTCTCAAACTTGATGCACCTTCCCTGATCACTCACAATGCAAATTACTATAACAGAAACCTGAACAATCAGGTGTCTTAATGCCAAAATGTCTGGTTAAAAAAATAATCAGAACATAGTTAATGGCAGGCATGCTTTTCGGGTCAGGGTCCATCTTCTTCTTTGTTTGAAGACTGCCTAACACATATTTTGAGCTGCACAGAAATATAAATAAATACTAGGAAGGTAAAGATTTTGAATGTATTTTATGTGCTCACTGAAACTACAGATAAATTCCCTGCATAGCAAGTAAGAGGAAAAACAGATTTGCTTTATAAGATAGGGGGAAAAATTACCTTGGAAATGACAGAGTGCTTACTGGTGACCTGCCTGATGGCACACGAAAGAGCCAAGTAGTACAGAGATCCTTTATAGCCCAGCATATAGGCCTACTTTTAGCTGCAGAAAATCCAGTGCCTAATAAATGGGGTCAATTTGCGTTAAGGATGGGTCTGAACCAGTGTTCCCTGTAAGCTGTGTATTTGTGCAGCCATTCAGGAGAAATTCAAATACTCCCCAGCTGATTAGCAGAGCTCCCACAGCTAGGGTTTTTTTGTTTCTATTGGTGGTAAACATTCACACATGCCTTGGTGCACCTCAAAAAAATTATCCCACACATGCATGGAAAAAATCTGCAGGCAGATGGAAAAGATTAGTGGGAACACTGGTCTGAACTCTCTCCAAATTTGAAAGCATATTCAGGGTACTTGGGCAAGGGCAGATTTCCAAGAGCTCAGCACCCACTATCCACGTATTTTGAACCTAATGTGGGCACTGAGCTCTTTAGGCACCCTGTGGTTGTCAGGTGCAGGGGTGGTTGGGTTTTGTTGGGCCCAGAAAAACAAGGCCTGGTCAACATTATGCTAAGAAAAGTTAACAAAGGCTAATTTCATAGGCCTCTGAGTATTCTTGACCAGAACCAGGAATGTGGTTCAAACAGAGGCGCACCCTCCATGGTTATAGAAGTAAGATAAGTGATAAATTACATACTTGTACCTACTGTAAGTAGAACAGCTTGTTTTGGGAACTGGTAAGTAACTCCCTTTTTCTGTTCTTCACTAATCTTACCTCCTTATTTTTGCCCTTTGTTTGTGCTCAAATCCCTTGTCTCCTTGTTCCTGGTACCTGCCTTTCGTGATTGATAAGAAAGTAGCTGATGCATTATGAAGCGCTTCTGGCCACAATGTATGGTTGGCCAAGATATACATAGATACTAAAAGTTTCTAATTAAGAGAAAGGGGGGTGGGTTGCTTGGGCGAAGATCTTATGACGCGATGGTACTGTCTTTATAAGCCTCCCTGTTACTAAAATCGCGGAGACGGCTGCTCTCTGTTGTTGAGTGCACTCTTCAATAAAGAGCCTGTGATTGGACTTTGCTGGTGTTGCCTGTCTCTTTGCCGTCAGACAATGAACTGAGCCATCTGGGCCAGAGTCCTTGACAGTTTTGACCCATCAGAGCCAGCTGCGGAGTTCAGTGCCCACATCTCAACTACAGCTGGCAGTTTGGGGGGCCTGGAGCTAGGGCTGGTCTGTGCCTGCCTGGGGGGAGGGGGGGCAATGTGTGACTCTGGGATGCTCAGCCCTGGCCCACCAAGTTGAGCCACGTCAGGCTCCATGGAACTGGGAAACCCAAGGGCCTCCCTGTCCGCCCCGCCCCCAGCTTCCCTCACGGCCCCGCCCCCTCCCCGTGCTGAGCCACTGGCCGGCAGCCCCGCGCGTTCCCCCCCCCCCCCCGCTCAGGCCCCGCCTCCCGGCACTGACAGACACGGTCCCGCCCCCTCCGCGTTCCAACAGGTCTGACCCCGCTCGGTTCCCGTCCCCGCGCAGACATGGCGGCCACGGTGCTGGTGTCAGAGCGGGGCCGCCGCTGCTTATGGGCACTGCAGCACCAGTGAGTGCGGGGCGAGGGGGCGCGGAGAGGCCCCCGGGGACCGGCCCGGAGCCCCTCGGGACACTGGAGTGCCCGGCAGCTCCGAGCGCGCCCCCCCTCCCCCACGGAGCTCGGTCTCCGTCAGCGCCCCCTCGGGGGGGGGGGGGGGCTGAGGGCTGGCGGAGCGCTCTGCGCGCGGGTGGCGGGTGCCGCTGCACACGCGGTCGGTGTTCCTGCGCGGAACGTGGGCGCGCGCCCCGAGAGCCCCGTTCTCCAGAGCCAGCGGTGCTCGGGGCCGTAGGGAAAATAGTCCCCAGGGGCGGAGTCCGCGTCTCTGCGGGGCCCGGGTAGGGAGCCGGCGGGGCCAGCCCGGCTGAATGCAGCCTAGCTCTGCATGGGCTCCTCCGCCAGTGCCTGCTGCTGGCATGAGCGGGGCTGCGCTCCTGGTTTTGGTGCCCTCGCTTGACCCGAGCTAGTCTGTGTGGCTGTGTCTGCGCTGGCGGGTTATTGCGCGAGAACGGCCGTTCTTCCGGAGAGCGTCCGCGCTGCCCGCCCGCCCTTGCGCAAGAAGATTTGCAAGTGCAGTAAAACTCCATTGGTCCGGCACCATCAGGAACCCAGAAGTGCTCCGGGCAGCTGGACAATTGGAGCTGCTCTGCCCTGGGCTTCCCGGAGTCAGCCACTGGTCAGTTTCAGCGGTGGCTGACTTGGGGATGCCTGGGGCAGAGTAGCTGGGGTGCTGCTGGGTTGGTCCGGTAGCGCCGCCTCTTGGCGCTGTGGGACCAACCCGGCAGCACCCCAGCTGCTCTGCCCGAGGCGTCCCCAAGAGCAACTGAGGTGCTGCCAGGTTGATCTTGTAGCGCCAAGGGGTGGCGCTACCGGACCAACCCGGCAGCACCCCAGCTGCTCTGCTGCAGGCATCCCGATTCAGCTGCTGCTGAAACTGACCAGCAGCGGCTGAATCGGGGACGCCTGGGGCAGAGCTGGACTATCGGAAGGGGGGGGGGCTATGAAGGGTCTGGGGTGGCATCCCTCCCCACACCACCCTAGACCCCTCATAGCCCCCCTTTCTGATAGTCCGGCATATCTGATAATCCAGCACCCCCTGGGTCCTAAAGGTGCCGGATTATCGGAAGTTTACTGTACTACATGGTAAGAGAAGGGTTCTTGTGCAAGAGCTACGCTCTTTTATTTAACAGTTGTAAGCCCTCTGGCACAGGAGCTCTTGCGCAAGAGGGCAGTGTGGACTCTCGGCAGGGGTTTCTTGCGCAAGAAAGCCCTATGGCTGAAATGGCCATCGGAGTTTTCTTGCACAAGAAAGCGTCCACACTGCCATGGGCACTCTGGCACAAAAGCACATCTCACACATGGCAGTGTGGATGTGTTCTTGCACAAGAATCCTTGCGCAAGAAGCCTCCAGTGTAGACATAGCCTGTGTGTGTCTCCTGGAGCTGGAATCTGTGCCTTCCAGCTGTAGAGTCGACATGTCAGGGGACACAACAGAGAGAGAGAACTAACTTTTGCATAAAAAGTGTGATTATGGAATGCAGAGTGCATGCAGAAAACAGAAGGCAGTTTTGTAATATGTATCCAAATGGTGGTGGTGGTATAAGAGTGATGGGCTCAATCAGTTCTTGTAAGCATCTTTCAGTTCCTGCTATCTTTAACTGATAAAATGGGTTACTGATTAAATTGGGGGAGAGGGTTCATGTGGAGAAATATGTTTGAATGCATGCAATGTGCCCTTTATGCTCACTGATGAGACATTTCCATATAGCATTAACATTTTGCAAACAAAATAGCTCTCTCCTGTGAAGACAAATAATCCCCTCACAAAAGATATTTTTAATAGTGCCATAATAAATATCTCAGTACAGTTGATCTTCCAAGTACAGTTTAGCAAGTCACATAAAAGAAAACAATATCAAGCTCAGTTTTAGAACCTACCCCCAGTGGTGACTTTTATATTTTTCTTGGGCTATTACTAAGGCACCTCTCAGTGGTATTTAAGAGTATATCTACATAGTAAATAAAAATCTGCTACTGACCATTGCAGCTGACTAGACCTAAGGCTGCAGGGCTGTTTCATTACTGTGTGGACATCCAGGTTCAGGCTGGAGCTTGAAGTCTGAGACTCTGCCATCTCATGTTGACCTTGAGCCCAGCCCAAGCCCGCATATCTGCACAGAAATGAAACAGCCCAGACCCCAGGAGGCTGAGTCAGTTGGCATGGGTTAGCTACAGGTATCTAGTTGCTGTGCATTCATATCCTAAACAGTGCTTAATATTCATCTCATCCATACTCAACCCATTGTAGGCTGAATATCTCTTCCGTACTGCTTCTGCTTATGCAGAAGGGGTTGCCCAAATTTTGTTCATTCCCCTTAGTTGGTGTGGTTTAGCAAATGCATGGATTATTAACTAAAGTTATGTCTTAAACTCATTGTCCAAGTTGAACTATCAGGATCTAGTAATCTTTTCCAAGTACAGTAGAGTCTCGATTTTCTGACCTTCACTTCTCCAACATTCGATTTTATCTGATGGTGCCGCTCGTCACATGACGGCAAGGGGCTCCAGGGATGCTTCACACCACAATGGCTTTGCTTTCCCTTTTTCCAGGGCTGGGCAGGAGCTCTGGTTGGCGGGTCTACGGGGTCCCCTCAGCCCGGCACACGCAGCGTGGGCTCGGCAACCTTACCCTCCCCCCCATCCTACGCCTGGGACAGCTCATGCCTGCACTGCAGGCTCGCCCAGCGCTCAGGTGTACTATGCCCTTGCCCCGCTTGAGGCCCAATCCTGGCTGTCCTGCCGCGTTAGGGGCTCTGCTTTTAGGAGCGGGCCCAGCTTTTAGGAGTGGGCCCAGACTCGCTTCCCCCTCCCAAAACTTTGCGGGCTGGGGGGGGAAGGAGGGAGCCGCCTCCCTGCGGAGCGAGCCCGGCTCCTGGCCGGAGCAAGGGGAGAGTCCGGGGGCCCGCCCCACCGGGCCGAGGCAGGAAGGAAAGGGGAGTGGAGTGTGTGGCGAAGGAAGGGGCCGCCACCGGGCTGAGGAGAGGCAGGAGCGCCGGGGCTTTGGGCAGGTCCGGTAGAGGAAGGGGGAGGACGCAGCCCCTCATGAGGACGCAGCATCCGGAATCCGCCGGGGAGGGGGCAGCGCACGTGCCAACTGCCACTGAGACAAAGAGCAGAGCCCGCCTGGGAGGCCCCCTTCCTCAGCAGCCTCTGCTCCTGCCCCTCAGCCAGAACGCGCCGGGCCCCCACCCCACCACGAGCCAGCGCTGTCCTTATTATTCGACATTTTCCGGTTATCTGACCATCCTCTGGTCCCATTTAGGTTGGATAACCGAGACTTTACTGTATGGCTACGTCTACACTGGCCCCTTTTCCGTAAGGGGCATGTAAATTTCACCTATCGTCGTAGGGAAATCCGCGGGGGATTTAAATATCCCCCGCGGCATTTAAATAAAAATGGCCGCCGCTTTTTTCCGGCTTTTAAAAAAGCCGGAAAAGAGCGTCTACACTGGCCCCGATCCTCCGGAAAAAGCGCCCTTTTCCGGAGGGTCTTATTCTTACTTCAAAGTAAGAATAAGACCCTCCGGAAAAGGGCGCTTTTTCCGGAGGATCGGGGCCAGTGTAGACGCTCTTTTCCGGCTTTTTTAAAAGCCGGAAAAAAGCGGCGGCCATTTTTATTTAAATGCCGCGGGGGATATTTAAATCCCCCGCGGATTTCCCTACGACGATAGGTGAAATTTACATGCCCCTTACGGAAAAGGGGCCAGTGTAGACGTAGCCTATGTGTTTTTTTCAACTTCCCAATGAACCAGTCTAAATATGTGCTAATTAAAACACTTAAAAAGTATACTACTTAAAACTTTTCTTTGCTAATGTAATATTTTCTACTTAAATATCTCTAATTTGCATCAACTACTTCCGTATTTGATTCAAGAAACTACTATTCAGTATCAAAGTTTCTTAACCTGATTGCTTTTCTTCCTTTACTCTCTGCAATATCTCCTTCTCTCTTGAGTCTACCTCCACCAACTAACCTTTCCTTTTTTCTTGAAGACTTCATACCTTCTTTCAAGTAGTGCTGTATACCTTGAACCTCCTCCTGTTTAATAAATGCCACACTTTGGCCTCACTGTTTTTTAAAAGCTTATAAAAAAAATCTATTCGTAAACGTATTCCAATCTTACTGTCTCTTAATACTCTGATTTTGTTTTGATTGGATTGTGATCTATTGTACATGTAACTTCCTTTTTTAGGAGGGACTTGTTTTATGTTTCCTACTTTGCCAATTGTATGTCTTCATGTATGCCACCAGTACTATGTAAATATTAAGCGATTAAAAACTTCAAAATTGTATTAGTAGTGCCCTTGCTTCACCCAAGAATAGAAATAGCTCAGTTATATCATACTTTAATGTTTTTTTCTTTATTATAATTGTATTTGTTTACTGTTCTGTGCAGAAAATGGATTTGGGGACAAAGATGCTTGAAATTTGCTTCGACCATAGGTATTAAGCTATTTTCTTTATCCATCTGTGCTGTAATAACATTGAAATTAACGTGAAAACATTAGTTAAAGGAGAAATTATAAAGTTAGAGTTTATTTTATAAGTAGGCCCCTGCTAAATTCATGGTCCATTTTGGTCAATTTCACAGTCATAGGATTTTTAAAAATTATAAATTTCATTATTTCACTTATTTCAATCTGATATTTCATGGTGTTGTAATTGTAAGGTCCTGACACAAAAAGGAGTTATGGGCAGGAGTCACAAGGCTATATTGGAGGTTGTGGTACTGCTATCCTTATTTCTATGCTGCTGCTGGTGGTGGCGCTGCCTTTAGAGCTGGGCAGCTAAAGAGCTGTAGCTGCTGGCCAGGAGCCCAGCTCTGAAGGCAGAGCCGCCACCAGCAGCAGTGAAGAAGGAAGGATGACATGTTACAATATTTCCACCCTTCTGCACTGCTGCTGCCCCAGCACTGCCTTCGGAGATGTGCTCCCCACCAACAGATATCACTCTCCAGCCACCCAACTGTGGAGGCGTTGCAGAAGTAAGAGTGGCAATACTGTTACACCCCTAAAATTACCTTGTGACCCCTCAGCAACTGCCATCTGGTTCAGGACACCCAACTTAAGAAATGCTGGTCTCCCCATGAAATCTGTCTACAGGATAAAGTTTGTAATTTCCTTTCTCTAGAGACCTTTTTTGATACAAAGGGAACAAAATCCATATAATAGTGGGTCATTTTTAAAAAAAAGCATATCAATATGGTATTTAAATAATATACTAAAGATTAAAATAGAAGTTGGTAATATAATGAAAACAGTGACAATATTTTTATATTGTGTAACATGGAAATGGTCATAAATGTGTACAACCTGACTTTCTCTCTTTAAACAGAAAGAAGAAACATAGAGAAGGTCCTCATTGCAAATCGAGGAGAAATTGCATGCAGGGTGATGCGGACGGCTAGAAAGATGGGTCTGAAGTCTGTAGCAGTTTACAGTGATGCAGACAAGAATTCCATGCATGTTGCAATGGTGAAGTATACTAGTTAAAAATGTAAGGCCAAATCCTGCAAGCACTTGTGCATCTGAGTAATTTTACTCATATGAGTAGTTCTATTGACTTAAATGAGGCTGCTTATGTGAATAAAGTTACTTGCATGCATAATTTTGTAGGATCAGGCCCTTAATTATTAAATGAAAGTAAAATTGTATGGTGAAGAGTTCTCTTAAATTATATCAATACCAAAGGAGGTATAAGTGGACTAATGCAGTAGATTTTCACTTCTGAAGACCTAGGTTCAAAATCTGCTTGAATCACAAACAAAAATATATCTAGTTTTATTTTAGACCTCTGAAGACAGCACAAAACCAGCAGACAGTTTCGCTGTCTAAACCCAAGAAAGGTACAGGTTAGTGGCTAGTGGTCTGTCTCTTTCTCTAAAAAAAATCGTAAAATTAAGTTCACCCAATTGAATTCTTTTCTGAAGACATTTTAAATTGTTCTGTGTTAGCATTTGTATAGAGGATAAAGGTGTAAATTTGCTTTTCTGCCATCTAATAACGGAGCCAATAGTAAAATATATTTCTTTTACAATAGGCAGATGAAGCATATTTCATTGGTCCAGCTGCCTCCCAGCAGAGCTACTTAGCAATGGAAAAAATAATACAGGTGGCCAAAATGTCAACAGCACAGGTAAATATAATTACACTGTCCCTCCTACATTATGCACTTTGATTTGGCCTGCCTTATAGTGCCATTTCCCTATGAACAACTGTATTTCTTCTTGTAAGAACAGTTAAATTAATTCCTCTGAGTCCATGGGAAAATTCTAATTCTAATTTAATCTTGGGTTTGCATTAAAAAGTAAAGATAAAAGTACCAAGGAAAGTGCCCTAAATGTTTCTTCATGTAAGATGTCCCTAGTCTCTGTTTGCCAGAAGCTGGGAATGGGGGACAGGAGATGGATCATCTGATGATTACCTGATTTGTTTATTCCCTTCGAAGCAGCTGGCATTGGCCACTGTCAATCCTAGATGGACGTTTGGTTTGACACATTATGACAGTTCTTATGTAAGGTGCAGCTTGTTTTGTTCTAAACATCACATTCAGTACCTCTTTATTTCTGTTTTGAGCTTATTGTATCTTTCACCTCACAGTGTAGTTTTAAGATGCTTTCTTTTTATGGTTAAAATAGCAACATTTTAAATTAAAGGTTGTGTGCTTTGATCAAAACATAGATACATGAGATTTTTTTTATGCATATAAGATAATACTTTCAAAAGTAGTGATGTTTTACTTTCAAAAGCAACATCAATAAGACTTAGGATCCTAAATGCTGATAGTTTTTGGAAATGGGACTTAGGCTCCTCAGTCATTTAGGCACTTTTGAAAATGTTATCCAAGCACCATAAAATGTCATAGGTCCTTTATATAAAACCTGAAGCTCAAAATGTACTTAGTTAGCTTTACTCATAATGAGTACTTTCATAAAAGTAATATTATTCTCCAATGGAAATATTTGCAGGCTTTGGCCCAGGTAATAAAACCACTCTCTGCCCCAGATTACTTGCATTATAATTTAAAGGCTCTATCCCACAGTTACTCCTATGAATATAGTCACATAGAGGCAAGGGCTGAGGCTGGTGAGAGGCCAGGGCTAGCGCGGCCCCCTGCCTTCCCCTTCCTAGCAGCTAGGGGTGGAGGCTGAGAGGCCGGGGCTGATGTGGGACCTGGCCCCTGCAGGAAGAGACGAGCTTGCTTACTCCCAAAGACGGGGGTTGGCGAGCATAGTGAGCAGGGGGCACCTCCCCCTAGTTTTTCTTAATTGTGTTCTTGGTGACTGATGGTTTTTATCCATGGTATGTTCCATCCCATGTTTCTCCCCCTTGCCAACAAAGCTTTCTATATAAACCTGTAGTTTTATGGTGATGTGGGTTATACTGGTATAAAGTAGGCTGACAATCTTCATTCTGTTTTAGGCTATTCATCCAGGCTATGGTTTCCTCTCAGAAAACACAGAGTTTGCAGAGCTGTGCAAGCAAGAGGGAATCATTTTCATAGGCCCTCCTTCATCTGCTATCAGAGATATGGGTATTAAGAGGTACCTGTTTCTGGTTTGTTACTTACTTAAAAATATGTAACTTACACTTTAGTGAATTTGTCTTCATTGTTAATGAAGACTTTTTTACTTAGCACTTTTTCCCTCCGTATTTTTGTTGACTTTTCCATCTAGCCTATTGCACAGTGCTCCAAACTTTTCATAGTTCTGGGATGAATACAATCAAGATTCTCAAGTTAATAAGATTTTAATAATTACATGCATAGGCTGATCTAGGATCCTTTAGGTCAGGATTAGTTATTGAACGATGTTGATGGGAAGAGAAGCCTATACCACATTCCTTGGGCCAAAGGAAAATTACTAGAGTCTGAGATATAAATGGGATGGTGGAAGTTAGTAGATATTTAATCATGAACCCTTTGACAAATAATCAAGAATAAAACATAGTCTCTGAATTAATTTGGTACACCTGAACCTCTGCACTCTGAATGGCCCTAATCTGGGAATTTCTGTGGTACTGAGGAGGAAACAGCTCTGTGTGATGCCACTCCTCCTCCCCTCTCCCTTCCCCCCAGTGACATGCTTCCCCTGAGGCTTTTCCCTGCTGCTCCCATAGAGGTTTGGGGGGACAGTGCCTTGGAGTGGCAGGGAGGGCATAAGCACCAGGGAGCACAGTGCCAAGTAACCATCCCACCCCCTCATACCCAGACCCCACAGCACCCTCCCTGGCCTGGTAAAATCTTCAGTCTGTGATACCCTGTTTTCCAGAGTTGCTGGATTAAAGAGGTTCTAATGTACCTGCATAGAGATTAATTTTGCAATGTATATTAATGTCCTGTGTGATTTTCAACTAGTGTACTGTGTATATTTTCTATTCCTGTTCCTTTTATGCTGTTGAGGTAAAAAAAAAAAAAAAACATCTTGAACTACACTGAATTAGGGTCCCAATCCTAAAAACATTTATGCTTCAGCATAACTTTACTCGCGTGACTACTTCCATGTGCTTAAATGGGACTGCTCAGATGAGTAAAGTTAAGCACATGCAGCATTTACAGATCAGAGGCCTGTTGTAAGAAACAAGTATTATCATTGCTATTTTAAATAAAACCATATTTTTTAAAGCACCTCGAAGGCTATAATGTCTGCTGCTGGGGTTCCTATCATTGAAGGTTATCATGGTGAAGATCAGTCCGATAAATGTCTAAAGGAACATGCCAGGAGAATTGGGTATCCAGTGATGATTAAAGCAGTTCGGGGAGGGGGAGGAAAGGTAAGGAAAACTCATGCTAACTACTTCTATTTGATTTGAAGTTATGCTAAACGATTATATTGTATTTTCTGTTTTATGTAACTGAATTATATAAAAGGAATCTTATCAGTAAGGTAACTGCAAATGTATTATTTTAATTCGAAGTTAATAAAATAACATCCAGCACAGCATTGTAAATTCTTTCATTGTGGTTTCATTTTATTTAGTCAATCATGGCCCAGTGTTTTTTGCTTGTAATGACTTGTAGAATTTCATTGACTTAAATGGAGCTCCAGCAATATACACTAGCAGAACGTTTGGCCCATTTGTGGTTTATAGGTGAAATTGAATGAGACTTAGTCGTGGCCTCTGTAATTTTGTTAATGGTCATTTAAAATATGTGAATGTTATATAAATAATACCTTAAAGATACCCATCAGTATGTAGCTGTTACTTATTGCCTGGTGACCTCCCTGATGAAATGTGAGAAGAGCCTTCATAAAAATTTCATGGTGGGCCTCCAGGTTTGTCTCGGTGGTTTCCATAGCAAATGTATGTATTTCATAAGGAAAAACAAAATGATTTTAGTCTGCCAGCTGTGGAGAAAAAAAAAAGCATAAGCTACAGAAATCAAATTGAGGTCTGTCCTTAACTATACCAGTGGAACAAAATTATCTTGTAGCCTTAGTGACACTTTATTTTCTGTGGGATTTTCAAAGGATTAACTGTTTAGAGATGTAGTGTCCAACACACTAGCCACTTATGGCTATTTGGCCAATTGAGTGTGGCTAGTTGGCTTGAACAGTATGGTTATTTGGCCAGTTGAGTGTGGCTTGTTCACTAGAGCAGTAGCCTCTAAAGTGGCTACTGCTTCAGAACTGGTTGGACACCATAAGTTAGAAGTTAATGAACAATTCTCTTGATACATAAGAAGGAATATCATTCTTTTATTCTTAAACACGTATTTTCATTATTGTTTTAATCATTCACCAGTTTTCACACTGTTGGAGATTTCTATTAATTGTTATTATGTACTTGTTCTTCAGTAAATATTTAGACAACCTTATGTTGTATCTTAGGGAATGAGAATTGCTCACTCAGAAAAGGATTTCCTCGACCAATTAGAATCAGCCAGGAGAGAAGCAAAGAAGTCTTTTAATGATGATGCCGTGCTAATAGAGAAGTTTGTAGACAATCCAAGGTGAGAGAAGTGGATTATATTTTTAGTACTAAAAATATTTTTAAAAACCAGTACATTTTTATGCAAGATGATAGTTTGTGTCTTATACAATATATCACACTCTTTCTGCATTTGCATTAAAATTAGGGTAGATTTACTAATTTTACAAAGTGTGACATGGATGACAGTGACTTTCAATTATAATTTTTAATAAATCTGGCTATCTTGGCAACATATTGGCAGCATCCTAATGGGGGTGCTGTGGAGAGAGACCTAGATATCACATGCAGTATATGTTATAACAGTGACATGCCTAGTTAGTACATCAGCTTTCTGACCTCACCATTCATTTAGATCAAAAGAAAGCAATGTGCAGTAGTGCTTAAAGCAGAGAAATAAGAGTCACTAGATTATGGTTCTCTTCCTGACTTCCTCAGCCTGTATGTACTCAAACAGGAATGTTAATCTCTGTGCCTGTCTGTAAAATATGGATGATAATTCTTCATTTACATTTATGCTATAAGATGAGCTCATCAAGGGTACGTCTAGACTACAGGCTTTTGTCAACAGAGGCTTTGTCGACAGATACTGTCGACAAAGCTTCTGTCGACAAAGAGCATCTAGACTACATCCAGTTCTGTCGACAAAGCAAGCCGCTTTGTCGACATGAGAGTGTAGACGCAAAGGACAGTGTAGATGCAATAATGCCTTCTGTCGACAGAACTCTGTCAACAAAAGACGTTATTCCTCGTAGAATGAGGTTTACAGCCATCGACAAAACTGCTGAGTTCTGTCGACATTATGTCGAAAGAACTCGGCGGTAGGGTAGACGCAGGTATAGTTTTGGTGACAAAAGGCCACTTTTGTCGACAAAGCCCTGTAGTTTAGACACACCCTATCTTGCATAAAACTCTTTTGACATACTAGGATACAAGGTGGCATTAGGATACAAGTGGCATAGATGCACAGCAGTAGTATTCTGAGCATACACCTTGTTAAATGTGTAGCAGGTTGGTCCATATGAAAAGTTACAGTTGAAGGTACCAGGTGATTAGACTGACTTATCTCTAAATATAGCTTTAAAGCACCTGCATTGTGAAAAGAAACCTAGACCCGTTTTTTGTCAGTTCTGCACATGAAACTCCCATTGATTTCTTTGGGAACTGCCTGTGTCTGCAAACGATGGGATGATCAGGACCCTGGTAAATTACTGTCATACCTAAAAATCTGCCTGTCTAATAAATAAGAACTGTCACAAGCTGTTTTGTCCCCCCGGAATAATATTTTACAAAATAAGTGGTTTACTCCATTCCATGCATGTCAAATGATAGGAGAAGTCAAAGGGCCTATGTGGAAGTTGCAGAATTCACAGATTTGAAACAAGACGAATATTTAGTCCAAAAACTAAGACAGAAGTAGCATACTAAATATGTTCTCTGTTGTTTTTAACTCATGAAGGATAACCATAAAGTTCAATCTAAAAACTAGTGGTTTTAGGAGGTATAATATGTTTCAAGTATGGAACCTGTTGAAGTCAGTGGAGTGCTGTTCAGGTGTCTGCCTAGGTGGAATTAATAGCAAAATTGAGGCCTTTGTGATCGCCAGTAAAACACATTGAAACATTTGTTACTGTGAAACAGGCATGTTGAAGTACAGGTGTTTGGTGACCAGCATGGCAATGCAGTCTATTTGTTTGAAAGAGATTGCAGTGTGCAGCGAAGGCATCAGAAAATCATTGAAGAAGCTCCTGGGGTAAGTGAAGGGTTCCTAATTAGAGTTTATAAAGTAATTTGATTTTGGATTTTTTTTGTGTGCACGTCTGTCTGCTTTTTACATCAGTGTCCATTCTGCTAATTTTATAAATCAATCAATCTCAGAACCTCTTTACATTTTATTTTTACAGAAAATAACTGCTTGTTATTTGAGCTCCAGAGACAAAACAGAAGGTTAGAACATAGGATTTTACTATACTGAATAATAATTAAACCATTATGCCATCTAGCTTGGTATCCTACTTTGGGAAGTGGACAGTATTTGATGTTTCAGAAGAGAAAAAACCCACACTTAACCTATAATTGTCCAAAATTTTGCATATTATATTAATTTTTGTCACTTTATCAAGTATTCTCTACCTTCAAGGTTTACAGTGTAAGCTGATTGCTATTTGGATCAGGAAGTAAAGATTTTAAATATGATATGGTTCAGGGTTTTACTTCAGTTTTTTAAAGATGGCATAGTGTCCATGTACAGTAGTCATGATACCGTACATGGACACTATGATACTTTCATTAATGTGTAATCTTGTTTTATCATTACATTCACAGCCAGGAATTGAGCCTGAAGTGAGAAGGAAACTTGGAGAAGCTGCTGTCAAAGCAGCTAAAGCTGTGAATTACGTAGGAGCAGGTACATCAGGTTTAACTTCCTCCTGTTGCCTTTCTCTTGAGACTCAAGGCTCTATTAACTTAAGTCAAAGGGAATTTTCTTGTTTTGGAACATGATACACACTTGTAGCATTTTTTTAAAATGTTCATTTAACACAGTTAAGTTCTAAGCTAACGAAAGTTAGCATGAACCCCCTGCACAAAGCTGGTGTAGGACTACTGAAGAGGGAAAACCAAAAAGTCTGAAAGCAAATAATTCAGCCAGATAGTTTATTTGAAGGTGAATATTACAAATGCACATCAAACTATGTGTGCAAAGTAATGTATCATTCACCTTGTAAACAAGGTGTCAGTTTTCAAACTTCAAGGCCTTCTCTAAAATGATCCTGTAGAAAACAGTTGTAATTTCTAATATATTTTCTAGATGATAATCAGTTTAGAAAAATATTAACACCTTTGATTCTTTTAAAGATATTTTAAAGATATTCTTTGGGAGGGAAGAACAAGGCACTTCTTCTTGAAGGATCCTGAAGCAGTTTATAAATGTCATATATACAGCAACTACTGAAAATGCAGCTGCTTCTGGAGAGAAGATTAGCAGTCCACCAGCACTGAATGCATGTCTAAGCAAATGAGAAAGGGCCTTGAGTATGTAGGTGTCAATCACTGTGGATCTTTCTGATAAATTGCATGGAATTCAATTTCTATGTCTTGGGATAATAAAGGTGTGCTGGGATTTGATCCAGGATTTCTGGCAGTTTAGGTGTTTCAGACCTGATGCTGAGACCATTAACACACCTTTCCAGTTTTAGCAAAATATTTTTGTCATACTGAAAATCACTCAGTGTCTTTAGATGGCCATCCTGTAGAAAGACTTCCTGTCTCAGTGAAATATGTTCTTATTCAATCTTTCAGGGACGGTGGAATTTATTATGGACTCTCAACATAATTTCTACTTTATGGAGATGAACACCAGGCTGCAAGTGGAGCACCCAGTTACAGAGATGATCACGGGGACTGACTTGGTGGAGTGGCAGCTTAGGGTAAGGAGTAACTAATGTTAGTTGTAAGGTAGCAGGGATGGGCAGTGTCTGTCCAGTGCTTCCCATTATTGTGTGTAGGATGCTGATCTTTCACTTTCATGTTTGGGAGTGATTCCCATTGCTCCTTTCTCACTCAGCATTTAATAAAGGAGCATTGTGGAAAGGCTTTGAATGGAATCCCCACATAGTCCTCCTCACAGGACAGGGTTTCAAAGTGTCATGGGATACGAAGGCATGTCACAGGGATATAGAGAATATGGGGAATGAGAGAAGATTCTTAGCTTTATCCTTGCATTTCTGAATACACTTTAGAAGCTCAATTTTAACATGTGAAGTAATTTTTTGGCCCACAAACCATGCACAAGACACAGCCAGAGAAACAGAAACCCTTGCAAGAGTTTTACCCTTAAAATGATTCTTAGCTTTACCCTAAAATTAGTGTATTTTCCCTTACTTTTCCTGGTTTCTATCCTGAATTCTTTGGAGGGAATAAAAAGCTCCCTGTTGACCTATTAGTTTAAAAATCCTGAGTACTTAAAAACCCTCTTGTGAAACCTTTTCTTAAGCTTGTGTACAGATTTTAGAGAATATAAAGGAAGGGTGTGATTGACTAGGCTCTAGCAATAGTGGCAACTGTTAATTAGCACGTTTTTACAGCCACTTAGAAGGATTTTCTTTTTTCTAATAAAATCTTGTTTTCCAGATGACCAGGCTTTTATTGAGCAGGCTTTTATAGACTCAAGCTTTTCCACTTGAGCCATTGCAGTAAGAAGAAGAAAAAACATTTTTCATTGTGCTTCAGTTTTTATGGAATGTTATAAGATCATCTTATACCAGGGTGGGGAACCTAGGGCTTGGGGGCCGGATGTGGCCCCCAGCTTGCCTGGATCCATCCCCCAAAGCTCAGGGTTTCCTCCCTATCATTGGGGGAGCCTACGCTGGTGCTCCAGCCTCCACCACCCTCTCTTGAGGCTGGAGCACACAAAATCTACTAGTCTGGGCCCTTCTAGGCTCTGGTGTGCAAGGGGAATATGGGAAGTGTCTTTCTCCTCCTCAGTCGGGGGCCATGTCAGTGAGAAGTTTGTTTGCTTCTCACTTGTGTGCAGCCCCCCAACTGATTTTAAGGCGGCCCCTGACCCAAAAAAGTTTCCCCATCCCTGCCTTACATTAATAGAACTTTGGGAATAATAGTCTTTCAAAATCCCTTAAATTACTTCTTGAAAAGAGTAAGGAATAACATCAACATTTATCAGCATCATCCATCACTTGTTTTTCATCACTTGTGAAGTTACTTGTGATCAAAGGGTCTTTCTTCTTCCCCGGTCCATTTTCTCTTTTTGCTTGATCCTGCTATCAGATAAAAAATATAGAATTTGTGGCATTGCTCTCATACCATGACAATAAATTGATATCACAGACACAGGGTTATGACTTTCTCTCTGAGTTGTGCTGGACTGCATTGCTTTGTTGTCAAGCAGAACCCATCAGCAGCAGGGACGCATATATTCTAGAATGGTGGTTGAAGCATGAACGGACTTATGAATCACTACCACATTTGGCATGTAAATATCTTATAACACTAACTACAACAGTGCCCTGTGAATGCATGTTCTCACTTTCCGGTGATGTAAAGAAGAAGCAAGCAGCATTATCTCTTGCAAATATAAACAAACTTATTTGTCTGAGTGATTGGCTGAACAAGAGATATGACTGAGTGGATTTGTAGGCTTTAAAGTTTTAAATGGCTTTATTTTTAAATACAGTTATTTTTTATACATAATTCTACATTTGTAAGTTCAACTTTCATGATAAAGAGATTGCAATATACTGTAGTGTTTGTATTAAGTTCAATGAAAAATGCTATTTCTTTTATTTTACAGTGCAAATATTTATGATAAAAAATGTAAAGTGAGCACCATATACTTTGTAGTCTGTGTTGTAGTTGGAAATCAATATATTTTAAAATGTGAAAAACATCCACAAATATTTATATAAATGCTATTCTATTAGGGTATGTCTACACGACAGCACTAATTCGAACTAACTTAATTCGAATTAGTTAATTCAAACTAAGCTAATTCAAATTAGTGCACCTAGACCTAAAAACTAATTTGAATTAGCATTTTGCTAATTCGAAATAGCATGTACACATTGAGTGGACCCTGAACCGAAGCTAAGGCTGGCCGGAACCAGTGCCAGCAGGGCATTAGGTTAGGACTTAGAGTGTGGAGCTGCTGCCTCAGGCTAGCCGAGGGCTGTGCTTAAAGGGACCCGACCCCCACCCCGGACAGACAGTTCTCAGGGTTCCCTGCTTGCTTGTCTAACTCGATGAGGGACAGCAAAACAGTCCTATCTTGGAGTGCCCTGAGTGCCCACACTCGGCACATCACAGCACTCGGCCATCAGCCCAGCTGCACTTGCCGCAGGCTGCCATCTGGGGGGGTCAATCGGGGGGCTGTCAGGATCCAGGAGGCCCTGCAGGAGAGCTTCCACCCTGAGGAGTCCGCAGAGCCTTGGAAAGAGTTCAGAAAAGGACAACTACAATGATTAGGGGTTTGGAACAGGTCCTATATGAAGAGAGGCAAAAGAGACTGGGACTTTTCAGCTTAGAAAAGAGGAGACTGAGGGGGGATAGGACAGACGACTATAAAAGCATGAGTGTTGTGGAGAGGGTGAATAAAGAAAAGTTCTTCATTAGTTCCCATAATAGAAGGACTAGAGGACACCAAATGAAATGAATGGACAGCAGGTTTAAAACTAATAAAAGAAAGTTCTTCTTCACACAGCACATAGTCAACCTGTGGAACTCCTTGCCACAGGAGGCTGTGAAGGCTAGAACTATAAGAGGGTATGTCTACACTGCCACCCTAATTCGAACTAGGGTGGCTAATGTAGGCATTCGAAATTGCAAATGAAGCCCGGGATTTAAATATCCCGGGCTTCATTTGCATCTTGCCGGGCGCCGCCATTTTTAAATCCCCCTTAATGCGGACTCCGTGCCCGTGGCTACACGTGGCACGGAGTAGGTAATTCGAATTAGGCTCTCTAATTCAAACTACCGGTACACTTCGTTCCACGAGAAGTAACGGTAGTTCGAATTAGAGAGCCTAATTCGAACTACCTACTTCGTGCCGCGTGTAGCCGCGGGCACGGAGTCCGCACTAAGGGGTTTTTAAAAATGGCGGCGCCCGGCAAGATGAAAATGAAGCCCGGGATATTTAAATCCCGGGCTTCATTTGCAACTTTGAATGCCTACATTAGCCACCCTAGTTCGAACTAGGGTGGCAGTGTAGACATACCCACAGAGTTTAAAGAGAAGTTAGATAAAGTCATGGAGGTTGGGTCCATGGAGTGCTATTAGCCAGGGGGTAGGAATGGTGTCCCTGCCTCTGTTTATGGAAGGCTGGAGATGGATGGCACGAGACAAATCGCTTGGTCATTGTCTTCAGTCCATCCCCTCCGGGTACCTGGTGTTGGCCACTGTTGGCACACAGGCTACTGGGCTAGATGGACCTTTGGTCTGACCTAGTACGGCCATTCTTATGTTCTTATGTTCTAAGCTCAGGACTCAGGGTCGGGGGTCTCACTGGACCAACTTGATTTTCATGCAGACCTGCTCCTGGGTTCGCATGTGGCCTTTGGTGGCCAGGCTGGCAGCTATCCTGCCCTAGACGGCCTCATTCCTGTGCCTAGTGCGGAGGTCGTGGACGTTGGAGGCCTCCCCCCAAACCTCAGTGAGGTCCACGATCTCTGCACTAGACCAGGCGGGTCCTCTTGCAGCCCTGGGCAGGCTCCTGGGAGCCGCCAGCCTGGTCCTGGGAAGAGGCGGAGGGCTGGGTGGCAGCGGGTGGCTGGCTCATGCCGTGCCAGGTGCAGGGGCTGCTGGCTGGGTGCTGGCAGGCTTGCAACTGGCATGAGCACCGTAGCCAGACCGTGCCCCTTTAAGGACTCCGGGGCCGGGAGGGGGGCAGAAAAGTTTCCCTGGTTTGGCCCAGAGTGGCCACCAGGGCAACCTGGGAAGGGCTAGTCTCCAACTAGTTCAAATTAAGTGGCTACACAGCCCTTAATTCGAACTACTTAATTAGAACTAGGCATTAGTCCTCATAGAATGAGGTTTACCTAGTTCAAATTAAGCGCTCCGCTAGTTCAAATTAAATTCGAACTAGCAGTTTGTATGTGTAGCCCCTATTAAAGTTAATTCGAACTAACGGCTGTTAGTTCGAATTAACTTTGTAGTGTAGACATACCCTTATTGTTTAAAGAATGTGAATATTTTAATCATGTGATTAATTGTGATTTTTAATTTCTTCAGGAGTCCTAATATTTGTATATCTTACTTAATTTCCATCTGTTGGTCACTATGATTGAAAAAATCTGCACCCACTTGCTAGTGCTCTGTCAGGGTTGCTCCCAGGTGACTGGAAAATTACTATACTACTTGCAGGTTGCAGCAGGAGAAAAGATTCCTTTAATGCAGGAAGAAATTGCACTCAGTGGCCATGCATTTGAAGCTAGAATATATGCTGAAGATCCTAACAATAATTTCATGCCAGGAGCTGGACCCTTACTCCACTTATCTACACCACCACCTGACAGGTTTACCAGGATAGAAACAGGAGTCAGACAAGGTAACATTGAAGATGGTATTAATTGAAAATACCTGTTTTAATGAGCTGGTCTTTTAAAATGTGCTCTCAAGCAATTCCCCTTTGGCTGTGGTTTTTTAATCTTGTGCATGTGCTTAGCTTGAGACCAGAACTTGCCCTGACAATATTGTCATAATTATAAAACACTACAGACTTCTCCTTTAGGATTCCACTGTATCTTGATTGGATCCCTAAATATCTCATCCTCCTCTTCCCACTCCAGTTATTGCCCTTATGGGATAGGCAGACTGGATTTCTTTCAAAACTTGTCAGTACTCCACGTTAATTCAGCAAAGAAGGTTGATGTTCAATAACATCCTTCTGTAACATTCCAAACTCAGGTTGGTTTCTGAATTGAGAGATGGCTCCATAAATCAAACCTGAGTTTTCTATGTGGCCATTTCAGAGCACTAGCCACTAGGTCTGTCAGTGTATGGTATGACTACAGTGATAGTATCACCCTTATAAAGTGTCGTATTGAACATACTTATGTAAAGGTGTGTATCATTGTCTTAGAAATCATTTCCTTTTATTTATATTTTAGGTGATGAAGTTTCTGTACATTATGATCCTATGATTGCTAAATTAGTTGTTTGGGCTGAGGATCGCCAATCAGCATTGAAAAAGTTGCGGTACAGCCTTCATCAGTACAATGTGAGTATCCTCTTGTTATGTATTTGTTCAGTACGTACCACAATGGGATCCTGGACATTACAGAAATACAAATAATAAAGGGATCCAATATGATTTCACATCTGATTCTACATACACTATTACACAGCTCCTATCTCTCTAGTAACAAAATGCTATTACAGAGGCAAAAGAGTTTTTAAGAGGGATTGATTTAGCTACAGCCAATCTGTTTCAATGTATTTATTTACTCTAGTACTTTATACATTGATAGCTACGTTTTTCCTAATTTTCTACACCATTTAAATCAGTGTAATAAGTGGAGCTCTGATGCTGTGCCTGAGATGTAAAGTTATGTTTTGGTCTTGAATTTTCCTGATGTTTGGGGATGTCTTGGATCTGATGTCTAGGGTGCATCTACACAGCAGGGCTTAACTTGAAATCAGCTAAGCAAATTGAGCTACGTCAATTGTGTAACTTATTTCAAAATTGGGAGTGTCTACACAGCACTTATTTCGAAATAGAGCACTCTTCCTCCAACTTGCCTTACTCGTACAATGAGGGTTACAGGAGTCGGAGTCAGAAGTCCTCCAGCTTGATAGTATTTCAACATTATTTCAAAATAATGAAATAATACACCTGCTGTGTAGACACGAACTAAGTTATTTTGAAATAATGTTGCTCTGTAGACATACCTTTAGTTTGGAACTTTTAAAATTTAGAAAGGATTGTTCAGTATTTTAAATTTTACTTGTATTTATTTTCACAAAGTAAAACACACACTAGTGAAGACTTCAGAACATTTTGATTGCAAAAAAAATTAGACTTGAAGCCAATTGCAATGCATAGTTTATTTATATTTACTAATTTTAAAAAATATTTTTTCAAGGGACACAATCAAATTGGGAGTCTGAAAATGTTTTGTGTGCTATTGTTAGAAGTAATACACAAGATAATAACTTAATAACTGAGAGAGATCACAAATATATTATACTTTTTTTTAGTTCCTCTAGTGTGAGCATTTGACAACACGTTATAACTAATCAGTTTCACTAATTTCTCCTAGATGGTTTCCTCTGTTGTTTGTTGGAGTCTTTTGCACAGCAGCAGAAGAAAAAGAATCTAATGATTTTTGTAAAATAGTATAAGTCCACTGCAGATGTAGCACCTGAAACAGGTTTTAATTCTTTTTTAAAAAAATTACTACATTTCAAGTTAACTATTTTTTTTTTTTTTTTTAAATCCTGAGGCAGGATTTCCAAAAGCATTCAACACTGGCCTCAGTCTGCTCCTATTAACATCAGTGGTTAAACTCTTTTTGGCTTCAGTGAAGGAAGAGGTGAGGTAGGCCCAAAGTGAGTGCTTTTGAAAATCTTACTCTTGTTCTTCAAAGGAGGTAGTTTCTTTAATAATGGGATATCTACCAATTGAAATGTTTACACCTTCTCTTGTCAGTGCTCTACTACACTGATGTCACTTTTTAAAAAGACTTCTCTTATGTATAACTTGAGCAGACAGCTGTAGGTCCATTAGCAGTTCTTTATTTTTGTTTAAAAATACATTATCTTTTTCTTTTTTGTAGTGTTGTAGTAGCTGTGTTGGTCTCAGGATTTGAGAGACACAAGGTGGTGAGGTAATTCTTGGACTAACTTCTGCTGGTGAAAGAGACAAGCTTTCAAGCACTAGGGAGTTGAAGAAAAGCACAATGGAGCTCAAAAGCCTTCTCTCTCTTACCAAGAGAAGTTAGTCAAATAAAAGGTATTACCTCACTCACCTTGTCTTTCTTTTTCTTGACAGATCGTAGGACTAAGCACCAATATTGAATTCTTACTAAGCTTGTCAGGACACCCACAGTTTGAGGCTGGAAACGTGCACACCAATTTCATTTCACAACACCATGATGAGCTGTTTCCAGTGAAACAGGCTACTCCAAATGAAGTTTTGTGCCAGGCTGTTCTAGGACTCCTATTGAGAGAGAGAATGATGACAGATGCTTTTAGAGTTAAGTCTTATGGTAAGATAATTTTTTCCCTTTTCTTTAGTTTGTTTTTCTTTTGAGGGGGTGGGACAGAAATCAGAGATTCTATCCATTTAATTAATGCTGTCCTCCTTTTTTGCCTCTTTTTTCACTATTTAATCTCCTGATATCTGGTTACTACCATCCACTGAGAGGGCCAGAATATAATTTTCTTTAGGTGACAGATTTGATTCAGGTGTTCTTTACTAAATATAAAAAGGGGAATGTTCTGGGGAGTGTTCTAATGTACTTCAGATAGAAACACGCAACTCTCCATTCGCACATGTGTCATTTCCACTTTGCTCCTGTCATAGAACCGTAGAAGGATTTGGCTTGGAAGAGACAGGTCATGTAGTCCAACCCCCTGCTCAAAGCAGGACCAACCCCAACTAAATCATCCCAACCAGGGCTTTGTCAACCCGGGACTTAAAAACCTCCAAGGATGGAGATTCTACCACCTCCCTAGGTAACCCATTCCAGTGCTTCACCACCCTCCTAGTGAAATAGTTCTTCTTAATATCCAACCTAGACCTTCCCCACTACAACTTGAGACCATTGCTCCTTGCTGTTATCTGCCACCACTGAAAACAACTTAGCTCCTCCATCCTCTTTGGAATCCCCCTTCAGGTAATAGAAGACTGGTTTCAAATCCCCCTCATTCTTCTCTTCTGCTGACTAAATAAGCCCAGTTCCCTCAGTTTCTCCTTGTAAATTATGTACCCTAGGCTCCTAATCATTTTTGTTGCCCTCTACTGGATACTTTCCAGGTGGTCAACATCCTTTCTGTAGTGGCAGGTCCCAAAATGAACACAGTACTCCAGGGCTATGTCTACACTGGCGCGATCTTGCGCCAGAGATATGCAAATGAAGCTAAGCATGGAATATCGCCGAGCCTCATTTGCATACCTAATGAGCCACCATTTTGCAGAAGAGGCTCTTGCGCTAGAAGGAGCTGTCTACACTGCCCCTTCTTGCGCCAGAAAAACCCTCTTGCACAATGCCGCTACGCTGATTATTGTCAGGAATAACGGCATTGCGCAAGAGGGTTTTTCTTGCGCAAGAAGGGGCAGTGTAAACAGCTCCTTCTGGCGCAAAAAGCCTCTTCTGCCAAATGGCGGCTCATTAGGTATGCAAATGAGACTCGGCTATATTCCACGTTTAGCCTCATTTGCATACTTCTGGCACAACAACCCGCCAGTGTAGACGTAGTCCAGATGTGTCCTCACCAGTGCCAAATAGAGGAGAATCATTACTTCCCTCGATCTGCTGGCAGTGTTCCTACTAATTGAGGCTAATATGCCATTAGTCTTCCTGGCAAAGGGGCACACTACTGACTCATATCCAGCTTCTTGTACACCGGGGTACAAGAAGCTGGGCCAGATCCAGCTTGCAAAGCCGGTGGATCCAGACCGTGGCTACCCTGCTGCTCCCCCACACCCAGGTCAATCAAGACTTGAGGATGGGGGAGCGTACATAGTCTCCTCCCCCACCAGGGGCACGTGGCATCCCAGCAGGGTAAGAGCAGAGGGGGGAGAGACTTTGGACGCTCCCCTATCCCAGGCCAATCAAGATTCTTCAATTGGCCTGGGGGCAGGGAGAGTGTGCGAAGTCTCCTCCCCCTGCCAGGGGCATGCGGCATCAGAGGGAACCATCAACTGTTTTAAAACAGCCGTCGGTTTTTTTTTAGCATCCACGTGTCCCTGGCAGGGTGGGGGCTGAGGGCAAAGGACTTTGTATGCTTCCCCCCACCTCCAGGCTCCGATTGGCCTGGAACAGGGAAAGTGCACAGAGTCTCCTCCCACTGTGGCACCTAGAGGGAACCACCAGCTGCTGGCAATTCTTTCTAGGCATGGAGTGGGGGCAACGACTTCACATGTTCCCCCAGGCCACTCAGGGTCAATGGGTGGGGGAACACAAGAAGTCTCTTAACCTCACCCCTTCTGGGGTGGCTTTGGGCTACTTCAGAAATTTGTGAAGTGGCCCCCTTTTAAAAATTAGTGCCCACTGCTGTTGTACACTATAATCCCCAGGCCCTTTTCTGCAGAACTGCCGCATAGCCAGTTAGTCCCCAGCCTGTAGCAGTGCATGGTCTCTGCATTTCTCCTTGTTGAACGACAAATTTCTTTTGGCCTAATCCTCGAATTTCTCTAGGTCACTCTGGATCCTGTCCCTACACTCCAGCGCATCTGCCTCTCCCCCCAGCTTAGTGTCATGTGCAAACTTGTTGAGGATGCAAGCCATTCCATCATTCAGTTAATTAAGGATGTTGAACAGAACTGACCCCAAAACCTACCCCGGCAATCTGCTTGATACCAGCTGCCAACTGAACATTGATCTGTTGCTCACTATCTGTTAAGCTTGATGCTCTAGCCAGCTTTTTGTCCACCTTCTAGTCCATTCATCCAAGCCATACTTGTTTAACTTGCTTGCAAGAATACTGCGGGAGACTATATTGAAAGCTTTGCTAACGTCAAGGTATATTACATCCAGTGCTTTTCCCATGTCCACAGATCCAGTTATCTCATCATAGAAGACAATCAGGTTGATTTGGCATGATTTGCTCTTGGTGAGGGCACATTGACTGTTCTTGATGACCTGTCTCTCCTCCATGTGCTTCAAAATGGATCCCTTGAGAACCTGCTCCATGATTTTTCCAGGGACTGAGATGAAGCTGAGCAATCTGTAGTTCCCTGGATCGTCCTTTGCTTTTTTAAAGATGTGCACACTATTTGCCTTTTACCAATCATTCTGGATCATCCCTGGTCATCACAAATTTTAAAAAATAATGGCCAAGGGCTCTGCAGTCACATCAGCCAACTCCCTCAGCAGCCTCAGAGGCATTGCACCTGGCCCCATGGACTTGTGCATGTCTAGCTTTTGTAAATAGTCCTTAACCTGTTCTTTCACCACTCAGGGCTGCTCACCTCCTCCCCATACTGTACTGTCCAGCGCAGCAGTGAGGGAGCTGACCTTGTCTGTGAAGACTGAGGAAAAAAAAAAGCATTGAGTAGAACAGGTTTTTCCACATCATCTATCACAAGGTCGTCTTCCCCCATTCAGTAAGGCAGGAGCAGATGACCGTTTTGCGGGGCCCTGGGCAGCATAATTCCACAGGGCTCCCCCTTTGCCACGGCGCATGTGCAGCGGTGCCACGGCGCATGCACCGCGGCGCATGCGCGGGACTTTCTGAAGCGCGGGGCCCGGGGCGGCTGCCCCGTTCGCCCTGCCCTATATCCGCCCCTGCAGTAAGGCTATGTCTAGACTACAGGGGTTTTTTTTGAAAAAAGTGGCCTTTTTTAAAAAAAAACTTCATCTTTGTCTAGACTGCCATTGTGTTCTTTCAAAATTAAATCGAAAGAACACAGTGGTTTTTTTCGACAGCAGTAAACCTCATTTTATGAGGAAAAACGAAAGAGCTCTTTCGAAAAAAAGGTGTTCTTGACCGCAAACAAGGCTTTTTCAAAAGAGAGCATCCAGATTGCCTGGGTGCTCTCTTTTGAAAAAGCTGATCGCTTTTTCGAAAAAGTTGTGGCTGTCTAGACGATCTCTTTCGAAAGAAGCATATAGTCTAGATGTACCCTAAGGATCCATGCTTTCCATGATCACCTTCTTGTTGCTAACATACTTGTAGAAACCCTTCTTGTTATCCTTCATATCCTTTGTTGCTGCAACTCTAAGTGTACTTTGGCCTTCCTGGTTACATTCCTGCATACTCAAGCACTATTTTTGTATATTTTTATATTCCTCCTTAGTCATTTGTCCCATTTTTCCACTTCTTCTAAACTTCCTTTTTATCTTCAAAATGCAAATTTCTTTCCAATGAGAGAGGCTAGCTCAGAGTCTTTTTAATGTCCATCAAAACTGTTTCTTCAGACAGCCTTAAAGACCTTCAGATTAAAATACTAAATAGATCCTGGTCAGGATCTGGAGAGGCAAGACAGTTTAATGGATTGAGCATGGCATAGGGAGCTAAGAATTCCTGTACTCTATTCCTGGCACTTCCATTGTGACTGTCAGCACATTCAAAGTCACTTACAGCTTGATCCAACACCCACTAAAATTAGCTGAAGGACTTCCATTGACTTCAGTAACCTCTGGCCTCTGTTTTCATAGCTACAAGAAGAAAGGTATTTACAGTTATACATTTGAGGATTAAAATGTCTGATAATGGCTAGACAGGTAGCAAATTCTTATTGCAGTTTGATGATTGACCAAGAATTGCACATGCACCTAGTACATGCCATGCCACCATTTTTTGTTACTTTACCTCCCCACCTCTGTCCTACATTCAGTCTGCTTGTGTCCCTCATCCCCTTGTTATAACTTGTCTGACTGAGCAGAGACTGTCATTTACTATTTGTACAGTAAATATGACAATAGGGTCCCAACATGCCCTTTGGTGCAACATAAATATTTAAAAACAGTAAAATAATAATAATAATGCTAATAAAGTGGTTTGAAGACGTAAAGCTCTATATCATAGCTAAGCATTTTTGTGTTTTATTTGTAATATAGTAAATACAACATCAACTGTTTATGCATTTGTTATTCCAGATAAATTCTCACCATTTACATCCAGCAGTGGTAGAAGAATAAATATGTCCTACACCAGAAAGCTGACTCTTCTAGATGGTGAAAATAGTAAGTGCTAGCTGTGGGTAACATGTTTGAGAGCTCTTGTTACTTCACCATGAGTGTGCACACACAAAGTTGTAAAGATTTGGAAGAGAAAAGAGCAAACGTAGGATTTTTTTAAATCTAAGATCAGCAGAGCCAAAAGCGTCTGGAGGCCCCTTGCAAGGTAGGGGTGGGGCTAAGGGTGTAAGGGGAATGGCTGAGGGCAGCTGGTCTTCAGTGCTGCCTCGAGTGAGATGCACCTTCCCGCTCCAGTCGTTAGTAGTTGCCTGGAGCGTGTGGTTCTCTGGCAGTGATTTAAAGAGCCCAGGGCAATGGCAGCCACTCAGTCCCTTTTGACTTGCCGACGCCCAGGGCACAGACCCCTTTGCTGTCCATCCTTCCTCCCCCCAGTGGTGGGCTTGTCTATGATTGATTGGGCAGGGGAAAACCATAAAGACAGCGTGCTCCAGTCAGCATCTTTAGTGATAATGGTCAATTCCACACTCAAATTCCTAGAGACACTAACCAAGTTTTTTAATAAATGTCCCTAAAATTTAGGATTCTAAAGCCATATTCAGACACTTTAATAAAGGATCAATTTTTCATAGGACCTGAACATCTGTAGTTCCCATTGACTTCACTGGGTTGTGGATAGTCAGCACCTTTGAAACTCTTAGGGTATATCTACACTACAGAGTTTTGTCGGAAAAATGGTGATTTTTCCGACAAAGCCCGGGTTACTTCAATACTGCAGTTGCATTCTTCTGAAAGTAAATTGAAAGAACAGAGGGGTTTTTCCAGCGTTGGTAATCCTCTTTCTATGAGGAAGAAGCCTTTTTCCAAAAGAGCTCTTTCGGAAAAAGGCGTGTGTGGACAGGGAAGAGGGAGTTCTTTCGAAAGAAGAGGAAAGAGGAAAAAGCACAGGTGTCCTGGTGGCCACTCCGTCCATAGTAATCACAGCTTATGTGCAAGATAGCGTCCATTCAGTGTGGATGGTATCTTTCGAAAAAGCAGATTGCTCTTTTGATGTGCTTTTGTATGTGCACGCTCTCTTTTGGAAGAAGATTTTCGGAAGAGCTCTTCCGAAGAAAGATTCTTCCGAAAGAAGCCTGCAGTCTAGACATAGCCTTAGATAGTTTTATTCAAGTAACTAAATATGGGTTCTGGCATCCAGCTTTTTGCTCTTAATGTCAGTACAACCTACTGCAAGGTTTGCTGAGCTAGTTTTAACAATTTTTGTTGGCTCTCACATTTGGAAATTTATATTTATTGAAAAGGATGCTCTGAACTCTGTTTTTAAGTTTAATTTATCTCTGTCAAGTAAATCTTTGTTGTTTTTTAAATTCTATTAAACAGAGGTGGACATATCTATTGATTACAATCAGGATGGTTCATATAACATGCAGGTAAAGTTCTATTTTCTCATACTCTTCAGTAACTGATATAATGATGATGAGTAAAGTTAGTTTACTGTATATTTCTTATGTATAGGCTAGCTGCATCACCTATTATTAAGTTGCCCATCTCTTCCCATTATAAGACCCTGTGTTTCAGTTGTGGATTACTTTGCCAGACTTTTCATTTGCTCTGAAATTTTTTGTGTCAGGGATTTGCCTCATTCTGAGTTTTTATTTATGTTTCAGCCTAAATGATTTTCATTTCTGAGGATAAGACTAAGGAAAAACACATTACCTGTCAGTCTTTTCTCTGAATACTTTAGAGCAGGGATTTGATATGTGGCAGAGTGGGTAGCCTGTGTCAGGAATATACCTTTTGCCAACCCAATGAATTTCCAAACAAATTTGGTCAAAGTTATAAGCCTTTGAAAAAACACATTCTGCACATGCTTACTGGAGACTCCTTAGGTTTTAGCAACTAAATTCCCTAATGCTTCTGTCTAGGACTGAGTAGCATTTTCCCTGCAATGGCAGGTCCAAGCAGCTGAGTGAAAACCAAGGAACCTGTCTCTCCTGTGCTCTCCGTGATCTCTGCTGGGCCTGAGCTGTGGGGGGATAGGGGGAGAAGTTGCTGCATTTGAATGCACAGGGACCAAGAGCTGAAGTTGTGGAGATAAAATAGGAACAAGGAGGCTGGTGTTGTAGAGTGGGGAAAGACTGGGACTGGAGATGGATGGGATTTGGGGTCAAAGAACCATGACAAGGACAGATTAGAGAAAATCGGGCAGAAGTGGTCATGGGAGGTGAGAGTGGGCAGAAAAGTCAGTGCCCACTAGAGCACAATCATCTCCAAAATCTGGAATGTAATCCAGCACTCCTAAGTCTCACCATTCCAATGCTGTCACCAAATATTTGTGAAACCCACTGTCAAATGTGTGCATATCTCCTCCCCCTCTAATGCTCCTCCCATGTAGAGGATGACAGCCTATTGCTATGAGTTCTGTATTAGCTCAAGTGGCAGAAATCTGTGCAATGGATCTAAAGATTCCAAACCTGCTAGTGACCAGTATAGGTGTCGCTCTGATACCACCTGATGAAATTGCTATATCTTCACTTAGCTTGTTTAGAAACCTAGGAAATAAATACAAAAAGTTATGTTAAAGAACATGATAAAGGTTACAAAGTCAAGTATTCAAAAGTCGGGAAAAGGTTATTTCATCAAACTTCATTTGGCCCTCTTCTGCATATGCGTTATAACAGTCTTCAAGTTCATAATTACCTATAATGGAGTCGTCACTCGTCAAACTTGTTTAGGTGCTTGTTTTTTGTGGATTATGTATCTTAAAACCACACATTTTAAGAGTCTGATGATGCTCTGTCATTATTGAGCATTTTGAAATGCCAACATTTCATGCCTCTGTCACTATTACCTCTTGTAATCAATAAGGGTATGTCTAGACTACATGCCTCTGCCGACAGAAGCATGTAAATTAGACTACCTGACATAGTCAGTGAAGCGGGGGTTTAAATATTCCCCGCTTCATTAAAATAAAAATGGCCACTGCACTGTGCCAGCTCAGCTGATCGTTGGCACAGCGTGGCAGTCAAGACGTGGATTGGTTGACAGGGAACACCTTTGTCAACCGCTCCCTTATGCTTTGTGAAATGAGGTTTATTTTAATGAAACGGGGGATATTTAAATCCCCGCTTCATTGACTATGTCAGGTAGTCTAATTTACATGCCTCTGTCGGCAGAGGCATGTAGTCTAGACATACCCTAAGAGTTTACATGATTTGGGGGCATATAAAATCAAGGCAGTAAGTTGAGGCAAAGTTTAACCCATTGTTATATGGCTTTATCATAAGCCAACACTGAAATAAGTGTGTGTTTTCTTTTTCACTCTCCAGACATGATAGATTCTCAAGGCTCGTAGAGCATCTTACAAACTGCTTCCGTTCCACAGCATCCTCTTTCATACAAATGGGGCAGCTCAGCCCAGTTCTTTGAATAATTTATAACCTAATATTAGAACAGCAAATTGCTGAGCCCATGGATAAGGATTTAAATAGAGAAATCTATGGAATGAATACAGTGTATGTTCATATTTTATGTCCATTTCCAATACCTCTGCAAATCTAGGCCCTGAATAGCTGTGAATTTGTGGCTCACAAAATTAATTTAAATGCAATTAACTTAAGAACAAGTCAGAGAAAATGTTAACCAATAAATATTTTCATGTATTGAATTTTTCATGTTTAGCATCCTGTTTAACATATAGGATTAGTATGTCTGAAAACTTACATTCTTTATGAGCGGAATAGGGTTAGCATACTACACGTACTGTAAGGTTCTCCATCTTGTCTTGATCCCATTTTGGAAGGTTCACTTAGGGCTTGTCTCTATTACACTGGAGTGATAGATCTACCAGCGGTCAGTTTATTGCATCTACTTAGATGTGATAAATCAATCTCCGAGTGCTCTCCCATCAATGATGGTACTCCACCACAACGAGAAGAATAGTTGGCATCAATGGGAGAGTAGCTCCCCGCTACCTTTACCGCACACAAGAAGCTGTGGTAAGTATGTCAACGTTAGCTATGCTTCCCATAGTCCCCTTGGCTGGAAACAGTGAGCCACAAGGCTCCATGGCTACAGACCCTTTAGGTAAACAAAGCAGTACGGACCTGCTAGCATCTTTCCCAAAATGGGCCTGCAGAGCACTTTGAGAAACCCTGGTTTAGATATTTGCAATATTGTAATATTTCATTTCTATGACTACTGATGTTCCTTTATGTGACTACAGCATAGCATTTTGGTTTATTGGATCATATAGTACAGACAGGACTCCATTATACTGCCTGTATAAGCAGTTTGACCATTCGCTGTTTTCCAAGCTCCCCTGTGGAAAAAAAAAAGAAAAGAAAACAAACTGCAGTCTCTGATAGCTGATCTCTCAGTCTTAGGCATGCATACGCAGACCTTCTGTTACCTTCCAGGACACAAGAATCAATCATCACCTTAAAAAAAAAAAGGTGCGATTTTTATTAACAAAAAAAAGATATACTTGATAAAGCATACTTGGTTGCTAGGTGTTACAGAGCAACTGAGAAAAGAACTGATTAAAACACAGAGAAATGGTATCTCTGGGCTAAAGCTTAAAATTCCAGTCAATTGGGGGGAGGGAGGGGGACGACACATGGACTTAGCACAGAGAAGTTTAACCAAACAACAAAATGAAGAAAATAACCCGATCGTGACTAAATAGATATTGTCCTATCTACTTACAATCTGTGCTTCAAAGTCCAGTCCATTTCCATGCCCAGTATTCCTTGTAGACATCGTAGTTCTGCCTGGTTCAATTCATCTTGTTTCCCCAGCTCCTAGCTTAAAACTCACACAAAGAAAACAGCAGGCAGGTATATCTTCCAATTTCAACACCTTTTTCCATTGGGTCTCCTGGCTCCCTGCCAACACCCCTAGCTACCTGAATTTAACCCTTTAATCACTGAATGCTGACCAGCACTCCCCCATCTATCACAACAGGATTGTAACATTTCATTTCTATGACGATTGATGCATGTCTGTGACTAGTGCTGCAGTGTTTCTCAACCTTTTTTTTTATAAAGTACCCCTTTTAAAAATATATATAAGTACCCCCAGTACCTACAGTTTTCAGACACACAATTTTTTTTCTACCATTGCAACACATTTGTTTAAACAACTTAATCGTAGCCAGGCAGGCGAAGAAATTTTTGGGTATAAAAAGTACAAAAATAATAAAGTGCTATAAAACAAAAATTCAGTTTTCTCCAAATTTTAGTTGTGTTGACTTCTCTCGAGTACCCCTAAGGGTACTTGTACCACTGGTTGAGAAATACTAGACTACAACATAGGATTTCGTCTTACTGGATCATTCAGCATAAGCAAGACTCTGTTATCCTGCCTGTATAAGCAGTTTGACCATTCTTTCTTCTTTTAGCCCTGAGTACTGTAGCATTGGGCAGCTTCCTTTGTAGAAACACTATGAAATAGTGTAATATGTTGTGACTCACCACAGGGGCGCGTCCTGCTGGTCAGTCTGGGAATTAGCTTCTTGGTGCCAGAGCGTCCCCTTCTGGCTGGTGTGTCTCTGTGTGTCTACACTCTGGGGTCCTCCTGCTCCAGGAATCCCCGACACCCTATGCCCTCCTTGCCTCAGTGACCCACTGCCAGTCTTCATTTAGCCCCATCTAGTGCCCCATCACAGATAGCTTCTCCCATTTTCCACAATGCACTGATACAACCCCAATGGTGCAGCATAGTAAGTATAGATGCACAAACTGGGAATGGGAGAAAAATTCCTTTGCAGACACAAATTGAACCGTGTTACTTGTAACCAGTTAAGGTAATTGTGCCACTTACTGTTACAAAAGTATGGCTAAGCTCTGTGCCTATAACAACTTTTAACTGTAATGACTATATTTCAGATAAAAGATAACGCTTTCCATGTTTCTGGAAACATTTCTAATGAGAACGATTCAACTTACCTGAGATGTTCAGTAAACGGGATTGTTTATAAATCTAAAGTGGTCATTTTGGACAACACCATTTGCCTCTTCTCTCTGGTAAAGTTTCTTTTTAATAGACCATGTGAGGGGGATAAGCAAAATAGGGGAGGAAATGGAGTGTTGTGGACTTATATAATCTTAAAATAAGGGGGTGAGATGTGTCACTATTTCAGATTTTTAAAGAAGCCCATAATCTTCAGATCCTTGCTAGGTTTATAATTATAATTAGAGGTTGGTAAGTAATCTACAACTAAGTAAATTAATTGCAGTTAATAAAATAAAAAATGTATTTCATTTGAAAAATAAAACAAATCAAGATGGAGATAAAGGAGAACTCTAATTTAGTCCTGAAAAATAAATTCAAATTAATACAACAACTTATCTTGGCATTCTCTGAATTACATTAGAAGTAGAACTTATGAAGAAGAAATGTACCAGTTTGCATAATAAAGTTGGTCTGTTTTTTCCAGTAAAAAGAGATTAAAAGAGAATTAAGATAAATATCAGATGAAATCCCCATGTATTAACAAATTACTCAGAACCAAACTTAATAACAGCTGTAACTATAAATATAAATCGAGGTTTGTGCCAGTTGTAATGTGTTATGACATTAACTCAATCTTGGTTTATTTAATTTTCTGTAGAAAGGCAGTGCACAAATTGGCCTTCCAGTACCTAAATATTTATCTGAAACAAGTGCAACAGGACCTCAAGGAGGAGCTGTAGCGCCTATGACTGGGACAATTGAAAAGGTGATTGTTACAAATGTGGGTGGAGGAAGACAAACAAAACCTTTCCAAATATCTCCTACCTGGCCAGGTTCTAATAGGTTCTGCAGCACAAGAGTCATGATCAGACCGGACAGTCCTGAGGGTGCTGTGGCTCTTTCCCGTTGGGAAAATTAATTAATCTATACAGGTGATTTCCAGACTACCTGGTGGTCTTTCTACAGAACACAGGAAGTATTCTTTTAAAATTCTAAGCATTTGGCTAAATTTGCCATTCTTAAAATGAATTGGCTTTTCAACCAGATGTCCTTAGAGCTGAAACCTTAGGGCCTCTCTGCTCTATTCCTCCCTACCCAAGCCATGTCATAGCAGATAAGCCTACTGAAAAGGACCTGTTCAGAAGATGCCATTAATATTCAGTTTTCCTTCAGTTTTTCTCTGAAGGCAATTTTCACCTTTTTGCCAGCCAGATATCCAGGTAGAAATCCTGTCCAAGTAATTTTGATTACATGGACATACATGATTTTTCAATCCTTGCTTGCTTTGTATTTGTAGGTATTTGTGAAAGCAGGGGACAAGGTACAGGCTGGAGACCCTCTAATGGTTATGATAGCTATGAAAATGGAGGTGAGTGACATTAAAAAAGTTTTATTACTGGGAAGAAAAAAGCAAATGTCAGTAATTCTGAAATGTATCCTGGGTTGTTTTATTGCTATATTGCACAATTCAGTCTTGTATCAGCAGCAGCTCTTCTTAAATATTGCAAAACTAATATGTTATCGGACTGGATTTCAGAGAATTATGTTTACTGGTATATTATTAGCAAAGAATGTTCTTATGTGTAATTTTTATCAGTAATTTTTGTAAATGCTCATTTTGTTAGCTTTTTAAATTACTCAAAAGTGAATCATCCAATATTTTCAATAGAAAACTATCTTTCATAATCTGGGTACTTTCCTTTTTTTCACCATGATTTAAACACTTTATATTGCTACCTGCAGTTGCTTTATGCTGAGATTTAGCAAGTAATGATTCTCTAAATATATACTCAAGAGTTTTCTTGTTTGTAATCGTTTTGATTATTGTTTTCATAAAGCTTTGCAGAGAGTAGACTAAAGATTTTTTGTAAGAGTCAACATGAAATGTAATGTAGCATTACTTGGGATGTTCACTCATTTTTTGTTACATTGCTTGACCTCGGCTAAAATTAGCCTGCCCTATCCCAGTTTCTGCAGTGGGAGCTGATTGGGTTTGGATTTATTTTTATACCACAGCTGAACTAACAACAGGTTTAAGCTAGTATTTTAGTTAATTTATAATTTTTATAACATTGTATAAAATCCTGCATATTGAGAAAATTAATTTAAGTGTAAAAACATTAAAACTTACTTTGGTAATTGTATATGCCTATATGGGTGTAACGTTGGATCCATGTTCCATATGTGGCTCTGTGTATTGTTCAATGACAATTTACTATTTAAAATAAAAGGTTTTATTGCAAAAATAAATTATTTGAATTCTTGTTAAGTTACACATTATTTGTTGTTGTGTTGATTATTAGACTAATCATTTAGAAACTATCAGTGCAACAAAAGGTACAATGGAAAAATAACATGATATAATAATCTCAGTGTTTGTCTGTAACTTTAAAAACAATAAGTAGTCCTTTAGCACCTTAGAAACTAACAAATATATATATAGTATAAATTTTTTTTGTTAGTCTCTAAGGTGCTACAACGACTACTCGATGATATAATGGAGTCAAATTTGGACTTGGTGTATAAGCAGTTGGCAATCACATCTTAATTTAGCCTAAATCTGCTAAATAAAAACATTTCCTGTTCACAAAACAAAAATGTATTAAATATATCAGCAGAGTCCATTCAAAGGAACTGACCTTTTAAATGGCTAACATTGTTGGATTAAAATTGTTGGTTTTTAACAGATATCTAATTTATTTTTAAAAAGGAACAATGAAGTAAAACAAGGTAAAAATATCTGTACTTCAGAATGAAACCCCAAATAGTGTTTTGTTTTCCCCTCTAGTTAAATATTGAAGAGGAAAACCCAAAGTAAATTGAAAATTAGATGGTTCTTTCAAGAACAAAAATAACATTTTAAAATGTATCAAAAAGAAGTGGCAAATGTTTATTTGATCTAATCTAATCTCTGCTCAATGTTTATATGGTTGATTGTACTAAGATGGAGTTATTAAAACAAGAAAGAAATGTTAAGAATATTCTACTGATTTATTTATTGACTTGTTTCTTTGCAGCATACTATAAGGGCTCCAAAGGCGGGAATAATAAAGAAGGTTAATTACCAAGAAGGCTCTCAAGCCAACAGACATGCTTCACTAGTTGAGTTAGTGGATGAAGACATGGAATCAGAATAAGCAAGATGCTATTTTTTGATTTCTTGGTTTTCTCTAAGAAGAAGTTGTCCTTCTATTTTATTCAGCATTCCATGGATATAGTTACATTACAGATTATGTCCACTTTCCCTTAAAACTGGATACCACGGAATTCTAATAAAAGATGAACAGATAAAGGTCTGGTCCTGCAATCGTTAGTGTAAAATTCCTATTGAGTAATTACATTTGCCTGATTAATGTAGGACCTGACCTTATATTGGTATTCATAGGTGTTTTCTTGTGATTGGAGACTAGCTTCTAAAGTATACATTCTTGCCTACTTTGTCATTAAAGAGCTACTATTTTGCCATATTTTGCCTTAAAATTTCCTACAGTTCACACTCCTTGTAAGCCAATTTGAAAGCTGTCAGTGATGGGCAAATTTAAATGAGTGCATAATAATATCATCATCCTTCCTGAGGCAAAACTCCCATAAAAGGCTTGACTTTTGCCTGAGTATTGAATGCAGGATTGGTCTTGTATATACTCTTTGCTATGTCACTTTATCTCTTGGTGCTTCTGTTTGTCCATTTGTAAATGGGGATAATAGTGCTTGGTTACCTCACACCTCACTGGGGGGCGGGGAACGATGGAGATTGAATTTCCATAAATATTGTTCCAGACGGGCAGTGTAATATTATTGTTATATTATTCAAAACTGAATCTGTTTTCAGGATGTGTTATTCTATCTTGAGAGCTCAGTTTGTAATACAGAAAGATTGTACATTTATTTCATATTAAATATTTGTGCCATAAAAAAATACATATTTTAAAATTCTGATTACTTTCCCACATTTCTTCATGTTTCAGTCTACAAACCTTATATGTTGTTCATTTGCCAGAATGTGGCCTTCCCAAGATCCATAAAACATCAGACTGAGAGTAATACTTATTGCTACTTTCACGTGTACGTTTTTTTCCACAAAGAAAAATGTGTGGTTCTTTTATACATAAAAGCAGTGTAAGTGCGGGCGGTAGGGGGGAGAAGGGGATACTGCATATTGGTTATTTGCTGTATTTTAAAAATACAGTTGTTGATGCTGAAACCCAGATGCTTAGATAAAGGAAAAAGACACTTTTTATTAATAAAGGGAAAAGACACTTTTTATTAATAAAATGCTCATTGTAAGTATTGTCTTTCAATTAATGAAGTGGTTTTTGTCACTTCAACTTTCAGGATACTGTATCTGTGCCCATTGTGATTATCTGGCATGGTTTGAACTGTAGATAGGACAATATAGTTGTTACAGAACAATATTAAAAGAATCACCATATGCACAGTGGCTCCGATCCTGCAGAGAGATTGCTCAGTGATGTTGGCTCAGAGCTTAAAACTGGACTATGGGATCAGGAACTAAAAGGCTATGTCCGGACTACGCTGAAGTGTCCAAAGGGGATATGCAAATTCCCCGAGAATTTGCATATCTTCTTCTGATCTCACTTTCAAAAGTATAGCTTTCAAAAGTGAAAGTAGTCTGGACACGTTTTTTTTTGACAAGCCCCCCTTTTTCAAAAGCCGCTTTTCCTCAAAAAATGAGGTTTACGCAGCTTTTTGACAAAGGGGTTGTTGAAAAAAACATGTCCAGACTACTTTCACTTTCGAAAGCGAGATCGGAAGAAAATATGCAAATTCCTGCAGAATTTTTATAGCCTCTTTCGACACTTTAGCGTAGTCTAGATGAGCCCTAAGTGGGGGCCTCAAGTTATATTCAAAGTCAGGAGCCAGGAACTAGAGCCAGAATCAGAATCTGGGAACCAAAGACAAGGGTCACAGATGGAGTCAGGAGTAAGGAAGGAAGGGATATGAGTTGGAACAAGGCTGGTTCCTGAGTGATCACTGCAGCAGGCTGAGCATTGAGCAGCCAGTGACCTGCTGGGTTAAAAGCAGGCTTGCTGGTTCTCTTCAGCCAATCAGGCAGTCCAACCACAATCCAGCTGAGTTTATTAATCAGCCTCAATCCTCAGGCTTACTCATCTGAAGGTGTTCAATGTTGACAAGATCTGCGGAGGTAGCCTTTAGTACCTGTATGGTACCTCTCTGAAGTATTGTGTGTTCAAGCTACTACTTCATGATGAGTTGGCTAACATGACTCTATGACTGTGCTGACCAATGCAGACCAAAAACATGCTAGAACATAGACTTTTAGACAAGTGTATGTTGGCCTGCTTACTAATGGTGTAGGGAATCCTATTTATTTCCAACTAGCTGTCTTCAATGCCTTCAATGGGACCCCCGAGGACTGGACTCTACATACAAAAATTTGAAGTATTTTCTTCAAGAGGCTTTGTGGTTTAGCAAGTAAGATATTGGTCTTCCGCCTTGTAGGCCCAGGATTCAGTTCCCATCTCTGCCTTTAAAGCTTTTATGTGAATCTACCAAATCATTTAAACCCCTGATTCTCCTGTCTGATTAATACACTTTGCACTGCTTACAAGCCCTCCATTCCTCACTTATTCCATTTAGCAGATGGATACGAGTACATAGACCAAGGAGCAATTTGGGTGGGGAATGAAGGACAAGTCTTATCTTTGGAGGTTAGCAGTAAATATATTCTCTGTTGCTATGGGATTTTTTTCCCTTCAATAAGCTTCATTGATAGATAATCTCATCTAGTTTTCAAATGATGGCAATTCGTAAATGTTTTATAATTTTGCCCTTTAAAATTGCCTTTTGCATGAGCAAGTGTCAAAATTAGGGATGTTAGAAATTGTTAAATATGGTAACTGTGTAACTGCCAAAATCTTAAAACTAGACTGTGGGAGCAGAAACTAAAATCTTTGCAATTACACTAAGCTTAGCGATTATGGAAGCTTTATACTACAGAGCCTACAGCGAAGCTTCTCTGGCTACATCTCCACTGCAGGCTTCTTGCACAAGAGATCATCCAGACTGCATGGATGCTCTCTTGAAAGAAAGCTCCGATTGCTATTCACAGAATAGTCAGCAGAGCACCTGTGCTTTTTTGATTGGCTCTTTTTGTGGAAAAACTTCCTGTTGCCTGTCCACAGACACCTTTTTGCTCAAGAACTCTTGCACAAAAAGGAGTTATTCCTCGTAGAAAGAGAAATACCTACACCTCAAAAACTCCTCTGTTCTTTTGATTTACAGACAGTCCCCGGGTTACATGGATCCGACTTACATTGGATCCCTACTTACAAACGGGGTGAGGCAACCCCGTACTAGCTGCTTCCCCCCAGCAGACCAGGGAGACGCGGAGCAGCTTTTCTCAGCAGACACCTCAGCTTGAGAATAAAGGACTGAGGGAAGTGAGGTGTGGGAGAATAAAACTGAGCTCTGGAAAAATGTTTGGCTAGAGTTTCCCCTACAATATGTACCAGTTCCGACTTACATACAAATTCAACTTAAGAACAAGCCTACAGTCCCTATCTTGTATGTAACCCGGGGACTGCTTGTACTGTAAATTTACTTGCGCAGAAACACGCTTGCGGTGTGGACACTCTGCGGGTTTTTGTGCAAAAACAGCTGTGCCGCAGCAAAACCTCCTCCCCAGGAGCTGGCTGAGTTTAATCAATGCTATTAACCAATGAGCATCAGCTTTTATTGGTTAGACAGTTAGCTAGTTAAACTTCAACATCGTAGTTAAAATCTGGCCATATTTCCAATGAGTGCTGTAATGTGATTTAATTGGGCAGGAAAACTCTCAAAAAAGAGTCACAAACGAGCCAAAGTTAATAAACTTTTTCCTAAAATATTCTAGCTGACATTAAACATTTGAAAGCATGCAGTTTTCCCTTTTGTTATGAAAATCAAAATCAGTCTTATAATGGGGATTGATTTAATTGCCACCTCTTTGTCTAGTAGAAAGCCCTTGCAGAGGCAGGGCTGGAATAAAGGTTATCTAGCTTCAAAAACTTGAGATTCTAGTACCTGAACTAAAGGAAGATCTTTACTTGTCAGCTACTGAAATATCTTCATTAAGCTGTAACTGGCCTGCTCAGGACAACATGTTTGTATTTCTACTCGAGGGGCAGATTCTCCACTGATGTACATTGTCATAGCTCCATTCAGTGGAGCAATCACTTCATATCAGCTAACAATTTGCCCTGTAATGTCTACCCCTACACAAAGCAGTATCAGAAGACTCACACTGGTCTGGCAAATAGGACATGGGAGTGGAAGGCAGAAGAGCCGGATTCTGTTCCCAGTTCTGCCACTGTGATTCACCACATGACCTTGGGTATGTCACATAAACAATGTTTGCCTCAATTTCCTCATATATAATGAGGATAATGATAATATATTGAGATCAATGGAAAAATGTGTTATATAAGTGTCTACTTATTTTCCAGGTAAAATTGTAATTTCAGATGTAGTCTTCATCATTACTTATAGTGCTTTTAAGCTTTTACATTTTATTTAGGAAAAAAGCCAAAGCTAGTAAATTGTAATTTTTTTTTCTTTTTGATTTATTGAATCCTTGGCTATAATGGTTGTATTCATCCAGCTGTCAGTAAATCGCAGCTCCCGGCATCCAGTGTATTAAAAAGTGAATACTGAGTGTTTTTGACAGGGACTTTTATAGCTCAACCAACAGAGGAAAGAATGGGGCTGTACCTAAGCATAGTCTCATCTTCCTTTATAAAATCATGAAGATTAATACTCAAAGCAAAACGTCAATTTTATAGACAATACTTACAAATGTATTTATAGAGCTGTCCTGGTATCCGTTGATTGTTTTTCTCTTGGCTCTGACTGTCAAGAATTATTTCACTGTGATTCTGTTTGTTTTTGTAAAGAGATCAGTATTCTGCACTGTGGCTGTGTCTACACTGGGCCACTTATACCGGAAAAGCAGCCGCTTTTCCGGAATAAACTGCGAGCTGTCTACACTGGCCCCTTGAATTTCCGGAAAAGCACTGACAATCTACTGTAAAATTGTCAGTGTTTTTCCGGAAAAACTATGCTGCTCCCGCTCGGGCAAAAGTCCTTTTTCCGGAAAACTGTTCCGGAAAAGGGCCAGTGTAGACAGCCCAGTAGTCTTTTCCAGAAAAAAGCCCCGATCGCGAAAATGACGATCGGGACTTCTTTCTGGAAAAGCACGTCTACATTGGCCACGAACGCTTTTCCAGAAAAAGGGCTTTTCCGGAAAAGCATCCTGCCAATGTAGACGCTCTTTTTCCGGAAATAGTTGTAACAGAAAACTGTTCTGTTTTAAGCATTTCCGGAAAAGGGTGCCAGTGTAGACGTAGCCTGTATGTTTACTGGAGCAACCGTATAGATTTGAGCATTCAAATACGTTTCAAATACGTTATGTTCTTAATAAATGTTTAAGCTGCTTGCATAAAGTAAATTGTGTTCGTATTATGGATTCGGGCTCATAATAATGCAGGCAGATGCCACATAACATTTTTTTATGATGCTGGGGCAGCTTTCTGCAGTAAGGATTCTGTTTGGAAAGTATTGTCAAATACCACATAGGTTTAGTCCTTGAATATGATGTTGAATGCAGTTGCTTAGTTGAACTAATATTGGTTTGTCACTTCTGCTTTTTTAAGGAAGCAGGGAAGAATAATTGCTTAATGGAGACCACTATATTCAGTTTCATTTTGACTATTATATTTTATGGAATAAAAGCTTTTTTTTAAAATTCAGTGTCTTTTTTGAGACATGTTCAGGTTAATACTATTTAGTAGTCACAGCAGTTTCCGGAAAGAAACAGGGTGTTTCGATTGAATACCCATATTTTTTGACTGTAGCATTAATAAGTGGGCACATTTGTATGTCTAATGCCCTACTGAGTTTTTGAAGTGATAATGATAGTTGGATTTATCTTTAATCTATCCTCCAGATAAACATACTTGGTGCCAAAAGTTACTTTTGAAATAGCAATTGCTTTCTTTGTAAATGACAGCCAACTTGCTCACATGGGAAGTAAGAAAAGGAGGAGATGATAATATATGCCCTGCCAGGCAAAATTCCTGGGAGTATTGGGAGGGAGTGGTGGCTGATGACTGCTTCCCTCTTCCTGGTACTCTGAAGTCAGCAGGATGTGCTGGAGTACAGGATCCAGAATCAGTCTTGTAGCAGGAACAAAGTTGCATTCTTAATTGTCACCTCTTTAGACAAAAGCAAATTATCAATAAACACTGGGCAGTATATTCCAAAGGATTTCCTTATATTAACCAGCCAAGAGGGGAAAAGACCTCCTCCTCCTTTGACCTGGCTTTCTCTTTGTGTGCATTGTCCAAAGCAGCCATATGACCAGTGGAACATGTTAACTCCTTACAAGCTAAGCTCCTCTATCTTGCCCTGTCCAGGAACAATTGGTTACTAGTTACCATAATCATACCAAAAAGCTGGGTACTACTCTTTGTGATATTGTAGGGACTACTCAAAACAGGCCACTGCATAACAATATGAGAGGGAAAGGTTGGTCAAAGATACTGGGGAAACCTCTGTTCTTCCAGAAATTGCCAAATGATCATCAGAGTTCATGTGAAGCATATGGTATGAAAGCACCTACCCATAAAGTAAATTCCAAGGTAATCAAGAAAGATGAAGAACTAAGAGGGCTCTACAGGATTAAAACTTGTAGCTCCAAGGAATCCAGGTACAGCATTTAAAACCTGAGGCTTAGATTTTAAGCCATCCTCTCAAACCAATGCCTAAAACCAAGCCTGGTTTGTATGACATTTTGCACAAAGGGAGAGTTTTGAAAGCATTCTAGAATTCCCAGTATTGGCACTTGATAGCCCTTACATCCAAAGGTTAACACTCTTTTTCCCTCTGTGAGTTACAGCCATTAAAATTGTCTGGAGAATGTGTGGTGCTCAGTGGCTAACTTTTCATTATAAGGCATGTAGCCTTCAATAAGTCTCAGGGCGTAATTATTAATTATTGTTTTTTCTGTTACTGTGGCACTTACAGTCATTGGCCAGGACTCCATTGTGTTGGAACCTGTACAAATTTCTCATACAATGGTGTAAGTTGCAACTCCATGTTAGGCCATTATACAAGTGTAATGGTCTGTTCCAAAGCGTTTTCTTGTTTGTAATCGTTTTGATTATTGTTTTCATAAAGCTTTGCAGAGAGTAGACTAAAGATTTTTTGTAAGAGTCAACATGAAATGTAATGTAGCATTACTTGGGATGTTCACTCATTTTTTGTTACATTGCTTGACCTCGGCTAAAATTAGCCTGCCCTATCCCAGTTTCTGCAGTGGGAGCTGATTGGGTTTGGATTTATTTTTATACCACAGCTGAACTAACAACAGGTTTAAGCTAGTATTTTAGTTAATTTATAATTTTTATAACATTGTATAAAATCCTGCATATTGAGAAAATTAATTTAAGTGTAAAAACATTAAAACTTACTTTGGTAATTGTATATGCCTATATGGGTGTAACGTTGGATCCATGTTCCATATGTGGCTCTGTGTATTGTTCAATGACAATTTACTATTTAAAATAAAAGGTTTTATTGCAAAAATAAATTATTTGAATTCTTGTTAAGTTACACATTATTTGTTGTTGTGTTGATTATTAGACTAATCATTTAGAAACTATCAGTGCAACAAAAGGTACAATGGAAAAATAACATGATATAATAATCTCAGTGTTTGTCTGTAACTTTAAAAACAATAAGTAGTCCTTTAGCACCTTAGAAACTAACAAATATATATATAGTATAAATTTTTTTTGTTAGTCTCTAAGGTGCTACAACGACTACTCGATGATATAATGGAGTCAAATTTGGACTTGGTGTATAAGCAGTTGGCAATCACATCTTAATTTAGCCTAAATCTGCTAAATAAAAACATTTCCTGTTCACAAAACAAAAATGTATTAAATATATCAGCAGAGTCCATTCAAAGGAACTGACCTTTTAAATGGCTAACATTGTTGGATTAAAATTGTTGGTTTTTAACAGATATCTAATTTATTTTTAAAAAGGAACAATGAAGTAAAACAAGGTAAAAATATCTGTACTTCAGAATGAAACCCCAAATAGTGTTTTGTTTTCCCCTCTAGTTAAATATTGAAGAGGAAAACCCAAAGTAAATTGAAAATTAGATGGTTCTTTCAAGAACAAAAATAACATTTTAAAATGTATCAAAAAGAAGTGGCAAATGTTTATTTGATCTAATCTAATCTCTGCTCAATGTTTATATGGTTGATTGTACTAAGATGGAGTTATTAAAACAAGAAAGAAATGTTAAGAATATTCTACTGATTTATTTATTGACTTGTTTCTTTGCAGCATACTATAAGGGCTCCAAAGGCGGGAATAATAAAGAAGGTTAATTACCAAGAAGGCTCTCAAGCCAACAGACATGCTTCACTAGTTGAGTTAGTGGATGAAGACATGGAATCAGAATAAGCAAGATGCTATTTTTTGATTTCTTGGTTTTCTCTAAGAAGAAGTTGTCCTTCTATTTTATTCAGCATTCCATGGATATAGTTACATTACAGATTATGTCCACTTTCCCTTAAAACTGGATACCACGGAATTCTAATAAAAGATGAACAGATAAAGGTCTGGTCCTGCAATCGTTAGTGTAAAATTCCTATTGAGTAATTACATTTGCCTGATTAATGTAGGACCTGACCTTATATTGGTATTCATAGGTGTTTTCTTGTGATTGGAGACTAGCTTCTAAAGTATACATTCTTGCCTACTTTGTCATTAAAGAGCTACTATTTTGCCATATTTTGCCTTAAAATTTCCTACAGTTCACACTCCTTGTAAGCCAATTTGAAAGCTGTCAGTGATGGGCAAATTTAAATGAGTGCATAATAATATCATCATCCTTCCTGAGGCAAAACTCCCATAAAAGGCTTGACTTTTGCCTGAGTATTGAATGCAGGATTGGTCTTGTATATACTCTTTGCTATGTCACTTTATCTCTTGGTGCTTCTGTTTGTCCATTTGTAAATGGGGATAATAGTGCTTGGTTACCTCACACCTCACTGGGGGGCGGGGAACGATGGAGATTGAATTTCCATAAATATTGTTCCAGACGGGCAGTGTAATATTATTGTTATATTATTCAAAACTGAATCTGTTTTCAGGATGTGTTATTCTATCTTGAGAGCTCAGTTTGTAATACAGAAAGATTGTACATTTATTTCATATTAAATATTTGTGCCATAAAAAAATACATATTTTAAAATTCTGATTACTTTCCCACATTTCTTCATGTTTCAGTCTACAAACCTTATATGTTGTTCATTTGCCAGAATGTGGCCTTCCCAAGATCCATAAAACATCAGACTGAGAGTAATACTTATTGCTACTTTCACGTGTACGTTTTTTTCCACAAAGAAAAATGTGTGGTTCTTTTATACATAAAAGCAGTGTAAGTGCGGGCGGTAGGGGGGAGAAGGGGATACTGCATATTGGTTATTTGCTGTATTTTAAAAATACAGTTGTTGATGCTGAAACCCAGATGCTTAGATAAAGGAAAAAGACACTTTTTATTAATAAAGGGAAAAGACACTTTTTATTAATAAAATGCTCATTGTAAGTATTGTCTTTCAATTAATGAAGTGGTTTTTGTCACTTCAACTTTCAGGATACTGTATCTGTGCCCATTGTGATTATCTGGCATGGTTTGAACTGTAGATAGGACAATATAGTTGTTACAGAACAATATTAAAAGAATCACCATATGCACAGTGGCTCCGATCCTGCAGAGAGATTGCTCAGTGATGTTGGCTCAGAGCTTAAAACTGGACTATGGGATCAGGAACTAAAAGGCTATGTCCGGACTACGCTGAAGTGTCCAAAGGGGATATGCAAATTCCCCGAGAATTTGCATATCTTCTTCTGATCTCACTTTCAAAAGTATAGCTTTCAAAAGTGAAAGTAGTCTGGACACGTTTTTTTTTGACAAGCCCCCCTTTTTCAAAAGCCGCTTTTCCTCAAAAAATGAGGTTTACGCAGCTTTTTGACAAAGGGGTTGTTGAAAAAAACATGTCCAGACTACTTTCACTTTCGAAAGCGAGATCGGAAGAAAATATGCAAATTCCTGCAGAATTTTTATAGCCTCTTTCGACACTTTAGCGTAGTCTAGATGAGCCCTAAGTGGGGGCCTCAAGTTATATTCAAAGTCAGGAGCCAGGAACTAGAGCCAGAATCAGAATCTGGGAACCAAAGACAAGGGTCACAGATGGAGTCAGGAGTAAGGAAGGAAGGGATATGAGTTGGAACAAGGCTGGTTCCTGAGTGATCACTGCAGCAGGCTGAGCATTGAGCAGCCAGTGACCTGCTGGGTTAAAAGCAGGCTTGCTGGTTCTCTTCAGCCAATCAGGCAGTCCAACCACAATCCAGCTGAGTTTATTAATCAGCCTCAATCCTCAGGCTTACTCATCTGAAGGTGTTCAATGTTGACAAGATCTGCGGAGGTAGCCTTTAGTACCTGTATGGTACCTCTCTGAAGTATTGTGTGTTCAAGCTACTACTTCATGATGAGTTGGCTAACATGACTCTATGACTGTGCTGACCAATGCAGACCAAAAACATGCTAGAACATAGACTTTTAGACAAGTGTATGTTGGCCTGCTTACTAATGGTGTAGGGAATCCTATTTATTTCCAACTAGCTGTCTTCAATGCCTTCAATGGGACCCCCGAGGACTGGACTCTACATACAAAAATTTGAAGTATTTTCTTCAAGAGGCTTTGTGGTTTAGCAAGTAAGATATTGGTCTTCCGCCTTGTAGGCCCAGGATTCAGTTCCCATCTCTGCCTTTAAAGCTTTTATGTGAATCTACCAAATCATTTAAACCCCTGATTCTCCTGTCTGATTAATACACTTTGCACTGCTTACAAGCCCTCCATTCCTCACTTATTCCATTTAGCAGATGGATACGAGTACATAGACCAAGGAGCAATTTGGGTGGGGAATGAAGGACAAGTCTTATCTTTGGAGGTTAGCAGTAAATATATTCTCTGTTGCTATGGGATTTTTTTCCCTTCAATAAGCTTCATTGATAGATAATCTCATCTAGTTTTCAAATGATGGCAATTCGTAAATGTTTTATAATTTTGCCCTTTAAAATTGCCTTTTGCATGAGCAAGTGTCAAAATTAGGGATGTTAGAAATTGTTAAATATGGTAACTGTGTAACTGCCAAAATCTTAAAACTAGACTGTGGGAGCAGAAACTAAAATCTTTGCAATTACACTAAGCTTAGCGATTATGGAAGCTTTATACTACAGAGCCTACAGCGAAGCTTCTCTGGCTACATCTCCACTGCAGGCTTCTTGCACAAGAGATCATCCAGACTGCATGGATGCTCTCTTGAAAGAAAGCTCCGATTGCTATTCACAGAATAGTCAGCAGAGCACCTGTGCTTTTTTGATTGGCTCTTTTTGTGGAAAAACTTCCTGTTGCCTGTCCACAGACACCTTTTTGCTCAAGAACTCTTGCACAAAAAGGAGTTATTCCTCGTAGAAAGAGAAATACCTACACCTCAAAAACTCCTCTGTTCTTTTGATTTACAGACAGTCCCCGGGTTACATGGATCCGACTTACATTGGATCCCTACTTACAAACGGGGTGAGGCAACCCCGTACTAGCTGCTTCCCCCCAGCAGACCAGGGAGACGCGGAGCAGCTTTTCTCAGCAGACACCTCAGCTTGAGAATAAAGGACTGAGGGAAGTGAGGTGTGGGAGAATAAAACTGAGCTCTGGAAAAATGTTTGGCTAGAGTTTCCCCTACAATATGTACCAGTTCCGACTTACATACAAATTCAACTTAAGAACAAGCCTACAGTCCCTATCTTGTATGTAACCCGGGGACTGCTTGTACTGTAAATTTACTTGCGCAGAAACACGCTTGCGGTGTGGACACTCTGCGGGTTTTTGTGCAAAAACAGCTGTGCCGCAGCAAAACCTCCTCCCCAGGAGCTGGCTGAGTTTAATCAATGCTATTAACCAATGAGCATCAGCTTTTATTGGTTAGACAGTTAGCTAGTTAAACTTCAACATCGTAGTTAAAATCTGGCCATATTTCCAATGAGTGCTGTAATGTGATTTAATTGGGCAGGAAAACTCTCAAAAAAGAGTCACAAACGAGCCAAAGTTAATAAACTTTTTCCTAAAATATTCTAGCTGACATTAAACATTTGAAAGCATGCAGTTTTCCCTTTTGTTATGAAAATCAAAATCAGTCTTATAATGGGGATTGATTTAATTGCCACCTCTTTGTCTAGTAGAAAGCCCTTGCAGAGGCAGGGCTGGAATAAAGGTTATCTAGCTTCAAAAACTTGAGATTCTAGTACCTGAACTAAAGGAAGATCTTTACTTGTCAGCTACTGAAATATCTTCATTAAGCTGTAACTGGCCTGCTCAGGACAACATGTTTGTATTTCTACTCGAGGGGCAGATTCTCCACTGATGTACATTGTCATAGCTCCATTCAGTGGAGCAATCACTTCATATCAGCTAACAATTTGCCCTGTAATGTCTACCCCTACACAAAGCAGTATCAGAAGACTCACACTGGTCTGGCAAATAGGACATGGGAGTGGAAGGCAGAAGAGCCGGATTCTGTTCCCAGTTCTGCCACTGTGATTCACCACATGACCTTGGGTATGTCACATAAACAATGTTTGCCTCAATTTCCTCATATATAATGAGGATAATGATAATATATTGAGATCAATGGAAAAATGTGTTATATAAGTGTCTACTTATTTTCCAGGTAAAATTGTAATTTCAGATGTAGTCTTCATCATTACTTATAGTGCTTTTAAGCTTTTACATTTTATTTAGGAAAAAAGCCAAAGCTAGTAAATTGTAATTTTTTTTTCTTTTTGATTTATTGAATCCTTGGCTATAATGGTTGTATTCATCCAGCTGTCAGTAAATCGCAGCTCCCGGCATCCAGTGTATTAAAAAGTGAATACTGAGTGTTTTTGACAGGGACTTTTATAGCTCAACCAACAGAGGAAAGAATGGGGCTGTACCTAAGCATAGTCTCATCTTCCTTTATAAAATCATGAAGATTAATACTCAAAGCAAAACGTCAATTTTATAGACAATACTTACAAATGTATTTATAGAGCTGTCCTGGTATCCGTTGATTGTTTTTCTCTTGGCTCTGACTGTCAAGAATTATTTCACTGTGATTCTGTTTGTTTTTGTAAAGAGATCAGTATTCTGCACTGTGGCTGTGTCTACACTGGGCCACTTATACCGGAAAAGCAGCCGCTTTTCCGGAATAAACTGCGAGCTGTCTACACTGGCCCCTTGAATTTCCGGAAAAGCACTGACAATCTACTGTAAAATTGTCAGTGTTTTTCCGGAAAAACTATGCTGCTCCCGCTCGGGCAAAAGTCCTTTTTCCGGAAAACTGTTCCGGAAAAGGGCCAGTGTAGACAGCCCAGTAGTCTTTTCCAGAAAAAAGCCCCGATCGCGAAAATGACGATCGGGACTTCTTTCTGGAAAAGCACGTCTACATTGGCCACGAACGCTTTTCCAGAAAAAGGGCTTTTCCGGAAAAGCATCCTGCCAATGTAGACGCTCTTTTTCCGGAAATAGTTGTAACAGAAAACTGTTCTGTTTTAAGCATTTCCGGAAAAGGGTGCCAGTGTAGACGTAGCCTGTATGTTTACTGGAGCAACCGTATAGATTTGAGCATTCAAATACGTTTCAAATACGTTATGTTCTTAATAAATGTTTAAGCTGCTTGCATAAAGTAAATTGTGTTCGTATTATGGATTCGGGCTCATAATAATGCAGGCAGATGCCACATAACATTTTTTTATGATGCTGGGGCAGCTTTCTGCAGTAAGGATTCTGTTTGGAAAGTATTGTCAAATACCACATAGGTTTAGTCCTTGAATATGATGTTGAATGCAGTTGCTTAGTTGAACTAATATTGGTTTGTCACTTCTGCTTTTTTAAGGAAGCAGGGAAGAATAATTGCTTAATGGAGACCACTATATTCAGTTTCATTTTGACTATTATATTTTATGGAATAAAAGCTTTTTTTTAAAATTCAGTGTCTTTTTTGAGACATGTTCAGGTTAATACTATTTAGTAGTCACAGCAGTTTCCGGAAAGAAACAGGGTGTTTCGATTGAATACCCATATTTTTTGACTGTAGCATTAATAAGTGGGCACATTTGTATGTCTAATGCCCTACTGAGTTTTTGAAGTGATAATGATAGTTGGATTTATCTTTAATCTATCCTCCAGATAAACATACTTGGTGCCAAAAGTTACTTTTGAAATAGCAATTGCTTTCTTTGTAAATGACAGCCAACTTGCTCACATGGGAAGTAAGAAAAGGAGGAGATGATAATATATGCCCTGCCAGGCAAAATTCCTGGGAGTATTGGGAGGGAGTGGTGGCTGATGACTGCTTCCCTCTTCCTGGTACTCTGAAGTCAGCAGGATGTGCTGGAGTACAGGATCCAGAATCAGTCTTGTAGCAGGAACAAAGTTGCATTCTTAATTGTCACCTCTTTAGACAAAAGCAAATTATCAATAAACACTGGGCAGTATATTCCAAAGGATTTCCTTATATTAACCAGCCAAGAGGGGAAAAGACCTCCTCCTCCTTTGACCTGGCTTTCTCTTTGTGTGCATTGTCCAAAGCAGCCATATGACCAGTGGAACATGTTAACTCCTTACAAGCTAAGCTCCTCTATCTTGCCCTGTCCAGGAACAATTGGTTACTAGTTACCATAATCATACCAAAAAGCTGGGTACTACTCTTTGTGATATTGTAGGGACTACTCAAAACAGGCCACTGCATAACAATATGAGAGGGAAAGGTTGGTCAAAGATACTGGGGAAACCTCTGTTCTTCCAGAAATTGCCAAATGATCATCAGAGTTCATGTGAAGCATATGGTATGAAAGCACCTACCCATAAAGTAAATTCCAAGGTAATCAAGAAAGATGAAGAACTAAGAGGGCTCTACAGGATTAAAACTTGTAGCTCCAAGGAATCCAGGTACAGCATTTAAAACCTGAGGCTTAGATTTTAAGCCATCCTCTCAAACCAATGCCTAAAACCAAGGCTGGTTTGTATGACATTTTGCACAAAGGGAGAGTTTTGAAAGCATTCTAGAATTCCCAGTATTGGCACTTGATAGCCCTTACATCCAAAGGTTAACACTCTTTTTCCCTCTGTGAGTTACAGCCATTAAAATTGTCTGGAGAATGTGTGGTGCTCAGTGGCTAACTTTTCATTATAAGGCATGTAGCCTTCAATAAGTCTCAGGGCGTAATTATTAATTATTGTTTTTTCTGTTACTGTGGCACTTACAGTCATTGGCCAGGACTCCATTGTGTTGGAACCTGTACAAATTTCTCATACAATGGTGTAAGTTGCAACTCCATGTTAGGCCATTATACAAGTGTAATGGTCTGTTCCAAAGCCCACTGAAATTAGTAGAAAAACCTACTGGTTGCAGTGATCTGCGTCTCAGACCCAAAGTGAGAGGAAAATTAGGCCTTTGATTTATCGATGCTGTGTAACCTAAAATATTCACCACACAGGTTGGGGGAAAGAAGCCAGAGAAGGACCAATAAATGCAATTTCTGGTATGTCCTTTAAATAGTTCAATCTAAATTGTTTTGTTTGTATCCTTTAACATGTTAAGAGTTAGCAAGTGGCTGGATACGCACCCGTGCCCGCCATTACCACCACCCCACAATACCAATTTAAGTTTGGCAAACAGGTTAACTGACTGCCTGTTATGTCACAATGGCCAAATATTCCTGCAAGAATACCCTAACGGAGGCAGTAGTCTACCTTTTTGGTTGCACCATGGTGCCATCTGTTAGCAATCCTACTTAAAAGTCTTGATCACACACTGTACTATATGCTAATGACATCTCTTGGGGGAAAGGTGAACTACTTGATAGGTGAGCATCTTGAATGGATGGAGGCTCTAGAACAAATGTAGGTATGTATGTATTTAGTTGTATGCTAAGTCATCGGTGGGCATGGTGGTTTAAAAAACACTTTGAAGATGTTAAGCCACAGGCTCTGTCTTGAGGAGTTTGCAATCTGACTCAACAAACATGCAGAAATTAATTCAGACAGGAGTTGGGAAGGGAGTGGAGGATTCACAAAGAGAAAAGATGCACATTTATTAAGTCTCTCCCTTAATAAACAAAAGTAAGAACATAAGAACAACCATATGGGATCTGCCCAAAGGTCCATCTAGCCAATTATCTTGTCTTCTGACTGGCCACTGCCAGGTGCTTCAGAGGATATCACAGCTATTAACTCCCATCCTCAAACACTCTTTCTCTATACAAAACAACCAACCTACATTAAATGCTCATGTAAATAATCCCCACACCTCCCCTCTATACAAAAAAAATCCCCTTTTATAGCTTTTCCCACATACACGTGTTGTCCAGCCAAAGCTGCTGGATGATATGACTATTTCTGTGCTAACGAGGGGCGTGTTAGCATCAAATCTGTGCACAGGCCCATTCCTTCCTGCACTGTTGGTCTTCCTGCTGTTGCTTATGAGTCAAGTGAGTTTGCTGAAGGCTAAGGGACAGCCTGTGCTCTCTTCCCCTCCCCCCATGCGATCTGGGCATTTGAAAGGGTCCTGACAGGAAAGAAAACACAAAAACATTTTAATTGGCTAAATCTTCTGAATCAGCAGCAGTTCAAAATAAAACTGAATGGCTACTGGTTGAGTGAAAAGAGAGACTTCCTAATCTAGAACGAATCCCAGAAGCAGTCCGATAGAAATAACAGTGACATACGTTATGTAGCGTCAGGGAATGCTAAAAAATAATTTGTATGGACATTTTTACTAGATATGAGCATAGAAAAGTGCAAGTTCTATTTTTGTATGTGACATGTAGCCAGAATGAATTAATGTGTGTTGGATTCTTATTATGTGAGCGCAGCTATTGTCAAAGATCCATTTGTTTAGTCAAACAGCAAGAAAGGGAAAACTGGTCTGCCTCAAATTTTGTTTCTGTGCATTCTCTTTCATCTTCAACAGCAGTATTGTGAAATACAGAGTTTCTTGATGAAGATCACAATATGAGTGATAATGAAAGTGAAGCTAGTTCCATTTCTTCTTCTAATAAGAATTTTGCCACTCCATTTCCTTCAGCCCTGAAAACTCACTCCTGAAAAATCGTCAAACGTTCATCATATTGATATTAAGTTTTCTGATAGAATGTCCCATGATCAGAAAAATGAACCAGATCGTAGGTTTGTTAGAGGAATTCAAGCCAGCAATACGCCATTTCATATAGTAAAAAATTCTTATAGTCTAGCATTTCTTTTCATAAGTTGCATCCAGTTTACACACTATTAAATTGGAAACAGCCCGGAGAAAGCATTCTGAATGGCAAAGCAGAGGATGTGAAAAAGAGAGTTGGTGTTTGTATTGAGCAAGTTTTCACATGCTTCTTATGTCTGATGGATAGAGGAAATATATACAAGGGCTACATCTACACTGCCGGTTTTGCCAGCAGTGAGTATGCAAATGAGGCACGGATTAGCATACCATCGTGCCTCATTTGCATAATTTATGCCCACCGTTTTTGCACAAAGGGTTTTTGCGGGGGGGAAAAAGTAGTGTGGACTTGGTTTTTTGCGCAAAAAACCCCGTTTTCCGCAAGATCCTTATGCCCCAAAAAAGGAGGTTTACCAATCTTGCAGAAAACGGGGTTTTTGCACAAAAAAACCCCATGTCCACACTACTTTTTTCCTGCAAAAACCCTTTGCACAAAAACGGTGTGCATAAATTATGCAAGTGAGGCATGTGGTATGCTAATCCATGCTTCATTTGCATACTCACTACCGGCAAAACCGGCAATGTAGACGTAGCAAAGGAGGGCAGGCCTGCTGACAGGGAAAAAGGGGGGGAACTGCCCCAGGACCCAGCAATTCTAAAGGGCCAATGGCTCCTGGCTGCCCCTGCTGCTACTATGACAGCATCAGCCCTGGGCCCTAAAATAACTGCTGAAGCACTGCATGGTGCACTTTGAGCAGCTGTAAGGGCTGGGGTAGGAGGGCAGCACGGCACACTCTGGGCAGTGCGGTAGGCTGGGTGCCTCCAACCCCACCCTTTCTGTCCAAGGGCCGGCCTCTCCTGGGAATGCATAGTTGGGCCGCATGTGGCTATCGGCTCCCTTGAATGAGGATGTTACCAACTTGATGGCAACTCCACTAGTAATGCTTTACCAGTTTCAATGCACAGCTGAGCATCACCACAAAGTTCGACTGCTGAGGTGCTAGTGACTGTGTATCCCAATTTAAGAAAAGGAAAGAAAAGGGTAGAGGAAGAGTTGACTCAATATTCAACAGGTGAAAAGGAAGAAGAAGCTATTGAGGGATCTGATGATGACAAAGCTGAACCAGTTGGAGCTGACATAGAAAAAGGAGAGAATGAAAAGCCACGTTCTCAAAGAGCTGACCTGCTGCCTACCTAGCATCAAAGCATTTCAAAATTAATTTTCTTTTATAGTTGCTTTTTTTATTCCTGTTTAACTTAGTTTTTCTTTTCTTTTGTAGCTTTTCTCAGTCTTGAATCGCATTCACCTGGAAGTCCTCACCAAATACTGATAAAACAGGTAATACCTCCTTCATTGTTTAGAACTTAATTTCATTGTGTGTGGCATTTCTCTGAGTTAAAATAACTTGTTTTTTGTAATTAGGTATAAATATCTATCTAAAGCTGTGTCTATACATGCCGGCCTGCAGTGGCACAACTATAATGATACCAGCTACACTGCTGCAGCACATCTGGTGAAGACACTCTGTGCCAATGGGAGAGCTCTCTCCTGATGGCCTAAAAACCCCCACCTCAATGCATGGCATAAGCAATGTCAGCGGGAGAAGCTCGCCTACCAACAGAGCACTGTCTAAGCAGATGAGTACATATGCTGGTGTCATTTGTGTTGCTGGGGGTAGAATCGGTGCTTAATTTGTAATAAAAGAGGTGCCAATGCTCAAGAAATGTCTTTACATTCATAACTGATGCAGCAAGCCCAGAGGTGCCAGGGCTATGAATTGCCAAGCCATGGTACAAATTAAGCACTAGGTGAAATATTCACTCCCCTGCACAACATAAGTTTTCCCAGCATAGGCAATAGTGTAAACATAGCCTAAGATTAAGCCTATTGGAGATCATAAAGTCTTACTCTGTTGCTGTTCTAATATTTTGGAGCTTTAAAATACTTGACCATTCTTGACCTCAATAATGTTTGACTAGTCAATTGGCCAGTCATTTTTGCACCGGTCAAATGTCCAGCCCTCTATACCAATTTAAAATGACATATAATACTTTGTACTGTCAAGCATTTATTTCATGTTAACCCCATTAACAAAATTGCTTGTGGTTCTGGCACTGGCTTTCTGCCCTTTTATGTGTTTGTGGTGAAAGCTAAAAATGGCAAGAATAGTACAGCTAAAACCCGTAATATTTCATCTTGACATTCTAGAGAGTTGCCATCAATTGTTTAAAACAAATTTGTTACAAGAACAAACAACCTCTGTGGATGCAAAGATGAACGTGCAAAACTAGATATTGTTACGGATGATTTGCCCATTATAGGTCCTTGATGTATGATTCGTCACAGAGATTGTGGGAGTTAAAGTACCCTTTTAATCTAGCAGTTAAAACTCTGAGGTTCCTTAGAAAGGAGTAGCACAAAAAGAGGGTTCACACCCAGGCTCATCTCTGAAGGCCATGTGGAGTTTTCCCAGGCACGAAGCCCAGGGACTGGAGCAGGCAGAGCCATCCTGTCCATAGGATGGTTAGGGGTAGCAGTCCTATGCCCTGCGCTTTGGGAGGCCCAGTAGTGGCCCCTTCAACCGTCCTGTGGATGAGACCCATGGGGCTCAGGGCCTGGTGCGGGGCGGTAGCAGGGTCCTCCCTGTACACACCATGGTGACTGACCCAGCAGCCTGCTCTGCTCCACTTCGCCATGGCAATGGGAAGCAGAGTGCCCCAACCCTGGCTCCAGGATGCTCCACTTCCTGCTGCCCCAGGGAAGCCAAGCGCTGCAGTCTGGGAGAGAGCAGTGGGATTGAGCAGAGCAGGTTGCCAGTTCGCAACTGTGGTGAGTGCGGGGGGAGGGAGAAGTGTGCAACCCCTCTTGCTGCCCTGAGCCAGATCCCCCAGGTAATCAAAATCTGCTTTGGCTTGGTTAACAGACAACAATATGCTTTAAGCGCAAATCTCAAGTTAACTATGAGAGTTGCAAGCAGGGCTAACCTGATGTATGAGCATGCGTGTACGTGTGTGCCTGTCAATAATGGTATCAGTTGGCACATGTCAAATAGCCAAGAGAAACCAAAAGAAATCAAAAGTGGTTCATGCTGACCCACTCTGTTCCCAGTAGATAGATGTCAGTTTTATCACTGATTTAACAGAAGCAGAGTTAGACTGTTGGTGGGAGGCTTTAGAAAAAATCCTGCCAGGACGGTATCTAATCAATTATGTCTTTTTACCACATGACTTGAAATATTCGGGTAGCTCAAATTGTCCATATTTTATATATGACTTCAGGACATAGATTTTTGAGGGCACAATTTTAATTCTGAGTATGTCAAAGTGGCTCCCAAATGATAATGGTGTTTATTGATGGGTACCAGGCCAGCTCAGTGCATAAATTTCTGCCTTCATGTTGAAAATTAGTGGATATATAAATCTGCAAATCCATCATGCATATGCTAATTTACAGAGCTCTCTATTAATAACTTCCAGTTATTATATATATCAACTGAATATGGATAACTTTGTCAGAGGCCAAAATCTTGTCATGTCAAATAATTAAAAGGATGACATTCCTGTAAGCTCTAGTTCGGAGACAGCAATTCAGAATATCACTAATTACAAGGAGAGAAAATGTTAGGACAGGTGGCAAAAACTACTCTAGAAGAGTAACATCCTTTTGATTTGGTTTGTGTGGACTGCCCATTGGAAATTTGAATTTTTCACTTATAATATTCATTTATTTATATTTATTTAAATATTTTTACCCCATGTTTCTATTTAAAATATTCAAGGAGGCTTACAAAAAAACACAATACAGGCAGCCCCCGAGTTACGCGGATCCGACTTATGTCGGATCCGCAGTTATGAACGGGGCTTTTCTCGCCCCGGAGGACTGGAGCGGCGGGATGCCCAGATGCATTGCAGTTCCGCTGCCCCCGTCCTCCGGGGCGAGTAAAGCTGCTCCACGTCTCCCTGGTCTGCTGGGAGCCCCCCCCCCTCCCCCAGAAGACCAGGGAGACGCGGAGCAAAGCCGCGGAGCACGCCTGGGCTGTCCCGCTGCGGGCGTGCTCCGCGGCTTTGCTCCCCGTCTCCCTGGTCAGCAGACCAGGGAGACGGAGCAAAGCCGTGGAGGACGCGGGCGGTCCTGCCACCCGTGTCTCCCTGGTCTCCTGGGGGGGGTGCCTACGCCTGGGGTAGAGCAGCTGGGGCGCTGCCGGGTTGGTCCCGCAGCGCCGCTCCTCCGTGCTACTGTACCAACCCGGCAGCACCCCAGCTGCTCTGCCCCAGGCGTCCTGATTCAGCCACTGCTGGTCAGTTTCAGCAGTGGCTGAATCAGGACGCCTGGGGCAGAGCAACTGGGGTGCTGCTGGATTGCTCCAGTAGCGCCGAGGAGTTTAAAGGGATAGCTCGAGAATGCCGGGGGGTTATCAGGAAGGCGAAATGGAATTGCGACTGGCTAAAGATGTGAAGGATAACAAGAAAGGTTTCTACAGGCATGTTAACAAGAAGAAGGTTATCAGAGAGGGTGTGCGGCCCTTAATGGATGAAGGAGGTAACCTAGTGACAGATGATGTGGGGAAAGCTGAAGTACTCAATGCTTTCTTTGCCTCTGTATTCATGGACAAGGTCGGCTCCTGGACTTCTGCGCCAAGTGACGCAAGATGGGATGAAGATGGACAGCCCGTGGTGGGTAAAGAACAGGTTAGGAACTATTTAGAAAAGCTAAATGTACATAAATCCATGGGTCCGGACTTAGTGCATCCGAGGGTAATGAGGGAGTTGGCAAATGTCATTGAGGAGCCTTTGGCTATTATCTTTGAAAAGTCGTGGAGATCGGGAGAAATCCCGGATGACTGGAAAAAGGCAAATGTAGTGCCCATCTTCAAAAAAGGGAAAAAGGATGATCCAGGGAATTATAGGCCGGTCAGTCTTACCTCGGTTCCTGGAAAAATCATGGAAAGGATCCTTAAGGAATCCATATTAAGGCACTTGGATGAGAGGAAAGTGATTAGGAATAGTCAGCATGGATTCACGAAGGGCAAGTCGTGCCTGACCAATCTGATTAGATTCTATGATGAGGTAACTGGCTCGGTGGACATGGGGAAGTCAGTGGATGTTATATACCTTGACTTTAGCAAGGCTTTTCATACGGTCTCCCACAATATTCTTGCCAGCAAGTTAAGGGATTGTGGATTGGATAAATGGACGGTAAGATGGATAGAAAGATGGCTAGAAGGCTGGGCCCAGTGGGTAGTGATCAATGGCTCAATGTCAAGATGGCGGTCAGTTTCTAGCGGAGTGCCCCAAGGTTCGGTTCTAGGACCGGTTTTGTTCAATATCTTTATTAATGATCTGGATGAGGGGATGGATTGCACCCTCAGCAAGTTTGCGGATGACACTAAGCTGGGGGAAGAGGTAGATACGCTTAAGGGCAGAGATAGGGTACAGAATGACTTAGACAAATTGGAGGATTGGGCCACAAGAAATCTGATGAGGTTCAACAAGGACAAGTGTAGAGTCCTGCACTTGGGACGGAAGAATCCCAAGCATAGTTACAAGCTGGGGACCAACCGGTTAAGTAGTAGTTCTGCAGAAAAGGACCTCGGGGTTACAGTGGATGAGAAGCTAGATATGAGTCAACAGTGTGCCCTTGTAGCCAAGAAGGCTAATGGCATATTAGGTTGCATTAAGAGGAGCATTGCCAGCAGATCCAGAGATGTCATCATTCCCCTTTATTCGGCTTTGGTGAGGCCGCATCTGGAGTATTGTGTCCAGTTCTGGGCCCCCCACTACAAAAAGGATGTGGATGCATTGGAGAGGGTCCAGCGGAGGGCAACCAAAATGATTAGAGGGCTGGAGCATATGACTTATGAGGAAAGGCTGAGGGATTTGGGTCTGTTTAGTCTGCAGAAGCGAAGAGTGAGGGGGGATTTGATAGCAGCCTTCAACTTCCTGAAGGGAGGTTCCAAAGAGGATGGAGAGAGGTTGTTCTCAGTAGTGACAGATGGCAGAACAAGATGCAATGGTCTCAAGTTGTGGTGGGAGAGGTCCAGGTTGGATATTAGGAAAAACTATTTCACTAGGAGGGTGGTGAAGCACTGGAATGGGTTACCTAGGGAAGTAGTGGAGTCTCCATCCCTAGAGGTGTTTAAGTCTAGGCTTGACAAAGCCCTGGCCGGGTTGATTTAGTTGGAATTGGTCCTGCCTAGAGCAGGGGGCTGGACTTGATGACCTTCTGAGGTCTCTTCCAGTTCTATGATTCTATGCTCTGCCCCAGGCGTCCCCAAGTCAGCCGCTGCTGAAACTGACCAGGGGCTGACTACAGGAAGCCCGAGGCAGAGTTGCTCTGCCCCGGGCTTCCTGGAATCAGCCGCTGATCAGTTTCAGCAGCAGCTGACTTGGGGACGCCTGGGTTTCTTAAGTTGAATCCGTATGTAAGTCAGAACTGGCGTCCAGATTCAGCTGCTGTTGAAACTGATCAGTTTCAGCAGCGGCTGACGCCAGTTCCGACTTACATACAGATTCAACTTAAGAACAAACCTACAGTCCCTATCTTGTACATAACCCGGGGACTGCCTGTACAAATATATATAATTTACTTCAATTGAGAACAGCAGTGAAGTCACAGCACCACAAATTTTAGTTGAAGCTGTACAAGTCTGCCAGGGATCCTGGAGCTGACCTACATCTAAATCATAGATTTAAAGGCCAAAAGGAGCCATCAGCTCAGATAACCTCCTGTATATCACAGGCTGGAAAATCTCACTCAGTTCATCCTACATTGAGTGCAAAATCATGTATTTGATTATAGCATGTCTTCCAAAAAGGCATTTAGTCTTGATCCAAACCCATCCCTTCTTTTGGTATTTTGTTCCAATAATTAATTACTCTCCTGATTTAAAAAATGGCCTTGTTTCTAATTTGAATTTATCTGGCTTTAACTTCCAGACATTGCTTCTTATTATCTCTTTTGCCATTGGAGTTACAACCTGTATTTTCTCCCCCCAAAACACTTTTCTATACTGGCATCTTTATATACTACCAAACCTCCATCTTGATAAGGGAAACAAAATGGGCTTTTCAAGTCATTTTCAGGCATTTCTAGCCCTTGAATTATTGTTGTGACTCTTATCCGCAATTTATCAACATATTCAAAAAAATGTAACTCCAGAACTGTTCTTTCTATTCTAGAATCTGTCTTGTGAGTTCCATATACAGAGATAAAATCACCTCTCTCCTATTTAAAACTACACTGTTTATACATCCAAGAATCACATTAACCACTTTTGAAAAAAGATTATACTAGGTGCTCATGTTAAGTTATATGTCCACTATGACTGCTAGATACTTTCCAAGATACAAACCGCCCCCCTGCTTGGATAGCTCTAACCTGCATTCTTTGTTGCTGGATGTATGGTTTTGCATTTGGCTATATTAAAACTCATTTGTTTGACTAGGGTCAGCTTCCAAAGCAATCAAGACTGCTGTACATGACTATCCTTGCTGCCTCGCTTCTGCAAATTTTGGTCATCTGCTAATTTTATGTGAAATCAATAGGATTATTTTCATAATAAAGTTCCACTCAAAAAGGGCAAGTATGGCAGATTCAGGGCTTTAAATCAGGGATGGGAAAAATCAGACCCAGAGGCCAGCTCCAGCTCACCAAGTCTTTCTCTCCTGCCCACCCAACTGATTAGCAGGGCATGCAGACTTATAGCTGGCGGCATGTGTTCAGCTGCCCCTCCCCCCACCTTGCTCTGTCCTGCCGCAGAGCTGCTCCCAGGACTCTCCTTCTAGCTGTGCAGAATGGGGCAAGTGGGCTGCAGAGGAGAGGGGTGTGCTGAGTTCAGGGACGGGTGTCCCCTTGTCCCAGTACCCCATCTCTGCAGAGCAGGGGTCGGGGAGAGTAAAGACACAGCAGAGATACTGCCATCTGAAGTGCAGATGAAAAAGTGACTCAGAGGAGTGCAGACCGGGAAACGGGGGAGACAACAGAGAAACTTTCAGAAACTTACCCCGCAGCAGCCAGCATGCATACTCAGTGTCACGGTCACACCCTCCCACGTACCAATATTCATGCAGAAATTATGCATGAAATTCATGCAGAAATCATGCAGAAATTATGCCCCCTCCCCTGAGAAAATTATTGCCCACCTAGTAGATGTCATTTTGTTATTGCAGATATGCTGTTTTTATTTAATCTTTAATGGTGCGTGTGTGCATTCACATAGCTAAGGGAGGGAAGTGCAAATAAAGACCCATTTTTTGGAGGGAATCGCTAAATGGATCCATTTTGGCACAGCTAATTCTCTGCTCTTCTTTCTGCCAAAAGAGATGTGGGTTCTGTTTCCCCCAGGCAGGAGACTACTGGGAGCGATTTTGCCTTTCGGCTGCTCTGAGAGTTTGTTACTCTACTCTCATAGTAATAACAGAATCCTGAAAATGTCTTCAGCTCGGAGTTATTTGCAGAGCCCCCAACGAAAGTACAATATTTCCTGTAGACACAGAGCAAAATTTGCACTTTTAATATGGGTGTTTTATTTTAAACGAAAGGGTTTACGCAGTGTTGCATGGGTCCTTAACTGAAATAATTTTTGGTTTTCTTCATTTAAATTATTGTTCTGGGATGGGGCTAGGGGTGAGGGGTTCCGTACACAGGTTGCCCCAGGGAGAGGAGACAGCCCCAGCCCTCTCTCACTATAGTATCTTGGGCCAGGTGAGAAGCGCCTCTCCATGGCTACCGCATCTGCAGCGGGCACAGCCAGGGGAGGGGTGCATGTTCCCCAGCTGGAGGAAAGACAGACACATAAACAGATCAATTCTCTAAAATATATAGTAGATAGCTGTCCCTTTTTCCACCCCTACTCCCTGCTGGCCCATTGGGGTTACAGCAGTCTTGGACCCCATCTCTGACTCCTAGCTGTCCCCCTATGGTCATTCTATAGTATAACTGTCTCTCCTATCAGACCCCTTCCCTTTCCATTTTATGAGAAACAATTGAATTCCAGGCACATCCCATTATCCTGGCACAATGAAACCCGGATCTTACTTTAAGTTATGATAAGAGGAAGCTGCCTCCCAAATTTGGTGGTCCTAGCTCTTATTGTTTCAAAGTTCTTGAACAAATGAACTCACAGACAGACAAACACATAGACAGACAAAGTTTCTAAAATACATGGTAGATTAAGAAAAACAACAAAAGAAAGTACAAGTCTAAAACTTTCATGTCAGGGGAAACAGGCTGTCTCTGAATCTTTCAGATCATCCATCTTGAATTTCTTACCATCTTGGACCTACCCCCAAACCCTCCCTTTTGCTCCCCACAGAGAAGAAGGAAGACTTTACATTTAAAATTTATAGTACACAGAAGACAATTCTAAGTATGAAGGCAGAGCCTGGAGGATAGCCCAGGAAATTCTGGCTTCCAGATTTGGGATGATTTCTTAATGCAGCTTGTTTACAAGAATTCTGAACTAAAGTAAAACAATTTCAGATCTATTTGCATTTTCTGGTAATATCTAAGGGGATTTATCACTGACATATCAAATTCCTTAACCCATTGCGATGTAGCCACTTGAAGTGCCTTAGTTTTCAGATACATTCCTCACTGCAGAGCGGTTAATCAGTTCTAAAAGCTATTCAAAATATTGCCAGAGAAAGACATCCTATATAAAGTCACCTCAAATTGAGAAGTTAGTGACATGACAAAAGGCTTTCAAACATCTCCTCCTCCTCGGATCTTCAAATCCATAACCTGATTTCTGTCATTACTCCATACAGACGCGCCTTTCTGTCTCCCAGTGACACTGTCCTATGGAATCTGCTGATAATAGAGCCCTGCAAATCCACAGATATCCACGGGTATCCGCAGCCACAGATGTGGATGTAAATATCCACAGCTCAGTTTTGTAGATATGGATGGGGATGTGAGTACAAATTTTGTATCTAGAACCTGGCAGATTTGGAGATATCTACTTTATAGCCACAGATATCTGCATCTGCAGATGTTAGTGTGGATATCCAAGGCTCATGTTTGCAGGCACAGATGCAGATATAAATTTTGTGCCCACACAGGGCTCTCCATAGTAGCAGAGAAGATGAGGAACCTAATAAAGGGTGAACACCCTTGTTTGTGAGCTACTATCAACAGCCTTCAGATTTGGGCTCTAGCCAATCTCTGTAAAAACACTCAGACTCCTACAACAGAGAAAACAGACTGTTTTCTTCCTCCTCGCTTATCCTATAACCTTCTAAGAAATTGCCATTAAAACAACAGTGATGTGATCCAAAAAGGTCACTCTAACAAGGTCAGTTGAGTAAGAGTGGGGTCAGGGGAGTGGGCTGGTTAGGTTTCTCTGTGAGCATTTTGGAAATGCAGTACCTTGTTGCTTCTGTTGCTGAACTGCTTCCTCCCTGGAGACTAGTTCCTATAGAACCTTGTGCTCTCAGATTAAGTTAAACATGAGGCAAGTGTCTGCAAGATGGGGGCCAGAGTCAATACTGAGCCAAAGTCCTGTATAAAATGAACTGGTAGCTTCAATTCACTTTCTAGTGGTCAGTCACATGACACACGGAACTAACTGGCTGCTGTAATAGAGAAGTCAAGAACTGACTAAGCCCTGGTCATGGGGTTATGTTTCAAGGCACATGCCATGCACTTACTGGTATGGGCTAGGAAAAAACTTCTTGGATAGGTTATTCCAAAATTGGCCATTACAGAGCTCCATGCATTTTTCTCTGGAGTGTCTGGTATTGACACTATGTGAGAGAGGAATCCGGGCTTGATAGATCACTGGGCTGATCTAACATGACAGCTCCTACGTTCCAAACTCCTCTGTCACCCTTTGAACTAGAGAGTCCAGGTCAGTCCGCAATGTCCGTGCCTTGTCCAGGGCTGTCTATTTGTCCCTCTCCACACTCACTGTTATTTTAAATTCACTTAACCTGGTTCTGGTGTAACCTCAATTGGCTTCCATATAAAATGACAGAAATAAGATTGAGTCAGGCAGTAAACAACGAGTGTCTAAGTGTCATCCCTAAGTTAAGCAAGAGCAGTCACAACATTGCAATGGTCATCACGAGTGTATTGTGCACAGATTGCACAATGTACTGTTGGTGTACTGGGTATACCTCTGAAGTGCACACCCTCTTTGCAAATGGCATAGCTCTGCATCCCACATCTGAATCAGTGTGATATATTGTCTGAACCCACATAGCAGTATAATACACTGTCAGTTCAATTTAGACACTACATTCTGAATCTATACACCTGTCTTCCAGAGATGCTCTATCTAATTCAGTCCTTTGCTTAACAGAATAATATTTGTTTTAGTACAGCGCATGAAGAGTGCTTCACAGACATACTGTAGAAATTAATGTAAAGGGGCTTGATTGTGCGCCCACTGAAATCAATGGCAAAAACTCCATTTACTTAACTGGCCATAGGAGCTCCTATTGCTGCTCCAGTTGCCAATCTAGTTTAAACAGAAAATGCAATTGCATCCTGACAATAATAATACTCTGCACTTCAATAGGTACTTTCAGGGAGGCCAACAGCTTCTGGGGCCTTGGGTGGAAGAGACAGGGCCAGGGGCAGCCAGCCCTTAGTGCCACTCAGAGCGAGGCACTGCCTGCCCTCCCACTCCCCCACCGTCAGAACTGCATACTCCAGTGGTGATTTAAAGGGTCTGGGGCCATGGCCACTGCTGCAGTAGAAGTGGTGGTGGCTGCCAGTCCCTGGCCCCTTTGCATCATCGGGCCCCTGGGCAATTGCCCTTTTTGTCCTCCCCTCCCCATCAGTGGGCCTGGGTACTTTCACTGAAGGATTTCAAAGCACTTTATAATCATTATTATCATACTTCTCGTATCTGATGGGAAACTGTAGTGACAAGAAGTTAAGTAAGTGACTGCTCAAGGTGAACCAGCAAGTCAGTGGAAATAGACTCACTGTGATGTGCCTTTTCTACTGTGCCATGCTAACTTAAAGAGAAATTAGTTACATCACAATTATGAATGGACTGGACATATTTCGTTTTCTATGTGCTACTTTCTGCATTCAATTACTGATTCAGCCAGAACTGCAGCTAATGTATGAACAGCTAAGCTGAGCTGAAGATGAAATTACTGGTTTTAACTAAGAGTGAAGGTTTAAGAACTGTAACACTCTCAAAACAGGTTGTTAGTGTGAATTGTTTTAACTAAATGTAAACACATACTGAAAAACAGAGGAAATTATTTTCTGTGTATTCTATAGTTATAGAATCTTAAGTATCGCTTTTACGAAGGGCTAGTGAAACATTTTCTTATAGAAGGGTGTCCCTTTAAGATAATTGATCTTTTATAACTATATGGAAAGATCACACCAAAGTATTAGATCATAAAATCATCTATACTGCATAGGTAAATATGTGTCAAACTGGTAAATATTTGTATTACATAACTTCAGGATTATCCTTCTGTTCCCCCAATCGACTAATTAAGAGGAAGCAAACAGAAAACCAACCAAAATAACAAAGAACTATTAAACACAAAGAAGTGTCATGGGGATCAAAGAGAAATAATAGCCCACTAATGGAAGAGAAGACAATGCTAAACAATTGCCCCAAATCGTATCTCTGTCCTAGAGGACACACATCACAGTTAGAACTCATCTACCAGATGAGATGATATAGCCTCATAGACTAGCACTCCTAGCTATCTGCAAGATACTACTGACTTGCTGAGGAAACTACAGAGCATCAGTAATCTTCCTGAAAACACCATCCTGGCAACCATGGATATAGAAGCTCTTTACACCAACATTTCACACGAGGATGGGCTATAAGCTGTCAGGAACACTAACCCCAACGATACCATAGCTAATCTGGTGGCTGAGATATGTGACTTTGTCCTCACCCACAACTATTTCCAATTTGGGAACAATTTATACCTTCAAGTCAGCGGCACCGCTACGGGTACCCGCATAGCCCCACAATATGCCAACATCTTTATGGCTGACCTAGAACTTTTCCTCAGGTCCTGTCCCCTAGCACCTTTCCTCTATTCATGCTACATTGATGACATCTTCATCATATGGACCCACGGAAAGGAGACCCTTTAAAAATTCCATAGGGATTTCAACATCTTCCACCGCACCATCAACCTCAGCTTGCACCAGTCCACACAAGAGATCCACTTCTGTGACACTACAGGACAAATAAATGATGGTCGCATAAATACCATCCAATACTGGAACCTACCGACTACTATTCTGACTTACATGCCTCTAGCTTCCATCCAGAACACGTTACACGATCCATTGTCTACAGCCAAACCCTAAGATACAATCAGATTTGCTTCAATCTCACAGACAGAGACAAACGCCTACAAGATCTTTATCAGGCATTCTTAAAATTTAAATACCCACCTGGGGAAGTGAGGAACTAGATTGATAGACCCAGAGAAGTACCTAGAACAAGTACCTTCAAAGCAGGCCCACAAGGTAAATAACAGAACACCACTGGTCATCAGCAACAGTCCCTATCTTAAACCCCGTCCAGCACATCATTGACAATCTACAACCTATCCTAGAAAATAATCCATCACTCTCAAAGACCTTAGAAGACAGACCAATCCTCACCTACACACAACCCCCACACCAACCTGAAACAAATACCAGCAGCCATATACTACATCTCAGATACACTCACCCAGGAACCTACCCCTGCAACAAACCCCCTTGCCACATATCTATACAAGTGACACCAACACAGGATCTAACCACATACGCCACAACATCGGGGGCTCAAACAACTGCACATCCTCTAATGTGATATATTCCATCAAATGCCAGCAATGCCCTTCTGCCATGTATATTGGCCAAACCAGACAGTTTCTGTCACAAAGGATAAATGGACCCAAATCTGACATCAGGAGTTGTAACACACATAAACCTGTAGGGGAATATTTTAACCTGCTTGGTCACTCATGAATTTAAAAGTAGCAATTCTTCTACAAAGGTATTTCACTACCCAATTACAGAGAGAGACTGCTGAGTTGGAATTAATTTGCAAATTTGACACTGACTCTGGGCTTCAATAGAGACATTAACTGGTTAACACACTACAAAGCCAATTTCCCCTGTGTGACAGGGCGCCTGCCCTGCACTGGCCCTTTAAGACCAGGACTCAGGCCCTGAGCCAGGGCGGGAATAGAGGGACCAGCTGAAGCTGTTGGGCTAATGAGAGCCCAGCTGTCAGCTACACAGAAAAGCCCGGTTGGCTTGGAAAAGCCCAGCTGAAGCCATTAGGGTGAGTGAGAGCCCAGCTGCCAGCTATAAATTGGGTAGCACAGTTTGCTTAAGGGGCCAGTGGAGAGCTGACTGCAGAGGCAGCAGGAGCTCCTTGGAGGGAGACAAGCTGGGGGATAGCCAGCAACGGCTGGAAGAGGGCCAGCCAAGATTCCCCCTGGCTAGGGGCCGGAGACAAAGCCCTGGTTTGGAGGTGGATCATGATGCAGCCTAGGTAAGCAGGGCAGTTGAGACAACCCCGATGCCAATGATGAGCAACCCATACAGACTGTAACTTGCCCTGAGATGGGGTAGATGAGGACAGTCAGGGGGCACTGAGGCATGATAGGGGGCTTGCACCCTGACACCCTGCCTTTGACATTCCCATTTTCACATCAAAAGCTATGAATGGGACACATCCAACTCACTTAATTAGCTTCATTAACATGGGTCCTACAATTGACAGGTAACTGCTTTTGCTGTTGTCTATCTTGGATTCATTTATTTCCACTCCAGCTCATTTGATGAAGTAGGTTTTGCCCACGAAAGCTCATGATCATATATATATATATTTGTGAGTCTCTGAGGTGCTACAGAATTACTTTGTCGTTTCTACCAGATTATAGTACATGTTGAAGTTTTGCTCTAGAAAGCCTAGTGCAGTGTTTTTCAAATGCAGCCACCAGGGGCTTTTCTTGCATCCACAGCCTCCTGAGCTGTGACTGGAGGCTCTCCCTGATGCTCCTGTATGCATAGCCTTGGTGCTAGTTGTATGGATGTCAGAAATTCATTAATTTAATAACTGTATAACCGCTAAAATTCTTAGTGGTTACACAGGTTATTCAGGTTACTCAGGGCTTTGGCTCCTTAGTCCCCTCACCAAATCCCTGGTTCCTTCTACTTCCCCCAAACTCCCATCTAGGGTTTAATTTGTCCCTGGACTGCACAGGCTGAGTAAGTCTGCTGTGAAAAGTTATACTTGTATGTTGGCTAATATCACTTTTCACAGCAGACTAGCTTATAGCTAGCAATAAATAAATTACAATGATTAGAATGTGTATATGTGCATATTTATTTGTTTTTTCCCAAAGCTCTTTATGTATTTTAGGGGAAAGTGAGAGCAGCCACCAGCAAGAATTGATGGCCACATTCTGAGGCCACCAACTAACTTCTTCCTCAGAACACATGGCATATGTCTTCAGACTCATACGAGCTGCCACATGACTTTATAATGATGATGATTAGCTAATGTGATAAAGTAATTTTTCAAGCTTAGCTCCCAAGTTACGGTTCACATGTACTTTACTCTTGTCCTGTGTATACGGCTGTTTGCATTATGAGAGAGTTAGTCTCTTAGCAGCAATCACTGGTCTCGAAGGATTCCAGGTATCCAGGCAACTAGTGTCTCCCAGGATAACTGACTTCGCCACTCAACTCCATATGCACATGTAATATCAAACTGACCATCAGTTCCAGAACATCATTCTTCCCACTGCAGGGCCCGATTCTCCTCTACATCATATATCCGTTTAACTCCAATGAATTCACTAGCATAAAGGCAACCCTAATTTCTTTTGGATTAAGTGACAGGTTTCTATATGTGCAAAGGACATATAGCATCTCTGAACATTCAGCGTACACTGATGGCAAAAGACAAACTTTCTTGAGTCTGGTAGAAATCTATATATTCTGTGCAATATTTTACATTGTATTGTCCAACCATGTGACTTATACAGGTCTTTTATATTTCTTTAAATTAGTTCCTAACTCTGGATATTACCCTTTTCCCAATACTGTGTTCTCAGATTCTCTTCAGCCCCATGTCTCTGTTTGATTAGTATTTGTGTAGTTTGGATGGAAGAACAAGGATCAGAAGAATAGATCTGAAGTAACAGGTATATGCTAAAAAGTGACTGTAGAAATGGTACCATGGGGTTACATTTTCATCCTCTTTTTGTTTCCAGAGCAAATACATCTGTCCTGATTTCAAATTCACTGAGATCCAAAAATCAATATGATTTCTTTCTGGCTCATGCATTATCACAGTAATAAAAATTCTGCTGTTTAACCTTATTTAACAATTATGTTGATTATAAGAAAGTTACAAGATAATTCAGCTCGTTCTCCTTTGAGTGCTGAATCTGCAGAGCTAACAGTATTGTGAAGTAGTGCAAACTTATTTCTGTCAGTAGCATAAGGATCTCTGATTCTGAATACACCAAGGAGTAGTTATGTTGAGTGAGAGTGCGCCATTTTTATTTAGTTACATTTCCCACTGTAACCTCTCTATAAATTTAAGCCTTAAAATTGGTAAGAACCGTGGGGGAGATTCTCCTTCTCTACAGTGGCAAGCAAATTGTCAGCCCTCAATAAATGCTGTGAAATATTTTTGTGAATAGAAGGGCATCTAAGATTGCAGTTACATCTCTATCCGTCAATGTTGTCAAACAGTTGCAAATATTTTAATTGTTTGTTAAAATAAAATAAAGGTCTGCCGAACCAATTAAACAACAGCCTAATGCTCTTGGGTTTGTAACTTTTGCCAGAACATGCAGATGGATATAGCATCTATGACTCTAAGAGCTGGGAAAGGAAAGTTGTAACTTTTTTTTTTAGCATTTCTGAGCTTGGGTCTCCCCCAGTTTATATCAATGGGAGAAGTGAGGGTTCCTTTCAACTCTTGCTGCTTCCAGCATGGTTGCTGAGAGGGGAGGCACTTTGGAGAGTCCCTTCTTATCCTTGTACCCTAATAATCACTCTGAAGATGTTCCTCTTCTATTCCCACTGCCTGCCAAAGCCACACTGAGAATGGGATGGCCCCAATCTATTCTCTACACCAGGGGTCTCCAAACTACGGCCCGGGGGCCGGATGCGGCCCGCGAGGCCCTCTCATCCGGCCCGTGGAGACCTTTTTGGATTCAAAGGCAGAAGAAGTGAGATTGTTTCAAAACCCATCTGAAGCAGATGTGGCCAGTTGCCCAGATGAACTGCAGCTGGAAGTCATTGAGTTGCAAGCAAATGACCTCCTTAGGGACAAGTTCAAAATAGGACTGGTGGGTTTTTACCAGTTTTTGCCCAAGGAAGACTTTCCTAATGTCAAAACTTTTGCATCAAGGTACCTTTCAATCTTTGGAACAACATACCTGTGTGAACAAACATTTTCAAGAATGAAATACGTGAAGAACAATTTGAGAACAAACTTGTCCGATGATAATCTCAGGTCACTGTTGATGTTAGGGACAACAAATCTAAAGCCAGAAATGTCTGCTATTTTGGCATCCAGGAAACAATTTCACCATTCACACTAATACAGGTGTTCATGTGTAGTGTATGAATGTGTTATTAAATAACTGAATAAAATAATATTAAATACATAATTAAAAACAACATCCATGTTTTGATTGTTTTTTATTTGGACCTCAAGTGTGTAGTCGGCCCCCGAACTGCTGTTTGATAGTTAATGCGGCCCTCGGGCTGAAAAGTTTGGAGACCCCTGGTCTACACCACAATAAGAATTTTGGGAGACAAGAGATAGCTATCACCCAGCACTCTCCATCCCATTTAGTCACTCTAGACAGTTTACACTCCCCTGTACCCAACAATCATTTTAGGGTAGTCAGGGTGTCCTCCTGTTCCCATTACCTCCAATACAGGCAGTCCCCGGGTTACGTACAAGATAGGGACTGTAGGTTTGTTCTTAAGTTGAATCTGTATGTAAGTCGGAACTGGTGTCCAGATTCAGCTGCTGCTGAAACTGACCGCCAGTTCTGACTTACATACAGAATCAACTTAAGAACCCCAGGCGTCCCCAAGTCAGCTGCTGCTGAAACTGATCAGCAGCTGATTCCAGGAAGCCCGAGGCAGAGCAACTCTGCCTCGGGCTTCCTGTAGTCAGCGCTGGTCAGTTTCAGCAGAAGCTGACTTGAGGGCAGCTGGGGCAGAGCAGCTGGGGTGCTGCTGGGTTGCTCCAGTAGCGCTGCTCCTCGGTGCTACTGGACCAACCCGGCAGCACCCCAGCTGCTCTGCCCCAGGCGTCCTGATTCAGCCGCTGCTGACACTGACCAGCAGCGGCTGAATCGGGACCTGGGGCAGAGCAGCTGGGGTGCTGCCGGGTTGGTCCAGTAGTGCCCAGAGCGGCGCTGCACGACCAATCGGCAGCGCCCCAGCTGCTCTGCCCCAGGGTCCAAAACAAAATCCTGGTCTGCTGGGGGGGGCACACTAGCTGTGCGTCCCCCCCCCCCAGCAGACCAGGGACACGGGGAGCAGAGCCGCAGCGGCAGTGGGGTGCCGCACCTCTGAGGCTTTGCTCTGGCAAAGTCTCAGAGGCGCGGGACCCTGCCGCGGTTGCAGCTTCAGTCCCGGTGCCTGTGGTCTGCTGGGGACGGTCCCCAGCAGACCACAGGCACCGGGACTGAAGCGGCAGCTGCAGTGGTTCCCCGCGCTTCTGAGGCTTTGCTCTGGCAAAGCCTCAGAGGCGCGGGAACCTGCCCGGTGCCCCTGGTCTGCTGGTGACGGTCTCCAGCAGACCAGGGGCACCGGAGCAGCTTACGAACGGGGCTTTCTCACCCCGGAGCTCACAGGTAGCAATCCGCCACCTCGACCTCCGGGGCGAGAAAGCCCCATTCGTAAGTGCGGATCCGCGTAAGTTGGGGACTGCCTGTCGTCACTAGTGGATGTCTCTCCAATTTCCCACCATCCATTAATCAGTTTAGAGCTCTGTGTTTCTCAGCTAGGGCGTTGCAGCCCCAAGAGGGATCATGGCAAGGGTTTGGAGGAAAGAGTGTCCCAAGGACAGGGCCAGCATTCGTGGGGAAGCAAGCAGGACAACTGCCTGGAGCTTCACGCCACAGAGGATGCCGCAAAGCTAAGTTCTGTGCTTCAGCGGCGTTGGCTTGTGATTCCATCTTCAGACAAGGTGCACAAGCGAAAAACAGGCTCAAGCATCAGCCACCCCATTATTTTACAAGGATAGGGTGAAAGTGAGACAGGCGGCAATTTTCCCCCCTCCAGTAAGGGTGTGACAGTTTTGTAGTCCTATGTCTGGTGGTGGAGGGGGGAGGCCAGGCAAACCAGACCCCGCCAAAGGCTCCACAGTAAGGTTGCGAACCACTGAGGTGACAGGGAGTCCCCCCCCTTATTCGTGGGGACACTCCCCCAAACCACCAGGGGGTCAGCAGGTGCCTCTCTCCTTCCCACCGCCCCCCACTCAAACTGGGGCCCTGGGGGCCACCTTCTTCTGGTCTCTACGCGAGGCGGGGGGGGGGTGACCCATTTCCCGGCAACCCCCCCCCCCCAGCGCCAGGCGCCCAATGCCGGGCGCAGGGTCCCCCCACACAGGGCCCGGGCAGACCCAGCGGGGGGCGCCTCAGGGAGTCGGTCCCCGGTGCCGGGCCGCCGCACTGCGCATGAGCGGGAGGCGGCGGAAGGGCCCGCGAGGAGCCGGACTCGGAGCTGGAGGAGCCGCTGCCGCCTCCGGAGGAAGCAGTCGCCGCCGCCGCCCTCAGTCTCCGCCTGAGCCGGGAGGGGAGAGGCCTGCACAGCCCCCAACATGGTGAGCGCCCGCCGGGGGCAGGCTCCCGGGCCGGGCCGCGAGACCCCGCCGCCGGGCAGCGCCGCTCGTCGGCAGCCGGGGCCTAGTCGTGGTGGCGCCGGCGGGGAGAAAGTACCAGGGGCAGCGCCGCACAGGCGGTGCCGCCAGCCCGGCCGGGCAGAGCGAGGGAGGCCGGGGCGACCCGGCTCGGGCCCCTTCAGCTCCGGGGGTTGGAGGCACGAGGGGTCACTGGGGGGGCTCGGGCCCCGTCACCTCAGGGGAGGGTCCCCTGGCGTGGGGGGGGGGTAGGATGCCGTGGGGCTCCGTGTGGGGAGGGGGCTCGGGACCCTTCGCTTCAGTGCTGGGGGGAGGGGGGGGTAACTAGGCTCTTGGGGGAGGGGGAGCGGGGGCTGCACCGCGGGGGGGCTGTGGGTTTCGGGGGGGGGTGTCTTTGGGACTGTGCATCTCAGGGAAGGCTTGGCAGGGAATGGTCCAGGGCTCGCCACAGCGAGGAGTGCGGCCCCCTTCCCTGTGTGTTCGGGGCGAGGGGAGTCACGTCCCTGGCACTGAGGTTTTCTAACTTCAGGAGGTTCCGTTTTTTTGTGGTTGTGTTGGATTTGGGGGTGGGGGGGGGACATGTCACAATAGGGGATTGGGTGGATTCAGGTGGTAAAACAGCAGCTAATGGGGATGCTTCACTGGGCTCAGAGCCCATGGTAGCAAAGCAACTTCAGTGGTGAGATGGAGGTTTTTGAGGGTTCATCAAACTGGAACCTTCATGGAGAATTGGTTGGCATTGACTACATAGGCTGGGGATCGATCTCTTTCCCATCAGCATCACAGAGGACGTTCAGTCCATCTTACACTTTTTTAATTGATTTATTTTGGTACTAACTAATGATTTCTGGGATACAATATGCTGTTTTAAAATCAAGGTTTTCTGCGGGGGGGGTTGGTGGGTTTTTTATGAAAGTCTTGGTATTGACTCTTTTTTTGTACCCAAGTGGACGAGTTTTAGTGTCATATTTTTTTCTAAGGCCTCATCTGTGCACAAAAGTTAAACAATATTGGCATAGTTAAAGTTGTGCTCTGCTCAGAGTAAGAATGTAAGTTTACAAATAACAATAAATGTGGGAAGGGGAATAAAATATACAGGTAGAAGGCATCTTTGCAGTGCTATAAGTACATCCGCACTCGGAGTTGCACTGACATAACTATCATTTATAAAAAAACCCACACCAACATAGCTAGACTTGTGTATAAAACACAAATCCTGTGGTATTCCAGGACATAGATTGGGATGTGGCATTCAGACCCCTTACACTTCACTTTTTTGTTGTCATCAGATATCCTCAATAAAAATTGAAACCTTTTACCGAGCAGTTGGATGAAGTTTCTTTTTGTGTGAATCTTGCTGTTAAAGAGTGAGGTTTTTCAGAAAACTTAACATAACATGGTTTTTGGAACTCACTTGGGTCAGTGGTTTTTCAGCCTTTCATTTCTATGCCTCTACAGATTTTTGATTGAAGGTGTGGAGTCCTTTGAAAATCTTAGAGGTAGTCGGCAAACACCTAGGGGTCCACAGACACCTGTTCTATGATAGACAACCTTTTGCAGACCCCCTAGACAAAGTCTGCGGATGCCCAGCTGTTTGTGGACCACAGGTTGTAAACTACTTCATTAGGTCAATGTTACCTCAGCAGTGTTGTGCAACATTTTACAAAAAGCATCTTGTAACAGCTTTAGGAAACACAATTAAACTAGATATCTGTATTACATAGGTCTTTGGAGACCCTTAGTCTTAGGCCTCATGCATCACAACACAATCTGGTTATGCCATATAATCACTCACCATGTGTTTGGCTATGCATATATTAATATCCGACTTTATGATTAGAAGTTGTAATTTAATCAAGTATGTATACAATTTAAATGAGAACGAGGCAATGAGCTATTATTATGCTGTGGATAGTTTCCTGAGGGAAGTGGCTGAAGCCTGTTTACTTTGGTCTTTTGAAACTAGATTGAACAAAAGACTTGAAAACATTCTGTATGGAACAATGAATTATTGACCCTGATGGACTGGGTAATCTAATAGGTGTATTATTGTGTATTATGGTAGTGTTGTGCTAGGCACTGTACAAATTGGGGTTTTCCAGCTTTAACTTGTTTCATTCTACAATTATGTGCTAATGGTTTGTTCACGTCTCTACAAACTTCAAAGTAAAACCACACCCTCATTATGAAATGGTTAGTATTTCTTGTAATACTACATGGGTACAGACAAATGCTCCGAACCAGCAAACACTTATGCATGTGTTTGTAGACCTGTTTAAATCAATGAGCTGTTTACAGTAGTAAGGTTAAGTACATGCTTAAGTATTTGCCCCACTGAGCCTAAGATAGAACTGCAAAATAATTTTAAAATCTTTATTCAACAACTTATATCATTTTTACAGTCTTGTGTATCTGTACCTATTCTCTAAAAAATACTTTTCTTGTGATAAAACGGTAAATATACAGTTGCTTATGAGAAACTTTTTGCAGCAATGGGGAAATGAAATTCTAGTGCTCCTGGTGGAAGTGTGTTATATGGTGGCAGCCATATGTGTCTAAATAGATGCATCTAGGTTGGACCAGCATTATTGGTGCAAAACCACTATTAATGTGCACCTATGTTTCTAGGGCAAAAGCAATAAAGTTCTGAATTGAGCACTTACTCTGCCTAACAGCTTAACTCAGAATTACTTCAGTGATTCTAGGGCCATGTCTACATTATATGGAAGATCGACACTGCCGCAGTCGATCCATTAATTCAAACCTCAGAAGATCTAGTGAAGACCTACTGATTTGAACTGAGAGGGTATTCCCATCTAGAGGTGTAAGTGACTAGTCAGGTAGAAGGGATGTGAACGATTAGTTGACTATCCGATAAGAAAATGTTTGTAGGATAATTGACAGGCTAGTTGATAGAGACAGAAAGCATGGGGGTGGGGGTGGGCGGGGGGTTACTTCAAAGCAGCAGTGCCTATTCCAGGGGTGGCCAACCCGTTACAGGCAAAAAGCCAAAACAGTTGTGCATATAGTGCAAACGGCCGGGGAGGAAAAGTTGTCGAGAAAAAAAAAAAAGACTGCCTTGTTAAAAAATGCGAGTAAAGGCTTTTTGGCCACATCGGGCTGCTGCTGGCTGCCACCATCTTGAAAACGCCATTTTGAATGGCTGCGTTGGATGGCACAGGGAGGCAATCGTTTTCAGAGGCACAGGGTGGCTTCACGAGCTGCAGGGACGGTTTCGCAAGCCACACTTTTGGGAGGGGGAGCCACAGGTTGGCCATGGCTGGCCTATTCGATTAGTTAGTTAGTTAACATCCCTATCACGTCATTGAATATCCAATAAGCCTTGGCTTGTTGGGTAGTTGAGTCACTACTTAACTACTCATTCCCACCCTGCCTTGCTGCCTCCAATGCAGAGACAACAAGGAGGGGGGGGAACAGGAGCCGGCTTTGGTTCCCCCCCTGCACTGTCTCTACGAGGTGGGTGGCAGAAGAGGGAGAAGCGCAACAGGGGACCCGGCGCAAGCTAGGATTGCCCTTAGTCCTGGCTTGCGCTGAGTCCCTGACCACTGCACCCCTGACTTTTAAATGTAGTAAGAGCCAGGTGGCTCTTACTACATTTAAAAGGCAGAGGCGCAGCATTCCCGGAACTGGTGCAAGCCAGGACTGCTCAATCTCGTCTTGTGCCACCCCCGGGAGCTAACCCTGTTGCAACTCTGCAGTTTAAATGTAGTCGTAGCCAGGCTGCCTACAGTCCCTGCTCCTATTACATTTAAACTGCAGCGGGGGCAACAAGTACTCCCTCTTATCAAGTAGTTGAGGGAAATTCCATCCACTGCTTGATTAGCTAATTACACTCTACTGTACATCCCTGCTCCTTTGAGCGCTAGTAAGACTGCTGTTCACAAGGAGTAAGGGCAGTCTTCCATCGACAGTGTGCTATTTGGATGGCCCAGTAACACGATTTAAGTTGCATCAACTCCAGCTATGAAATTAACATAGCTGGAGTTGTGTATCTTATGGAGACTTTCCCCTTTAGTGTAGATCAGGCCTAACAGAGCTACAGTGAGCCCTCGCTACTTCGCGGTTCGACCATCGCGGATTCACGACTTCGCGGACTTTTTTCATTACATTATGTATATACGTGAATCCGCGATAGTCGAACCGCGAAGTAGCGAGGGCTCGCTGTATACATGTTAAATATACATGTCCCTACTTCGCGGATTTTCAACTATCGCGGTCGGGTTTGGAACCTATCTACCGCGATAAACGAGGGTTCACTGTACTGTGTTCTGTTGGTTAGGTGGGTAAGAATTGTTGTTTTCACATTGCTGTGAAAAATTATCCAGTTGCATACAAATATTAATTGAAATAACTTTACATTTGTAAATTATACCAAGGAATGTAAATCTTGTAAAATGTCAAGATAAGCTTGTGAATGTTCACATCTTTTCTTTAAATGGTTTATGTTGCTGGACCATATGAACATTTAGTTTTTGTGATGTTGAAATGAAAACGTGTATCTTATTTCAGCTTAAAATTCAATTAAAAAAAGAAAATGTGTCCTTTGATCTTCCTTTCCACAAACCACCAGAGAAAAGAAGGTGGCAGTAGCAGACTATGACTATTATTATTTGTACAAAAGATGCTGTGGGGATTAACTTTTGGTAGTGCTACACTTTTAACATGGACTTTCTATTTGTTTTTATTTCATGGCATTCAATACATAAATTATCCCTTAGTTTAATGCATAGGTTGTAATGATAAATACTTTTGTGGTCATTTTTATGCTCTCAACCAATAATGAAGAATAAAACATCTGTTGATCAGATTTTGCTTTTTATGTTTTACCAATTGTATATGTTAATAAACTGACAAAAACACAGTTATTTACAAGTGTCGGATGCATTCTTTTGATAGATATAGCATAAAACAAAATGCCTTTGATTCTAAAGAATAGTGAAGAAATGCTGTTATGACCATAAGCAGGGCTCGACAAATCAATGTATCTACTCGCCCGTGGCAAGTAGATTTCACCCAGTCATCATGTTCACAGTGTGGGGCTGGCAAGTGGATTTTGTCACAATTTGTTGAGCCCTGACCATAAGAATATTTCTGTTTGTGTACAAAAGCACTTCACAGATCAGGACCCCAGAGCTAAAAGGTGATCATACCTGCAGATGCTAATATCTGTATATAGCACTTCTAGGTTATTTGACATAAAGTCACTAGAGTTCTGGAAGGGTGCATCTAGACAGTGGTGCTATTTTGGGATACTTCCAGTGTCCCGAAATACCTATTCCGCGTCTTTGAAACAAGCCTGTTATTTTCAAATATAATAGGCTTGCTATTCAGATGTCCCTGTAAACATTGTTCCATGTGGTTTAAGGTACATTTTAGAATAGCAGTTTATTTTGAAATTTGGTGTTGTGTAGACAGTGCAAATTATGAAATAAGCTATTTTGAAATAAGCTATGCCGTTTGTGTAGCTCAAATTGTGTATCTTATTTTGAGCTAAGGGTGCAGTGTAGACACACCCAATGAGTGTAAAGGCCTCTCCTACATGCAGATTACTCTGTAGGTTTTACATGCAGTGTATATAGCCTCGCCATAAAACCTGATCTTTCTCTAAAATGCAAGCCAAGATTCTGTAGAAATTGACTACTTAGAAAAGATTCCTACTCATCACATATATGATTTTTTTAAAGTCCTAATTTAAGAGGCCTAATCAAGATATAAAATATTATTTCTTAAAGATGTAACATCTAAATAAGTTCAAGTGGCTCTGTTACTTTGATCTTTCCTGAACTGTTGATTGACTTCTAGCTAGAGTTTTGAGTGTTCATTGCTGCTATTGTGATCCTTATGAGTACAGGAAGTCCCCAGGTTACATGGATCCGACTTACATCGGATCCCTACTTACAAACGGGGTGAGGCAACCCCGCACTAGCTGCTTCCCCCCAGTAGACCAGGGAGACGCGAAGCTAGTGCCCCCCGCAGCAAACCAAGGAGATGCAGAGCAGCTTTTCTCAGCAGACACCTCAGCTTGAGAATAAAGGACTGAGGGAAGTGAGGTGTGGGAGAATAAAACTGAGCTCTGGAGAAATGTTTGGCTAGAGTTTCCCCTACATTATGTACCAGTTCTGACTTACATACAAATTCAACTTAAGAACAAACCTCCAGTCCCTATCTTGTACGTAACCCGGGGACTGCCTGTAGTTGTGAAACTGACAAAAAGAAGTAGAGGAGGTATCCAAAATGCGACAGTGGGAAGAGTAAAATATCAGATATTCCATTCGCACATGTGCCAGGAGACTGGTTTGATGGAGATGGTAACTGAATGGGTACTTTATCTTTTCTGGGAGCCAGAGGGATTTGGGATGGGGATTCTTCAAACTGGTCAGATGCCAAATAACTGGAGACTACACACAGCCTCTGAGGAAGTTTCAGGGACAGAATACTGGAAAGAAGTCCATGCTTCCCTTTCTAAACAACATGGAACAAGAAGTATTGATTTCTCCCATTTCTCTTGAACAACAGAGACGCTTATCTGTATTTAGTCAATTAGCTATTATGTGTTTGGCACATGATTAAGTCTGATATAGGTGGATGATGGTGAGTGGGTGGCTGAGAGAACTATTTTTAAAAACATATTTGTATTTCCATAGTTCCCAAAAGCAACAATTAAGATCTGAATTCCCATCATGCGAAGGGCTGTATAAATACACAAGAAGCTATGATCCCTTTGTTTCAGTGTGGCTGAGGAAGAAGAGAGAGGGGAAATTACGTAAGAAATGAGTAGGTAAAGGATGAAGCTAAGAACTGTCAGACAGGATCAGACTAAAGTTTTATCTAGCCAGTATTATTTCTCTGAGAGTGGCCAGTATCAGACCTTGGGAGCCATGTACAGAACAGGGCAGTTTTGGACACATCATTCTTGTTCTCCTCTCCTGGCTTCAGGCAGTCAGAGATTTAGTGTCACCCTAAGTGTGGGGTTGCATTCTTCACCATCTTGGCTGATAGCCATTCATCCAACATGAACTTAGTTTTTTGAACCCAGCTATAGTTTTGACCATCACGCTGTTCCATGGCAATAAATTCCATAGGTTAACTGAGTGGGTTTTAAAAAGTACTTTCTCTTGTGTATATTAAAATTTCACTGATGAAGATGTTAAAGAACATTGGACTCAGAAAACATCTCTATGGAGCCCCACTTCATACTTCTGTCCAATCTAACATCATTCCATTAATAGTTATTTTTTGTTTGCAGTTCTTTATATACCCATTTAATGGTAGTTCCATGGAGCCCACATTTTCAAACATTACTTAACAGAATATCATGGTGGACTATCAAAACCTTTGATGAATTCTGGGTCTATTATGCCCAGAAGCTTTTGTTGCCTGATCATGCAGTTCTATGAGATCCCTGTGTAACTCTTCACAGTCAGCTTTGGACTTAATTATCTTGAATAATTTTGCATCACCTGCTGCAGTCTTTGCCACTTCACTGTTCACTCCCCTTTCAAGATCATTAATCAATGTTGAATAGCACTGGCCCCAGTACAGATCCTTGATGGCCCCTGCTGCTTAACTCTCTCCATTGTGAAAACTGACAATTTTTACCTGTTTCCTATATTTAAACCAGTTACTGATCCATTAGAGCAGTGTTTCTCAACCTTTTTTCATAAAATACCCCTTTTTCAAATAAAAATAAATACCCTCCTTTAAAAAAAAAAAAAAAAAAAAGTACCTCTAATACTTATACAGGAAGTCCCCGACTTACGCGGATACGACTTATGTCGGATCCGCACTTACGAACGGGGCTTTCTCGCCCCGGAGGTCGAGGTGGCGGATTGCTACCTGCGAGCTCCGGGGCGAGAAAGCCCCGTTCGTAAGCTGCTCCGGTGCCCCTGGTCTGCTGGAGACTGTCTGAATCGGGAGCGGCGCTACTGGAGCAACCCAGCAGCACCCCAGCTGCTCTGCCCCAGGCGTCCCCAAGTCAGCTTCTGCTGAAACTGACCAGCGCTGACTACAGGAAGCCCGAGGCAGAGTTGCTCTGCCCCGGGCTTCCTGGAATCAGCTGTTGATCAGTTTCAGCAGCAGCTGACTTGGGGACGCCTGGGGTTCTTAAGTTGAATCTGTATGTAAGTCAGAACTGGCGGTCAGTTTCAGCAGCGGCTGAATCTGGACGCCAGTTCCGACTTACATACAGATTCAACTTAACAAACCTACAGTCCCTATCTTGTACGTAACCCGGGGACTGCCTGTAGTTTTCAGACACATTTTTTTCTACCATTGCAACACATTTGTTTAAGCAACTTAATCATAGCCAGGCAGGCAATTAAATTTGTGGGGTGTAAAAAGTACAAAAATAATAAAGCGCTGTAAAATTTAAAACAAAAATTCAGTTTTCTCCAAAGTTCAGTTGTGTTGATGTACCCCCCAGACTTCTTTCAAGTACCCCTGAGGGTACTCGTACCACTGGTTGAGGAACACTGCATTAGAGAACCTTCCTTGTTATCCAATTACTTTTTAGTTTCCTTAAAAGTCTTTGGTAAGGGACTTTATCATAGTTCTTCTGGAGAATCCAAGTCTTGACTGGATTACCTTTATCTATATGTGTGTTTAACACCCCGAAAGAATTTAAATAGATTGGTGAGGCATGAGTTCCCTTTACATAAACAGCGTTGACTCTTCCCCCAACTATTGTGTACATTTGTATCTGATAATTCTGTTTGTTACTATACAGTAGTTTCAACCAATTTACCCAGTACTGAAGTTAGGCTCACTGGCATGTAATTATCAGGCTCACCTTTGGTGCCCTTTTGAAAATTGGCATTACTTTCCTCTAGAGATTTAAGTGTTTAACCAGTAAGGTTAAGTGATTAAACTCCTGGCCACAGCCAGCAGCCGGTGGGACCGGTAGCTCACAAAGCATTTAATCCTGTAACCAATTGAAATTAAATTGTTTATATAGTTCATGTTTTGCTTTTTACATTTTTTTACATCCCTACTTTCCAGCCTTGTTTGTTTGTTTATTTTCTCTTTGTCTCTGTCTCTGTCTCTGTCTCTCTCTCTCTTTCTCCCTCCTGCTTTCCCCCCTGCCCTCCCAAACCCACCTTTAGAAAATCATCTTCATTCTGGTCTTTGGAGGCAGGAAGTACTGGATGGAATAGGGAGTGAAGTGGAGAAGATGTCATGTCCCTGAGCCTAGTGCTGCGGGGCTGGGAGAGACAAATAGGGAAGAAGAAGGTGAGACTAGGAAAGAACTTCACTATGCTGTGCTTTGTAGTTACTTACCTGTGCTCTCCTTCTCCCAAGCACTGGCAGTTTGCACAGTCCTTTGTGTGGCTAAAAAGCAGGATTCTTAGCACCACATGTAACTTGTCGGCTGTTTAACACCCATATTCTAGACAGGAGAGTTGTTTCAGAATATGGTCAGTGTTACACATAGACATATATCTAAGTTCTTCTACCACACTCATTACATAAATTTGTGATCAAAGGGAATGGTTTGCAGAGACCTGAGTAGGTATTTCTCTCCTTACCCAGAGGTGATTGAATAGATAGAATTTATCTGAATCTTCTTTCTCCTTAATTTTCATGGTCTTGTTTTCATTCCAACAATGATAGCAAATAGACTTTTAACTGTCTGCCTTATATTAGAAGGTTCCCTTCAAGTTGAGATTGAGGCATGTTAGCTAGCCTGAATTGGGGTATCTTACACTGCAGGTGCACTGTGTTTGTCTGTAGCTAAATATAGGATTTAAGGCTAAAAGGTGTGGTAGCTACTCCACTGAGCATTTTTAAAAAGTCTCTTGAAACTCAGCCTCTGGGAATACTTTTAAAAAGTGAAGTATCCTTTGGAGGCTGTTGCCACTTGAGGCATGGCTTATTTTTAGTGCGACCAAATATAAATTATAACAGGATATTAGGACCTTGGCAATAATCTTATATCTTGCAATCCCACACCAGCAGGCCCCAAAGAGAGCTGTCCAATCAGTACTAACACAGGGTATCTCACATTGAAACTTTGGAGAAAGGCTCCTCCGGCATACAGAGCCTTTGACGTGACAGAGGAAATTTCAGATATGCCATCAAAAACAAGCTCCTAATGACATAATAAGAAAAAATTGGTGTTAAATCATTCTAATAATGACATATTCTATAAGGCAGAAAATGGGTCAGAAATTAATTGTAATGAAGTTTTATTAATCAGTTAAAATTAGTTCCCGTTTCCAATATATTACTCTCTGCTCTGTATGTGTGTGTGTACATGTGTACATACACACATTATCTGTCTCGCTTTTAGTTGTTAATATTAACTTTTATTTAAAAAGGCATTGAATTATTATTAAAATGTAGGTAAATTCAGATGTAGGAAAATTCTGAATGAAAGAAACATACATAGGTGTATATTAAAGCTATACAGTAAAACTAATTTCATAAACATTTTTTACATAGTAAATTGCTATTTTTTATTTATAATTTAAAATGTCTGTTTTACCTTTTTTCTGTATGGGTCACCATATCCTTGTTGAAGCTCTTGCTGTATCTTCCCCTGACGTTCCTTTGCTTTTTATACCACTACCATTGGGATTGTCCATCAAATTATAAAGTTTTGGATGATGCAGAACATGCAAAATAACTTTCATGTGATTTTTGTATTTAAAATATATTTTGACTTATAATTTCAGCATGTGTATTTTCAAGTGTGCATGGTAATTAACAAAGTAAAAACTGAAGAGCTTATAGTGTGATCACCAGTCTTATAACTGACTCTAGGGAACATTGGCCTGAGTGTAAGGAGCTGGTTCAGTCTTAATTGATATGGGCAAATACCTATAACCTTTCCGGGTACTGCTAATGGGAAGGGAGGAATGCACAGATTTGGAGTAGCCATATTGGTTTCTAGGATTTTGTTCAGTACTTCTTACAAGCATATTATGTGTGTAATATTTAGGGATGTAAGCTACTAGTCAAAAATGTCCGATTGAAATATTAAGCATTCTTTAGTTCTCCTCCACACCCCCTCCCTTGCCCCAAAAGCAGAATCACAGAATTCAGATCACATATTGCCTGGTAAGTTACTGGACTCAAAAATAAGTTTAATTTTGGACCTAAGTGGAGGTATAGTGTGTTAGTTTAAGCACAAGAACTCTTTAATTCTTATTCTGAGCCTGGGCATGTCTACGTAGTGCAAATTAAAATAAAATAAAAATTCCAATCCCACAATAGTAAATCTCATAACCTGGATCCTGATTTGAGTTTTCAGGGCCTATTCTGTGGAGCTAAAAATAGCAGTGTAGACATTTGGGCTCCAACCCAAGCCTAAATGTCTTCACTGCTATTTTTAGCTCCTTTACCCAAGTCCCATAAGCCTGAGTCAGTTGGCCTGGGGTGTGTGTGTTTTGTTGGGTTTTTTTTTTTTAGGGTGGGGGGTTGCAGTAGGAATGTGAGTTCTCCAGATTACAGCACAATTAGATTTTATGCATTTCTGTTACCTTTCTTTGGCACACATAACATTACAAATTGCTCTTGCTGTAAGTAGGGAACTTAGTATCTTCTAGGCAAAATAGGTTTTAATAGATCAGCCTTTTAAATAGGAACTTCATGTGCACATGTTACACCATCGTTACAACTTATTGCATGTTCAGATAATATTGCCAATTTTAATGCTTTCTGGATGGATGGTTAGAGGATTTGTATGATAATTTAGTTTGCTAGTTTTGCCTTTACATGGAAGACCTGGATTTGAGAGTACCTTTGCAGAAAGGGTTTAGAATACTCAAGGTGCTGCTAACTTCTTCAGGTAAAGATTATGGTGCATATGATGATGTTTGTGTGCAGTCTCAGGAAATCAGCCAAAATATGTTATAGAAATGTTCTGTTTATACCTGTCTTATTGTCTGTCTTATAGTATACTTTTAAAAGTAAAGTTCACATGTAATTTTTTTAAAAGAAATACATCTTTTGATATAACCAACTTTTAAAAAAAAAGGTATGTGTTAAATATAAAGATCATAAGTTATGGTCTGATTCATAGGTGCCAACTGGGGCTGGAGCACCCATGGGGAAAAATCAGTAGGTGCAGAGCTCCAACTGACCCCCTCCCCACATCTCCTCCCCACCTGCCCTGCATGCTGGTGACCCCATTTATTAACTTATTCCCTGCCCTCCCAGCGATTCCATGAATCTGTTGCTTGCGATGTCTGGCATTCAGGAAGCTCGGGGGTAGGCAGAAGCAGGGACAGGACGCACTTGGTAGAGGAAGTGAGCAAGAGGCAGGGCAGGGATTTGGGGAAAGGAGTGGAATGGGGCAGTGTGAGAAATGGAGCTAGAGTGTGAAGGGGTGGAGTGGAGCAGGATCTAGCATGGCGGAAGTTGAGCATCCTCCCACCGAGAGGGGAAGTTAGCACCAATGGTCTGATTGTTTAATTTTTGTTAGGGAGAGAAGTGTAATGTATTATGAAGGTTGTAATGAAATGTGGAGATACTTGTATTTTTTGCAATAACCTGTGTTTGTCTCAGTATGGTCTTTTCTAACTTTACTAGAACAAGTTGAAATCGTCACAGAAAGATAAAGTTCGTCAGTTTATGATCTTCACCCAATCTAGTGAAAAGACTGCAGTGAGTTGTCTATCTCAAAATGACTGGAAATTAGATGTTGCAACAGACAATTTTTTCCAAAATCCTGAACTTTATATACGAGAAAGCGGTAAAGGATCATTGGACAGAAAGAAGTTAGAACAGCTATATAACAGATACAAAGGTGAGTGCAGTGAGTTCTAACAATTATGCCTTTTAGAGTATTTTATTTGCAGTTTCTCATTTTAGATTCCATGTTCATTGTATGTTTATAACTGGACTCCACTACTTAAATTTAAACTGACCCAGACACACTAATAATAGAAGACCAGCCTAGAAAAACAGATACCATTTATATATGATCCCAGTGCTGCAAAGGTAGGCATACTTGACTACCTGCATAATTGACTTAAATGTGTGTAAGTCTTTGTAAGATTGGGGCTTAAACTTGGAGTTTTATATACTGTTACCCAGTTGGCCCCTTTAGCCGTGCTACTTTAGGTGATTGGTTCTTCTGTGGGTAACATATTACTCCAGACTTTAATCCTTGACAAAATAAAATGGAATATAGATTGGTCACTCAGGCAAAAAAGTGGAGTGAGAATGGTGAGTCACTTTAAAAGTAGCTCTGTTATGAGACCAATACATACAGGAATGTCATCAGTTGAATGTTAGGCTGAGTAACCTACAAAGTAAGGCTAAGGGGATTTGCAACGGTAGATTAGATTCTAGGGAAAAGTACTTGACGTTTTAGTTTTAAAAAAATAGATACGCATAGTCATCTTTGTTTTTCATTAGTTTTAAGATATGTGCAGTTTTCATAAACATTGTGTAATACACATACAGTTATACTGGCTTATGTTAGTAGAGAGTTACTACCGCCTTTGAAATATGAAGACCTCTCTTCCATTCCAACTACTGAGTTTTTATGAACTGTAAGGGAAGAGAGGAGACAACACATGGCTAAGTGATTTGGGGTTAATGAGGCAACAAAGTTTTTGTCTTCTAGGTTACTCCGTCCAATTCAGGTCAAATGGCTAACGGCCAAAATTATAGCTGATGTCAGGTTTTGTAGTTTTATGGGGAAACCAATTTGGTTGTCTTAAAATCCATCATAGGAAGTGGCACCCACACTGGCAATATTAGCCAAGAACTTGAGTGTTCATCAGTGTTGTCTGTAAGCTGTGCACTTGTGCTGGTTGCTCAGGAGAGATACAGATGCTACCCAGTTGATTAGTAGAGCGCCCACAGCTAGGGTGCTTTTTTTCTGTTGGTGGTGTACATTCATACATGCCTTGGTGTACATAAACTTGAATCACACATGGAAGGAAAAAAACCCACACGGGAATGGAAAAGATTAGAGTGAGCATTGGTGTGCATTGAGGTGTGAACTGCCTTCATATTCCTAGAGTTAGAGCTAGGGATGTTCCATATTGGTTAATTGAATAGTCAGTTAACCTCCTTAATTCTTACTGGTTAGTCGACTATTCTATAGTCTCCGGGGGTGGGACCAGCAGCCAGCGCGCTCCGGCCCGACTCCTGAGGAGCCCCCTGCCACTCCACGCTGCTGCCTCTGTGTCAAAGGCAGCAGCATGGGGTGCCAGGCAGGAGCTAGTCCATGACGGGAGTCAGTTTTAAAAAACAGCTCCCCTCGCAGCCTGACTGCCTGTTGTCTCATGCTCCTTCCTCTGATACAGAAGCAGCAGTGCAGGATGGCAGCAGTCCCTGTCTGGGTGGGGTCTGAGCTCCCAGACCGAGTGCAAGCTGGAACTGAGCCTGGCTTCCTGCCCCTTTGATTCCTAATACACTTTAAATGCAGAGTCGCAGCAGGGGTAGGTCCCGAACCCAGCGCAAGCCAGGACTGAGCTGAGCTGCTGGCCAGCCTTCTAAAAAAATTACTGCCAGGGTGGGGAATGCATATAGTCTCTAGCATTAACCGATAAGCTTTTGCTTTGTGGTTAATAGGTTAATCAATTACATTGTAACATTCCTAGTTAGAGCCTGTCTACCTTAACCTGGAGGGTAACTAATTGCCTCTTGAAGCGAGTAGGTGGAGCTCTGTTCTATAAAGAAAAGAAACGGATATCTCTGACAGAAGGACTTAACAGGTTGGATTACAACCAGGAAACTATAGTAGTGAAGCCTGAGTGGGTGGAAGGGCTATTAATTTGAAGTCTTGTTTGAATCTTTATTTGGACTTCTTTATGCTACCCCAAAGGGGTCTAGATTTTTCCCTCTCTTGGCTAGAGGATCAAGCCACAGAATACCCTAAGGAGGAGTCAGCTGTGCTCACCTTGGACAAGAAAGCTGCCAGCTGAGAGAGGGTACAGGAGACAAAGTTCCCTGCAGTGCTATGTCTGGACAGAAGGGGGTGCCTGAGAGGTGAGGACATGTGTTTACATGTGATACCAGGAGGAGGATTTGGAACCCCATTTTCTGAAGCAAGAGGGAGATACTAATTTTGTTTAAGGCAAGGTGTGGAGGGACCGACTTTTTTTTTTTTTTTCTTTTGGGACAATGGAAAACATAGTCTGCATGCTGACAACCTAACAGGAGCAGATACATGCTATTGTGTTGTACTTACGACAAGGGCAGCAACAACAGCAAGAGGCTGGACAGGCTCAGCAAGAACGTTTCCTGCAATGCATAGAAAAGTGGACCTCAGGGACCCAAGTGGTTTTGGCAGAAGAGAATTCAGCCATACTGGTACTAGGCCTGGCAAAGTTGGGCTCAGAGGTAGACTTGAAAGGATTATTGCACATATTTCTGAGGGAAGCAGTCATAACAGGTAGCTCCTCTTCAGTAGTCTCATTCTTCTCAGGAGAACCTCAGGCAGCCTACTAAGGTATTTTCTTGCATCAAGCAAAGTCATATAAAATAGCAAAAGATATTCTGTGTAAATTGTCTGGGCCCAGCAGTGTACCACCAACACCAGTTTAGCACAGAGCTTTTTCCCTTAAGGATGCAGCCTAGAATGGCAGCACATTTATGAGATCTGTCAATGTTATGGTTGCAGCCCAACACAAACACATTAGACAAACTTAAAAAACAACGAATAGTCGTGGGCGTCTTGGAGACTAACATAACATGTAGATGGTACCATGAGCTTTCGTGGGCACAACCCATTTCTTCAGATGAAGTGATGGACCTTATACTTCTAGAAGAGTTCCTAAGGATCTTGTCTATGGATTTTGTCTGGGGGGGCCCAAAGTTGGCTCTGGATGTTTCAACCAACTTCTGCTGATGAGGCCATACTGAGGTCAGAGTCCTGCATGGAAGGTTATAGTGATGAACCACCTGAACAAAGCCATAAGTTAAAGAGACTGTTCTGAGGGAAGTAATGTGAGAGAACTCTGATCCTGACATGGCATGGGGGATGTATGGAGAGAGAAATTTGTAGGCAGTCCTGTACAAAAGAAGCTGGAGGAGGTAGCAGCACCTTAAGAGAACCTGGTTGTGTGTTTCTAGTATGGCTAACTAGCTAATATATAAAAGGATTGCCCAGTCACAGAAAGTGACTTGAGATGTTTCCTTAGTAGTGGGCACACTTCAGCCTACTAGGTAACTACTGAACTGATTGGACAGGAAATGAGAGGACTGATTAACTCTAGATGTAGACAGAGTGGGGAGTAGTCTAATCATAGCGAGAATAGATTAGCATTTGTCAGTGAAAGTTTCATGTGCATTTAGAAGACATGGGCCTACCCAACAGCTGAGATAGAGGCAGAACTACAGGATTGGAGGAGCATGCTTATTATCAGCATTGTAAGCTACTTCCCCGATCCATAATTGTAGGCAGAGACTGGCTGGTCTGAGAAAGTACTGCTACAGTCAGTTGACCATAAGACGACCGTCACCAGGATGTTAGGTGTTAGGCTGCATGGCTGAACTACAAGGATGAGGAGCAAGAAGTCGATGGCAGGGTGGAGCTGATTGAGAGATTCTAAGAGAAGACATCATGTAAATTATGAGCCCTGGCAACATGATTATATGAGGCAAAATGGAGCTGGAAGAGGTGAAAATATTATGGCAAAAACTAAGTGAGAATTGGTTTGGAGAAGACTGGCATATGAAAAAAAAATCAGTGGTAATTCAAACAAATGCTAGCTACCATGTATATCAAACAGTGGGGCCTCAGTCTCTGGGACTCAAGGACAGAACCCTGTAGGAAACAGTGAATTGTGCAAGTTTGTGGGCATTGGATATCCTGAATGAGGAGATGGGAGAAGCTGCTCTGGTCATGGACTCTGATCTTTCACCCCACAGGCAATGCAGAAGGGTGGAGCGAACACAGCTCTAGTAATTCCACAGTAAGTTAGCTACTGCTGAAGAGACAAAGCATACTGGAAGGAATGTTACCAAAACGTGTTAGATGACCAAAACACTTTGTTCACCTGGATATATGACTTAAAGGAAGAGCTGGAATCCCTGCAAGGCCACATACAGTAACATGGACAGAGTACCCGGACAGGTACTTCCTTGGGGCAGGGAGTGGGTCGGTGATTGCCAGCAAGCCAAGGGAAGGCATACAACAAATAACGCTTTGCACCTTGGGAGTAACTAATTGCTTCCTGGATAGTGGAGGCAGAGTTAAGCCTTGCAAATACACTGAGGAAGCTCATTTTGGGAAGAGTCCCGAGAAGGCAGGACAGATACAGCAAGGGAACTATAACAAAGCCTGAAGTGAGCAGAGGGAGGGGCTGTTTAATTTGAAGACTTATTTGAATCTTTATTTGGACTTGCTCTTGCTACTCCTGAAGGGTTCTAGACTTTTACCTGATTTGGTCACAGGGTCAAGCCACAGAATACCCCAAGGAGGAGCTGGGAGTGGTCAGTAGAGCTAAAATGAGACCATCAGAAGGAGGGCTAGAGCCAGAGTCCCTGCAATGCTGTGTTCTGACACCTAGAGATGAGCACATATCTCCACTGGCCACTTGCACTATTCCTGCCAATACGAAATATCCTCACTCATGTTCAGGCTCTTAATGTCTTGGAGGTAATCCAATCTTGAAAACAAGTATTCAGCATCAGTAGCTCCAGCAATGCACTCAAAGCTTGCCATGTCTCTTGGCTGAAGTTGAGAAGTGTGTTTTGATGACTGTTCCAAAATGCCAGCACATCCAGTTCCACATTAGCAGGGTAGACAGTTCATGTAAATAGTAAATTCCTTTTTCAGATTTTAAATTTAATCTTTAGTGGCAAATGAAACCCTTTGGCATAAAAGTTATAGTCTAGTACAAAATTCACTTTGAAGAAGGCGTGCAACATCTGGATGACATTCCAAGGAGAATCTTCAGCATCAGACACTTCAGGATTCAGATTATGGACCCATTTCGCCCTGAGCATTATGTTGAAAGTTTTGAATGCTTTTTTGGTTCTTGTATTCTGGGGGTGGGAAGGATGTCCAGAAACAGAGTTTTCTCGTCATTCATTTCTCCTGCAGCTTTTGTGCTCAGTTCAAATGAGATTTAGGTTGTCAGGATCAGATAAACAACTGTACTGACAAACATGTTGGCAGTAGTTGGAGAAAATTCCAGGGTTTTCTGTGTGTGACAGAGTGATTCCAAGATTTCATCAATAAACGTTACCTTGGTGCGTAGCATCTGGTGGTCATTTTGGTTATTTCCCAGTCTGTTCAGAGTTTCTGCTTTAGAGCCAAAAAATTCAAGATGTTCTAGGAGACGCATATGTTAGGGTACGTCTAGACTACATGCCTCTGTCGCCAGAGGCATGTAGATTAGGCTACCAGACATAGGAAAATGAAGCGGCGATTTAAATAATCGCCGCTTCATTTAAATTTACATGGCTGCCGCGCTGAGCCGATAAACAGCTGATCAGCTGTTTGTCGGCTCAGCGCTGTAGTCTGGATGCGCAGGTGTCGACATCAAAGGCATTTGTCGACCACCCAGGTATACCTCATCCCAGCTGATCAGCTGTTTGTCGGCTCAGCGCAGCAGCCATGTAAATTTAAATCGCCGCTTCATTTTCCTATGCGGGTAGCCTAATCTACATGCCTCTGGTGACAGAGGCATGTAGTCTAGACGTAGCCTCAGTTTACACGCTAGGAAAGTGAAGTACAACCTCATACGCAGGGCTCGACAAATGCACTCGCCCGCTCACTCGTGGCGAGTAGATTTTTCCAGCTGGCGAGTGCAGGGGCGGACTGGCCTGGTGGGCTGTTGTGACGGGCTGGCCGAAGCCCGCACTATGGGCGGCGTGGCCCCATCCGATCCGCCAGCCGGCGGAGGAGCAGAGCGCCGCTGGGAAAGGGGAAGTGTGGCGATTCTTCCCACCGGGCTGCCTGCGTGCAGCTCCAGCGCGAGGAGGTGGGGCGGGACGCCAGGATGCTGGCATGACCTGGCCCAGCTGATTTCAAAGGGCCACGGCAGCTCGGCTCTGGCCGCGTGTCCCTGGGAGCTGGCTGCGGCGCGCGGCACAGCCAGGGCCCGCCCCGCCGGCTCCAGTCCTGCCACGGCCCCAGCCCCCCCCTTTGTCTCCGCGCTGCCCATTCCCCATGCCTCCCCTGCACCCCGGATCCCCTGTTCTCCCTCTTCCCTCCGACCCTTTGGCTCTGCGCTGCCCTTATACCCCACACCCTGCTCCCCCTGATCCCTGCCCCCCCCAGCTCTGTGCTGCCCGTTCTCTGCACTGCCCCTAGACCCTGATCCCTCTGCCCCTCTCATTCCCCGCGTCCCATTCCCCATGCCTCCACCACACCCTGCTCCCCCGATCCCTGCATCCCTCTGGCTCTGTGCCTCCCGTTTCTCGCACCACCCCCATACTCCCCCACTGTTCCCTGCACCCCTCTGGCTCTGTGCTGTCCCTGCACCCTGCTCTCCCTGTGGGTTGGAAGCGAAGGGTGCTTGCCCATAGGGAGGGCCTGGACAGGGCAGGGAAAAGACTGCTGTGACCCAGCAGCGAGTGAAAGGGGGAGTTCACTTGAAGTGCCTTTGCCTTTATGGAAAAAAAATGAAAATGTTATTTGTTATTTATAGGGCTAAAATGCTGGGACAAAAAAGAAAACAAAAAAAACCACCCCATTGCAAAATGCAAACGTGTAAAAACAAAACAAAACAAAAAAAAACCAACAGCAAACGGGGGGGGGGGGGATGTTTTGCTTGGGGCAGCAAAAAACCTAGAGCTGGCCCCGGGGGGGGGGGGGGGGAAGGGGCTGGGCTGGTGGGAGGGGGGGGAGGGGAAAAATATGGGGAAGGGGCTTGTGCTAAGGGGAGGAGGTCAGGAGAAGAAGAAGAAAGGGGAAGGCACCAAGGGACAAGGGTGCAGGAGAGACAAATACCAGGGGGCCAAGTGCAGACAATGAGGAAAAGGGCAAGAGGGGAGGTGTCAGTGGGAGGGGGGACAGGGTGATGCTGGGAGAGGAGAGGGTAAGGACACTGGGGGCTAGAAGGGGAGGGGGAGGTGCTGGGAGAAGGCTTTAAAGAAGGGGTGGTCATGAGGAAGGCGGGGATGGAGCAAGGCATCTATGAGGGCATGGGGGCAGGGGAGGGGGTGGGGATTAGAAAAAAAGAAAGCAAATGGGGAAGGGGGAGGCACCAGGAGGGTGCAGGTGCCAAGGGATTCTGGGGGTGAAGCAGAAGGGCAGACACCTGCAGTGGAGGAACCAGCACCAGAGGAGAGAGGCAGGGCAGGTGTGTAGAGGGAGGTTTTAGGAGAGGGGATGAGGAGGGGTAGCTAACACGATCAGTGGGGCTATTGGAGGAGTGGGCACAGGGCGGAGAGAAGGGCTGGCGGAGGGGAGCAGGTAGCAGGAGGGCTGAGGGCAGGAGAAAGGACAGCAGAGGATGAGGGGTTGGGGGGCCGCAGGCACCAGGGGAGCTGATGGAGCAAGGGGAGGAGATGTGGCAGCAGAAAGAAAAGGTAGAGGTTTATAAGATATTTATTAATAACCTGGGTGATATTTATTAATAACTTATTAGTAATTACTGTTCTTGTTCTTATTAGGAATTTATGCCATTAAAAAACCACTTTTTGTGGGGGAGGGTGGCGAGTCCCTTTTTTGTCTGGTGAGTAGGGTTTTCCATAATTCGTCGACCCCTGCTCGTACGCCTGTATGACATCACTGGTGTAGCTAATTGGCAGCCAACTCTGCACTCGTCTTACACTATTGTAAAACAAAACCTTCAGATTGTTCACACACTTGAAATCAGCCTTGAATCCAATGGTGGAAGATTTCAGGTCTTTCATTTCTTCTGTAAAGGTTGGACCTCCCCTGTCCGGCAGCCTTGGGACCTGACCCATCCCGAATGAGGGAATTTGCTATATATGGGGAGGTTCCCTGCCACTGGCCTTCCAGGATGTTCCCCCTGCCTGCAGTTGGCACTATGATTAGTTTTGCACTATGATTACTTGTACCTTGCCTATCTGTAATCCCCAAGGAAGTTGTCCAAGTTTGTGGGGCTTTGTGTGTTGGTAGTTCAGAGAGAGTCACACTGTTCCTGGTAGGAAGGGGGTGCCAAGGGCAGACTTGGAGTATGCTAGACAGCCAAGACGGAGAGAGGAGAGACGCTATTTAGAACAGTGAGGGGTAAGGCTAGTGAGTGGACTGCATGAGTGGTCTTCCTTTGTATCAGTGGGTCACAGGATTGTCATAACCAATATGGTCTCTCGGGATAGGGCAGTTTTGCTAACTGCACTTGCGTACCTAGATTTTGTGGGGTATGCTGATTGAACCGTAGCAGCGCTTTGATTGGATACAGTGGGAACACACACCTCTCACAGTCAGGGTGTGTAATTGGCATGCACCTCACTCCCTGAGCTCTTGCTTTATTTAAGTGCATGTCACTTTAGTAATACCGGTAAGGAAAAAAACAGTGCCAATGAAAACCAGCAAATCTGGCAGCCCTGTGCGTGGACAACGGTAAACAAAATATCTTGTGAGCCACACCTATGACCCTGATGGGCCCCATGCAGATTGCCCACCACTGATTTAGAAAAATAGGGGGGCCTCTTGATTTGGGGAAGGATTGCAGATGTGCCTGCTCAGAAGAACGGGCAGAGTAAAATGACTGACAAGGGAAACACAAGGAAGAAGAGCTAGCCTGACCAGTAGGGAGTGAGATGTCTTCTATGGGAGCCTCCTGTAGGGGAAAAGCCATTTTGTTGTTAGCCGCAGAAAAGGCAGGACTAGATTTGTGGGTGGATTGATTTAAAACGTGATGCAAATCAACAAAAAAACCCAACTGATTTAAATCAAGTTTTCCACTGCTACATCTTCACATTTCCCCAAAAAGTGCCAATCTAATCATGGAATCATGTTAATTTATAGCTCAGTACAGCATTTTCCAGTATCTAAGAGGGTATACCTTGTATATGTGCTGGGGGGGGAGGGGTTAAAGTATTTATATTAATTTAGAAAATAGTACATAATATTTATTAGGGATGTCAGCATTTAATTTATTAACTGTTCAACCGATAAGCTGGTGCTTACCAGTTAATGGTCCTGGTTAAACTCAGCTGGCTCTTGAGGAGGCAGCAAAGCCTACTTCCCTAGAGCTGAGCAGGCAAGGGCTGCCTACTTGCCTGCTGGCTCCCAGGAAGGAAGCTTCGATGCTGCGGTGCTTCTATACTGGAAGGCTAAGCTTTACACTGTAAAGCCCACGTGCATGTAACCGCTAAGATTTTTAGCAGATACATGGTTACCATATTACATGACTTTTAACATCCCTCATACTCATTACCTGCGTCAAGCTGCAGATGTAGCAGCAGTACATTAGGAATGGTAAGTTATACACACAAACACAATAGGACTTACATTTTATGAAACGAAATCTTAAATGTTACACAGATATTTTACATTTGCAATTGCAGGAGTCTCCTGAGCTGCTGACTCTTGGCTGTCCTTAAAAAAAAAAAAAAAAAAAATCAAATGTTATTCGCTCTAACAGACAGATCCTCAGAACACTAAATATACAGTGTCCTTAAAACTTCTACAATTAGCTCTCATCTTCCCCACTCCCACTGTCATTTCAATGCAGATCTAATTCCTAGTTACCAAAAAAGCTAAGACGGATTATGCTTAGAGTGCACTTAATTTTGGAGTAAGCCCCATTGAAAACGAGTATAGGATGGGGTTCTATTGAGAGTTATGCTGAAGTAAAATAGAGAATAGACTGATGGCATCAACATTATGTTCTGTGACCCTGATGTTCCAAAATAAGTTGTGTAATATAAATAAGAAAATGACACTTAGTAGCAACTGGTAACTCTTGATTTATCTTCTTATAGATTTCTGTACAGCATACTTGGGTGATAGATTCTAAACCTAGTTAATTAAACAAGCCATAAGGATTAGCTAAGAAACTTTTTTTTCCTAGCAACATCCAGCATAGCAAACAGCTTGGGAATTTACTTGTTAAATCACACAAAAGGCATAGAGTTTTTAAGAATGATACATTGTAGAGTTGATCCAAATTGTTCTTCAGGTATAGTCACATCTTCATGTATATCATTTTCTCCCAATAAGCAGTTTTCCTTTCATTCTCTCAGGTAAGCCTTGCATTTTTTTCTTGCACTGCTTACACTTGACATTTTTTCCTTTTTTACCCAGGGAATAAATTTCTTCAAAATATTCCCTGATAGGGTCTCTTAAATTTAGAAACCAGGACAGGTGATTTGTTTTTGTTTTGTTTGTTTTTGTTTGTTTTTTTTGTGGCAAAAGTATAGAGAAATATAGAAAGCTATGTGTGTGCTAAAGGATGTTTTCCTTTTTTCTTTCCAGTACACTCCACTGTTTTTCCTGGTTTTCCTCCGTCTTTTCCTGTATATTTTCTCTTTGTCTTTAGATTATGTCTTAACTCAGTGGTGTGCAGCCTTTTTTCAATCATGATCCCCATATACTCGTGTTGCGACCCCCTCCCCCCCAAGATAATTTAAGTGGCATGGCGCTTAGATCCAGGCGGCCGGGGGCTGGGCCCAGCTGTTGGCGGCCCCCCAGGAAGACATCCATGACCTCATTGGGGGTTGTGACCCACAGGTTGCGCACCACTGTTACCTAACTCTGCTGTGGCTGGCCCAGGTCCACCACCACATAAGCACAGAACAAAAACAATTCTTTCCAGCCTGTGTCTGTCTTTGCATACATTAGTCTGCTGCGAAACAGAAACTGAAAGCCTAGAACTTTCAAGACGCAAGAGCTGGTTGTTAGACTGAAAAGACAAGAGACGTTAATTCATTTTTATGAGATTGTAGGTGCAGCATGTTGGTGATAAGATTTAATTGTAACTATTATTTTTAAATGAGAAATTTAGTATTGATTTTTTAAAAATAAAAACAATTTTTAATTTTTTTTAATCATTGATTTTTATCCACCTCTGTAAGGAGGTTGACAGCAAAGGAAGTATCTCAGTATATAGGGGGCATCATGTATCTTTATCAGTAGAGGATTATTTGTTTTAAATCAGACACACACTAAATGGACGCAAAGAACTAGGCCAATAGCATCTTCTTTGTTAGCCAGATATAGTGCAATATTAATATTACTTGATTTTCCTGATCTTCCTGACCTCCACTGAATGTATGTTCTGTGTTTTGCACTGTGGAACTGCTTCAGTCTCCAAGTTGAAGGACACAACAGATCACGTAAAACTTTTGTACTTAACAAAAATAAGTACTCAAAAATAACAAGTGGATTTATAATGGTTGTAAATCAGTAAAAACTGAACTCCTTTACTAAAAAAATCTTCTGGCAATTTATTAGTGAAAATCAGTAAAAATTGCAAACATGGAACACTACCAATGCTATTGCTATTAAGGTCATACTGAGAGGATTTCACCATACAAAGCTTTCATTCCACGAGCCTTAATGTTTTCTTACAAATTGAATCTGAAGTATATGTGTTTAAAAAGTGTCCCCTTTTAATATGGCTTATTCCAGAGATCATTTTGTGCATGTATATGTTTTCATGATAATATGTTAATTCATGTGTGAAGGAGCATACTACTTCAGAAGTGTGGAGGATTTAATGTTTGTTTTTAATCTTTATTATTGTATTCCAAAGATCCTCAAGATGAAAATAAAATTGGCATAGATGGTATACAGCAATTTTGTGATGACCTAGCACTTGACCCAGCCAGCATTAGTGTACTGATCATTGCATGGAAATTCAGAGCTGCAACACAGTGTGAATTCTCGAAGCTGGAATTCATGGATGGGATGACAGAATTAGGGTAAGTATGCAACAGGTAAAAGAAACTTAGCAGCATAACACACGGGAGAAAACTGAAACTAAAAAAATAAAAAAATGAGCAATTCAGAATTGAATTATGACTTCTTAAAATGTGTGTACCTGCGTTTTATGAATAGAAATCTATCTTCTCTAAATGTGGCAGAAGTTATAAGTGTACCCAAGTAAAGAGCAAAATGCTCCTTGCTTTAAACAGGCAAATAGTTCTATCAGTTACCAAAAAAACCAAGTGAGTAAAAGAAGGATTTGACTCAAAGGCCAGAATACTTGGGGCTATTTATTTAAGAATGTAATTTCTTTGCCCTGCATGTTTTCTAGGAATTTCCTGATAGACTTGTAGATTCTCTAGATCAGTGTTTCTGAAAGTGTTCCACGGAATCACTCTCAGAAACACATTAACTGGCCGCCCCAGTTTGTTTATTTACCGGCGCTGTGGCCACGTAGCCTCGCGGCTCCCATTGGCTCCATTTCGTCCTTTGCAGACAAGGGGGGGGCTGCGGGAAGCAGCGTGGGCTGGGCTCCGTGGCCGCGGCACCGGTAAATAAACAAACCGGGGCGGCCAGTTAATGTGTTTCTGAGAGTGATTCCGCAGAACACTTTCAGAAACACTGCTCTAGATTAATAAATCTGATTATCAGCCATCTTTTTCAAATGGCTGTGTGAAGAAACATTTTTTTAAAAAAGCAGCTGAAATTGTTACATAATCAGACCAGATAATGACTTGCTGAAAATAGTTTACGTAATTCTTCTGTAGTAAAGTAACTAAAGATTGTCCATAATAGGTATAGTTTTAAAAAGAAATTTAGTATGTTATTTTGACAAAATGAATAACACACCAAAAAACTTGCTTCTTAAAATACAGATGTGACAGCATAGAAAAGCTAAAGGCCCAGATTCCTAAAATGGAACAAGAATTAAAAGAGCCAGGACGATTTAAGGATTTTTATCAGTTTACTTTCAACTTTGCAAAGAATCCGGGACAGAAAGGTTTAGGTACGTATTCTTAATTGTAAATACTTGTGATATAGTTACTAGAAACTCTAGTTTTTGCACTCGGTGAAACTATTGTTGTAATCCAGTTAGACTAGTCATGGGATAAAAATATACTCCACTGTTGTGAAAGACAGATGTCAGAACTAAGTTGAAGGTCAAGGCCAGATTTTCAAATTAATAGAGATTTCCTGCATTGTTATAAACTGAACATTTCAATCTAACACGTGAAGGTACATTCTTCCTTTCAAAGCATGTGCAAAATTCCTATTAAAGTTAACACGTTATGATTTCATACTAAATATATCATTAAAGCTTTTAGAATTTGCAGCCATGAATAGCAGTAGGGAAAAAAGCCTAAATTTCAACTGTAAACATGAGTTTGTGTATAGGTGCAGTCGTGTACAAAGTCTCTCATACCACCAAAAAATATGTAAATCTCTTTGCAAACTACAATTCAGATATCTCAGAGTAATTTCCACATACCAGTTGTGATTAGATTTTTTCATCTCATTGAAGTAGTCATATATCAAGTACCTTCTTATTACACGTAAGCAGATCCCAAGCATAGAGTGGTTAAAGTGATATGTCCAAGTTCATCCAGGAAACTGATCTTCTAGGCTGAGAATCCACATCTGATTTCCAGGCACGTGTCTAGTACACTAGACTACAGTGCTCTTCTCTTCCCTCTCCCCCCCACGACTGTAAATTGCCCATCTGTGCCATAAATTAGGGATAATATCTGCCTATTTGCATGTTAAATCTTTCATATTCTCTGGTAATAGATGGGTAACATGAGATACAGGAGCTAGCTGTTTCCTAGGCAGCTCACTTTAAAGGCTTTCATAGGTGGTTTATAGTATGGAGTCAGTCTCATCAGTTCTTCTAGTCTTGGTATACTTCTGTGAACATGTCCTGAATGTGGTCACTCCCAGCCCTTGCCTGACCAGCCCCTATCCACAGCGCGCCCCCTGCAGGGCTGGAGCAGCCCCCTACCTGTGGCGGGTGAGAAGCTACTCCAGCCCCCACTGGTTAACCAGAACCGGTAAGCATTACCCATTTAGGGTAACCGGTTAACCTTGCACATCCCTAGAACCTCACCATATTCCTGCATTAAAAGTCAATTTTATTTTAATTTATAGTCTAGTACTTGTCGAGAAAATGTGTGTATTTCAACTGTATATCTCCGTATATTTTAATATTACAGATTTAGAAATGGCCATTGCCTACTGGAATTTAGTACTTAATGGAAGATTTAAGTTCCTAGACTTGTGGAACAAATTTTTATTGGTAAGTTTAAACCTTTTGTATAATATAAATGAGACGGCAATTGGCTTGTTTATTTCATTTGGAAGATGAATCTGTGTGTTTAATCTTTTTGAAGAGATCATATAACCTATTTCGAAAGAGCATTTTTGTGATGCATGTATGTTACAGTTTTTGGCAAATGCAGGAAAAACAGAGGTTAGGTTAACTTGCATATATGCAAGAATTTAATATTGAATATTCAGACTTTCAAATTAATTTTGTTCAAGGTTTTTAAACTTAGATTTTTTTTTCAAATAGGAACATCATAAAAGATCAATACCTAAGGATACCTGGAACCTTCTTCTAGATTTCAGTACAATGATAGCAGATGATATGTCCAATTATGATGAGGAAGGTAATATTTATATTTTGTTTAATCAGTTTGAGTGTGTATGAATATTTCTGTGGCTAGTACATTGAGCAGTGTGTCTCTGGATAATATATCTGTAGTGACTGGCAGTCAAAACGTCTGCACAACAATATGTGACTTTTTCTGAGTTTGAAAAAGTTCTTTGCCACATAGTCAGATGAGGACTAAGACTTACTAGCACAGGTGAAAAATATTTGTGCTGCCACTTCCCCAAAGCCAGTATGTTACTTTTTAAAAATGTCTTATCTCCTCTCCTGTGTCCCTCCCCTCCAAATCAGCTCTTTCCTGCATAAAATAAATTGTCTCCAACTCTACTATATGTAGTGTAACTCCAGTATTTAAAAAGGCTCTAGAGGTGATCCCGGCAATTACAGACCAGTGAGTCTGTCAGTACCAGGCAAATTAGTTGAAACTATATAAATAATAAAATTGTCAGACCCATAGATTAACATAGTTTGTTGGGGGAAAAGACAACATGGTTTCTGTAAAGGGAAATCATGCCTTATTAATCAACTAGAGTTATTTGAGGAGGTCAACAAACGTGGACAAGGGAGATCCAATGGATTTAGTGTACTTAGATTTCCAGAAAGCCTTTAACAAGCTCCCTTACCAAAGGCTTTTAAGTAAAGTTGTCATGGGATAAGAAGTAAAGTCCTCTTGTGGATTGATAACTGGTTAAAAAAAAAGAAACAAAAGGTAGGAGTAAATGATAATTTTTCGGAATAGAGAGAGGTAACTAGTGGTGTCCCCCAAGAGTCTGTACTGGGACCAATCCTGTTCGACCTATTTATAAATGATCTGGAGAAAGGGGTAAATAGTGAGGTGGCAAAAATCTGCAGATGACACTAAACTCCTCAAGATAATTAAGACCAAAGCAGACCGTGAAGAGCTTCAAAAATATCTTACCAAACTAAGTGATTGGGCAACAAAATGGCTAATTTAATGTTTATAAATTTAAAGTAATGCACACTGGAAAAAATAATCCCAACTATACGTACAGTATGATGGGGACTAATTTAGCTATAACTACTCAAGAGAGAGATCTTGGAGTCATTGTGGATAATTCTCTGAAAACATCCACTCAGTGTGCCGTAGCAGTCAAAAAAGCAAATAAAATGTTAGGAATCATTACAAATGGGATAGAGAATAAGACAGAGAATATCTTATTGCCTCTATATAAAACAATGGTACACCCACATCTTGAATACTGTAGGTGTGGTCACCTCATCTCAAAAAAGATATATTGGCACTGGAAAAGATTCAGAAAAGGGCAACAAAAATGATTAAGGGTTTGGAATGGGTGCCATATGAAGAGAGATTAAAAAGACTGGGACTTTCCATCTTAGAAAAGAGGAGACTAAAGAGGGGTGTGATAGAGGTCTGTAAAATCATGACCGGTGTGAAAAAAGTGAATAAGGAAAAGTTATTTAATTGTTCCCATAACATAAGAACTAGGGTTCACCAAATGAGGGGGCTCTTGTACATTTCAAAGCTGGCATGCCACCTTGGAAAGTCCCGCTGACTCCAACCTCCATGCTGGTGTTTCTGTTTGAAATGCACAAGAGCCTCCGGGAGTGAGGGGGAGGCAAGAGTTCATTTCAAAGGATTTCCCGCTGGCCCCGGGCTGCATGCAGAGTTCCGCATTCCTCCTTTAAAATTTTTAAGATCCCCCAGCGGGGGCTCTTGTACATTTCAAAGGAGGAATGCAGAAATGCCTATTGGCTAGTCAAGTAGTCGATAGAAATTCCATCAACTCCTTGATTAGTATAGTACTCGTTAGTTAACATCCTTAGTAGGAATGGTGTCCCTAGCCTCTGTTTGTCAGAGGCTGGAAATGGATGACAAGAGAGAGATCAGTCGATGATTACCTGTTCTGTTCACTCCCTCTGGGGCATCTGGCATTGGTCACTATTGGAAGACAGGATACTGGGCTAGATGGACCTTTGGTCTGACCTAGTATGGCCATTCTTATGTTGTTAAGTTAAATAAAAATAAATTCATCAACCAGTTCTTGTTTCCTTTGGCAAATCAATTAGTGATTTCCCCCCCCCCCCATCATATTTACCTTCATTAGCCACCAGTTAATGATTTGTTAGCATTTCAGACATTATAGGTAAAGGTGAGAACACACAGAATGAAAAACATATTAAGAATTTATTATTTTGAATTGGATAATCACTGAATGCACCATATTTTTATCAGGTAAAATCATTTAATCTGCAAGGCCTCTACATTATTTGCAATTGCAGCAACATTTTTGTTCAAAATAGTGACACATGCTGATGTCAGCAGACGAACATGACATTAATATAAAATATTGTGAGCTGTAATTATTTTGGTAGTTTGGTGTGTGCAGTCTTGCTGTTCACAATTTTTAGCATTCCTTTGCCAGATTTGAGTTTTGGTTCCCATTTAGGTTAGCCAGGTGAGACCAGCACTGTAGAGATGGTGCTGTCATATTCTCGGCCCACTCTGGCCAATTATCTTAATTCACTCTGAAAGGAGTTTTTGTCCAGCTTATCTAGGTTAAAAAAATAAAGATGACTGTTGTCATTACTTGAAAAATTGGATGTATTTTAAAATGGTATGTTGGCAAGGGGAGGCCTCAGTTGAGGGGGGGAAATATTAATCAGGTCTTAACTCTTAAGAAACAGAATCAAGTGAGGATAATACATGTACATTTTAAGTAGGAAAGATAAATTAAGTATCTATTTTGATTTGAAGAGGGTTTTTTTAAATTGCATATCTCTACTACATTAAAAAAGGATTTGTTGATCTGTTGTGGGTTTTTTTTAATTTGCTTTTGCTTATTCTTTCCTTTAGGGGCATGGCCGGTTCTAATTGATGACTTTGTGGAATTTGCACGCCCTCAAATTGCTGGGACAAAAAGTACGACAGTGTAGCACTAAAGGACCCTTCTAGAATGTACATAGACTGTACAAATAAATACATCGGAAAATTGCACAGTCAATTTCTGCTGGCTGGACTGAACTGAAGATCAATCCTCTCTTTACAGGTTGAGGGTTGAGACAAATCTTTAAGGATACATCTTGGACCATATCATTCATTCATCTAATGGTGGTTCGGACTTGTCTTCTAGTCTGAACCACTTTTGCCAGTTATAATTCCAACATAGTGGATTTCATCATATTTTTGTGGACCACCTTTGTTTACTCTCCCATAAGTCTTAGAAGCTTTATGATGATTATTTTGAGATTTCTGGTTTTGCATAAAGCACAATGCTGTCTTCATGAGACAAACCGTTGTTTGGCATCTGCATTATACAGATCAACATTAGAAATGTTTTTTTTAAATGCCTTAAATATACACTTGGGGCTAGGTGCAAAGACTATACTGTTAGCACTTCCTATAAGAGTGATATATTTAAGTGTACTAGGTCCGATATTTGTTTCCTTTCATGGCAGATAACAGGTATTGTCTAAGTTTTGAGTATCTGATATAAAACAATTGTAGAAACAACCAACAAAACCAAGAATGTTGATACTCTGAAATCTAGGTGCCTATATAAAAGGTTTTATTGTATCTTTGAAAAGATTTGGAGTCACACAACTACTGTGCACTTATAGCACCCCTGGTTTAATATTATAGTCAGCCTCCAGTGAGCGTCATTGAGACAAGTTACATGCATAACAGAATCTAATATTCTCTAGATTATCCAATATGTCAGATTTCATTACAGTTTTGAAATGCTTGTTTGTCTGTCCAGGAAGGTGTTTTCGTTTTTGTGGAAATCTAAAACTTGAACAATATACTGAACTTGTGTCTTATGTTTTGTACACAATACAGTATTTTCAATTCAGGCATGGGTTTTGATGGTTGCAGTATGAAATAACAAAGGAACCTGCTTTATACGAGGGGGTGGCAAATGTGATCAAATCTGAGTTTTGAAGTGATTATCTCAGGCCACGTAAAGTTACGTTTTTACAACATAAAGGAACTGCCTTTATGGACAAAGCCCATTTTCTCAATTACTTATTTTGTTGAGATTTCCACAGGCCACTGTGGTTCCCAGTTACAAATGTTGAAAGTAAAACTTTCTTAAACAAGTACAGATGCGGAATACTACACTGGCTGCTTTTGTTTCCTTACATTATTTTGTTGATCACTACTACTACTGTTTGTCTCACTGCATATAACTAAATTGGAACTGTTTTCACTTCAAAGCAGGATTTTATCTTGTGTGTTTTTTAACATTACAGGAGTCTTGAACTGCTGTCATCCTGAAAATGTTTTTTCACTCTTCAGTTGCTGACTTATGAGGAAGTGGTTATTGTTTTCTTGAAATAAAACCTTCTGTAAAACAAGCTAGAAAATGTCAAAGTAGGATGTCTAAAAAATGATTATAGTAATTATTAGGAATAGGGGGGTACTTATTTGAATACTCCAGCCAGTCCCACATTAAGGGTGTAATTACTGTTGAAATTAGTAAGTGGATCTTGCACTAAAACAGCAGTACACTTTTATGCAGATGCTAAAAAGATTTTAGGAAGGATTTAAGTATTAAATTGCTAAAATTTTTATCCTGTGTGCTTTGAAGTTGACTAAAGGAAAGGCTCTCCTCATATCAGTGCCCTTTTAATAAAGCCCATTCATGCATTTATTTCAAGACTACAGTTCTACAAAATGTGTTGCAAATTTTTACTCCAGCTACTCGAATTGGCTATGCCAAGTTTTTTGTTTTGCTGCTTTCAGTATTTCCTCTTTCAATTTTGTGTAAATATTATAAATGGGGGACTTGAATTATGAAAACTTTACAAGGTGTATATGCGTGCCGTTTTCTGTCTTAAGGGTTTTGGTACACTTTCAGATTGATTGATTTGATTGATTAGTTCAAGTATGCTGTGTTTTGAGATGAGCTCTAATTAGCTTTTACCCCAATACAGATATGACCTTCACAAAAATCTGATATTGGTTAGTGGCATAATGCCATGGTGTTTTTAAAGAATATTCCTTATGAATGCAAGATCTTTTCAAGAGAATAGTGTTGTCATCAGTTTGGTACTACACACTTATAATTACTGTGTAATTATAAAACAAAAATACATTCATTACATAAAGCTTTGGATAATTATGTAGCAGAAAAGTTAAGCTTATTCATGCTGTAATGGCATCTTAGAATTTACAAAACAAATGACTTTAAGTTGGAAACAAGCTTGATTTAACAGTGTGGTTATTCTAAGGATAAATGCCTGGTTACAGGAAATATTTTGTATTGAAAAGTGCTCAGACATGTGGCCATGTGTTCTTCCTTTATATATGCGTGTGAGGTGTTTTTTTTTTTTTTTTTTTTTTTTTTTTTAAGAATTCAAACAGTTACCTACTTGGATTGCTTTAATTCAGAAGTGCTTACGTCCTCAATTTGATGATGATCTCCCCATAATGGATCAGTTTCCTTTCGCCAAATGTCAACAATTGGTTAAACACATAAAATTGTAAACTATGTTGCTATACATTAAAAATGTACAAGATTAGACATGCCCTGATATAAAACATATAAGATCAAGATTATATTAGTAAAGAACATCATCTGCATATCTCTGTAAGTTCAACTGTAATTTCTTACAAAATCCCTCTCATTACCAACAGAGGCAATAAAGCTCCAGTGAAATTGCCATGACTAAATCTTCTCATGCATTGTTTTAGTCTATTGTTTGTAAAACTTATTTCTAGACTTCTAAAAATATGGAATGCTAAGTCCTGAATAAAACGTGCACTAAATGACAAGCTTTTGGGGGGGAGAGGGGGAAGATCTAAGAACTGATACAACATCTTGCCTGCCACTTAATCTAAATGTTTACAACGACAAAATGGAGCTATTTTTTGTCCAGCTATGCTGCATTGATATTAACTAGTGTGTGATGGACAATACCATAAGTACATGCAGTGCATTTGTCTAAATAATGGCTGGTTTGAAGACTACAGTATATAAGTAAATGACTTTTTTTATTGAGCAACCTGTTATTAAATAAAGTAACTTATGAATTGCTTCAAAACTGTTTTACAATGAAATCCTTACTGAGAGATCCTTATTTAAGAAAGATATAATTTTTTTAAAATGCGTTTAATAAACTTTTGTCATTCACATTTATTTATATAATTTTGCAAGAAGTCTCTGTAGATTTTATTTGAGCATGATACATTGACTGTCATTAGGTTTTTAAATACAGCGTACCATTAGCTTATCTAACCTCTGCAGAAATGTGATGAAAGGCATAGTTGGGAGACAGTTAAATTTCACCTGGAAAAGTTTTATTTTGCATTTTAATAGGCGCACTTGTGTGTAAGCGGCAGTATGGTGTCATGTTAGTATCCGTAAACAATTGGAGAGAAATATCATTTTTAAATAAAAACCATTCACTGGCTGCTAACTTACCATTAAATTAATTTGTTAATCACACATTTATCTTTAAGGCCAGAAGGAACCATTGTAGTGATCCATTGTGACCTACATAATACCGGTCATAGAACCTCACTTACATATCAAGCCTTTGTTTGATCATATCTTTTAGACGGAGAGATTCTTGTTTTTAAAGATTTAAATGTTTTTCAAATCATGAAGAATCCATCCCATCCCTTTGTAGGTTGTTCCAGTGTTTCCAACTAGGGTTGTTAAATATCAATAAGGTTATCATGAATTCTTATCGATTAGTGATCTATTCTATAGTCCCTGGGGGTGGAGCCAGCAGCAGTGCAGAGTGGCAGCAGTCCCTGTCCGGGGGGAAGGAATGACTGAGCTCCTGGACCTAGCACGAACTGGAACTGAGCCAGGTTCTGCCCTCCTTAATGCACTCTAAATCCAGATCCACAGCAGGGGGTAGATCTCAGACTTGGCACAAGCCAGGACTGAGCCAAGCTGCTGGACAGCCTGATAAAAAATTTACTGGCAAGAGAATGGGGGGGAAATGTGTGTAGTCTATAGCATTAACCTAAAGCTTTTTCTTATTGGTTAATTGACGACACTATTACATCTCGGTTTCCAACAGGCTCTTTAAAAACCAAAACAGCTCCTTATTTCTATTCGGAAGTTGTCTAGCTTAACATCCAAGCTTTTGAACTCATTACACCCTTAACTGTCAGAAACATTTTTTTTTTTTTTGCATGTAGCTGATCAAGTCACTTCTTAACCTTCTCTCAGCTCTTACTGTGTGTGTGGGGTTTCTTTATTTAAAAAAAGATGCTGTAAAAAGCAAGAATTATAATCTTTTTTTAAACGGCATTAGGGTTTAGCAGAGTTTAATGTGGCTTTGGACTAGAAAGGTGTCTTCAAATCCTTGTCACATACACTCTGGAAAAAATATGAGCTTGAGGCAACAATAAGTACTTTGGGGCCAGGAGTCTTTCAGTTCTGTGTGTGTGTGCAGCACCTTGCCCAGTAAAGCTCTGGTCCATCAGTAGGCTAAATGCTACAGTAATATAAATAAGTTATAGAATAGAACCTAGCCAGTAGTGGCAATAGGAGGTAAATGGGATACAGTGAAGGGATCCTTTCTCTCCTTGGCTCTAGTGAGCTGGGAATGCCTTTCTAGGAGCCTGCTTCCATTTTGCAAATGGAGCCATACAAGAACGCAATCTAAGAATTGCCAAGCTTCACTTGTATTATCTCAAATACACTGGCGTGTTCTCACGCAAAACTCTTTTGTGGAAGAGTTCTTCTGCAAAAACTCTTCCAGAAGAGAACGTCTACACTGGCATGTGCTTTTGGGCAAGAGCATCCATGCCAGTGTAGACGCTTTCTTGCGCAAGAAAGCTCCGATGGCCATTTTAACCATAGGGCTTTCTTGTGCAAGAAATTCATGTTGCCTGTCTACACTGACCTTTTCTGGAAGAGCTCTTGTGCAAGAGGGCTTATTACTGAGCGGGAGCGTCAGAGTTCTGGCGCAAGAAGCCCTGATTTTATACATTAGAATGTCAGTTTACTCGCACAAGAACATGTGGCCAGTGTAGACAGGCAGCAAGTTTTGGCGCAAGAGTGGCCGCTTTTGTGCGAGATCGCGCCAGTGTAGACACAGCCTTCTTGTTTTAGTCAATGACAGGCCAGCCCTATGTCTTCTCTTTAGGACATTGGTGGGGAACCTTTTTTGGGCCAGGGGGCACTGACCCACAGAAAAATCAATCAGGGGTCCACACACAAGTGAGAAGCAAAACAAAAACCAAACCCTCACTGACGTGGCCCCTGACAGAAGGAGAAAGATACTCCCCATATTCCCCTCACACACCAGAGCCTGGGGGGAGGCGCAGACCAGCTGAGTAGATTGTGTGTTCCAGCCCTGTGGAAGGGCAGCAACGGGCTGAAGTGCCAACACAGGTGCCCCAATGCTGGGAGGAGCCCTGAACTGTGGGGGCAAGCCAGGAGCTATAGCGGGCCCCACGAGCCTTAGGGTCCCAGCCCGTGATTTAGGATGAGTCTAGCCTGCTGTTAGGAGTACTTGGCTTTCCCTTTTTCCATATGTAGGGAGTGTCAGTGAGACGTGAATTTAAAAGAGAGCGTGAATTGGAGTGAGAGTTGCATCACAGCAGGTGACACGTCTGTATAAAATGTCCAATAATTCACATTTGTAGTTCTGCCTTCTCTCCTTTTTGTGCCCAACAAAACTTTTATGGCATTCAAACAAAGGAATGTCAAAAAGGGCCAACCCGAGTTCCTGAGTGCTCCTGCTGCTAATGAAAAATAACACTCAGGCTGTGTCTACATTGGCACGATTTTGTGCAAAAGCTGAATGCTGAGTACTGAAGATATCTGTACACCTGTGGATATTCAGAGGTCTTCCAGGGGGTACATCGACACATCTAGATATTTGCCTAGTTTTACAACAAAGCACTAGCAAAGTTGTTGCAAACTAACATTTCGTACAATGACTAAGTATAATGTTTATATTCCAATTTTGATTTATTATATGGTTACAATTTTTAAAAAGCAATTTTTCTGTAATAGTGTTGTCAATTTTATCTTTTTTTATTTTTATTTTTTGTAAGCAAGTAGTTTTTAAGTGAGGTGAAACTTGGGGGTACCCAAGATCGGACTCCTGAAAGGGTCCCATAAACGGGGAACGTTGAGAGTCACTGCTTTAGAGGGCACTGGACAGAAACTAGTTTAAACTGAAAAGCAGCGGGTGCCCCAGGTGAAAGGCAAGGACAGCGCTCCCACTCCTGGCGCTGACGAAGGCTGGGAGAGGAGGTTTGAAGGGCAGAGCTCACTACTTCCCTGTCTGTCCCAGCTGAAATGATGACCTAGAAAAATAATTAACTGGAAGTCAGAGATTATTATTTGTATTGTGTAGCACTTAATCATTGACCGAGACCTCCCTGTGCTATGCACGGCACCTGCAACAAAAGGACTGGTACTGCCTCAAAATGCTTAAAATTCAAAGTATAGAACAGAATACCAAAATATTAGCTGGATACTGTCATCTCACCAATGTCACACTGTCTTCTGGTAAAACAGTTCCCTTCCTGCTCCTGCGTGTTGTTGCAGGCAGAGCAGGGAAGCTCTCCTGCTTGTATCGAGGCTTTTTGACAGTGCTTTCTGGGTGTGTTGCCTGCTGCAGGCAAACACCTGATGTGCGTGCTCAATAATTGGCTCTTTGGCCTATTTTTAACAGTTACCTTTTCCAGCAGGCTGACAAGGCTGCCTTTTGTCAGGCCTGTTTTGCCCTCAATCAGAAATTTCTCTGCCAGTCTTGTTTAACGCCCTTTGAAATGTTTTAAAACTGCATGTGGGTGGCACTTCAGATATTGTTCCTCCTTTGGTGATGCAATTTTGTGTGTAATTAATTTTGCATGTGCCAGGGTGCACAGCTTTTTAATTTCAAGCATTTTCACATTGAAGCCTGTTATAGACAAGGCCTTTTCTTGCATGCTTACCTTCCCTATTTGCCCATTCATTCCATTTGTCTGAATGTTCTTAGTGTTGCAATAGTACCTGCTAAGTGAGGGTCAGGGACCTATCAGATGCAGTGAAAAGACCAGTCACCATACAGATGCAGTGAAAAGATCTTGTACTCTACACCACTGAAACACTGAGCTCCTGGGTTGCTTTAGGCTAGTCAGCATGGATTCCGCTGTATTTCTGGGGTGTACTATAGCGGGCATCATCTCTGCCTCCTCTCTAAAATTGTGACCTAAGCAACCTCATACTCAACCGTTGTAAAGTTGACTTGTTTTCCTTCCCCTGTACCTTGTAAAAGATTTTTTTAGACACGAAGTCTTTCTATCCTGGAGAGCGACAATGGTTTTCTTGGGTGGCACATAGCATTGGTATGTTGTGATCATGCTACATAACTTCTAGCTAATACGGTTATTGATCATATAGTTGGAAAAGTCCCTAGTTTGTGAACAGGGGAGCAAAGTATCTGGCCATACTTCTCTGGGAAGTGTCAAGAGCTGTAGATTTAAGTAACATTGTCTACACTGCATACAATCATGTCCTGGTTTCTCATATCATGCACAAAGTTGATTTTTCAAATAGTCTTCAAAGATTGACTGAAGATAGGCTTTGAATGTTGCAGCTACTGGCATTCAAGGAAGATACTCCCACTCCCCAGTTCTATAAATAGTGCGTACTAGCTGGATGGATGGATGTCTGGAATTTGCTAGCTGGTTGCCTTTTCTCAGTAGGATTCGCTTGGGACTCGTACTGCAAATATTCCCCTTAATTCCTGTGGTGCTGCACCAGAGCAACACACAGGTGCAGGAATTCCCTCAGGGTATGTCTACACTACCCCGCTCGAACTAGCGGGGTAATGTATGCATACCGCACTTGCTAATGAAGCCCGGGATTTGAATTTCCCGGGCTTCATTAGCATAAGCGGGGAGCCGCCATTTTTAAATCCCCGCTGCTTCGAACCCCGTGTAGCGCGGCTACACGGGGCTCGAACTAGGTAGTTCGGACTAGGGTCCTATTCCGAACTACCGGTACTCCTCGTGAAACGAGGTGTACCGGTAGTTCGGAATAGGCACCCTAGTCCGAACTACCTAGTTCGAGCCCCGTGTAGCCGCGCTACACGGGGTTCGAAGCAGCGGGGATTTAAAAATGGCGGCTCCCCGCTTATGCTAATGAAGCCCGGGAAATCAAATCCCGGGCTTCATTAGCAAGTGCGGTATGCATACATTACCCTCCTAGTTCGAACTAGGAGGGTAGTGTAGACATACCCTCTGTCACACATGTGATGCTGCAGGAAAGTGCCTGTGTGAGGAAGAGGGAGTCTGGCATGAGAGTTCTTTGCCAAAAAGTTTTTTCCTCCAAGTGGAATTAAAGCCCAGTAAAAATGATGGACTAAAGCAGTATGCTCATGTCTGTCATTTGCTAAAGAAGGGCAAAGACCGGGGACTTTTTCTGAAGTGGAAGGAACAAGGGAATTTCACAGACCCTGGAACCTCTTAATTGAAGATGTGGATGTGGTAGGCAGATAGAGCTCAGGGAGAAATCTTGCTGCGGACATCTCCCGGCTGAACATTCCTTCCCCCTCTTTACAATGTTTTTCTATACTCAGAGATCATGTGCTGTCTCCTCCCATGCCATAGTCTAGGGCAGCGGTGGGCCAGCTTGGGTCTGGATCCAGCCTGCTAAGCATTTTCTTTAGCTGACCCAGCTGTTTAGCAGGAAGGGCAGCATTACAGCCAGCAGCCTGTGTGCTCCGAGACCCCTTCCCGACCTTGCTCCATCCTGCAGCAGAGCTGCTTCCAGGATTCTCCTGCTAGTTGTGCAGAATGGGGGAAGGATAAAGCCAGGGTGTTTCCCTGTCCCCTATCTCTGCAGAGGGGTGGTTGCAGAGGGACACAGCAGAGTAAGCCTATCTGTTCCTAGCTGAAGGATGTGATGCAGAGGAATGCAGAAGGAGGGGATGGGGGAGAGCAGTACAGATTTCACTTAAAGAGGGTGTGGCTTCTCTCAAACTTATCCAGCGCATGCACTGTCTGTGTCACTATCTCACACACTGCTGCACACACGCGCCCATCGCTGTGCCACACATCTGTGTCTAATTCTGACTCAAAGTGTCTTTTACACACACACACACACTCTCAGTCCCCCCCCTTCTGCCAGAAGTCTGGGACCAAAATGTGTGCAGTGACCCCCCCCCTGCCAAAATTATTGCCCACCCTGGGTCGAAGGGGTAAAGTGCGAAATGGAAGCGACTAGAAGGCTAAAGTGGCATATTAATCCCACAGTCAGGTAACAGCCTCTGACCTAAGATGAGGCTCTGAATCATCATTTCACATGGGTGCATGCAATGTTGTAGGAGGTACCTCTAGACTAAGCTACAGATTCAATGTTTCCAATATTGGTGTTTTAGGCCACTTACGTGCTCAAAGAATAAACGGCATGTGCCACAAGCAAGCTCTTTTAGCCTAAATTTGCTGTTTTAGATAGTCTCACGTAGGTACAACTACTGCGATTGAAGGACAGTAACTGGGGTACTCCTGGAGTCAAAGAACGGTTACTTACCTTGTAACTGTGGCTCTTTGAGATGTGTTACTCCGTCGGACTTTTTCCCCTCAGCAGTACCCTTAGGGCCAGCAGGGAGGCCCGTGGAGTGGCGCTGGTATATCAGTGCATATATACCCTGCTGGCCTCTGCCCCACTCTGTTCCTTCTTACCGGTATGTCCTCCTTACCCTTGGCAAAGGGTGGTGGGTGAGAATTTGGAATGGACATAAGCACCACATCTCGACGAATCATAGCTATGCGATAAGTAACCGTTCTTTCTTCTTTGAGTTATTGCTCACGTGCATTCCAATGTAGGTGACTCCAAAGCAGAACCTGACTAGGCGGAGGGCCGGGGGAAGAAACTACACCTGAGCTAAGAACCGCCCTACCCAGCCTGCTGGGGCAGGGCATAGTGATTGGCAAACATGTGGCCCGGAGCCCACATGGCAGCCCTGCAGCTGTTGGGGATGGAGCCCTGCACTGCAAAAGCGGTGGCCGTAGCCATCGCCCTTGTGGAGCGCGCCCAATGAGACGGGGGGGGGGGATGAGATGCCTGCGAGGGAGTAGCACTCCCATATACAGGCGGTTATCCTGGGTGGATACGGGTTGGCCCTTCATACGGTCTGCGATGGATACAAAAAGCTGTGGTGAGTTACGGAATGGTTCGGTGCTGTCCAAATAAAAGGCTAACGCCCTTTGAACAGCTAATGTGGTGTGTAGGACCTGTTCTTTTCCAGATGCATGCAGTTTTGGGTAGAAAACAGGCAGAAAAATATCTTGGGCAGTGTGAAAAGAAGAGATCATCTTTGGCAGAAAAGCCAGATTTTTTTGGGGGGGGTCTGACCTTGTCTTTAAAAAATACTGTGTAAGGGGGGGATCATGTGTGTGCCCTAAGTTTGGATACCCGCCTCACGGACGGGATTGCCACCAGGAGGGAGATCTTGGATGATTGGTGAAGGCGTGAGCACATGGCCATCAGCTCAAACGGGGGGCCCCATAAGCTTGGAGAGGGCCATGGTTAGGTCCCATTGGGGAACAGGTTGTCGGACATGCAGGTAGAGCCTGTCCAAGCCTATTAAGTATCAGGTTGGTGAACAATGTTTTGCCCTCCTCCCCTGGGTGGAAGACCACGCTGGCCTCCAGGTGGCCCTTAATTGCTGGCGGAGCACCGTGCTGTATGTGCTACACCAGGGGCCGGCGACCTTTTCAAACCAATGAGCCAATCAAATGGTAGAGCATGTGGGCAAGGAAGCGCCGCATAAGAACACCCATTTGCATGCCTGGAAAGCTCCTACTTAATATTTCTCGTACTTAATCGTAGCAGCACTGAACCAGTGTACTCACAGCCTTTAGTTAATGGGGCACCTGCTGCTGTAGCTTTTCACCCATTTCTTTGAAGGTTACAGCATAACTGGTCAAGGCCAGCATCATGCAGGCTGTTTTCTGTCAAGCTTATGGTGGGGGTTGAGGATGTGGGCGGTGCAGGAGTTTGGCTTGGGTGCATGAGGGAGTTTGGGGGGGGGGGGAGTATGAAGGGCTCAGGACACAAGTTTGGGGGGCGTGGCTGAGTGGTGCAGGCATGTTAGACTGGGGCTGTGGCTGGGTGAAGGCAGGCATATGGGCTGGGAGGTGCGTGGGGGTGCAGAAGTGTTATGATGATGCAAGCCAGAGTGGGGCTGGGCCCCCGACTGGGGGGGGGGGGCTTGTTGACCAAGCTTAAAGTAAAATAGCATGGCCAACACCAAAGGGTTCACCATTGTATTTATTTGTGGCTCAGTCAGAGCTGCCAGTGACTAGGATAGGGAGGGGGGAGTGCAGCAGCTGGGTGGGACGTATCATACAGGTGCAAACTGGGAGTAGGTGTCTGGCCAGAGAGGATGGAGCAGAAGCAGGGTGCAAGTGGCGGTCTGGCCACGGGGGAGGTCGAACTGGGGTCAGGGGATGAGGGCCAGAGCAGAGAGTTTGTGGCTGTCCAGCCGTGTTGTGCTAGAGCAGGGTGTCGGTGGGTGTCCAGCAGCTGCGGGGAGGGGGGGGGGAGAGGAGGCAGGGGCAGGGTGTGGGTGGGTGGCTGGCCAGCAGAAAGGGGCTGGGGGAGGCAGGGTGTGTGTGGGGGGGTGTCTGGCTGGGAGGTGGATTGTGTCCAGGGGCAGGGGATTGCAGTGCAGGGGCTGGGCTGAGGAAGGGTAGTTGGCGGGGGAAGGAGGGGGGTACATGGGAGGGTTGGAGTGGGACTGTGGGGGTAGAAGGGGGCTGGGTGCCAGAGGCTCTAGCTGGGCCACTGACCAGCGCCATGGGGGCTGTGGCTAGACTACATCCCTCTTTTGACAGCGGGCTGTAAATTAGACACTTTTTTTGAAGTGTCCAGGATCTTTTGAAAAAGGCGTCTGTTTGCGACAGATCCCTGTCTAGCCTGTGGGTTCAATTTCGAAATAACACTTTTTCAAAAGCGCGCCATGATGTGATTATGCAAATGAAGTGCAGGAACGTCAAATCCCAGCTGCATTTGCGATTTTGAAGTGATCTAGACATAGCCTTGCAGCTCAGCCCGTTTTTCCGGCAGACGCCTGCCTGCCCTGCCCTCACAGGCTACCTGGCCGTGGGCTTGGTGCCCCAGAGAGGAGTGGTGATTGGCTCCCGCACTGCCTGTTCTTTCAGATGGCAGCTGCCATTGGCCAAAACCAGCCAGTGGGATGATGCTGGGGGGTGGGAGCAGGCACGAGGCCCCCCCCCCCACCGACTCACAGGAAACAAAGGGCCCCACAGCAGCTTTTCCACGCGAGGGTGGTGGTTGGGGGGGGCGGCTTCCGTGGGCCTGATCTGGAGCGTGTTTGCCCTGGCTTGGTGCCGGGGGGGAGGGGGAAGGAATGACAGGGCTCGAGCTTCTAAAGAGCCGCATCTGGCTCCCTCGCGAGCAACAGGCTGCTGACCCTGCTCTGCCCGGTGCAGGGAGCAAAAGGCCCAGCCCCCGCCCCCCCCAACCTTGCCTGGAGCCTTCAGCAGCTGCCAGGCACTCTGGCTCAGTGACCATAGGCATGGCGCTGCTGCCATTGGCACCTGCACCTCTCCCCCCCCCCCCCCCGCCAGCTGATATGCCTTTGCCAGCCTCTGTGGGTACCTGGGCCTACGGCAGGCTTGGGCTAAGCCAGCGCTTCCCAACCTTTTCCAGATGGGGACCCATTTTGACAATGGAGGCGGCCGTGGTGACCCAAGGCAATTCAAAAAGGGGAGAGGTGGGGGCAGTAACTAGCTAATTTTGCACCTGCGGCCAGAATAGAAAATTGTGCCCCCTCCTATTTTTTTATATTCATAGTAATTTCATAGAAAAACTGAAAATATATTAATAATAAAATCATTACCCTACATGTATTTGAGTTGTTGTAGGGGAAAGCCGCTCATGCCCAAACTGCTCCCCCCCCCCCCCCCAGCCTGCTTAAACCCCACATTCAGGGGCTGGGTGTGTCTGTCAGCAGTCGGGGGGCACATTCTGGGCATCTCACAGGTGTTACAAAAATATTAGAAACTTACCGTAATACACAGTCAAAAAAACAAGCAAAAATGTAGTATTTTACCGAACAGTTTCACCCAGGGCCGGCCCGAGCCATTTTGGTGGCCCGGGCCTGGGTGCGCAGCACCACCCCCGGAGTGCATGGCACATGCACTGCCCGGCCACCGTTGCTGGCGTGTAGCCCAGGGTGGGCCATGCAGGGCCCCACGGCCGTGGGGGGAAGGGCGCTGCTGGCTGGCGCCATGCAGATGGTGGGGGCTGGCGCCACAGGCGCCAGGTGCGTGGTGCCTGATGGCAGCTATAAGGGACATTATACGCCCCTTACAGCTGCCATCAGGCCACCCCCGCATCGGTTGGCACCCCGGGCAGCTGCCCACCCCTTAGTCTGGTTTCACCTGAACTTAAATTAATGGGCTATCACAACATTTACTAATAGCCCCTCTCCTACCTCAGAGCTAGGCACCCTCCAAACCTCCTGCTGCAACCCAATTCCTCACCCTCCACACCCTGAACATAGTCCCAGCTGCTATCATGGGCCAGCCCCCCCCCCCAGCACAATCCCAGCCTCTCCCCCCACACTTCCAACCCCCCCCCCCCCCCCCCAGCACAGTCCCTACTCTGAGTCACTGAAATTGTATCAAATCAATTGATTGGCTTAACTGCCTGAAAGTTGTTAAACCTATTAAGTAGAATAGTGATAGCAATGTAGCCGTGTTAGTCTGGGGTAGCTGAAGCAAAATGCAGGACAATGTAGCACTTTAAAGACTAACAAGATGATTAGGTGATGAGCTTTCGTGGGCCAGACCCACTTCCTCAGATCAAATAGTGGAAGAAAGTAGAATAGTGATAGACATGTAGCTGTGTTAGTCTGGTTGAGTGCCACTTCCGGTGAATGGCTCCTTGAGACTAAGCCAGCTGCAGAGCTGCCCAGCAGGAGACCTTCTGAAATGTGTGAATGCACCTGGGGAAGACAGGTGGCAACCCTTTTGAAATGTAATGGTGACCCGTAGGTTGGGAAACCCTAGGCTAAGCCTTCCCGCACCAGCCTGGGACACACACACTGGCCCTGCAGGGAGGCCTCACTTTCCCAGCACCTTAGCTGTTGTCACTGGCTTCCTTTTCACCAAGCACACAGGGAAGGGGCAAGCAGCCTGGTTCTTCTGTAACACAACACTGGCCTTGGCCATCTGTGAATTGCTTGTACATAAGCATGTACAAACTCGTGGGAGAAATGGTGCATCCAAGGAGAGAGTGGGGGGAGGGGAGTATTTGTACAGTTCTTAACTGGGCTTTGGTGCTTGGGTAAAGGAAAAAGCCGATCTGCTAGTGGCCTAAAGGTTTGGGCCGTGAGGTTTACCAGTGGGATGTGCTTCCATTTTATAAAGGGGAGAAAAGGGTTAGGGCAGCACCCTAATTAACAAGGTGGGTAAAGATAGCAGCAGCCGTATTAAACTGGATGGTAAAGAACTGGAGATGATGTCAGGACTACAAACGACACAAATTTCAAACAGCCACCTTTGCACTAACAAGTGAAGGGCAGCCCTGTTGTCCTTACTCTCCCCACTCTTGGCCAGAGGCTGCCCCAAAGACCTGCCGAGGCAAACCCAGCAGTGTACAGCTCTGGAGGCCAGCATGGTGATTGTTTACTGTGCAGAGCAGGCCCAGGAAGAAGGGGAGAGCCTATGGCACAGCTCTTCAGAAGCATTTTATAAGTGATTGACTTGGCTAGGAATAGCTTTGAGTTAAAACAGACACCCGGCAGCATGGGTGATGATGCAGCAGAGAGGCAGTGACAGATGCTTCTGCCAGGTTTGTTTACATTATAGACATCCTTGCACTAATACAATATACTAACCCTGCACCAGAGCCTTCAAGACAGAGAAATGTGGCTGCAAGCAGTGGCATGGGGTTAGAGGAGTTAAGTTCTTCACCACCACTGGGACTAGGACTTGCCTAGAAGAGCCATAAGCAGTAGATCAGGCTCTATTTCACAGTATGACTGGCTGCTTTGTAAGTCTATTAGGCAGGGCCAGCCCAGAACATTTTGGCATCTGAGGTGGGGAGCTCAAATGACACCCCCATGTCCCCTTGCTTGGGCCAAAACTTTGAAAGGTCTCAATTCTGCCTTCTTCCTGTTCTACTCCTCTCATGGTACTGCTCTGCCAACTCTGTGCATCTAGAGCAGAGAGAGTACATATGCACAAGCAGCAGACAATTTTCTACAGTTCGGGTCCCAGTGGCAACCCCCGCCTTCCCAGTCTGGCACCTGAGGCAGCCACCTCAGCTCACCTCCTGGTAAGGCCAGCCCTGCTATCATGAAACTTGATCTAAGCTAATGTCACTGCTTCGCTAGGGTCACCTAGCACTGGCTTGCTCTGTGCTTTCATGCAATTCTACCCTAAACATTGCAAATAAGGCTTTAATATTGTCACTCCTGTCAGCTGGAAGTTTTCTCTTCTTTGTGTATGCATCTTAACTTTCATCCTGAAATAAAACATCTGTAGCATAGACAATTCTTGAGCAGTGGGAGAAAAATCAAGTCTAAACCACAGTAGAACAATTTGCAAGAAAGATGCAACAACAAAAAGTTTGAATTGTGTTCCTGATTTGCTGCACAGGGTGCTCTGATTTGAAAGAGGAGATGCCAAGGGACAAAGGAGCTGTTAATGCAGCCCATGAGAGGTTATGAAGATTTGAGTCTGCCCTGTAAAAACCATTGATAACCTTTCAGCATAAGAAAAAACAAAACAAAAAACAAACTCAACAAAAGCACCTACTTTGCTAACTGCAAAGTTGGATGGAAGATAAAATTAAAAATTAAAAGCTATAGTTTCCAAATTACTTTATTTACTCTAAAATGCTGCTGGGGGTGGGAGAGAGTAATCAGCTCTTAGAAAATAAAACTTTTGTTACTTAGAGCTGCTAATTTTTCAGGTAGAAATTCTTGGATGCTGATTTGTTGCTAAGTTAAGGAAGCGCTGATGACTCTTTCTGCTATAGGTACATCAATGGGCAATTGAGGGGATAAAATAAAACTCCCAAATTTAGACAACAGAGGATGTCATCGGGCATTAAAGGTTTTGGAAGTAATTTTTACATTAGCTCTAAGGCAATTTAAACAAAAGGACTGACTATGAAATCACACTCTAGTACTATTTCCATATACACAATGGTGCACTGTAAATGAAAATATACATAATTCAAAACTAATTGCATAATTAAAAACAAACCAACTCCGCTAGAAGTGAACATTTTATTTAATAAATATAATTTCCATAAGCTTTTTTGAAAACAACTTCACTGATAGAACTGTACAATGAACACCCTGTATTAACTCTGCTGTCAGAGAATCTAAAACAGAATAGAGGCAGCACAGTGTTTGAGGTCCAAAATTCTTTGTACTGATTATTGCTAGTTTCCAGTTGTTAATGCTCATCAAAGTCTAACAGTATCAATTTCATGGCTCTTCCGTAGCATCTAATATTTCTTGCGTGAGTATCAACCAATTCTCCACCCTCCAAAACAAGCAGCACTTGATCATGCGTTTCTTTTGGGGGGGGGGGGGGAGAGAAGAGATTGTTGTGATTCACTGTTTCTACATGCACATTAGAATTGAAACATTTAATGGGACCATAGTTAAGAAATTTTTTAAAAAATATACTCTGAAGTATAGAAATAACATTTGTTTATACCTGAAACAGTCTTGTTTTTAAAAATAATCTGCCCATTTCTTAAATATATAGATACAATGTATTATGATTAATTTCACTGCCAAGATAAGAAAAATACAATCAACCAGGATCCTTTGACATATTAAACAATTTTCCTCTAAAAATGTTGACTATACAGAATGATAATTGCTATTACATTAGATCATGTTTGGACACATTTAAATAAGTCTTTTAAACATTGCACACTGTGTTGTAATCAGCAATATTTTTAGGGTGCTCTTATGTAATCAGATGCCTTTTTGCTCCATGTCTGTCAGACTTTATTCAAGTTCCATGCATTTATACATACTGGAAACACAGAGTGAAATCTACGGTAATGGCAATTGTTTAATTTACTGCAAAACTACTTGCATTATACTAGGGTAATAGCTAGAGCTAAGTGATTGTTTTAAGAAACTCAACATTCTAGTGAGAACCATAGGTGTATTTGACTGATTTTGCAATCTGAATGATATTTAGCTATAGGAGTGTTCCTGTGGAAAATGAAATTTGCAATTTGCATGTACTTTTGAGAATGTGTTTACAATGTGATCCATGGCAGAAGTTTTCACATAAGTATACTAAATATCCAATTTCTCTTCCACTGGTCATATAGTTAAATAATTCAAAACAGGGAGAAGAAATCAGATACGAGACTGAGGGGATAAATTGTGCACTTAGGAAAAATAGTAGAAGCAAGGAATTTGAAAACCAGCATAACTTGAAATTTTTGCAAATCACACTAATCTGTAAAAAAGAGTCTGCCCATAACTTGTGAACATAAAAAGGGCTAACATTATCAAATTTTTGCATGGTTCACCCAGCTCTCAATGTAAATCTATTAGACACCATCATGATCATATGATAATGCAGTAACAATTACAGTTACTATGGGTTAACTTCTGTTAAATAGCTACATTACTATTGTATATTGTAAAATGAGAAATCAATATAGCCAGATAGATTATTGTCTTGAACTAATGATATTGGTAGCATACATGATAAGTACTTCTGAATACTGCCCTTCACAAATATAACTGGAGTATATAAAGACCAATTTTAAGAGTTTGTCAATGAAAAATACTATAGACTATCCTTGTTAATCAACAGCCTTATGATGTGAGATTTCTAGAACTAGAAATGAGACTTTTCACACACAACAGTTTTATCTTGCTGTAAACATAAGGATTTGAAACTATTAACTAATTATTTCTAGTAAAGAGGGACAGTTGGGTAGTATGTATTGTAAAGTGTGTGATCTGTTTTAAATAACTGTTTTCACCAGCAAACAAGAGATAATTTTGAAATTATAAAATTTTCAACATTCCTTCTTTACTTTTGTGGTCTCCCTCTATTATATTTAAATGGAATATTTTGAGTAATTTATATTTTAGCTTGAAGTTAATATAAACATACTTTAATGTGATTCCAATTCCCAGTGCCCATCTGGTATCCTTTTGACACTCGGTTATGTGAAACAATTTATGTTCTTGAAAACTGTTCCCCACAGCAGGCATTAATATCCCCTGAGAATTATGTCTAGATCCAAAAGTGGCTATGGACAAAATGCTCTTTCATCCATGTTAGCAAAATGTACTGCACAATAAAATAAGATTGTGAGTGTTATAATGAACTCAGAATGTACAGAACAGCCTTATTGCAACAAAAGGAAAATCCATAAGGAATCCTTTGCATGTCACTTAATTTTGTGAATTTCAAGAGTAAAGGTAATTCTATAACACTCCTCTATAATGTACATTCTTTTCCTTCATGTTCTCATAGCAGAAAGGCCAACAGTTACTGTTGGATAACTGAAGATGATGTACTTGGTTTCCTTTGCTTTGGGTAAAGTTTCAAATCCAGAACCGGCATACATATACTGCAATAGTTGAAGATATATACAAAAAACAACCTTGAGTAAAATCAATTCTACATTATGTGCGGTACATTTCAAAATATTGTTCTTTTCCATCCTAAGCATTCATTAGATAAAAATTCTGTAATCTGTGTAAATCAACTTTACATTCCTATTAATGAGAAATAAACATTACTGAAAGTTTTTCTCCAAATAGAGAAATGTACCAGGGTATACCAATAAATTCCTAAACTCTTCCTGATTTGTTTAAATATATATTTCTTCAGTAACCTTAGATACACTGGTAAGGGAGGGAAGCAGGAAGACGTGGAAGGTTTTAAAAAAAGAACATAATGGAGGTAAAATTACTCTTTCAA